>NC_082617.1:9699545-10313545 GCF_030936135.1 Gavia stellata
ACCACCCAGATCTACCCCTGGGATGGGATTACCTGATCTCCCTGTCCCTGACACTCCCCTTACTCCCTCCCTGGGGCAGGAATGCCACGCACGGCACCCAACCCAGCACACCAGCGCCCAGCCCGGCTACCCTGGGGGTTTTTGGGGCCGGTTGGCTCAGGGCCTGCCCGGGCAGCCCTCCGCAGAGAGGACGGCGGCCGACATCACTAGATGGTGCTAACGCTTGCCTTTTCCCCAGCTCCGGCAGCACCCGAGCAGCGCCCTGGCAGCGGGCACCCGGCGGGCCGGGGCCGCGGGGATGCCCCGGGGGGGTCCTGGTGGTCCTCAGGCCCCGCTCCTGGGGGCCTCGGGGGCCATAGCGGTCTTGCCATTAATAATAGAGGTGATGAGGAAGATGCTTGCTTTCTCTCCGCTTGCCTCCAGGCTCTCAAAGGGAAGGGCCTGGGCTCAGCGCGTTGCAGGATGCGTCCCCGGGGTGTTAACGGGAACCTGCCCTTCCTACTGCTGCTCCCTTCGAGGCTGTAGGTGCTGAGCCCGTGATGGGGTGCGGGCATCCCCGTTCCCTCTCTGCATCAGTGTGTGCTGACTCAAACCCTACCCAGACACGGGGCTGTTGAGGCCATGGGGTCAAAGCTGCAGTGTGGGTAGGGTCAGCTGGCTGCAATTCCAAGTCGGTGCTCCCTGTGCTGGTGATGAGCTGGGAACACACACACAGACACACCCGCGCGCCTCCCCAGAGCCCCTACAGCTGGAGCACAGCCTTTTGCAGGTCCTATCCTCCCACCACTGGTGGAGTCCGGCATTCAAATGGGAGCTGGTAGGATGGGGACTTTCTCTTCTATGGAAGGATCACCGGCTTTTGGGAGCCCCTCTCCAAATGCCTGGCTGATAAGGCACAGCCTGAGCTACAGCTGGTTGATCTTACCCCCTCCTCGCTGGGCGAATGGCGCTGGCGAGGTGCTGGGGGACAAGGAGGTGGGAGAAGGGCTCACCCACACAGCTGACTCAATGCTGATAAGCTGCCACAACCAGACACTAAACAAATGTGGCTGGGAATGTCATGTTTCTGCTCAGCAGGCACTCCTCACATCTCACAGGGCTGAGCTCAGGGGACAGAGCTGCCCCTCGTCCCTTGGAAGAAATCGGTGCTTGGCAAATAGGGCTTACTCAGCTGGAGGGTGCTGAGAGGTTCATGGTAAGGGGAAGGATGAATTCCCAGCAGGTGAGGAGGACGTGGTCAGCAGTGTCCTCCCGCAGCATCAGCCGAGGCTGCAGACACTCCCAGACAGGGTGGTCAGCCCCAGCCCCGGGATGTGGCCCCGGGTACAGAAAGCAGCAGGGATGTCCAGTCAAGAGCATGAAATCTTCCACAGGGAGAGAGCACGGGCACGCTCCGTACCCTGCCCATCGTCCAAAGGGGTTCCAGCTTCTGCAGGGATGGAGAGATTGTTGCAGGAAAAGGTATCTAAATGTAATTTTTCTTGTGGAATTGGACAAGATATGGATATTTCAAGTCTTCAGAGAGTCCTGTGGGGAAAGGCAGGGAAGGCAGGGATGGCAGAGCACCTGCAACAGAACCAAAGCAGGGCATCAGTTTGTTGAATTCTCAGCTTTTTCCTCCTACTTGCTCCCACCCTCCTCTGCAAGCAAACCCTCCAGAGCATCATCAACTCAGCCATGGAAGTGACATATTTGAGGCCAACACATAGGTCCATGTAAGAGCTCACAAGGGAACCCAGAGCTCTACCCCATTTGTGAGAAATCCCTGCTTTCCAGGTCACGGCTTCGTCTGATCCTCACACCTCAGTTGTTCTTGCTCTTGGAAGATAACGGGAGCCAGAAACACAGAAACATGAAAGAAACCTGACACGGCTTTGCTGCAGAAGGTTACCTCTGGCTAGGTGAGCAGCTTTGGCTGTTTGATCAGACGCATGGGAGTAATTAACATCCCGATTTTAGGATCTGATCATATCAGGCTGAGCAAATAAGCCCGTGACATTTTTAATCAAAACTCTTCTCCTCACACTGTGTTCAAAGGCAGAGAGGACGCAGGGAGGAGGAGGAGGGCTGAGTGGCTGCTTTCCCCGTGACGAGGACTACGTGTCAGACCTGCTGCCACGTGCCAGCTCCGCTGCACCGGACTCCTCTCCCTGGGCTCCTCCGCCTCCCGTGAGGCTCACGTAGCCCTGAGTCATCACAGCCACCCCTGCACCACATCCTCCGAGACAAACCCACACAGGAGCAAGAGAAACTCAGGGCATTCTCTGAAGAAATTGCTTTCTCATGACTAAACGACAACATACAGAAAAAAATGAACCACGACCACAAATCTACTTAAAATTCGTCAGCGGCTCCCCAGCCCAGAGGAAAGTCTGGTGTCGATGTCGCGGCGTGAAGCAGATGCAGGGAGAGCGCTTGCTTGTGTTGGTGAGGTCTGCTCAAATGCATCTCCTTCCAAAGAGCTTTCTGTGCCAAGCTAATGACCTGGGTGCAGGGAGCTCTGCTGGGGTGGCCTCCGAAAGGACAGCTTCTTGGCTTCATTATTAGAAATACTGATTTATTTATTAGCAGCTCCTTGTGACACCCAGGAGAGGAGCAGCTGGGATTGTACTGACACACAAACCAGTGGGGAAGCTTCAAATCAGCTCTGGCTTTCTGCAGGTCCCCTTCCCTGGGCAGGTTGGGGCACGGGCAGAGCAGGAGTTGCTGCCAGCCGGGCACCCTGCGATGGGGTGGCCAGCACCTTTCTGCAACTCATTAAAAATGCAGTCCAGCCTGTCAGTGGGGACCCTTGTTTTTTGCTTTATCATCCCCCTTCTCTTTGGGTTTGAGGGCGGTTAGAAAACTGCAAAGAACACTCAAGATAGAGAGTTATTGTAGGCATGGCTGGGTGCCAGCCACCCTTGTAATTTTGTTAGTAGACTAATAGAGGAGTAAATGAAACCATTGTAGGTAATATTAAGGCTGCACAGTCCCACCATGGTCAGAAATGTTTCAGGCTACATCATTAATAAATTTTCTTCTGCAGGCTCTTATTTGCCCTTGGTTATATCAAGACTGGGCTGGTGTTGGTAGTGTTTTCAATTCTTTAGTAAAGTTTGGTTTTTCTTTTAAATGAACAGACATTAATGGATCGTTTAAGTTCAGTTTTTAATGACCTGTTATAATGTAAAGGAGCAAGCTCATAGTCTGCGTGGGGATCTGCCTCCAGTGTCCAAGTTATGGGACTCAAGGGGGAGGTGTTAACCCACCCATTTTAGCTCTCTAGGAGTGGCAGACAGCCCTGGGGCTCCTGCAGAAATCTGCCCTGCACCAGCACCTGGGTGTCCCAGCACTGAGAGAGTGGAAAATCCATACAACAGGCCAGAAATGCAAATACTGTGCTGAGTCGAGAAATGGCTTTAGCAGAGGAGCTCTCCTGTGATGTAAACCCTGCAAATGCAAATAGCCAGGTTGCACCGGAGAAAGCCATCAGCGTTACTTCGCTCCCTGCAGTTCCCTCATCGCTCACGCTAGCTGGGATCGCCTTTGCCATCTTTCCCTGTTTCTCAGGCAGTGTTGGGCAGCCGATGCCAGGACAGGGATGGAAAGAGTTGCACACTGACGGCAGGAGGAATTGCCCTGTGCACACAGCGGCTCGCTTCAGTCTGGGACATCACTGATGTGCTACTTACAGGTTGCAAAAGCTGTTTGGAGTGTGAAATTGCAGCCTTGAGACCACAGTGCTCAGTGGCTGCAACACCACTTGCAAAAAGCATTTCCCTTTTCCTGGTCCTGTGTTGCGTTTGGGAGGGAAGCGCTGGAAATCAGGATGTCTGGTTTGAGGAGGAGGCGGCCGGTGGTGCTGAGAGCTGCTGCCCATTTTTCCTGAGCTGTGGAGACAGTCACAGAAGCAGAGCCACGATGTGCAGGGAAGTGGCCTCCTCTGAGGTGGAAACGGTCATCCTCTGACCTGGCAGGGGAAGCACAGCTGGGCAACAAACAGGTCCAGATGGACATCGTTGATGGGCTCTTAATGGGGCTATTCCAGGACCTGAACTGAACTTGCAAGCTCAGAAATGCGACGCTCTCTGTTGTAACAGCTCAAGGTTTTCTTTGACTTCAGCAGATGGGCTTTCACCACCACAAGCTTTTCTCCCCAGACTCCAGGCATCATTAGCACAGCCAAGGGACGCGTGTTTCCTACCACGTGGAACTGGGCCATCACTAATTTTAGCCACCTATTCTAGAAAGACTCTTCCCAGTGAATGACATGGTGTTATCTCACCTACTGTCAACAGCAGGTACCCTGAGCGCTGAGAAGCACATCGCCTTCTGCCCCCAGGCCGTAAGATGAAAGATGTGCCAGTGTTAACTGTAAACGAAAACCCTCTGTTAGAACTTCCCAGCTGTGAAAGGGGAGGGGGAGATGCAAAAAAAATTTCTGAACTTCTCTCTCCTTCAGTTATTTCACAAAACACTTTAATGTTGGATATTTAAAGAAACAAACAGTTCTTTATGACCATCTAGTCCCATTTTTTCTCCTCCTGCTCTTGCTAATGAGGACCAGAGTGACGGACCACGCTAGATAAAGCCATTTCCTCACTGATGCTAACTGGGGAAGAACACGCCAGTCGATTCCTGGAGAAATGGCAGAAAAAAGAGAAATTCTGCCTGGGCAAAGCAGACCCTGCACTCCAGAGAAGAAAATAAAGGAGTGGGAAGGGCAGAGAGCGGAGAGTGATGACCATGGGGTCACGCTGGCTCGGAGCGAGCTGGGAGGGGAAGGAGAAATTCGAGAGAAAACGTAAGGAGACAGAAGGGATTAATCCCCGCCGGGGTTAGCCAGGATGAGCTAAGTACCAGGGCTTCTGTGCTTTTGCCCAGCACCAAGGCAGAGGTGATCTGGACACGTTGCAGGAGGATTTTGGATGGTTTGGGGGAGGCCGGTGCCCACGGGATGCGATGTCCTGGGGAGTGCATGCCCCGACACAGGGCCCCACGCTGTGCGGGTGCTGAGAGCCACCTGACCTCATGCTCTGCGCCCATGAAACCGGGGAGAGAGCGAAAAGGAGTCCGAGCAACATGCAAACGCAAATGTGTTTCCACTTAGCTGGTCCTCCGAGGCCAAATGATGTAACTCCCGCGAAGCCCTGCAATTTGTTGGCAGGAAGAGCCTAGTGACAACTCCAACTGTAAGTTCCTGAGCTAATGAGCAGAAAAGTTGAATAAAAAAAAAAAAAAAAAGGCTTTTTCTTTGGCTTAACGTAGTGATCCTCCCTGGGACTGTTTTCTGAGCAGAGAAACAGCACACTGAAGGAAAATATCCAGCCCCAAAAGACCCTGGCTCCTCTCTTCTTGGTCTAATGGGGCAAAGCCAAGGGGTCAGAACCCGTCGGGACAAGTGTTTCAAACCAGCGGAGCTGGGGGTTTGCTCAGCCTGCCAAGATGCCGAAGCAGATCCCAGCTCCAGAAGCAGCTCACTGCCCTCCTGTTCTCCAGCCTTTAGGGAGTTAACCACAATTATTATTACCAAGGGTGGTTTTTTCTGTCTATGTGTGTGTTACCAGCAAAGAATGTTTTACTACAGCTCTCCACACAGCCACCAGCCTCCAAATGGACCATGTTACAGTAGAGCTAAATATTGTGTCAGGGACCATGTGTTTCTCGTAAGATGGGCTCGAGCCACGACTGTGTAGGAAATTGTTTATCTCTCTCTCCCCCTCTCCCTCTTTCTGCCTTTATCCTCCCACAGGCCGCGTGGACGGCCGGGGCGCTGGCGATGGGAACTTTCCCGGGGATGCTGGTGGAGTCTTTTCACAGCCCGTGCCTGCAGTGAGGAGCGAGCTCCGGTTGGGACAGCACCATAGGGCAGCTGTGGGTCGTGGTGTCTCCTCATCTTCCAGCTGACATGCCAGTCCTGCTGTCCCGAGGGGCACGGGTGGCTCTCTCATTGGGCTCGGGTGCCACGAGGCACTGCCCCAGCACAGGGCAGGGGCCAGCGCCACTGGTGCAGGCTGGGTCAGCACCGCAGATGCCTGGGGAACCCTCTGCTAGAGGGTTCGGATGGAGGCTGCAACAAAACCACAATTCTGATGTACGTGTGTGTGTGTTTCAGAGTGAAATTTGGCCAGAGAGGTATTGCCAACCTAGGGTCAAGGTGGAGATGAACCACCTTCTTTCACAGAATCATAGAATGGTTTGGATTGGAAGGGGTCATCTAGCTCCAACCCCCCTGCCATGGGCAGGGACACCTTCCACTAGACCAGGTTGCTCAAAGCCCTGTCCAACCTGGCCTTCAACACTTCCAGGGTTGGGGCATCCACAACTTCTCTGGGCAACCTGTGCCAGTGCCTCACCACCCTCATGGTGAAGAATTTATACCTAATAACTAATATAAATCTACCCACTTTCAGCTTAAAGCCATTACCCCTTGTCCTATCACTACATGCCCTTGTAAAAAGTCCCTCTCCAGCTTTCTTGTAGACCCCCTTCAGGTACTGGACTTGATTTGCTGGAAATCCCGCTGTCTGCTGGGTGGGTTATAGAGCTGGATAATTAAAGGAGAAGTAGCGAAACCTCTCTGAAAGTTGTTTTGTTGCTGCTGCAGTTGAGGCAGAGCAGAGGACCCCTCCGGGTGCTGGCCTGAGCTGAGCAGGGTCTACTGCCCGTGCCATGGGCCAGGCACTGCTGTCACCGCAGGCAGGGTAAAGGCTTGGCTTCACGCTCCGATGCTGCACATCCACCCATGGCTCGGTGCTCGGCAGAGGCACCTCGAGCAGGGAAACCCCCCCTGCCCTCACGGAGCAGGAGTCAGCAGATCTGGGACTTGTTTCTCCCTTGGGCTGCTCTGCAAGAGGGATGTCAGGGAAACCTGAGCCCCTCATGCCTTCCTCTCCTTATCCGTCCATCTCGACACCATCCCCAAATGCAAAAAGGCACTTTTCCTTTTTACTGTCTCTGCTCTCTCCCAGCCACTGATCTGCACAATAGCATAATTGTATATAAACATCTGATTTCTTTTACTTTGCCTCAGTAATAGCTTGTAGCAACCCTTTCCAACATCTATTAATACTGTGCTATATATTAAATCCAGACTTCAGATCTTCAAATGTGACTATCTTCAGAATAAAGCGGGGAAAGGCTGAACACAGATCAAACGTTTGCCCTCTGGTCAATTTTAAATAGAGTATAAACTGCGCCTCCATATAAATTTAGCAAGGGCTCTTGCTTCTAAACACCTTGGACTTTTCTCTCTGTGAGATATTATAGATGAGGCCCGCCTGGATCAGACTAATGATCTCTAAACATCAGTATCCTGCGTTTCAGCAAAGGCCAGCTGAACCTGGCAGAGCAGTGCTCCTCCCACCACCTTTTATGTAAAGCAGAGCTATAGGAGATCGAGACCTCTTTACTTTATAGGGGGAAAACATGAGCACAAAGAGATGAATTGACTCATCCAAAATCAGCCACATGGGAGGTAGAAAGCACCAGAACTGGATGGTGGTCCCTCCCTCCAGCAATCCCAGGACCTGGGGTGGGTTTCTCATGGGAATGATGCTGAGAAGCCATTCTGTTGCTTTATATTTGCTCCTTGTAACACACAGGGAGATTTCCAGAGGTGCAATTGCTTCCTCAGTCATAAAGACTTGCATTTGCCTTGCTCTTTGGAACAGGAGGGCTTTTACTCATATAGAAATGAAGATTTTCCAGACAGTCTTTTTTTTTTCTGAATTATTTTGACTTTAGACAGATTCAGGGGGCTTTTCGTTGGGTGTGGCTTGTCCTATCTCTTACCTACCCACCTGCAGATGCAAAAGCAAAAAGCATCAAAAATATAGCTAAAAATAAAAGCCACATCTAATTCCTGTTCCTTCCCACCATAAGATCGGATCACTTTTGAGCAATTCTATAAACCCCAGCTCATGCTTTGGCATAGCTGCAAGGCCTGCCTGTGCTAGCATGCAGAGCCCCGGTCAAGAACTGCACCATGCTGGACCAAAGTCAGAGCTAGGGAAAGGGGCAGCACTTTCCATTAGGAAATTATCTTTCTCTGCCCAAAAAGAAAAATCTACACAGGTTATAATAACAAAAAGGCATGTTAGCCCTGATTGTATTGCTGGGAATGAGAAAAACAGCCAGGGTTAAAACTTCCAGCTGGTTATAATCCCTGGGAAGTGCCCCCTGCCCTTCCTTCTTGGGACATTGTAAGGATACAGTTCCAAAATTTAAAAAGACCATGGTTTTGCAAAAACCAGCTGTAAACCTGCATCCCCAGCTACATTTTTCTTCCACTGTTCCATGGCGTGCGCACACCACTGGTAGTGGTTGTCTGTGTTAGGGCTGCTATGAGACGGTAGCGACTGCTTTGTACATCACATTGCTCCTGCAGAGTGATCCAACAGAAGATACTTAATGAGTAAAAGACACTGAAGAATTTGGCTTGGAGAGAAAAACTGTGTGTGAAGATCTGCTGGAGCTTTCTGGTAGGTTTTCAGGCTTAGTAGGGCTGCTAAAAGAGATCAGATTCTTCCCCCTCTTCACCAGAAATAGCAATTTAAGGATGTCCCTGGTTCTGCCTTGCTTCTTGCTACTGGCCACTGGTCTAAATTGGTCTGTGGGAAGGAGAGTGGCTGTACATTTTTCTTCTCCTGATGGCTGGGGTCATTAAAAAGCCTGAACTGTACCATGGACTGGACCAGTCCTTCAGAGGATAACCTGCTTTACCACCAGCCTGTGCCCCAAATTTATTGGGCTGCAGCTAGGAATCTTTCTCTTTGATCCATCTCTGCTATTAAACAGCTTCAGATAAAGCCGCAAAGCTCATTTCTAGGAAAGGAAGCCAAACAACCTAAATCTTGGAGCTGAGCAGCAGTGGGGAAACGATCTTCAAACTGCATCTCCTCACCAGCTTCAAAAGCAAAGGAGCTCATTTTAACACACTACACGGTACTTCAGCAATGATTAAAGTACCTTAAACATGCACCTTCTTCATCACAGACCCGTCTGCTGACAAGGTGCCAAGTACAACAAACCCAATCAAAACATCGTCCCTATCATGGATCTAATTGTCATTGTCTTGCTTCCTGAACAAGAAGAGCTGTAACAAAAATAGAGCCTGGAGAAACATGCACATCCTCGTACAGAAATAACCCCCTAAAAGCAAACTGAAAAGCCGTAGAGGAGCCAGCCTACGCGCTACAGACACAAAGTGCCGAGCGAAGGAGATAACTGGCTGGTGAAGGCTGGGAAATAATACCCTAAAATCCTTCTGAGCCCATTCATCACCCCGGCTTCAGTGATCATCTCAGCAATAAATTCCCTTATCATCCTATTGGAATTTGACATTAATGACCTGCCTGTTATTTCAGAGGGAGATGGACTGTAACCGGCGGGTAATTGGTAGGAAAAATTGCAGGGTATAGCAAAGATCTGATACCATCGGAGTAGTTATACCACGAGAGAGGGAGATTAGGGAGCTCTGTTTGCCACAAGGGACTTATTCATCCTGAATAAATGCGTTAGCTGCCCAGAGCCTTCCTCTTACACCCTCATTCCCCTTCAGCGGCATCTTAACATCAGCACTAACAGAGTTTTTTCCCAGTGACTCTGGTATGAAGAGCAGCAGACACCGCACAGCAAAGCTGTTGTCAGTGCACAGATAATTGCAAAAATGATTAAAAAGTTCTCCTCAAACTTCCATTAGTTTATGCATTTATTTCTGAGTTGTCTCAGGAAAGACAACTGTAATTTCTTAATCATTCACATTACTCAGAATGCTTCTGCAAACACCTCTGGGCTGCAAAATGTTTCGCAAGGAACCTCCCAAACTGTGACTGGTTTAGATTTTGTTTCTGTTTCTCTGCTGGAGTGACACAACCGCTTTATTAACATCTTTCTTTGCACCTGCAGGTCAACTTTCAGTGTGTTTTGCCTGAATTATAGAGCCCATGTTTGCAGGGAAACTGCAGCCTTAACCAAAAAGAGAACACCTGACTTCTCTAGACTGTGTTGGAGGAGAGCTAGAAGCAAGTCCAGAGGTAAAATCCTGGCTCTGCTGCAATGAATGATAGCTTTGCTCTGACTTGATGGGTCTATGTCTTTCTCAAAGGTTTCCTGGTCTGACCTTCCATTTCCCAGCTAACAGGACCAACAACAGAGCCAGAATGTCATTTTTTTTGGCAAACACACCTGCTTTTTGAATTAGCTCCCTGGAGTATTCACAAAAACAAAGCTGCAAAGCATGGCTGCAGGAGGACTGAATTTGCTACAGAAATACCGGCACATATTCATAATAAAACATGTGCACTATTTGCCCAGTTCTGACTGTAACTTCCCGTCATGTCCTGCACCTTTCTGGGAAGAAAGAACTGGTGATGGTGGTGGGAAAATTCCTTCATCAGAGCCAAAAGGGGTTTTGCAATCACTTTCACTGGAGGGCTGTTTTTAACCCTATGTATTCCCCATCTCTCCGTACCACGCTATGGGCTCTCCACTGCTGTAAGCAGTGATGGAAGAGAAGAAATGCTCCTTTTCCATGCAAATACTCCCTGGAGGGCCCGCAGGTGGTGGTGATGGTCCCAAAGACTCCCTCAGATGGAGACTGGCTTTCTCTACAGGCAGCCTGACAAAATTCACCTTCCAGGCTCTACTCCTGAGCGCTCAGAGGTGCCAGTCTGGGTGTCAGTGCAGAAGGGTCAGCCCTCTGTCCTCTGTGCATCCCAGGACAACGGTCTGCTGCCTGTTCTCGGTATCACCGCAGGATGCCATGATTTGGGGACAAGGTACAAGGCAGCAACACCCTTCCAAACCAGCAAAAACCACCCAGAGAGAAAGGCTAGCTGGAGCTCTTCTCAACTGCACTTTAAAGCAGTGGTTTGAAGCTGGGCTCGGAGCAGAGGTGGAGCATCAGAACCCTAAAGAGGGAGCGGAGCTTGGAGGAATGGATGGAAATTTTGAACTTCGTGTTGGTAGCATCTGAGACAGGAGGCTGCAACAGACCTGGAGCTGCAGCACACTGCCCCGGCGCTGAACCGTCCCCTCCAATGGGTTTAACAGCGGTTGGGTGTCAATTCTCATGTCTTTGGAGCCGGCGAGAGGGGAAGGCGCAGATAACAAACTATGGATGTGCCTCTCCTGGAGACAACCGAGCTAGAAACCCGGAGGTTGGATTTCTTCCCTACACGTTAACTGCCATGGCAGGAATTGAGCCTGCGAATCCCAGCTCACTGCACTCCTTCTTACGGGAGCCTCTTTGTGCAAAAAAGCATCAGCAGAATGAATTAAATGCTGTTGTAGCGGCCACATCCCCACGTGCTCCTTTTGCTCTTCCACTTGACTCACCAATAAGGCAGCCAAGATATTTTGTAGAGGCTGTTTTGAAAACACTCTAATTGATTTAATTCATAGCCAGAGCTCTTCCAGCCCACTTGCTGGACATTCCTCTAGGAACGTGCTTAATCCCTGGTTGCCCTGGGTCGATGGAGCTGGTGTCCTCCAGCCCGTTCCCTCTTGGCTGCGGCACTGTGCTTGGGGAATGGGTGTTCTCTGCTGGTCTTCAGAGCCATGCACAAGAATGAAAACGTTGGTGACAGTCTGAAACAAGCTCCAATTTCTTCTTGTCTTGTTGAAAGGCATGTTGTTTACTGCAGAAAAATTGGAGATGAACACGCCATGAGAGCCCAGTGAGTTCATAAAATAAAACCCTAAATAATTGCAATACAATACTCCTGCAAGAAAGGTTTTCTTATCTTGATTTTTTCCCCTTTCTCTCTCTCTCCCTCTCCACCCACCCCCCCACCCCCCACCCCCATCTTGGACTAATCACTACCAGACCATGAACCTTCAAACAGATTTGTTTGGAGACTTGCCGTGAGCTCATGGTAGCTGGAAGCCTTCTTGCTTTCCCTAAGAAAAACAGAGCCCATTTGGAGGGGAAAGAGAGCTCCAGTGTAAAGTCAGAACTAAACAGCATACGTTGCAAACAAGATGGGAAGTAGAAAGCTGCCTAAAACATCTCTGGCCCCTTCCCTGCACATCTACAGCAGAACCGCTTTCCCTTCGGCTTGTGGCAGCTGAGTTGCAAATGCTGCAAGGATGAACCCAGCAGCCTCCTGCGGTTTGTTCTTCACATGTTTGAGAGGCGGCTTCCAAAATAAGTTTGAAGGCTGTCAATTTTGTCTCAAACAGCCACGGGCAATCATGTGTCAGTCTGTGGGAAAGCCTGGGGCTTCATCTGCACCAGACGAACGCTTTAGAGGTGCTCCCCCACCGCCCTGCCTGGCTTCTTGCCTGCGGTGATGCACCCATGATGGAAAATGGGGTGTTGTGGGGTCGGGTCCTTGGGATTTATAGCAGAAATAGGTTGAGGGGCTCATGAAAGCTGGTGAGAGGGATCTCCCAAGGACTGCTGTGGTCTGGAGCAGCCAGGCAGCCCCCCAGCCCTGGGGGAATGCTCTCTGATGCCCGCAGCTGAAACACGGCTGGGGCTATGTTTTTGGGATGGGGGTCGCACTCGTGGCTGTGCCCTGGGAGGCAAAACCCTGCCAAGAGGCAGGACCCTGTGGTGCAGAGAGAGGGGGGACACTTTCTGAGGGTGGGAAGGGCCTTTCTGCTCAGCCTGAAGGGCAGAGTGGTGGAAAATGGGGATTTAATGTCTTCCTCAGCTGGAAATTTCAGCCAAGGGCAAAATCAATGGAAAGCCCCCCAAAAACACGCGTCCCCCATCCCGCGGGGCTGTCCCCCTAAGCAGAGGCAGGGGTGATGCCTGGGAAGGAAATATGTCAGCCATGCGAGCTTCTGAGTCATCCTGGTTGTGAACAACACACTAGTCAAGAGTCGGTTAACGTGTACATCAGGACGTATACATATATATGTTATTCTTCTGAACCTTTCTCTTCACCTTTCTGTCCCAGAAAACATCCAAGCTGCTAATGCTCTAAGGAGAATGATGCAGCAAAAATATATGTTTAAGCAAGAAACAGAGAAATGAGATTTGCATATGTTTTTCTGGGAAAAATATCAAGTTTTCCCTGTTAGAAAACGAATGTGTTGGAAACTGGCTTGTAAAACTTGAAGCCTGACTCAAGTACTGATTTGCCATGGGACTGTCACCTACACTCGTTGTTCATGAGGACTCCTCAACGCTCTGTCCAAAAGGAAAGATTGCTGTTGCTATTTTATCAATGGATTTATGGAAGAGCAAATCCTGGTCAGGGAAGTGACCAGAGAAGATTTCCCTGGATTCAGCAGCAGGTGAGGAAAGTCTGTGGAATACAGAATTATCCTCTCCTTGCTGCAGAACTGTTCCCAAGGAGATCAGGAGCACAGTGATAAATGAATTTCAGAAAGCCTGGGGGTTCAGTTTGGCTAAGGAAAAAAATACTGGTGTCTATCTGAACACTGCAAACCTGATTTTCCGCTTACATGCCCGATAATAAATCAGCAGTGAACGTACTTATGTTGACACGCCAAGTTTTCCCTTGGATGTCGTTCTATAGGCACACGCTCCTTTGACCACAGGTGATTAGATTTGATAAAGAAACCACTGGGTGAGGTGCTTTGGTGGGTATCAGCGGGAGATCCCATTCGATTAGCGCAGCGCTGCCTTTTGCCTTTTGCAGAAGAGAGATGCTAGCAGAGACTGCGACCCAACGGAGACCCAGCCAGTGGGAATCCTCTGTCTGCAAAGCTCCTCAAGTCTGTAAAAACTGGGTTAGAAATCTCTTAAGCAGTTTTGATTAATGTAAATTGCATTTTTTCACAGCAAAGTAAAGCTTTGGTTTATATTCATGTCCCCTTGAGGCTTATTCACTCTGAGGTTTCCTTGCTAAGAAGTATGCACAGCTCTTCTTTTTGCTTTCATTTAAGCAGGACAGAAAGCATCCCAGTGCCTGTATTTCCAAAGTAGTCAAGGCCCGAGCCTGCAAACCAGAGCCACCAAAACACAACCTAAGCCGTGAGAAGAACAAGGCAAGAACTCCAGGAAGGCTTCTGCAAACTGCAGGAAAGGAGTCACTTGGAAACTGGGGCAAAAGTTGAAACAAGATTTGATTTTATCTGAATTGATTCATCTGTCCCTAATTAGTAATAGCTTCCCAGTGCATGACGTAAGAATATGCAGAGGGATTTTTAATGAATAACTCTCGGCTAAGATAAAATATAGCCATTCTCAGATAGTTCTTTTTATATGTCAATAGAGATTTGTGCGGTCAAAGATGAAAAATAGATGAGATCCCACAGTCACACATGCTGAAGACTAAAATCTTTTAGAGTATGGATCCTGTCTTCTTACCAATTTATTGTAGAAAAACCAGTAAGCTTTGCATATGCCCTGGTTTAATATCTGTATTTACTTTTACTGAGAGAGGACCCTTAAGCTCCCAAAACTGCGCAATGCATGGTGCTGTACAGAGGGATAACGCATAAAAACTTGCCCTGACACCGCAGTGCTGTCTATGATTGTTCTGAAAGTCCCAAATCCAGCTGGCAAAAAATGGTTATGTTTAATGGCACTTCAACAAAATAAATGAAGCAACTAGTTAAATTAAAACTCCATATTGTCCAATTTTTCACGGCAACAGTGTGAAACTGGGCCACGGGCTGATCTCGCTCACTTCGTAATGCACAGTCCTTCCCTCTTCCATACCATTCCTTTGCTCCTAGTCATTCCTCCTTGTACCATCCCACATATTACATCTCAGTCCTCTGTGCTCACACCCTTGAAATCCTTCCAGACTGCTATCACGTCCACTTCTCTAACTCACCTCTCTGAAGCCAAGCTATACATCCAGGCTCTAATTCTTCCCCATAAACCAATCCCTCCAGGGCCCTGACCGTTTTCTGATATTTCCATGAGCTGTGCAACAACTTGTGGGCTCGCTTCTCCTCTTCTAACATCAATAAAAGTCCAGAAACTTACACCAGAGTGAGAGGAGAATCGGGTTTCTGTGTTCGTTTTATAACCAGAGTGAAAGACTAAGCTGGGGGATGCTGTACGCGGTCCTCACCGAGCGGTGAAGAACCAGGGCAGGACACGTTGAGCAGATGGTGATTCTGGACTGCAGATGAGGACTAAATTACTGTGTTCAAATCACATCTTTGATACACTTCCAGCTTTTATCAGATGGTTCCACTCAATGTTTGGCACAGCTGATGCGAAGGGAAGGCCAGGAGAGCAAACAGTGGGAGCAGCTGAAGCAGCCCAGCGCAGGAGAAGTACCCGGTCCCTGGGGTACTCCGGCTGTCACGGTCCTTCCCCCCCTCCTGGGCAGTGGCATGCTGAAGTGGGGACTTCCCTGACGGCTCCCACTCTTCCAGCACCTGCAGACCTTTAATATTTACCCCTCCATGCAAAAAATCCCAGCACCCCACGGGCTGCACAGCCTCTGTTCCCTCCTGCCACATCACTTCATGTTGCAAGCGGCTCACCCAGGCGATGCGATTGTAAGTTAAAATATCTGGGAGGATTGATAGCATGGAGCAACTTCTTGGAGTTAAAAGTCTCTCTTCCTCGGGTTTTGGCTTTGGATGACCCGCACTCCTAATGTACTCTTCACTTAATTCACCCCTGCCAGTGCAAATGCTCTTATTTATGAGGTTGGTAATCACTTTCTATCAACACACTCTGAAAATCTGCTCCTTCCGCAAAACATTCCTTCAAGTAAATCCTTCCCCATGAATATTCTCAATACAAGCTGAGTCCAGGGCCTGCTCAGGGCATAGGAGAGGACTTTCAAAGGACTCCCACTGAGTTCAATTGGCTCAGACCCCAAGTGAACACACATCCACACCCACAAAGCTCTGTTATAAATGGCCTCATAGAAGCTCCCAAGAAGGAAACCAAACCTTTCCCAAAGTCCTTAGGAGGGTCCGTGGTTATTTCACCATTCTGTTACTGCATGTGGACCACAGGGTTTTACCTCTCCGGAGGAATCTCAGGCAGCACCACAAAACACGCAGCTGAAGGGCTGTGCTAATTTAAAATCCTTCCAGAACACTGAGTTTGGTGTCTTTTTTCTTCCTTAACTTATAAGTCAGAAAAATATCTAGAGATGTCTGTGCAGGAGAATCAATCACATACAAAGGAACCTTCTGGGTCCCATGAAAGAGCCCATGTTTTCAGCCTTGGCAGTTTATTCTTCCTCCTTTTGGGAGGCAGCACAGATATGTTTTCCATTTGAAATATCCCAGGGGTCTTGCAGCTCATGCTGAGCCCTCAGAAGTAAACGAGCCACTTTTCCCAGCAGCAAGCCCAGCTACAATTAAGAAATGTTATTTTTTTTCAGCATACTCAGGCCGGCACTTGGTTCAAGCCATAGGAAAGCAGAGGCACAGAGTCCACGCCAGAGCAGTACCAACATATACATAACATACGAACATCTTGAGCTCCGAGTTTTCTGCTCCATATCTCCTAGCTGTTTCACAGGCCAACTAGAGTTCTTTATCAGTGTCATTTACTCAGATGTCAAGTGGGTTTTTTATCCTAAAGCTCCGCAGTGGGGAAATAGGAACCCGCAATGAACTTGTCTCAAATTGAAACAGATATTTAACTAGAATAAACCAGTGGCTGGACTGAATAAACACTGCAGGCACTTTAGAAAGAATGTTAAGTTGACATAAGATCTGTTGGGTGAGTTCAAGAAATGGGAGACTTTATGCTGAAGTCATAAATCTTCTGGGTTAAAAAGGGGATACTGCTGAGCTCTGCACATTGGTGCCTCGCTGGGAGAGACCAATGCAGGAGGTTTGCTGTCCCGGAGGCGGCAGAGATGTTGGGATGGGCAGGTAGACTTATTTCCCGTGAGACTCACTGAGGAGCATGGACTTCATCTCCATTGCTCTCTCCTGCAATGGCTGCAGCTCACCAAAGCCTCTGGCAGAGGGTCCTGCCCACCGGCTGTGTGAACCTGGGTGTTTCATGGGGAGCTGAGTCTTTGCTGCTAAGCCCTGATACACGAATGTCTTGAAGGACAGTGAAACCCAGGGTCTCTGGGCCAACAGTATTTATTCCAGCTGGGACAGCCCCAGATGCTGTTGGGGGCCAAGGCAGCAATGAAACTCAGTGGCTTTTCCGGTGGGGCTGTTGCAGGACAGCGAAGAGGCTACAGCTCTTGTTGTGTTTGGAAACCACGGTGCCCTCGTATGACCTTGACACGCTCTCGCCTGTCTCTGCTCTCCTTTTCCTCTGAAACGCAAGGACGGATGAAAGTGTGGATCTGTGCTCTCTGGGTCTTGGCTCCTGATCCGAAGGGCAACTCGGAGCATGTTTCCTCCCGGCTCGCTGATGCCGGCAGCCGCGGGAGGTGTGAATTGCCTGTGGGCTGAGCTCAGCACGGGGCACCCAACTAATTCCCAGCAGCTCTGAGAGCAGACTCGAAATGCCGGTAGCCCAGGTAACTTTCAGCCCTGTGCTGAGCAGAGCAAAACCCTCCGCAGTACTGAAATCCCATTTAATGTCTTAGCAATGTGGAGTGTCCCAGCAAAGGGCCGGTGTCATCGGCAAGTGGGCTTGTCAGAGCAGTCTGCTGTAACGCAGGTGGTTATTGCCACTGCACAGCAGCAGCCGGTCACAAAACATGTGCGGGCTGGGAAGGAGCTGGTTTGTTTTTTTCTTTTTTTTTTTTAAGAAAACTGCACTTATTAAAGACAGGCTTTCAAAAACTGGATATCACAGGAGACCCTGACATTAATCTGCCCGGGCTGGCCGAACATGTGGCCTTTGCTCAACCAGACCTGACAGCCAAATGCCTTAGGAAGGTTTGGACATGACTGCAGTTCTGCCTCCATCTGCAAACCCCATGTCTTGAGAAAGTAGATCACGTTTCCTGGGGAGTGGGCTGATCTCAGCGAAATGCATGCCACGTCCCTCCGTGGTGCCTTCAGGGTGGACTAAGCAGTGGCTCAGGGGGTGAGAGCTCAGCCGGGTAAGTCAGCCTGTGCTGAAGAATTGCAGATGTTTAGTATTTCTGGTCCCTGCTCCAAGGAGAGGGAGAGAGGAGCTGCACAGAGTACAGCAATATTTTTTCAATACATTCCATATGTTTCCTCCATAAGTCAAGATTAAACAGCGGTGCTGGTCGGAATAGAAATCAGCCTGCTGGCTGTTCTGCTGCCTTTGGAGGAAGAACGAGCCCTAGCACAGGCTCTGACCTGACTCGAGAGTACATTTGCATGGGGACAAGTGGACTTGTCATTCACACTGTCACCGCTCTCGCTGGTGCTATTGCCTTGGCAAGAAGGACTAGTCAGCCCTGGCCCCACCTGCCTGATGGAAAACCCTGAATTTTGGCACGGCAGCGTGGATGCCTCGCGTTGTCCTCGTGCTGCAGCCCGGTGTGGCATTCCCAGGTGGCAAAATGCGATGTCCTTCAGATCCCCCAGCCCCAGGTCACTGCAGCCCAGTGTGCAAACACGAAGGTGGCACAGGGGTCCCAGCTCACGCCTCGGCACCCGCAGCCAGCTGCCTCGAGCCCTGGGTTATCACCCCTCCCACAAACGCACACAAGGTCTGCTAATGACTTTTTTTCTATTTTTTTTCCTGGTCTTCTCACTCCAGCAGCAGCATTTCAGTCTTGTTACTGTCACCGCTCCGGTTGTTTAGCTCCAGACACTGCAAAAGCCATTGCTGAAGATGGGAGGAGGAAAACCCAGCAACCACGAAGGGAAGGAATTTGCTCTCTCCTGAAGGGCACACTCGGTATAATTACGCCCGCCAAATGTGCACAGAAGTCCTCGGTAATTGCTATGGTAATCATTTCACATGTGTGGGATTTTTTAGGCTAAAGTATAATTACAGCTAATTGCTGTTTGATTTTGTTCCTGTTTATATACCCATTAAAGGAATTGTTGAAATGTCTTTGCTAAAAGACTTACTTTCTTTTTTTTCTTCTCCTCCTTTTCTTAAACCATCCTGGAAAAAAGGGGATCATGTTGCAACACTCGGAGCTCATGAATGGCCATTAGCTCTCCAATGATCTTACAACAAGGAGCCATGTTAAGCCCGCAAAAGCCTGATGTTTTCCCAGTGTTGGGAACTGACAGTCCTTGAATTTGCAGAACTAATGAGAATTTACAAAGATCTTGGCTGTTTGTTAATGAAACCCTTCTGGGCAAGAGGCTGAGTCTGAATTCATGTGGGGAGACGGGAGGATCTGAGCTGTTTGCTGCAAGCAGGAGAAAAGGTGCTCTCGACCAGCTGTTTCGGTGACAGAAATAAGTTATATTTCTGCTGTGTGCTCCCCATGGGAAACTGGCCCAGGTGAACAGTGTACAAAAAAATGCCTCTGATGGCCTTTGTTTTCAGAAGGGGCCTGTGTTTTGGAGTGTCTCCTTTTTTTCTCTCCCTATCCTGCATTGATTTTACATTTTGCCCGTCTGCCAGAGCCAGCAGAGAGAGAACTGAGGCTGGCGGGGCTCAGTGCAGGTCCAAGGTTTCACCAGGAGCATCTCTTGGCATGGCTGGTACCTGTATCATCACTGATTATTTTTTCTCAGCCCTGTTTTTTAACACAGTTGTCCCAGGGCACAACTTAGAGAGAGTTAAACATCAGGCATGCTCAAAATCTGGGGAGTTATCATGTTCTAATGACCTGCAGTGAGGCCAGATAATTCCCTTATCAATTAATCAAAATATATGTGTCTTTCAGCCATCCTTCAGGATGGCTTTCGCAGGTTTTATTTTTCTATCGGAAAAAATGGCTTTCTGTTAAGATGCTGAGTAGGTTTTGGAAAAAGGAGCAGAAAGAGTCAGTTTTCCCCTCCTGGGAGAATCCCCCATCCCTGTCCCCATTTGGAATGAAAAACTGGAACTGGGAACAATGCTAAAAGGTGAAAGTATTTTTGACTATGTCCACTGAAATATTTTAGGTTCATTCAGCATTTGTCAAATAAAAAATCACACAAAACACATGCATAAGCAAAACCCTCTCTTACTGGGCTCTACTATTTCAGCAGTCATTTTTCCAGGAGCTTCCCTCTTACGGAGTGCTTCTCCGGGGGCTGGAGCACTTGGCAGAAGCTCGTGGGCGCTGCTCGGTAGAAAAGCTGTTGAAAGAAGGGCTGGAGAGGGACTTTTACGACTCCTTTAAGCACATCCTGGAAGAGGTGCCAGGGGAGCATCTTACCAGGCGCTCCTACCTCACTGAAATGCAATGTTCCTCTGGAGGAAGGAGAGGCTGTGGCTCACGAAAGCTGTAATATTCTCATTCCTGAGCGTTGTATCCTTCAGAGGGGACTGAGACCACATGAAAA
Source organism: Gavia stellata (assembly GCF_030936135.1). Taxonomy (NCBI): domain Eukaryota; kingdom Metazoa; phylum Chordata; class Aves; order Gaviiformes; family Gaviidae; genus Gavia; species Gavia stellata. The sequence continues at coordinate 9,719,775 of NC_082617.1, forward strand.
CAGTCTTGACTGTGGTGAGCCACAAGCCATCGCTCCAGTCCCTCAGCAGCCGCATGCAAAATTCAGAGCAGGGAGCGATCATAGAAAATGCAGGATTACGTTGCTAAGGGACTGGATGGAAAGAGCGGGCTGGTGCCATCACAGCCCTTTGCCTTGGAAAACGGGGAGCTTGTTTGCTCTATTCCCCCCCCCCCCCCCCCGTTTTTTTTTTGCCCTTTCTGTTTGGCTTCTGCCTCTACTCTGAGAAGCCAAATTAGCTCATGGTCTGAGGCTCCAGAACTGAACATAAGCAGAAGCAAGCTGACATTGGCTTGAAATAGAAGTAGAAATAGAGCTGTTTACCATCCTGTTTCACTTTGACACTTCAAGGGAGCAGGAAACGATTTCAGGGCATGGGCACTCACACAATGGCCACCAAAAGCACGTCTGTAAGCGCGACTGTTTCCCATGCGACAGACACTTTATGGCTGCTGCTTATATCCACTCCCAAATGCTATGGGTGAGGACGTCACCTGCTTCAGTTTGGATGTTCCACCATATCCAATAGATGTTAACAAGGTGATTTCCAAGGGGCTACGTTGCTTTCCCCGACCAGAAGATGGGAGCCCAAATCTCAACCAGGAATCTCTCACTGATGCATGATTCGTTCAGGGAATACAAACAGAGATTGAAAAACACAGTATCCCAGCTGACTGCTTATCCCTAATTAAGATCTTTTTGAGCTGGCGACTGCATCTGAAAGCTGCTGCCCCTCTGCGTGGATATGTGGTGTATTTTTAACCAGGCTTTTCTGAGGAGGATAATGATACAGTGGTGCCTTCTCCCTGCAATTTTGTGAAGTCTCTGTGTTTGGAAGATGATTTCAGCCATGGTGCTTGCATGCTAAATAGCAGGCGGAAGAAGAATGAGCTCTTGATTAAAATATGTCTAGACAGCCTTCTGTATTTTTAGGACCTAATTTAGAGGACTTAGGTATGGAGGGATTTGCATCATTTCCAAAATACGATCTGTTGTTTCTGATAGTGGTAGGACAGTTCTCATAGTCAGCCCTCAATTTTATCAGCAGTTTCGGGACATTTGGTATTTTCCTGATGGCCCCAAAGGCTATGGAAGAATAGCTGCTTCCTTTTCTGTAAAAATAGGAAATTCTCATCCTTAACAATCCCAGAGCAAATGAGACCCATAATGGTTGAAGTTGGGGGTGGGAAGTGGAACAAGACTGCTATTAAAAGGGGTATTTTGAGCCATCTCATGACTTTTGAAGGCTTGGGGTTGCTATGCCTATGGAGAAGACCCTTCTAGCTTTCAAACCGCTTGTGTAGCTTAAAATTCCCAGTCCTGAGTTCAGGACTGCCAACAGCCTGCAGAGTTTCTTTACCCAGCATCCACCAAACCCTCTGAAGGGAAATGCTGTCATGCAGGAATGATTGCCCCAGGGGATTCGATGTGGCAACTGAGTCTTTCCATTTGAAGATCAGCTTGTTCCAATTCAACCCATGTTGGCAGCATCCTAAGGTTACAGCAAGTTTGCTGCTGGGCCGGGAGCTGCTGCTGGCAGGACGTGTTTTCTAACGGTGTGAACAGACTCAATCTAAGAGCAATTTACTCTGCCTGTAGAAAACTGTCAGGATCCCAATCAGCCGCGCTCCAGGTAGCTGTGACAGCACAAAACCCACCCTGATTAGTGGAGGCATTGGGTCCACATATACTCCACCGCAATTATCTCTGGCACTCAGATTTATTTGGAAATCAAGTTACCTAATAGCCCTATTATTTAAACTTCTTGAGCAGACCAAAAGTTGAGTCTGCAGTTTCCATCCACCAACAATCAGCTTGAGCATTTTTAGCATTTGTACCACTCAGCCGTGTGTTTGGTGACAAAGACCTGAGGCAGTAGGAACTCACCCTCAGATGCAACTTCACTGAAGAACTCTACAATTATTGGCCTCTTGAATGCAGACACAGTCCATAGCCAGGGTTAATTTTGCTGGGAAAGAGGAGCTGAAACGCTTCGGACTCCACTAAGAACAAAAAGTGACACTTGGGTGTATTTTGCAGAGATCTAGAGAAAACAGGCTCTGGGGTGTTTGGGTACAAAATTACTTAAGCCAAAATCTATTTCTCCTGCAGAAGAACCCGAATCTGTGAGGCACGGAGCTGGTGGGGGCAGGACAGCTTGCTCAGCACTGCAGAAAGCGGGTTTCCAAATGACCACTTTTGAGGGCTCTCTGGTCTGGTGAACTCAACAAAGGACAAGGAAGGGAGACACTAACTGAGGTGTAATTAAGTTTAAATTAATTCCTAGAAGAGCTCAAAGGAGAAAATCAGAGGAACTTTTTGGTCCTGGCAGAGGAGCCAATTTGCAATTGCTACCATGACCAGTAGCATTAAAAAGATGACAGGATAAGAAAAATGAGAACTTCTGTGCCTTTTAAAATCCTCTGTTCTGTTGGGCTTAATGGCTCTTTCTTTTCAAGAAATGCTTGAAAGACATCCTATGAATGTCTAACCGGCATCAGGAAAAGGATGGCATTGCACATCTGGAATAATGCTTCATGACAGCTCTGTGGAGGTGGTAGGACTTGAAAAAGTTAATGAGAAACACAAGCTTGTGAGAAGTGGGTGGGAAAAAGGGTTAGAGATACAGCAAAGTGGTTTGCATCCAGATTGCAGGAACATTTAATGACTCAGTGTGTGCTGATTTTTGAGCTAGAGATGTTGTCAACTCCTTAATGATTTCTCCATCCATGGGCCCATTAAGATGGGTTTAATGTACTTCAGACATGAGTCACTATCCAGCCCTTACAAGGCAGAGAAACCCAGGGGAAAAGATGAAATGGGTCCTTATTATGCCTGTGGATGACTAACCCCAGGAACTCTCTAACTGTGTCATCTCAAGGGTATCATTCAAAACCAGTACGGGAACCCTCCCAGTGCCACACCACGATGGTGGCTGGGCAGCCTGTGCTACAAGGCAAGGTTTATTTTTGGATATGGGTCTTACTTTCGAGGGCCATGATCCCTGCTCCCATCGCCTGTCAGCATGCTAGGCTTCTTCCAGCCTGGGACCATCCCGGTTCCTTGGATGAGAGCTCATTTCAAAGGCAGACAAGGCTTTCCACAGCTATTGTCCTGTGGCTGTCTGCATATTTCAGCCATTCTCTATCCCTGCTCCCAGCAAGTATCTGATCAGAAGCTCTGAACTTCATCTGAAAGCACATGCACATAAATTAAATATTGAACTAAATAAAAAAGCCCCCCCCCCCCAACCTTCACTGAAATACTCTTTAAAAACAAACCCTTACTTATTATAAACTCAAAAACATCTGGGTTTCCAAGCCTCAGGAAATTACAACTCCCATCCTGGAAATAAAATACATGTTTGTCCATATATCATATTAATTAAACCCTGTAATATGGAAAGAGGTCAGTAAAATGCTTTTCTGATGGCTGGCAGATTTGCATAGCAATTTGTCATATCACCCATTGCTATAATAATCATAATATTGTTGTTATGATATTTTACTTCATGTCAGCTGTGTGTAGAAAGACAGTGTGTTCTTTGCTGATCAAGAGAGAAAAGTACCTGGTCTCATAGCAATCTGATTACTATTTATATGCCTTGTTTCGCGCTGGGGAATCTCAAAGCCTTGTAGACGTACTGTCTTACTGATTGTACCATGTGATTTTAGCAAGGAAGAGATTTCAAATTGAATGATGACACTGGTAATTTATAAAAACAAGCTATGACAGAAGGGCTGTGCTCATATCCCCTCACTTCTGTCTCAAGGACAACTTCCCACCTTCCTCTGTTAAGCAGTGGATGGGGAAAGCTCTCCGATACGGAGCCTACTCAGTGCCACCATTCCTGCTCCTGAGCCGTGTTCCTGCAGCTCCTGGCCCGTGCATGGGATGGTAGGAAATGCCACATCAGAAACATTCCAGCTACTGGGGAAAATTATTTGGGGACTGGGAAAACTGCAGACTTCAGTTGTTCTTCGTGGGTTTTGCATTTTTTCCTAGTGAGGTACAGTGCACGGAAAACCATCGTACACTATGCGGTCAGCATTTTTACCATAAACAGAGCAGTTGCACATTGTTAAATTATTATTAGCTTAGCTGCCACTGGGAAGGTTGTTTTAGCCTCCTCCAACAGGAGTAAAACAAACATCCATTGGTTGCACAAGCTCTTGACTAGTTGTGCGTTAGCATGAATGCATGGCACTCCCATAATGTGCACAGTCTCACATCTGTCCTCCCAGACACTGACCCTTCTCCCCCCACGGCCAGAGGAAAGAAGCCTGAGCAGGCATGCCTCGCCAGAGGAAATTATTTGCAAAGAGATGGGTTGAACTTGTGGATTCTGAGCAGAGTCCAAACGATCTCAGACTTCAATACATGCCTTCATTCCCTACTTGTGTCAGCCCATCCTAAGCTGAAGAAGTCACTGCCAAAGGAAGTCTGGACCCAAATTTTGAATTCCAAGCTCTGAAGCTGGCAATATTTGCATCAAGAAATATGACAAAATTAGGGAAGTTTTTCATGGCTATTTTTTTCTGCCTGGATTCAGCTCATGCCATTCAGCGATGCCAACATCAATACCAATTTTGTGCAAGATTTTTAGGGCATTTTGCTGTGCTATGCCATAGGAAAAAGGCATTACTTTTTCAGGAATGGTATGTAGAAAGAGCACAGAGCAAATCCAACTTCTCATCCTCATCCAAGGGGCATCCATCAAAACAAAGTTTGGACTGGAAGCAGCTGTGAGCCTCAGCCTGAACCTGGAGTGACCATCCCTCTGCTAGGGAAGGAGGGTTTCATCTTCCAAAGTCCTGCTGAACGGAGACTGCCAAGAAACGTGGCAGTCTGCAGCGGTACTCTCCCTGCCGTGAAGATCTGCCGCCACGACAGCCGGTAGCAGTGTGTTCGGTCACTAGTAATTGCCACTGGATGGGAATGTGTCCTGTATCCCAGCACCAGTTCACTGACCCCCCCAGACCTTCTCAGCCTGCGCAAGGATTTCAGGGTTTCAACTCCCTTGGCAGCCCAGGCAGGCTTCATTCTCTGCAATTAACAGCTACGTTATTGTCAGCCAAGTAACTGTATACTCCACATGCGAAATGCAGGAGATCTTGTGACAGCTACCTCGTCTCACAAAGCAGGGGATGCTGAGTGAGACAAAACATCCCATTCCCTCTCCTCGCCTGTTAAAATAAGTGTCATATACTCTGATCAGCCTCCCTGTACATGCATGTCAACAGCAGGAGAAAATCAAACATCAAAAGGAAAAAAAAAACCTAACAGGATATTGACATCAATAGGAGTTCTGTGAATAGAGATGAAATGTAAAATTGAGTCGCAATCCGGCTGATAGAAGCTAAAGATGCCGTTAACCCTTGAGCAGATCTGCTGCTGACATGAAAGGGAGGAGAGCTGTTAAGGCTCAGGGCTACTTCTTCTTACATGGGCACCTGGGCTGTGCTTTTCTCAGGAATCTGGAGGGGATTTGGCACCCAAATTCCTTGGAAAGTTAGACACGTAATGCCACAAGTTCCTTGGAAATTGCCACTTCTCTTTAATCACTGCTACAGATCCAACATGTCAATGGGGAGAGAACCAGTTTCCTTCATTTTTCTCCTGCCATAATTTTTCCATTGCATCCTTCCTAATGGAAAGAACTCTTTGTTCCAGCGATGAGGCAAAAAAAAAGGATGACAAAGGAGAAGGGAGCAAAGATGCAGGACAAAATTTTCTGCCAGGAGTTTTAGCTTGGGCTGAGAAATAAAAAAAGCACTAGAAGATGTTCCTGATGGAAAATTCCTAGCAGCTTTAATGTCACAACCTTTGACCTTTGGCCACTTCAGCCAAAAAGCTGCTGCAGACACCCCGAGGTATTCCCAGCACTCTGGTCTGGGCACTGGGTCTGAATTAATCCACCCTTGCAGAAGCAAAACTCAGTTTGGGAAATCAGACCCCAAATCCAGTTCTGGGGAATCCGCAATCCAACTCCACTCCCACTGGCTTGGGCACCCCAACTACAACCCCTACCCAAAGACCGTGCCCTAACGGGACATGACCCCTAACTGCAACCTGAAATGCATGATGTTCATATGTATCCTTAGAAAACTCAATTTATTTTCTGAACCTTTTTTTTGTTCACTTTAAGAAATAATCAGGCATAGAGTGTGTATTAAGGACCGGCTTTTCTTGCACATTTTTATCTGACAGAACAAAGGGATTTATTTCTGCAGTGAAGAAACAGCAAAATAACTTGTAAAGGCGCACTGTAATTCCATCTATTTGAAGTTGTCTCTAGCTCTGCAGCAGCCCCGGATAACTTAAGAAGTTGCAAGTTCAGAAGGGATTTTTATCTTGCTGCCTGGAAAAGCATCGCCTTGACTTTATCAGTGGAATCTCAACGTGAGGCTGTTGTTCAAATAACAGGAAGCGAGAGCGGTCGCCCCGGGTCCAAGTTTGCCCCAGAATTTGGGATGAAAGCCTGGCTGTCTGGCAGGGAACCTCTCTCCCCAGAGCAGATTCATCCCATTGGCTTTTCTCCCATGGACGAATTTGGGAGACACTCACAACATCCCCACCACTTCGGGGGACCTCAGCACAAAGCGTAAAGTGAAGCCTTGATGGAAGAAAGCAGAATAACTCTGTGCTGAGGTTTCCTGGACCACGGCAGGGTGAGCAGGTCCTATCCCTGACACAGACAGACACATCCCCACCAGGACTTGGGTTTGACTCCCAATTGCTCCGTCTGCTCAGACGGTGCCAGTTGTTAACCAGCACCACTTGCTTGGCCTGAGCTGACCCAGCCGGTACCTGGAAGCAATGAAGCAAAGCGGCCACGAAGGCAAAGGGCTTGTTATTTAACGTGTTTCAACCCCTGAGCAACGCACCCATCAGCAGGCCCGTGGTGTTGTGCATTCAGGAGGGAAAAGGCAGTTTGCACCATCGCTCTGGGTGCCAGCGCTCGGCAGCTCCCGGGGTGCCGGTGCCTGGGGCACACGGGGCCGTGACCGCAGGAGCCGAACCTCTGGTCCCCTGTGCTGCATGCACAGGGGTCTTCAGGGTTTGCCACTGCTTAACTTTAGGTTTTCAGCTCGCATTTCTTCTCCTGTTTTATAGAAACAGCCCTAATTATTCCCTACTGCAGCAAGATTAGGACAAAGTTGATTAGCTGCAGGTTTTCCTGCATACGAGCTCAGGCAGAAAGCAATTCCCACCCGTGCAATGCCTTAGCAAGCACAGCAGTTGGGTTGGCATTTGACCTTCGCTAGAGACCGACCTTTTGGGACCAAATGCGCGTGGCCCCTGCCAGGAGGGGCAGTCAGGAGGTTGTGGGTGCTCAGCTCCGAGCGGGATTGAGCGATGGGTACGTTACCAGTCCGGCTCTGCCTTTCGGACCGGGGATCCCGTCCGTGCGGTATATCACAAAAGCGATGACACAGGACATATGGAGCTGTGTGTTTCAACATACATTTTCAAAAAGCTATTTAATACATTCCTTCGCACCGAGTAATGCGTTGGAAAGGATCCAGGCTTGGGGATGTTTCTATAAACACATCATCTCTTGCTGCTCTTCCACCTCTTCTGCTGTGAGCTGAAGGATATGGTGTTTCCCTCTCTTGCTGTGGAAACCTTGGCTGTCACTTAAGATCTTGCTGGTCCATTAAAGCCCCATCTTTCATTCTTACTCAACTTTCAAGTCAGTGTAGTCCACGTCAGAAAGCCTCGCAGTCTGTGGCGTTTCATACCGTCTGTGCCTTGAGGAGATGATTTCCTAGAAGCGTCCGTCTCTTTCTCCAGCTATGAAAACATTCCCAGTACATCCTGTATGTGGAGATGATTATACGCAGCACACACACACACCCATTAGATTGGTTTTTTCTAGCTTTTTATTTGTTTGAATTGTTACTAGAGATAGGCGGCATTTTCTCACAAAGCTTTTTCAAACGGAAAATGCAGGTTCAAAGATACTGGAGTGCTTTGAAAATGTGTATTGAACCCACCTATTTCGTCATTTAGGAAAAGACAAACATTCAAAATTATTTTGAAATAGAAAGTTGTTAGAAACAAGCTATAGATGTATATTTCTATAGAACCAGCAAACAGATACGATACATTGAAAATATCAAATCTGTTAGGCTGGGATTTTTACTTAAAAAGAACAAACATTTTAAAGCTTGGACTCAAACCTGGATGCTTTGTTCAAACCCGGGCAGATGTATTCCAGTTGGGAAGGAGGAGGTATTCAAAACAAAGTTTGATTGTTTTCCCACAATTTCTAAATTGCCAAAAAGCCAAATCAGCATTGGTTATTACAGCCTGATATTCAAATCCACCCTTAATTGAGCCTGAAACTACCACAGTTTCTTATTTCCCACAGAAGAAAAAGTGGGTGTTTAAATTTTACAGTGGGAGATGATATGAAAAAGCTTTCCTTGACTGTGATGGGCAGGAATCAGCCTCTGTCCCCAGCAGCTCGGGGATACCCAGAGCATCCTGAAGACTGTGCTGAAATTAGGGGTTCAGCAGTAAAACCGATTGGAAGTAATTATTTTTACAAAATAGTTTGCATCTGTAAAATGTAAATCTTTCCAAGAAAAGATGTCTTTTTTGGGAAAAATTCTGCTGGGGGTGTAATGGTTGGACTTGATGATCTTACTGGTCTTTTCCAACCTTAGTGATTCTGTGATCTGTGATTCTGTGTGGTTCCTGGGTGCAGGGTAGGATAGCCAGTGGAGATGGGAACCACCCCAGAGCACATACTGGGAGCATGTGTGAGAGCCCCAGTATGTGCCTGATCCAGGTCTAACCCCCCTCAGGGAGGTCTCACAGGGTCCATCCACCTCGTTTTCTCCTCTTGGATGTACTCAGCCTGGTCCAAAAAGAGACTAATTGGGTAGAGCAAAGGCCCTGGAGCTAAGGACTGTCTGAGCTGAGTCACCCATTCACTCTTGTGCTGTCTCCCAGAAATGCGATGACGGGTCCCCTTCTCCCTGTGAGGCGGATCGAGAGCAAATGTCACCACTGTGACTTTGCTGCTGTTGCATTTCTTGCTCTCCCGCCAGTCCAGTTCAGCAGTTTTCCTCATGGCAAAGAAATCTTTCTCACAGCCTTTAACTTACATTTTTGGTCAAGTTTTCACAGCTTGTCCTTAATAATTTGAACTGTATTTTCCTACCAGTTTCTGGCTCTGATCCAGCCCGTCATATCTGGAAAGAGCCTTTACTCAGCAAGTCTCCCCTTCTTCTTTTTCTGTGTGTGTTGAGGTTCTCAGTCTCCAGGACAAATACTTTCAAAGCAAAGCAAAATCTAAGAGTTAATTGGAAGTTACAATGCAGAGTGCCCTCCACGCACACAAAATCGACCATCGCTGCTCTGAACTCTTCGTCAAATTACCCAGAGTGAGCAGCTCGCGCTGATGCTGCACCTTTGCCTTCCAGCTCATGCAATGGGCTTTGATCGCATCTGCAATCCTGACAACTTTCAGCTACTAGCGATGACAGAGATTATCCCGCAAGCTAGTGCAAAGTGGGCATAAAGGGAGAGGGTGACTTCACTGACCCTAATTAAGAATTTATAATTAACACAAAATCTCCAGAATTCATTTTTCTGCAGTATTCAACTGGCTCTGCTGCACCGGTAACACATGAAGCATTCTTGAGGCTCAGGATTTGCTGATGCTGTCCTAAAGAAGGGGATAAATGAGGGCATGAACAGAAGGGATTTTGGCTTCTTGGAAGAGGACGTGCAACAATTAATTCCTGAAGTATAGATCATGGCCTGACTCTGCCTGGATCTTTGCTTGTGTCCAGACCAGCTCCCCAACAGCTGTGCTGCAAGGATGCAGGAGAAGGCATGTCCCATATTTCCTTGCCCGGCTCCATCCGTAGGTATCTCAGGAGGGCATGGTGGCTATTTCTCCCACAACTGGCCATCACTAGGCACCACAGGGAAGTGCAGTAATTTTCTAGCTAGTCCAACAAGCAGAGAACTACACAAAGCCCTGCTCACTGCCCATTAGGATCTGTTTAATTAGAGCCAGAAGGAATGGACAATAAGTTAGGGTCATGTTTCTATTTTATTCTAAAATTTCATTAACATCTTTACATCCAAGCAGAGATAAGCAGGCTCTGCTGTGCTTTACTCTCCTCTTGCAAGCATGAAATATCGCTTTTAATAGATCTGCATTTTTTTTCCCCAGAAATACAGACTGAACATGTGTAATTAGAGCAAAAGTTACGTGTCTGCATTCAGAGAGACATACCAATAAATGCAGTTTGCATTCAGAGCAGTCTGGAGTTAAATCTAGGGGCTGGATCAAGATATCTCCAATTTTATTCTAAATGCTAATTAAAGTCTGAGAGCTCTTTGATTGAAGTGACAAGGAAAAAACAGTGTGCACCATTTTGTCCAATTTCCAGAAAGCACTAGGCATGAGAACTGGACTCCCAGTTTAATTTATGTTGTGAGAATCCCTCACCGCATAATGCCTCTGTTTCCAGATATTATTAACAGAGCTGGAGTGTCCTTCCATGTGTTCTGGTGGAAAGTAACTATAAATCAAACATGCTTCTGGGATGATTGCAAAACCTCCATGAAACTTGACTCACAGTCTAAAAATGTGCTTGTGGAATGGTTGTTGCATCATGTAGGTGCTGCAAAGCAAACACAAATTGGGGAACCTCCTCTCCCCATGGATGCTCTTTCCTGCAGCATATTGCCACACATTTCCTCCCCAAGAGGTTGCAGGACACTGAAAGTGCATCTCCAGGAACTTGCAATCCTCCTCTCCATCTCTGCTTCCACTGTTGCTTTTCTTAGCAGCAAAAGAATCACTGGAGCTCGGATCAAAGAGGTTTGTTTCAGCTCCTGAGCTCTGTTGCTGCAGTGGAGGAGAATAAGAGAAGGGAAGGGAGAGGAGAAACACATCTGGAGGCTGGTCCATGGCAGCTTGGTCTTCACTTCCAGAGAGCAGCGTTCGGAGAGGAAATTGCCTTGCGGATAGCTGATAAGGGTGTTTGCTCAGGGGGGAGCGGTGGGCTTGGGCAGGGAAGGGAAATTCCTGAATGCCAAATCAAATACAGGAAAAAGAATGTGGATTCTGCAAGAAAAACTATCCACTGGAGAGAGGCATGAAATGGTCAGCTACTGGCTGGGTGCTGGGGATGGGCACCCGGGTGGTGGTCCGAGGTCCTGGTGTGGAGCATGTCCCGTTGTCCCAGCATCCTGGCATCCTGGTGTCCTGGCATCCTGGTGTCCCAGCATCCTGTCATCCCGGTGCTGCCTTCGGGCCCATGCACGGTTCAGTGCTGTGCTTGGGAATGTAGGCATGGCCGTTTTCTGTAGCCAGCTCCAGTCTCATCATTTGTCCGTTGCTGGAGCCATCCTGCACCATCTTCGAGTTGCTTTATGATGGAGAACCAGTAGTGAGGGAAAAAGAATGGAAAATACCAAACCAAGACTATTTTTTGTGACCCTTCTCTGGCCTCTGCTTACAGAAAATCCTGGCATCCATAACGATCAGGTCTTTGATTGAACGACATTTTAATTTGGGATATATTAAACCAGCATGTTTTTGATGAACAATCTCAGCACAGAAAGAGAAGAGGAGGCTCGCAAGGACCTCTTCGGCTTCAGAGTCACAACATGTGCCCCAGATGCCATCACGACATTTTTGATAGGCAGGCCAGTTGATTTAAAGAGGACAGGGGGGTTCAGCTAATTGAAACCATTGTGTTATGATAACCAAATGTCCTACATCTTTTGCATCTCCCGTAGATGGCAATGCATACTGAAAAAAAAGAAATAATAATGCTATGTCCGTTTTCAGGGAGAGATCAAAGGATCTCCTGGAAAGAGGAGCCCAGTTGTCCCTTGAATGCATCTGGGCTGCAGACAGCCTCTGGAAAAGCCGATTTCATTCATTCATGAGGCAGAGGAATGCTGTCTGGATGCTTTGAAAAGTGCATGGGCTGATTGAGGGAGGAAAAGGCTCTGTCTAAAGGGAGCTGTGGGACCTCAGCATGGCTTTTGTGGCCAGCCATGTCCAGGTCATCTAACCGTGTCTTGCCCTCCTATTGCAATGGGGTCCTCTGACTGCGCTGTGCTTTTCAGCAAGAGATGGAGCTGGTGCTGTGGTACCTGTAACATTGACTGCGGCCTGTAATGAGAGATAGCTGGCAACGGGGAGTAGGAGATGCAGTGTAGCAAACACAGAAAGAAATAAATTCAGTGGTATTGGGAAACCAAAGCTCCCTGTAATTCTTGGGGTGCTCCGAGGTGAAGAACATCCTCCAGACTAATTGCTGTCTTTGGAGAATTAAGCCCCAGGAGCCAAGGGACTCCTTGAAAGCATCTTGGCAGAAATTTATTTCTTCATCCAGACCGTGGCCTCTGAGGTAACTCTGCTCCCGCTTGCTTTCAGCTTGAATTTGGATCAGAGTCAGTGGATGCAGTGAAGCTTTCTCCGCAGCAAAGGAGATGCTGTCCGGATGAATGAGAATCATCCCAGGTCTGCAAAAAAAAAAAAGGCACGTCCCTCTTGGTGTCGCCCCGACACGTTGCTCTGCAGAACATCTGCTTCTGCACACCCAGCTGCTGCTGCTGCTGCGGCTCCCGCTGGCGCTGCCGCTCACCTTCCCCGCTCCCGTGCTCTCGCCTGACCCGAACGGCTCGGCGCGTCCAGGAACCACTGACGCAAGGGCTTTTGGCTCTTTTACCAGGGAGATATCTCCTTTATTTATAAGTTATCACAGTTTCTGCGGTAAGGGAAATGGCAGTGCCCGAGAATCTGATGGTCTGAAGGAACCTTGCTGTGCCCCTAAAGGGATGGACCCCATTTCTCCCCCGAAAAGGCAAACAGCCGCCAGCGTAACTGCAAACAAAGCTCAGCCAACCTGAGTCCTCTTCCCTGCTGTAACTACGCCACCAGCCCTTTTCCTCATCGCAGGATAAATCCCATCACAGGATAAATTAAAAATAACATGTACATAATTAGCGTAAATTAGAAACAGAATATGGAGGGGAAAGGAGAGGGTCGTTCCTCTGGTGCATTTTGGCCCTTCTCTGGTTGCCTCCAAGGGTGCCTCTGTCCCTTGTTCATGAGGGTATTTCTGAGGAAAAAGGGGTGGGTTTTGCTGATTTTGGAAGGCATCTGATTGCACCAGATGGTAAATATATATTTTTTTCATTCTCCTGGGAGGATGCCCTGTGAATCACCTAACAGGGATTTATTGCTTTCTTCTGCATCCCCTGGCAAAAACTCGGTTTTGTTTGCATTTATAATGAGGCATTTGGAAACATCTGCCAAAAGCTCAGCTTACCAACCAGACAGAAACCCCACTTTCATTTACGGGTATTTTAAATAGCAGTTAAAATTACAGACCATCTTCTCCTCATACTTTCACGAGCAGAAACATGGGGTATGGCCTCTAGAAATCTAGACTAACTGGAAGCAGAGTTTGTTCCTATGCTTTGTCAAGCATTATTCTGAATACAGAACATAACAACAACAACAAAACTTTATTAAATACATAACACTGAGTGGATAGTTTTGCTAAACATTTATGAGATACTGGAAAATTCAACTCCAGCCCTCATGTTTCATCAGCTGCAGCTAAATGCTTCAGTACAGATGGACAGAGCCCAGATGGCAACCTCGTCTGTGGAATTTGTCTCTGCTCTGGACCATATGCTGCTCAGAAGTAAAAAGGATGCAGAGCTTGCTTTGAAGCTTGGTCTGTGGTGTTCTGCGGGCGGACGGGTGCCACATGGAGACTCAGACCTTCTCATCTGCATGTGACCGACCCGCGAACTGAATCCTGGTGACATGGCAGGGACGTGGTGCTGGCAGTCCCATCACTGCCTCTTCGTGGAGACCCATCCTACCAGGGCGTCCCAGGGAGCCGTGGGCATTCACGTTGGGACTTTGTGGTGCCATTACTGGAGCAATAAGCCAGATTTAGGTGTCATCAGGGCAAGACATGCTTTTAGGATGGAGTTACCAGCGTGAGAAAGGTTCGGTAGTTCGGGCAGAGCACTCACCTAAGAGCAGGGAGTATTTCTTTCTGGATAATGTGAGAGCTGAGCAAGCATCTTCAGCAACAGTCTTTATAAGTCTGCAGGTGAATTTTGTCTCCTCCCTGAAATGCTGCTGCTCTGCATGTAGAAATTAGCCTTCTTTATGCCTTCCACATTCCCACGACATGTTCTCCTGAAGGTGCCAAGCTTTGGCATTCTCCAACTGTGCATCAGTTTTATGAACACCTGGTTAGCCAACCAGCAGAATCGGCGTCAAAGGAGGATGAGTAGGGCTCTTAGTTACATGCCCAATTGCTAAGACTTAGTTTTCATCCTCATCTGCTGCATCTGGCTTGGCACATGGTGGCAAACTGGGGACAAGGCTGCCTTGGTTCAGCACAGAGGGGCACTTTCAATGAGCCACTCACTGAGTCCCCAGATCAGCGAAAGGATTTGAGGATAGCAAGACACAAGTGGATGCTTGATAGAGGCACAAATGACTGTTGGAGGAATAAACAGATTTAATGAGGCTGTGTTTGCTCAGCAAGGTGTGCCATGACTGATACCTTACTCCTGGGCACGGGGTGCAGCTCATGGCAAACTCTAGGACACCTTCTCCATCAGCACCATCTCCACTGCACCGCTGTCCTTGCAAAGGGGAGTGCAGTACAGCTGGGTGGCCTCCATCCTGCCCTGCGCCACGATTCCCCGGGCCCCAACTCCCCTCCCCAAGCAGGGACCAGACAAGACCTTCAGAGAGTCCTGTGCAATGATTATGTTTCAGAGACATATGTTTTTAAAGGCAGCAGATGTTAGAGAACGCTGTTTGCCAATTCTCTTTGGTTTAACCACTGCTCTGGGAGCTTTTCCCTTATTTATTACCTTTGCAAGCAGGAGTGTGATGTCAGCCTTCGTGGAGATTCGGTTTACTGATCCCCCTTTTTCATCCTTCCCTCACACTACACGACTTTCTCCCCTTCCCAACCCCATGGCATCACCATGGGCACTTGGATCTGGGCACTGAGGGCAGGGCTGGATCTTTCCCTTCCCACTTTCACCCTCCTGCTCCCCACTCCCTCTCTCTCACATTTTGGCATGGCTCTAATGGAGAAGTAGAGAGGCATTTCCACTGCACACGCAGCTCTCTGTATCTTTTCCTTCGCATTTGTTGTTCCTAGATATACACACGTTTATCCACAGCCATTTCTACAGTTAGAGATGTTAATTTGGCATCATACATGGAAAGTTTTAGACATCTGATTAGAATCAGTACAAGCTTCTGGGAGTTGCTTGCCAGCTGAAGGAAAAAGAAAGGGCCAATATTAAAAAGAAGCCTTTCCTTAATAAACATAAGTACTGCAAATATAAACACTTAAGAATGCTATTAGCTGTATTTAGAAAGTTTTGGTGAATCAATAAAGTGTGGAGGTGAAAGGGTCAAGCAGAGGCAATGAAATACAAACTTTGTGTTTTTTTCTTCGAGTGCCCTGAGAGATCCAGGCTTTAAAAAGCTGCCTCTCAATCTGCGTGTCTGATTTTCTACGTGCAACTTAACTGTGTTTGCTTTGGGCCCGACCCAAAGTCCTTTAAAGTCATTGCGACAGGCTAGAGCGGTGCTCTCCCCCCCCAGCATTCGTCGCTGCAGACGCCGCACGAGCTGCAGATTGCGCAGCCGTCGCTGCAGGAGATGCCTCCGGAGGGTTCACGCGCCCAGCCTCACTCCATGAAATGCCACCAGCTGAGGGCTTGGCAGCTGATGTTCAACGATTCCTGCCATTCAGGAGTCCTGAACAGAGGAGATGAAAGCCTCTGAGCTGGCCCTTCCTGCACACATTCCTTAGGTTTATCCTAGACCAGGCACCTAAAATGTGGGGTCAGAAGCGGAGTCCTACAGCTGATCCCACTCCACCCTTGGTCACACTGATTTTAGAAGTAGTGGAGGCAGCAACCCTGCATTCAGGTGACTCACTCTCCTCCTAAAGAGAGCTTGGTGACCCTGTGAGCTCTTTCTTTTTTTCTTCTCTCTAAGGCACTCAGGGTTTGGCACGTCTAGAACTGCAGGTGCACAGCTTAGAGGCAGGCTCACCAGAAAAAGACCACGATCTTTGCGGAGGGGATTTGAGTGTCTCACCCATCGGCAGGAGGACTTTCAGGATTGCAGCAGCTCACCCTGCAAAAAAGCACAGTGCTCTCCAAATCCCCAGCAAATTCTCCAGGGACAGCCAGAGCCCGATGCTCTCCTGCATCGGCTGCTGCGATCACAGCCCAAAGCCTGCCCATCCTGGCTCGCATCCCCAGAGCCTGAGCCCTCCCTCCAGGGCACATGTGAGAAAGCCGCCTTCATTTCCCTGACATGCTTTTCCTGCTCCCAGGGCTGAATTAACGCTAAATGAGACCCAGATTCCTCCATAATTAAGGGCCTCTGTGCCACATCAGTCCGTTGCTGAAGATCCTCTTCTATCGCAAGGGAACTTGCCTGTTGCTTCTCCTTCTCCTCCTCCGACCCCAATGCCCCCAGCTCCCTCCTTCTCTTTAAATCTCCTTGTCCTATTCCCCCGGGATCTAGCTTCATGTTCTCCCCTCCACTGTCAACAAGGGATGTGCGCACGAAGGGCCGACGGGTTTCTCCCACCGCTTCCCCTGTTCTTTGAACCGAGGACAGAGCGCATGTTTTTCATGAATGAGAAAGCAATTTGGAACCATGTAAATAAAAATAGCAACAACAACCAACTCTAACAGAACAACCCAGAAAAAGATGCTTGGGAATGGTCAGAAATACTTGTTTTCTCTTTTTCCGTGCAAGTTTTATTTCTTTCCAGCCTTTCCATCTTCCATGCTCTCCAGCTACCAAAGCTTCAGAAATCACAAGAAAGGGTTGGCCCATGGTGGCTCAAACAGAAGTGAAAAACCTCTCCAGAAAGCTCATTTGCAAGAGAGTGCTTCTATATCCCTGCGTTTTTGCAGTTTGTGGTAGGACTAGGGTTTGTCTCCTCCACTTTAGCTCCAGCATACATGTTCCTGGCTCCCATGGAGGCACCACTGGACAGCCCATGCCAAACAGCGCGCCAGAAACTTGACCTTCTCATGAACTTCAGGGCTATTTGCTAGTCTGCGCCCAGCTCCTTGCAGGCAGGACTGTCTGGCCAGTGGATTCTGGCCCTTTTGCATGGAAAATGAGATGTGTCGGCCTGCATGGCCGGGTGGCTTGCCAGCTGTGTCCCTAACAGCATTTCACAGCCTCCTCGTGCTCCTCCCTTCCTTGTTCAACGAGTTGCCTTTGCTCGTATTTGCTTCGCACATGGGTCTGCAACAAGGGGACCTGTGAGATCGTCCTTGGTGGCCTTGGGCCAGGTGGCTGACCCCCAGCTTTCCCACTGCAGCAACCAGCACGCTCCCCAACACATCAGAACTTAATGTACAACCTTTTTTTTCTTCTTCTTCCTCTTTCCAGGACTGCTCAATATTTTAGTTTAGTCACACCTTTCCCCATTTCTCCAATTTTCAGTGCAGGGAACATGGTGATCCTTACCCTTCCCTCGCAGCAGCTGGTGCTTGCTTAGCTGGCGAAGGTCCAATTTGCGCAGGAGCTAAACCCAGGAACACTCCTGACTCAAATCAAAATTATCTACCCCAGCCTAAGGCAGTTTGTGCTGATATTAATAACGAGGCATCAAGTTCCAGCACTAAGGAGCTGCATTAAGCTCACCGCTCAGCACTGTAATTGAATTTCATAGCAACCTCTGCTTCGTTCCCTGGGTCGCCAGCGTCTGCAGGGGCTCCCACACCTCATCTGGCAAACCCCACCGTGCAGCCCCTTCCTCCCTCGGTACCTCTACGGTCAGGGACAACCTCGGTACTCCCAGACCGCTTCTCTGTTTCTTCTGCACTTCCTGCATCAAAGGGAGATCTCTGGTTAAGTGGTTCTTCCAGTTACCCTATTAATGAGCCTTTCAATTAGTATCCTTTTTTTTCTAAATAATTGCTACAGCGTGAGATCCGCTTGGGAGATGCAAATGAACTGGAAGCAGGATGTTGCAAGGTAGTGGAGGAGCTGAACGCTGCTATGAATACCTTCTGACAGCTGCCTTAGGAGGAGTAGTAACGGCCCTGGACAGGCACGTACCTGCCGGGGATCGCCCGGTTTCCCTTCGCCACCACGCACCTGCCGAGCAGCCTGTCTGCCCGCGACACCGAGAGCTCACAGGCAGCTGCCTGCTGCCTGCCTTGCCAATGGCCGCTGGCTGGTGCTAAATTCACTTCACTGACCTGGAAAGACATTGCACGAGTGGAGTCGCGGATGCATTTTACCTACGTGAACTGTTGCTTTAGGCAGAGGCCAGGTTAAGCCGTAGAAATGACAGATGTCTGCAGAGGGGATGCTTTTCTCAGCAGAATTCGGTTGAAGGTTCATACTTACGCAGCTCTTTCAGGCTCCGCTTTAATTTTCCCTTACCTCAGGACAGCATGAATATGGGTATTACAGATGTCACTGGTCTTCACCGCACTCTTGTGGGGGAAAATTTGGGCAAGCAAGTGAGCAGGCATGCCCCAGGCAGCACGCTAAATCCCAGTCCTCACCAGGATCCCATCTCATAGACCATTAGCTGACACAGTCTGCTTCTTTACAGGTCTAACTGTACCAGCCCCATAACAGCCACACTGCTCGTGCGCTGAGCTGCCTCTCGCCCTTGAGCCAAGCGACTTCTGCTTGCAGTGAGCTGCTCAGCACCGCCAGTTTAGGGCTCAGTAGGTCCAAAGCATGATTTTCCCCAGCATGGCAGTTGTTCTGCCAAACTAGGAAAGCAGCAGCCTGTCGCTTCTGGGAAATGGCTGAACAAAACTCAGCCAAAGCTGCTTTTTGTCTGAAAGAGGAGGATATGTCCGAAGGGGCTGCTTCGGAGAAAAACAGTCCTTGTGTTGAACAGGAGGGAGATGTTTGACTTCAGGCAGCAGATGCTTGGTAAAGATGCTTGATCATGTAAGTGGCATGAGGCTGTGGTCAAATGAGCATCAGGCTCCTGGCGCGTAGTACTGGCCTCTGTGGAGGCTCAGTAGAGATTTTGCCCGCTGGCCACATCCTTCAACGTCCAAAAAAATTCATCTCCACCAAAAGGGACAGCAGGAAAAGCCTGACGGACTTAATTCTGCCCAGGCTGGCTCCCTTCCCAGGTTTGTCTGGGTATTTCACGTGCACCACTGGCTCATTGCAGTTTTGCTGTTGCTTCTTCCGAGGGCCCAGCCCCGCTCCCCATGTGTGTGCTCCTGGGCCGGCGAAAGGCCATGCCTGAAGTCCAGCACGGAGGTGCAGCCATCCCTGTTCCAGGGAGGCCAGGGTCTGGGACAGGAGCGGTCCCCAGGCAGCAGCTGGGCTCGCCAGGGACGAGCACCCTGGCAGGCTCCAGACTGCCACAGCAGCCCACTAAAATTCGCAAGGAAAAGCAGAAAGAAGGGTCTGAAACCCCACTGGGGAGCTGGGGCTGGCAGTGCTGCTGCAGGTAAAGAACTATTTGGGAAATTTCCAGCTTAGCTAAATTCTGCTGATGCACAATAAATAGGGACCTTTGTAGCAACACTGTTCAAAGCTCTCAGCTTTAAGGGCACATTTCCCCCAGCACCGCAACCAGTGTTTCCTTTGTCAATACAGCGGGTTCCCCATGAATCCACCTCTCGCCCCTCTCCCGGCGGCGGCATCCACGCGGCTGTCAGCTCCACTGCTGTTGCTGCCTTTTATCCTCTGCATCCCTGAGCGGAGCTCACAAGTGATGCTTTGTACCGGAGCTAGAAAAAAATAAAAGACGTGTGCTCTAACACACGAAAGAAAAAAAACCTCATCTCACCCCTTGTGTTTTTCCTGGAAATGTCACTGCCCTTAATGCATCAAATAATTAGAATCACTTCTCCCCTTTTGTTTGCCTTGGCCCTTGCAGCTTGTGTTGAACAGGCCAACATAAACCTGCATGCACCACAGGAATTTCGGGCACAGCCTATTCTGCAGCGTTGGGCTCAGCGGAGGAATGACTCCGAAAAGCCACCGCCCTGGCTCTGCTTTGTGGGTCCGAGCAGCTACGGGTGCAGCTGGCCACTGCCCTGCAGAGGAGCCGAGAGCCCGCTGGCCAGTGTTCTCCTCCATCACAAGACTTGATTGCAGATGGAGTATTCACTCCCAGGGACCGGCGTCTAAGAAAACCCTCAGCCCCGGCATCAGGGAGGAGAAAATCAGGAAAGGAGTTTATATGCGTGGTAGATTTCACCTGGGAACAGCCGGGGCTGAGGAGCACGTGCTCAGCTCGGAGCTGGCAGAGATACGCGGGAGAGCGGTGGGATGTACCCAGCACTCAGCCTGCAGCAAACGGCAGCTCCTGTTCCCCTTCGCCTTGCCCAGATGCTGCTGCTTCGGTTATTTTGACTGTCTTTTCCCCCATGGCAGGTCAGAAGAGAGTTTGAGATAGGCAGGGCCAGGCGGTGCCCCAGGGTGACACCTGGGGGCGAAGGGCCCACGCGGAGGTCCCTGATGCTGGATGCCGGGGAGGAGAAGGAGCAGCCGGTGCCCATTTTGGTGCCGGAATTGTGTCAGCCCCAAACGGAAGGTCTGAGTGCGATGCTCATGGTTCAGATGGGTAGATATCTCCCCGAATTCCTGATGGGGCATTGAAGAAGCCGCTTTGTCTTTGTAGCTGGGAGTGTGGAGGAAGGTCCCTTCTCCTCTGGGCACCGTGGAGGTGACGTGGTGACGTGGGAGAACAGGTCCCTTGCAAGCGCTGGAAAACCACCTGTCCTGGGTGAGCTGGGTGTTGCACCGCATATCCACATCCCAAGGAGTTGTTTAGCATCCCCTTGGCACCTGATGTGCCATCCATACTGATCTGGATGGACAGACGGACAGCACAGCCAGTGTTAGACCCAGCGAGGAGCAGGCGAGGGCGGCAGCACGGACCCTGCACGCTCGGCTCCTGCCTGCCGCTGCCTGCCTGCTCCCAACACTGGCTCTGATGGTGGGTTAAATATATGTCAATAGATTGTTAAATAAATACATTGAGGATTAGCTGTGCTGTAGGTATAGACCCTTTCAGATTTGCTAAGTTTCAGCAAGTATGTTTTCAATAATTGGCTAATATTTTAAAGAAATTAATAAAAGCTATGCTACTAAATCTAGTCCTTCTCTTATTATAAGACATTTATTGCATGCTCAAAAGCATATGTCTTTAATATCTGAAGCAAAAGAAAGTAATATATAAGGGATCTCTTCTTTAACTTGAATATGTGCAGTCATAATCACAATTATTAGTTATCATCGAACGTGCACTAATGAAATAAAGAAACCCTATCATTAGTAACTTTACAAATGGACATGCTTAAGAAATAGAGACAAGTAAGGGAATTTACCTGTTAACAATTTGAAATTTCACAAGGCAGAAGAAGGATCAAGCGTGTTGAGATGTCTCTGCATCTTTGAGGAGATTTATAGACAAAGCAAACTGATAGGATTTCTTAGGGAGTTGTGCAAACAGTTTTGGAAGCCAGTCTTGCTCCTGATTCCTGGGGATTGTATTCTCTTGAAAAACTAAAATCAGAAAAATACCTGATAGTGCTGCTGCTGTCATCGCAAAGGCGTACTGATGTGATTTTGCAGAATTGCATTCACTTGCTGATTTATTTGTACAGAGGTACCAACACTGCCTTTTCTCCAGTGGGGAAATAAATGTCCAAGCACTTGGTGAGAAGAGCCATGTGGTTTTCAAAAGATTTTTGTCTCAGGACACAATCAGCTGAGGTCAATCCTGCTCTCAGAGATCTGAGCAGAGCTCTTCAATATTACTGAGGGAGTTATTTTTGTATAAGAGGGAAGAAACTGGCCCTAGCTGGGTATACCTGCCTAATAATCTTCACAGCACTTTGTCCATCTTAGCTCTTCCTCCTCACCGCACCACCCTGAAACATATACAGAAAATAAAAGCTGAAAATAGGCCATCCTTTTCTTACAGTGAGTATAATTAAGCCTTGGAACAGATTCCCCAGGGATATAATGTATCCCTAATTGCTTGGAGAATTTAAATCAGGACTGGGGTGGAGATGCTGGCTTGCTCAGAGCAAGCCGTGTGCTATGGGCGCGTCCCCTGGGACCCACCGTCGGGGTTTGGGGTCTCCGGACCGGCTCTCGCTGGGGGCTTTGGCAGCTCTTTGGACACCACCGGACTCAACTGCTCTCAGTTCAGCTTCCAATGTGACGACTTTTGTTACAGGGCCAAATCAGTGAGACTCCGTGGATGCTGGTTAGCGAACCCACTTGCTGTTTTGCCTGGCGTGTTTAATGGCACCTCTGTGGGACTGGGAATAAACTGGAGGCAGCCCAGGCTGCTCCGCGGGTCTCTCGCACCGCAGCTGGGTCCTCTGTGCTGTGCCTGCTCATTTCTAGCTGGAGCTCTGCTTGCGGCGGAGCGGGGCCGATCGCACCAGCTTTTTCTCTTCAATGGAGTAACACCAAGCCGCCTGGGAATTGGCCCAAATAGGTGGATAGCCCCAGCCCAACTGCAGAAATGAGTTTAGAAAACAGCCGTGCCCCCCAAATCAGGTATAAACCTCCATGCTGAGAAAATCTATTGAGATGAAGGACAAAAGCAGCCCCCCAGGGAAGCTCCCCGCTGCCCTGGCTGCCGCAGGCTCCCCTCCAGCAGCCCCCATCGGTGCAGGGGCCGTGGCAGGCGCTGCCGGGGCTCTCACGGCAGGGGATTTTTTTAAACCTTTGATGTAAGCATATGCATTTCAAATCCCCACCTTATAACAGAGGGAGAAAATAGCCGATGATCTTCCCTGCTTCCAACGCCAAGGTCATCAGCCCTCAGACTTCCAGAGCCGAACGCACTGCCCGTGAATGCCATATAGCTCCACAGGTTTCAATGTTGCTGTCACCAGCCGAGACCCTGTTCACATCAATTTTACTTTCTTATTTTGTTTCTAAGCTGGTGCTTGAGCTTTTTGGCTCACAGACAGATTTTCCCTTCCAAGATTTCAGTGTTGGAGGACTGTTTCCCTAATCCCCAATAGTTTAAGATTATCTCTAGCCAACTATTAATAAAAATCAGAATCTAGCACTGCTTGCTTGTGCTGTTGCACTTGAGCACATAAAAAAATCTTCTTTTTCCTCCGAAGAAACACAGTTGCTAGTTTTTTAATTTGCCTCTGGTTCCTTTAGCACCAGCTCCTCAGACACGGAACAGCCACATTTCTCATGCAATACTCCGTATCGTACCAGGATGCCACATGGGCCAAGGGATGCTTTAAAAACACCGGTAAAACAAGCAAACACCAATTCAGGAACGGCTTAAAATAAGCTAGAAAACAACAAAGAAACTCTTTTATTTTCTCCTTCCACAGCATGCTCCTTCGAGTGCAGAATGAATTGCCTGCCTTATAAAAACCTGGCATATTGATAGGCAATTAGCTTGTGCGGTGACATGGGTTATAGAGCAGAAGATGGATTTTTACAGCGCCTTCCATATGCCATGTCTCCAAAAGCCTTCGCAGAGAAGTGAATTAGATGCCACTGACTTTTTAGGGTCGGAAGCTGGAACGGTCCCTTCTGCTTCAATAGCGAGTTGTGCAAAGCAGTGCATTTCAAGCCCAGTTGGCGTATCGCAGAAGAGGAGTGCCACAGGGCTGGAGGCACAAGTCACAGGAATCCACTTACAGGAGAGCCTGGCTCCTCCACTGAACTGGGAGCAAATTCCAGCTTAGCCACACGCAGGGGTTGTGCCTGGGGTAGGGACTTTTCCTGTTTCCCGTCCCCTGTTTTGTAGTTAAATAAATTCTTAACACCAGCATGCTCTCGTGGCCGGCAGACTAGCACACAGGGACCTGGCACTTGGGGAGTTGCCCTAAATAATTTGTTTGTTTGGGTGCCTGAAATGCTAAGAGGTGCTCTCTGAACTCTGCACCTCTGAGAAATGTCTAAAACGCAATCAAAATTGCTAAAGGAAACAAGCATCCTTCCTCCTGTGCCAGCACCTCACGGGGACCGCTTGGCGCTGAGCACAGTGGAAATGGCCGGTGACCCCACTTCAAACTCCCATCAATCCCAAATCCGCCGTCAGGAATTCCTGCTCTGGGTGACCCTGGGAGAGGTCCAGCTGGATGCAATCTTTTCAGATGCACTGCAGACCCTGCGACAGGGGATTTTTTCCCAATCACACAGTCTTCTGATGAGGCTTACATCAGCTCAAGCTGCCTCTCTGTTTTAGCGTCTCTCCGGGCTAAAAAGAAATCACACCTCCCGCAGCAACACAAACCAGGGAAACTGGTGCTGCTTTGTCATATCTAATTTCAGGCAGCTCTTTTCTTTAAGCTGGTCATGAACAAGCGAGGATAACGTAACACATAACTCATTTCGAAAATGATTCTCCCATGCTGAGTCCTGATCTGCCGCTGTCTGAGGCACTTTGCTCAATAGATTACAGCGCGATGCCAGCTCCGGCTGGCAGACTACACCGGAGTTGCAGCCACAAAACTGGATGCGATTTACATTTATCCTGCTCTCTCTGAGAGCTGTCACAGGGGATGGATACTGCTCTCTAGCTGGCACTCGATATCTGGTGAGGAATCCCATGTTATCACGGCTGTCATCTTCCAAGCTGCGTGTTATACAGGGAAGGAAAGCTGCCAGGTTGCTCTGCAAGCCAGTAGGTATTCTTGGAGACTAAAACCTGAGCCTCATCCCAAAGCCGTTGTTTAAGCTTTACTTGGGTTTTATTTCCTTGAGAATTGGATGCTCCTCTCCCTCTGTCAGCTCACAAAACTGCAGCCTGGATCAGGCCAGCTGTGTCCTGCGTTTCAAACCGAGGACCTAATCCAGAGCTCAACAAAGCCAGAGGAGCAGTGCCTGTGTCGCCAGCATTTTCTGGATCAGGCCCGGAGAAGAGGAATCTGTGTTCAGGCTCGGCAGCTCCTGCCCTCTGCTTGCTTGTGGCCGTGGAGCTCGTAACGGGAGCGCCGGTGCTCAGAGCCCGCGGACAGCCCCGGCGCCAGCCCTCGGCTCAGCCTTGCTTTGAAGGCAAGGTGTGCTTGGACCTTCTGCTGGGGAAGTTTTACCAAGGTTTTACAAGAAACCCTGTTGAAAATGGGAAGTTCACTTAAAATTGGCATATAATAACTGTGAGGGGCTCAATTTATAAATGCACTGTCTGCTGTCATAGTTCTGCCTCCTCTATTTACCAGCCAGCAATTATCTTCACTTGAGCTACTTCTGTTTTAGCTGCTCCCCAATTGAAATGAACAGGAATGGCATTTGCTTGCTGAAGTATAAAATGGAAATCTCTTCTTTGCTGAGGAAGCGCCAGACAAGCACCAGCTCTGGCTGCATCCTCCGTTTCCAAGCAGCGACGTGAGCTGGGCACGGGCTTGGGGGGGGGCAGGCATTTGAAGAGAGCGTGGTTATCTTTTGGTCACACCAGAGACACAAAAATCCTGCTTACAAACCTAGGTTTCCTAAAGCTGAGGGGCAATTTTGAGCAGAAAAGTAGTCTGTAAAACTCTCCTGCCATCATGCTTTATTGTGCAGATCTGGGTATTTAAACTGTGATTTTTTTGGGGGTGGGGGACGGGACAGACAGATCACTCCAAATTTAACATCAGACCGGCTGCTTGCAGGCTGTTGTACACAACCTGGAATGGCATCTATATTGTAACACAGGAGCCTTCAAGAAAGATGGCTACATCATATATTTTCTCCACAGTGCTTTGTTCACCAGAATCTGCCACAATTTGGGAAGTGGAAAAGCAGCAGCTTAACAAGGGAATAGTTGGAGAAAGAAAAATGTTATTACTGAAACTCTGATTAAAACCAATGGTACCACAAGGTCCCCTTCAAATGCTGAAGCCAGTCTAAGACACGTTGTTCTTAAAGGTTATTGTATTAAAGTTAAAATAAAAAGAAGATGGTTTTGTGGTAAATGGAAAACACAGCTCAGCAGAGAGATGGGAAGCTGTGGATTTTAACTGCAGCGGAGCAGGGCCGTGCGCTTGCCGTGCACCGCAAGGCTACGGTCCCGGGGTGGGTTTGGAAGATCAGCTGCTCGATACATGGTGCCAAGCAATGATGCAGGATTGCGAACGATATGTGTACGGATCAGCATCTGGAGGCCTCTGAGGCCAGAAGCCCAGTATAGGTCCCCTGGGGACCACCAGCCACTCTTAAACCTCTCTTGAATTATCCCGTGCTGCAGAGCACACCACGCTGTGCAAATACGTATACACACACACAGGGATGTATATTTGGCCAGGGTGTATAAACTCTGCCATTATCTTTGGACCTAACTGCATGTGATCTTTGCTGATAGCTTGCTGGAAAGGGATCTCAATTCATAAAAATGAAATGTTCCCCTGTCTGCCTCTACTGCTGTCCATGCTCTGAGAGTGCCAGTTTTTCCCACTGTTCATTCCTGGGGGGTACGTGCGTATCCCCCCCTCCCTTCAGCCAGCAGCCACGGCGGGTGGGTTTTAGACAGTGGCAGTGACTGTGATGCTCCATTCTAAGCGATGTCCAGCTCCCCAGGTGTATCCCCTCTGCCCTGTTCTGCTGGGCTAAACAAACTGAGCTGCTTTGGCAAGGGAAGTTCCTCATCTGCAGGTGACTCATCTGTTCGTCTTCTTTATTAAGGGAAATTGGAGGATTCCTTGTGGACCCACAGCACTGCGTGTGCACAGTTAGAGAGCTGCACTGCGGGACATGGTTTAGTGGGCATGGTGGTATTAGTTGATGGTTGGACTTGATGATCTGACAGGTCTTTTCCAACCTTAATGATTCTGTGATTCAATGAAAATTAGATGCGAGTTAGACAAGCGAGATAAGGAGTGGTGGAAAAGAACCATTCGCTTATTTGCAGCCAAACAGCCCAGGCACGGAGCAATGAAACAGCTTGACAAAGGTCATGCAAAGAACATGTGGCAGAGCTGACAATGAAATCCAGCTCTAAGCCTTTAGCCACAAGGCTGCTCTCTTGTGTGTGCTGCTATAGTACAAATCGTAACTGCTCCTGAGCTTTGTCCCGTTTCCAAATAAAAGTATAAAAGCTGATGGGCGACCTTCATGCCCCAGTTCTGGAGAGGACACATGCATGGCCCTGCCACAGCAAACAGCAGGGCTGCAGCCTTCACGCTGCTCTCCCTCTTCCAGGGTGACTTCTCCGGGCTCTCCAGGCTGGAGGGCTGAGCTGGCGGGTGTCTGTCCGATGGGAGCTCCTGGGGGAGACGGGGGCTGGAGGGGTGGGGGGGGGTCACCATCACAGAACTGGCTGTGGCTGTGGCAGAGCAGGAGGTGCAGCCCGAGGTGCCAGGGAGGCTCTGAACCCTTCTCCGAGGACATGCTCCACCTTCACATCTCACCTACGTCAGAATTACCTCATGTTCATAACTCCAGGAATTTCCAGCTGGCGCAGCCAAGCCTTTAGCTGCTAAATTAAAGTTTCTACCTCTCCCCAGAGAGTTATTTTTCCTCCATTCTTTTTGTTAATAAATTAATAAAAAAGTATTGTGCTGGAAAGACACGGTGGATTTGGCTCCAAGCATGGCAGAGCAAAACAAGTGTAAACATCAGCTTGTTTATAAGCACGTCAGTCTGCAGGGTTTGGGTACCAGAAATCAAATCCTCCATTTAGCACTTGCCAGAGCAACTGGAAGGTGTGATGGATGTTTTTACAGGAAAGAAACCTCCTTGTTTCTGCCCACACCACGGCATAGCTTATCCAGCCAGGCAGCCAAGCCCTGCTCCGTGGTGGGGTCTGATCCCTGGCACGCACCCCTTGCGCGTGCTGACGAGTGCTCCCTTCATCTCTTGAAGCTGAGATTTCCTCAGTCCTGACCCACAAAGTACTTCAAGCCTGGTGTACCCAGGGCAGCAAGGCTTTTGGGCTCCTCATCACCCAGCAGTGAGGTTTGCTTTGCGACAGAGACCTGCTTTGTCCCTCTGCAGTAAGTCGTATGTCATGTACCCAAAAGTAAAACCCGTCCATCACCCCCCCGATAGGCAAAGCTGGTAAGAAGCAAGGTAAGGCTTGGGGTCGGTGGCCAGCTATTTTCCTATGGGTGCAACTCCACAAAAACCTGTTTGGAAATGAAGAACTCATCCCTTCTTCTGTATGGGAGGGGACATGAAGAGTTGCTTCTTACAGATGTGTTTTGTTTAGTCACCAATGATCAAATTCTACCACTGTTCCTGCAAGATAGCTTCGGGTTTTGACTTAAACAATTGTATTTACTGCTAGATCAATATATATTCCCTCTTATCTCATTTATAGCCCTGGAGGGAGCAGCAGGCAGCTGAAATGTGATTGTGGTGGCAGGAAATTTCAGATGCAGCCACTGACCAGCGGGTCAGAGCTTTGATCAGGCACTGATTGTGGCACCTGACGGGTATAAATGGGTTGGAGATTAAGAGAATGAGTGAGCATATGGAGCCTGGCCCGTAAACTGGAGCCAGCCCTGAAGTGGGATTTTTGCAGCTGGTTCCCATGCCTGTTTTCCATGCTCCCACACACAGTTGGTGCTGCATGAGGGTCCCGCTTCCCACGTGGAGGGATGGGGACCACCTGCCCCAAACACACCAAGCGCTGAGGTGCGTGTGCTTAGGTACAGGATTATATGTCAGGCAGGGAGAAGGCAAAATAAGGGAGAGCAAGTGGACTCTGTGCCAATGCTCATGCTTTCCATACCTTCATGGCACTCTACGACAAGGTGTTGCTAATGGTTTCCTAACACTAACCTTGAAAAACAAGCTGGGACTCAAGGCATGTGCAAGGAAAAACCTCTGTCTCACATTAATAACCCCGGCCTCAACGGGCAGCTTTGTGCCAAGGGCTGCTTCTGCAATAGAGCGAGGTGGGCTCGCGGCGGTTAATAAATCCCTACATTCGCTGTGTCGGTGAGTTAAACACAGTGACACACACTGCAGAACACCGCAGATCCACGCAGATGTTACCGTCCCACATGTGGGCAAATGTCCATTAGGGCAGGACATAAATAAATCGTCCCACTCTAACCATATCTCTGGTTTCTGTTCTGATCTGAGCTCTGATGCCAAGGGACATCGCACACTTGTAAACACAAATGGAAAATTGCACAGTTTGCAATCTGTTGCTTCATTACACTGTATATATCGTTTTATCCATTAACCTGGGTCCTGGTTCTGTAATCGCCGCACAGATCTCCAACTGAACATTGATTTATGACGGTGCCTTTCCCCCAGCCTTTCGGTGCTTTACAAGAACTACAAGCTGACTACACAAAGAGATTTTTTGGCATTGCAACGTGCAGCCATCTTTGGGCTGCAGTGTAGTGGGGGTTTAATGATGTACAGCGAAATGGCTGAATGTTGAAACATGGCAGCTGGGAAGGGAAGAGAAATGCAAAGGAACAGACACTTCTTGAGCCTGTAAAGCTGTGACACGGTAGCAACCACGGAGTTGATATGCCCTGAAATGTCACTGTATGATGAATTATACAAATGATGTTAGAGAGGAAAAGTTACCATCAGTTGGTTGCAAATAAAACACAATTCTGCATTCATTTACATCACAGTGGGAATTCATATCTGCAGAAGGCACATCCCTGATGTGGAAATTAGCCAGGAATGCAGTGGCTGACACCTCTGCTCTCCCTTGCAGCACAGCAGTGCCTTGGTGGGAGCAGTCCTTTTTATTTCCCATCAAGAGATTTGCAGCAGAGCATCTGCTTGCCCGCTCCAGGGCAATTGGGACAAATCCCACTGCGCGTTATCCTGTCCTGTTGGCAGAGGTCAGGACTCTGCACAGGGCTTTTACCTCTGCCGGGGGAGAAGGGCTGTAGGACAGGAGGGAAAGATTTACAGGAAACACCTTGGAATAGCCAAGCTTAGGAAAAAAGCAGCAGGAGGTTGAGGTTTCACATTATTAACAGCTGAGCTGCCAGCTGAGCCCAGTTCTGGGTGATTAAGCAAAGCAGGAGTGGGCTTTATTAGGAGCCCACAGGTAGCCCCAACCTCTCTGCCTGCCTGGGGTGCTGCTGGGGCAGGTAGGGCTGAGCTGGAGGATGGACACACCAGGTCACTGCTTCTTCTGGGTCCTGCTCCTGTGAGGCTGCTGAGGGGCATCAGTCTTCTTTCATGCCTGCCTGCTCTCCTTGGGAAGCACCTTCAAGATGCTGATCCTCAGTAAGTGCTGAAGGTGGGAAATGCTCTCTGGGAACTCCTGTGCAAAGTGCTCCCCTCTGTCTGGTGGGGTCTGGGCAGGCACTGGGACTAGCTCCTGGTCCAGAGGATGCTGCAGGCAGCTGGGCAGCTCTGCCAGGGAGGGCTCCCCACCTGGGAATGAGGGCAAAAGGAGTACTTTCTTTCTTTTAGCTATTTCATATGTTCCTTGTGCATTGATCTAAAAAAAGTCTGAATGCTTTTGATGTGGGCTGGGTTGAATATTGTGGGTAATGACAGGCTAAAATTCTTGAGTGGTCCTGTAGAAACAGCTGGTTGAATCTTATAGCTTGAATCAGACCAAGTCTGCTAGTAGGTGATCTAGAAATTATAGACATACCTCTGAATATAGCTAGAGGGAGAGGGATGTTAATGGGGCAAGTGCTAGATATGTGTGTATTCTTAGGATGAAAAAGAGACATTAATTTCAGTACACTCATGTGGAAGCAATGTATCTGTATTATAGCAGCACTGCAGCAATAACCTGGTGTGTTATTTTGCACAGAATGGAAAATATAAGGCTAAAAGGCACTGCCTTGTCCTCTGATCCTGTAACCCAAAGGGCTGAGGACACACTAGTTTTTAGAGAGGTGCATTTCTTCTGACCTTGCTTGGAGAGTACAGGCTGCTGTTAGCTGGAAAACTTTAACTTCTGCTGAAGCGGGATTTAATTAGAGGACAAGAACTATTCCTGTGAATGAATAGTAGGTTTACAAATGTAGTAATGAACTTTCCAATGACTGGGGTTTTTTGCTTTGCTTAATATTGATAGGAAAGAAAGCAAAATATCTTGGTTTGTGATATTTATTGCTCACAGCTTAGTTTGATTCACTTGAACCTGAATTTCAAAGCCACATTAAAGTCAAGGGGTGTGAATCCACTTAAATTGAAACCAAATGACTGCTGGCTGGGATCCCTGGGAAGGGAAATCATGGAGCTATGCATGCTTCCCACTGAAGCTGATGGGAAAAAGATTATACGTTTGTCAATGGGAAAAATTCCACTGACTGCTGGTGGCAAAATCAGATTTCTAGTCAGCACATACATACAGTACCTGTGCTTGTAATCTTGTCTGTGAGTGAGGACCTAAAATAATGAAAACTCATTTGTAGTCTCAGCCTGAAAGTTGGTGCAGGTTGCTTAGGTCTAGCTGAACCCTTGAGCAGTGGGTGATACTCATGAGGGGAGGAGACAGTTTTTGAGGAGCAGTGGGTGATATTCATGAGGGGAGGAGACAGTTTTCAGCCTAAACAATTAAAAAAATAATTTGTGACATAACCACAGAATAGCATTCCAGAGACTGGAGGCACCATGCCTTCTTCCTCATCAATTAAAGATAATCCAAAATTACTGCCTTTAATTATTTGCAGAGAAGAGTTGAGCAGCTCTAACATGATGCAGTGATTGAAGATGAAAAACTCCTTAAGACCCAGGAAAATGTGATCTGGCATTCCCTTGCAGTGTCACTAAAAGAGTATCTTTATGAACAATTAAGATGTGTAGTTCTGAATGAGGAGGAGGGTTGGGGTGCCCACAACATTGGGGTGTTGTTCTGTAGCTCTGCTGGTGCTGAGATGCACTTAGAGGGTTGGCTTGCTTTCTTCTCAAGTGTCCCTTGTGTTCCCAATCAAGTGAATTAGTTCCAGCTATTAGCAATAATTAGCAACTTCTCCTTGAAGCTGAGCTGAGTTTTGCAGACTGCAAAGCTGATAGTTGCAGGTTTCTCTCCAAACACTTGTTGGGTGTCTTCATGTGCTTCCCTTTATGTGCAGGTGAGAAACACTTATTAGTTCATGCTGCTTGTAAATGCACACTGAGGTGCACTAATGCAGTGTTCACACTGTGGGTGCACTGATGCAGAAATGTTTGTGCTTGACGTATGAGAAGTTCCTTCTCTTCACTCAGGCCAAAGCCAAAGTTCATACATTCTACTTGGTGCTTCTCACCCAGCACCCCCTTGCAGACTGCAAGTCAAAGCTGGCTTTGAGGGGAAAAAGATGGGATAGTGGGTTTCTGACCTCTAGGAAGTCTTCCCAATCCCTGAGATGACACAGGGAGGTGGCTTGGTGTCTGCTGGAGAACCAGGGAGCTGGGGATGGTGGGATCAGCACTGCTCTGTGCAAAGGATGTCAGTAAAAATACTAGTGAAAGGAAATAGGGTGACATTACTCTGGCATTGTTTGCCAAACAGGCCCTTAAAATGGTGCTAAAAGCCTGGGGAAATTAATTGAGAAGTTGTGGGGGAAATGTGAAGCTGGTGGAAAATATGCAGTTTAAAAGCACTTTCTGCAGTACTGCTAAATAGGTGGAAATTGAGCCCTTGTATCAGGTACAGCTGCTGCTGTCAGAGGCCCTGGGGGTGCGTGGCTGCTCTGCTGCTGCCTGGGCTTGCAGAGGGTTTTCCTGTGCCTACAGAAGTCAAACCCCTGGGGCTCTGCTGGACCCATCGCCCTGGTGAAGTCACAGAATTGCTATGGTTGGAAAAGACCTTTAAGACCATCAAGTCCAACCATCAACCAACCCCACCATGCCCACTAAACCATGTCCTGCAGTGCCATGTCCACATGTTCCTTGAACACCTCCAGGGATGGTGACTCCACCACCTCCCTGGGGAGCCTCTTCCAGTTGTCATGGCAGTGGGTCTGGCCCCCTCCAGTCAACTCACTGAAGTTGGAGGTCTGGTGGTTATTTGGCTTTTTTCTATGTGCAGAGCCAGGCTTTGTGCCCAGACCAGGATGACCTGTTGCATGCACATAGTAAGTGGAAGGAATGCTAAAGAAGTGGGGGTGACACTTGAAAAGGGGGTTGTTATAGGTGCAGGACAGCAGGTCCCCCCCAGCTGGGGAGGGGGAAGTGTTTTGCCCTGCCCAGGAGCAGGGAGGGAAGGTGAAAGGAGGGGCTGCTTTTGATCCAAAATCCTATTCAGGATAGAGTCTTGCCCTTTGAGCTTATGTCTTTCTCTGCTTCCAATCCCCTGTAAAATGGGAATTGCAGATTTCTGCTTTTTTCACTGGGCTAATGCATTTTTTCAAACAAGGACTTTGGGATCAGGTCTTGACTCATGAAGTGTATCTGAAGCCACACCATACAGCTCCCCTTACCCAGCCAGCCTCATCCACTCCCCTGCTGTATTCCCTTCCCTCTTGGTTTTATAGATGGCTTATAGCCTCATGGCTCTTGAGCTCATACTTTCCTATTGAGCAGCTTAACAGTCAATCTTCATTAACCATTACCAATCTTGCATAGCTTTTTACTCTGATTTCATGCTGAAATAATTCTTTAATCTTTTCCAGAATTATATGACCTTTCTGTAAGTTTGGCATCTCCATACCATAGTTTAAGAAAGGGGTGTGGGGGGAGAGAGACAGGAAAGGTGGTTTAGAGAAACTAAGCTTTCCTCTTGGTGCAGCAAGCTGTCTCTTAAATGCACATTTGCTGCACAGGAAACCAGACATGCATTCATTTTGGAGCCAAAACATGGGGATGCTTATACTGCTTGTTATTTGTTGTGCTGCTGAATTCAATGGAGCAGTGAGGGTTTAAAGGTCTCCCAGATAATTTCCTGCCCGGACAAACCATATGCCATTACCCTGCTGTAAGGCAGGAGGCACATGTACCTCTTAATTAAAAAAAAGGAAAAAGCATGAGCAGGGTTTTTGAAAAACCATTTATAGTTCCCATTACAGCTTGCATAAGTGTCACCTTATAGTGTCTAGCCAAGAGAGACAATGGTGTCTGTAGCCAAGACCAAAAAAACTGCTGGGGCAGCTCCTCACTCATGTTGGTGGTTACCAGCCCTGGGTGTTTGACATCTCTGGAGCTGCTGAGAACATGGACCTGGACCTCTGTTCTCCCAGTGTCAGCTCTTTCCACTGTGTGAGGGGGGCTTTGGGGTGTGTGTCCTCCTTCCTCAGCAAGAGAAACAAGTCAAAGCAGCAACAACAGTTGCTCTTTAGACCCTGCCAGCTAAATGGAAGAACTAATCAATCTGTCTTGCTCTGCTTGTTTAATGTTCCTCTTCTGTAGAGAAGTGAGACAGTTACTTACACTTTCCAATATGTTGGGACAGTCTTTTGGCCTCAAAATGCTCCAGAATAATGAAAAAGTCTATTTACAGTAGCAAAAGCTCAGTCTGTTACCTCCTGGGATTAATTTACTACACTAGGATTTCTGAGAAGACTGTTTTCTGTCTCAAAAATAAGAGAGCCTTGGCAGCTCCTTGCTAATGCCAGGTATTAAGTTTTTGCAAAAGGTACAGTGTGATTTATTTCTTCAAGATTTGTGGGACCTTTTTTGAGGGGGGGAAAGGAAAAACCTCTGTTCCTCTGTGATGGCAAGAGTAGCAGAGCTGCTCTTGGACTGCAGATGCATCTGAAGGAGCTGACCCCCGTCCAGAAGCCTGCAGCTGGGGCTGGAGGTGGTGTTTGCAGCAGGGGCAGGCTCTGGCAGGGCTGCCCAAATCCTCCTTGCCCAAGGGCCACCAGTATATCCAGGCTAATGGTGAATGTCTGGATCCAGCTGTGTGCAGCAGGCCAGGCAAACAGCCCCTGCCCTGGGCCTGGAGCCAGCGTAGCCACAGCAATCCCCTTGCTTTGCTTGGCTTGATGGCTGGCCAACTTTTCTGGGGGCCAGGTTTAGCCCAGCAGCTCCTGGGCCACTCTCTTTGGTTTGAATTGCCATGTCAATTTATGGCTTGAAGTTGCTTGGTTTTTAGGCTGCTCCTCAAAGCTGGGAACACGATGTAGGGGCTGGTTGCTCCTGCAAAATATTCTGCTCTTTGCAGTCCTGTGCATCGGGCTGTGCAAAAGTGTGGCTGCCACTACTGCTGAAGCTGGTTTAGGGGCAGCCTGAGAGGTGCATTTGTGTTGTGGGCGTGTTGGAAACATCCCAGGAGGTGGTGGAGCTGTTCTGTGTTGAGGTGGTTGGATGCTGTGCGATACCAGATGTACTAGGGATAAGTTTTAAACAATGTTGTCTCGTGTTTTGGTGGTTAAGTGAAGATGACAGCACTGTAAGCACCAGACACGTCCTATTATCTGGGACTGGCTAAATCTGTCCCTTTTGGAAGCTGCTGTGTTTATTACAGTTATTGTTTTGCTTTGCTGTTATTTTGCTTTGGAGGAGTACTCGGGGAGGTTCTGGCACTTGTACATATACATGCTCAGTGTAGCATTGAACCGTGATCTTTGCTGCCCTGATCTGTGGGATATATTTATTTCTTCTGCAAACTGGTGTCTGGAGCAGTGCCGTAAGGGAGGGCTGTTCTCTGCTGGCAGTGGTGAGGGAGTGCTACCCCCTGCTCATCCTACACTCGCTCACCGCTGTGGCCTTGGAAAGCTGCAGTGCAGCCCAAGTGTGGCAACTTTTCTTACTGTGGGTTCATTCCCTCTACAGAATATTGCAGTTTGTTTGTTTGCCCATGTGAAAAATGAGCAAACCCAACCAACCACTGAACTGAAAGGAGTACAATAGACATGCATGTTTTAGTCTCTTCCTGCATTCCTCTTGCCCTGGATACAGACTATGGCCTTTTGCATCCTTGGCTCCCCAGCTGCTTCCCTCCCCATTCACGGGTGCCTCCACACGTGTGCAATTTTGCTGGTGGATTTACATTCTTTGAGTCGAAATTGGACTCTAGCTCCTGCTGCAGTTTTGATTCACAGAACTCTGGGCTCATGTTGCTGGAGGCAGTTAAGAAAACAAAAGCACAGAAGAAATGAAAAAGCCAGCTGTGTAGTGTAGTAGAAGTGCTGGGGGAGTTTGCCATTCCAGGTCACAACTGGGATTTCACTTCTGTATCATTGTGCCAGTTGTGGTACATCAGTCCCTGGGTTACCCAAAGGGGTTATGGGTTTCTTCATTGCAGCCTATAGATCCTAGAGGAAGACAGCTGATTTTCCATTACTGAGAAACCTTCTAGATCCCAGAGGGTCCCTGAACTTAATTATTCCTAAGTCTGACCAGCTCATAAATTTCACATTTCATTAAATTGGTTGCTCTTGTTTAAAAACAACATCCCAGCTGTTCCCCATGTCCATCTCAGGTCTAACAAGGGGGGAAAAAGTACGGTTTGTCCAACAGTCTTGAGGACTGTAGCTTTTTCCACATGATACCTTCTGATGCGTTGAAGGGCTGGTAGACTCATTATGATGTCTTCTAGCTGCAAGATGTGTTTGGCAAGAAGAAATCCCTCTTTCTCTTCTTGCGTCAAAAGCAAAGCCATGGTATGTATGAGAAATGCAAATAGCTTGGCTAATTTTGGATGTCAGCAGCTAAGATTATGGCCTGTATCCCACAGAGTGGGACTGAGCCTTGGCCCTGGTTCTTCACGCTGTTGTGTATTGTCAGCTGTAACTGCACTGTTGTCAAACCTCTGGACAGAATAAAGTGATGAACATAGTAAAGCTGGAAGTAAATCAGCTCTTCAGAGGAGGCTGATATACTGTGCTGTTTTTCTTGCAGGAGATTTATTTTCCGTTAACCTTATTAAATATCCTGAAAATGTTCATGTTTAAATCTCTTCTCTGGAAGCAAAAAAGAAATACTTGCACATGTGTGCACATCCATGCATGCTGCCTGTTCACCAGAACCCATGTAACTTGAATTTCCAAATTTGCATGCAGGATTTGAGTAGGCTCAGGAGAAAAAACATTTGTGATGGCGCTTTCCTCCTCTTTCCACCTTTCCCTGAAGTGTAGCAGTAGTCTTGTCTCACCTCTGAATACCAAGATTTTCCATACTAGTTCCAGTTTATGCAGGTAAATACTGAGCTGGAAAAATAAGATTGCAGCATAACTAGGCAAAACCATGATATGGTGGCAAGAAAGTTTCATTTATTTTAAGATCTGAGGCAGTAAGAGTTGGCATGGGTTTTTGTACAACTGGCATAGATGTGTTTATGAACTGGTGACTCCTCCAAAGTCCACGATGGAAGTAGTTCCCTCTAAGATGCCCAAAAGCTGTTGCAGTCACCATGGCAGATGGACCTGGGAAAGAGGGGACAATACTGGAGCAATGCCTCTTGCTCTCTGGAATGAACAAATGGTAAGTGCCCCAGAAGTGACTGTGTGTCTAGAAAGGGCTCTTTGACAGCCTCAGAACAGTGTTTCGGCAGGGATACTCATAGAATTATCAAATCCATAGAAAGATGGAGTTTTGCAGCATCTCGTTTTTTCTAACAAAGCCCATAATTTATCTCTTCATATTACTCTGCTTTAAGAGATGGGAGTGATGGCTACAGGGAGCAGCTCTTTTCCTCATCCCCAGGGCTATTGATGCCAATGCAGCATCTGGGAAACAATGGAGCTCCTATTTAAACTAATAATGTTAACTCCATGTCATAGCGTAGCCAGCAAGGGGACAAATAACCCTGTACCGTTAATTGCCATTCAGCTTAAGCACTATGATGAAAACATGCCGTTTATATTGTATGACCTTTGCTGTGCAGGAGAAATGATAGTGATGCTTGGTTCTGGGGCAGTGTTGGTAGCTGAAGCCTTGCAAGGGAAGGGGAGAGGTCCTTGCTGGGAGGAGAGCTGCAAGGAGAGGGTTGTGATGGCTGCAATGGCTCAAGTGGGCTCGTTTGCACACCCTGCTTCCAACTGGACTGCCTGCAAGGTGATAAATCACTGAGAAAAGGAGAGGCTCTTCTGGGCTGCTGCAGTGCTGCATGGATGTGTAGTGCTTGCACCTCTGTGTAGTTCTCCTGGGAGCAGCGTTTGCAGGGTGCCTGGGTTGCTCACTCAGCTGCCCTCTTCTCTTTAGCAGTTTCTCTTAATGCCAGTGCTCTCATTGCACACCGCTTTTTCAGAGTTGCTGGGATAAATTCTGCAGATAATCTGCCCCTGGGGTTTTGTGCAAATGGCCCAAACCTCACCCCAAACTTGCTCTTGATTCTTGTAATGCTGCTTCTGCTGTTGTGGAAAATGCTGATTCTGCTGCTGTATGCATAATTAATTCTTGTCAAAGTTCAGTTTTGTGCATGAATCGCCGTCTTTTGCTTTGGGAGGATCTGCATGTGAATTAGCTTCAGTTACACTGAATTGATGTTTTTAGCAGCAAATGTTAATCTCAATTCTGCTATCAAATGGTACTTGTGCTGCCGCATGTCAAACAGCTGTAGTGAACAGAGGTGCTCAGTGTCTCTGAAGGCCAAACTGTACATTGCAAGATATGATTCCTTTTGTGCTTCTGTGTTCATGGGACTTCAGTAAATGAAAAGCCAAGTAGGATGATAAGGAAGACATGTATACAGCTTATCGGACTTCATGTATCGGATGCTGCAGTGCTTGCAGAGGAGAAATTGCAGCTGGCAGTAAACACAGCAGCCACCAGCCAAATTTTTGTCATGTCCCGTGGGGATAATGTTGCATGTGAGAGAATGAACCACAGGAAGCAAATGAGTCACTGTTGGGGTCGGGGGGTTGCTCTTGGGCTTTCAAAGGGTACCCTTGGGAGGCTGGCATCTCCTCCTGTGAGTGTCTGAGAGAATTTGGGCTGTAGCAAGAACGTGGAGAAACAACTGGGCTTGTCTGGCTTTATTTATGCTGTGGGGGATAATGATTTTACAGTGGACTCTAGACTGATGTTTTCATAAACGTGTTTCCAACCTGTCTGAGGAATTTGCTCAATCCATGCTTAAACTACAGGCTTGAGAAATACAGATATTCAGAGGTATTTAGTTATTCTTTTGGGGATGCAAAAACACAGGCGCTGAAGAGGTCAGAATATAGCTTTATTGGGAAATGACTGAACCAGCACATCTGCGATGCTCCTAACATTAGGACACAGTTCAGCTACTATACAATATGCCAAAAAACCTAAACTTTATATGATGTGACTGAACAGCTTTCAGTATGACACTACACATGCACCCATGACCAATGCTCCTGCACTCCAGAATTAGTACTGAACTGCAGCTCTTCATACCTGAAAAGAGCCACTTCTGATTTTTTTCCTTCATCCTGCCTTGGAGTAGATCAAGTGAAAAGTTACAGGTGAAAGATTTACAGGATATTTTTCAGAGCTGTCTGAGAATGATTGTGATGTTTGCTTCCTTTGCAGTTGGCAAGCTCTGCTTCTCTGGGACTAAACCTTGTGGAAACTTATCATTTATCTTCCATAGCTGGGAAGGAGGAGGCAGCTAGATTTAAATCTGTGCTCCAAATCAGGTAGACAGTACTACATCTCAAAATATCCAACATTCAGTGTTTTTTTCTCAAAGGAAGTAGTTTTGCAGCCAGTGCAGGGACTGCTGTTGAACTTCAGTGACTGATTCACCAAAGAGTCAGTAGAGGGGCTGGGAGATAATTTAAGTTTCTTCCCCATGCCAGTGACTCGGTCAAAAGGCTCTTCCCTTTGGCTCTTATGGCAAGCTACCAGTTCAGGCGGGAGCTATGCACGTCTTGCTGCTGGAAGTCCTCAGCCTGGTCCCTGCTGATGTCTCTTGGTATCTTAAAGGCTAGACTGCTTCCTGCTGTGTTAGGACAAATTCCTGGAGGATGTGGGAGAGAACTGGTTGGTTGGTGTGCCTGCCTCTGCAGAGGCATTTTATTAGGAGCGTGCAACTTGCTTTGGCAGGACAGGTGCTGTTCCTGCAGGCTGCTCTGTGCTTCCTTTCCTTGTCTTCTGCAAACCCGATTTCCTCCGCTCCCACATCTGCTTTCCACATTTGCTGCCTCCTGCTCCAGCGAGGGTCTGACAGAGCTGCTGGGTGAGACCCCAGCTGCCCTCCACCATCCATGGGGGCCCACCCAGCTGAGATCCTCCTGCGCCAATGGTGGGAAATGGGGACTGCACTGCCTGCTGCTAACAGCCTGAAATGTCCAGGGAAGGGTGGTGAAGCCAGCATGTGGGAATGCAATTCTGGCTTTCCCTGAACTGTCGTCCTTATTCAGATCCCAGGCCCCAGCACCTGGGCCTTTTTGCATGAAAATTTCACTAAAGTCAAAGAAATTCATAGGGTACTGAGATTTCTTTTGCTGTAAATGGTTCTCCTGACATACTTGGGTGTAACTAAGCAGAGGATGGGCACAGGGTCTTTAAGAGGAGACTTGATTTTTAAGTTTTTGAGAGTTTTAGTGTTGGACTAACTCTTTGCTTTGTAATCACTTTTTTCATTGGGTGCTTCTTGTGTGTCAGATTGTAGATCCCCTTGGAGAGATCAGAGGGAAAGAAGCAGCTTGCAGATTCACTATGGAGCTATTCTGTGAACCTTGCAATTTCCAGTGGCATAGCAAAAAAAAATAAAATCAGCTTAAAGCAGCAAGTGTTTTGGGTGCTTAGCCAAACAGCAAAAACCCTGCAAGTCACTTATTGCTTATCAGAAGCAGGCAAAACTGTTGCAATTACAAGTTAAGCTATTTGGAAGTTGGAGTGCCCTTGCGATTGAATGCAACTTAAAATGGTTTGTTTTAATAATTCTTCAGGAACTGAGCACCTCTTTCCTAATTATAAAAAGCCTGTTTACATGTAACAGCAAGGCATTTGGAGTAAAAGCTATTTTACTTCAATGATGCAGCATAAGTGTAATGAGTGCAAGGATGGGCATAGCCCTAAGGGTTTCCCTTAGTCATTAGCGTTGGAAGCACTGACAGGGAAAAAGAAATATGTGGTATCTGAGACCCTGCGACTTAAGGATCCCAGCTTGCAATACCTGCTTGTTAAAAGCATTGGCAGTTGGCATGACCTGCAATAAATTCTGTGTGGCCATTTATTCCAGGGAGCTGGACTTTTGCAAGGCTGCCCCAAAATCAATGGGACATGGAAGGGCCTTAAGGACAGGCTAGCATTCATATTTGTGGGTTTTCCAACATTGTAGAGTCAAAACTGGGATTAGTTTCCTCCCAGTATCTTTAAATGCCAAAGGAAATAACCTTCTGCTGAGTCTCTGTTCCCTTTTGAGGGAAAATACAATCCCGGAGGTGTAAGAGATGCAAAAAAACCCCAAAGGGATGAATATTTTCATGACATAATGTCAGTGATGTGACTTGCCAGTCCAAACTTGGCTGGCATATTGATGCAGTAAGCTGTCTCCGCTGG
This sequence comes from Gavia stellata, assembly GCF_030936135.1. Classification (NCBI taxonomy): domain Eukaryota; kingdom Metazoa; phylum Chordata; class Aves; order Gaviiformes; family Gaviidae; genus Gavia; species Gavia stellata. Next base: position 9,761,059 of record NC_082617.1, read on the forward strand.
GTAAGCAAATCGTGTCACCCTCTTCCCAGATCCTGAACAACCTCCTCAATGTGTAGGCAGCAGCCGCTGATCCTCATGGAACAAACATGTCCCCTTCCAACATGAGAGACAACACAAGGTTCTTTGATTCCTCCTAATTGCATTTCAGTGTTTGTGGCCCAATTGTACAGTTTCTGCAGAAGTTCAGCAATTTTGGTTGCTGGCTTCCTCTCCTTGCTGACCTACAAATACCAGTTTTCAGGGAAAGATTTATGAGCAGCATGAAATTACCATCTTGTAAAAGCACAAATCACAGCTATAAATAGGGGTCTGGAATATGCACAGAAACCCCAAGGGAATAGTGGCTCTCGCTTTGTCTGTGCAGGACAGCCCTGCTAACCCAGGTTGAGGAGTTGTCCAGTGCTTTGCCTCTTGTAAGCTGGCAGAGTGCCAGCCAACCTTCCCCTAATCCGTATCTTCACAAGGATGGGAATAACATCTGGCCAGCCTGACAGTAGTCAGGCTTTATAGTAACTGAGAGCTCTGAAAACTGAACCTTCTCAAGCCTTGTATGCATTTATCTTCCTTTCCAGAACATTAGTAGGCAGAGTTTGTTTTCAGTGAGTTATTTAGCAGAAAGAGGGATTAGACCTTGGGCTAGCATTGATTAACCCCTGCGTGTTGAGTTGTTTAACAGCATAATGGATTAGTCATGTTTGCTGGTGACCTTTGTCAACTGAATCCTTCATCTGAAGACTCTTCTGTCTTTTTAAATCCACAATCCTCAAAAGTGGAATCTATGCTAAAATGTCCTTCAAGTGAATAGCTGGTTTAGCAGAGCACAGGACTGGGGCAAAGAGTCCCAGAATTTCTCATCTGAGGTTTGACAGTGCATGACTTAAGTTATGGGAGCCCCACTCGTGCAGCTGGCTGCTCAGCACTGCCCATGGCATTGATCAGTGTTTGAAGTCCTGCGTGAGAGCTGTGTATGAGCTGGAAATAAATTGTTGTCTGAATGGAAAAGCATTTCTGGAAATGGACTGAATTTTCTGTGCGTCTTGGGGGAAGATTGTAGAATGAGGGTCCAGTTAGCAATAAGATTTAATGTCACCCTGGAAATTAAATCGCAGCCATGTTTGGTGATTAAGTAGTTGACTTTTCATTTAAAGGAAGGCATGGGGACAGGCATGCTCCGAGTGTAAATGTGTGAAGCCTTATTGCCTTTGATGGAGCTATGTCAGTTTAAATCAGCTGAGCATCTGATCTGGATAATATACATACATTTCTGCTGTTGAAGACAGGGACCAAAAGGGAGGAAAAACTTCTCAATGAGACCAAACATTGACACAAAGAAAAGCATCTTAAACTGCAAGAAAGTACTGATGGCAATTTAAGAGCTGCCAGAAAGGTATAAAGGGCCCTTACATAAATCAGCCTTGGACCCAGTAGAATATGTCTGAGATGAGGGTGTCTACTCAGATCTTCCATTCTCTCAGCAGTGCTGTGAGGAGGCTGTTATACTTGACTTTGCAAGCAAAATACCTTCCCACTGCAGCCTGGAGTTCTTTCTGGGCTCATTTTGCTGTAGTACAAGTCAGGTCAAGAAGTTTGTTTGGTTTGCTAAAAAAGATACTCTAGTTTAAACAAGACTTAATTCATTGAAGCCCCATGGCCTCTGTGAAACATGAGCCCCTCTGGCCTCATGATTTATGAATACAAAGCCATAGGGAAGCCTTGCCAGAGGAAAACAAGCTGGATGATGGGTAAATAAAAGGCACTAAGGCAGGAAAGGGTTAAAGATACCCATAAACTGCAAGCCACACAGCTGGGAGGTGTAATGAACTGTCAAGTGCTCTGCCCTCCCAGAGAGGCTTTGCTTCTGTGGAGGGGGAGCTGCTGAGGACAGTCTGGAGTAGGTCCCCTTGCTTTGGGGTGCTGTGGGGTTTGGGACTGAGGTCTCCTGTAGCTCTGTGCTTTTGATTTGTCTGTATGAATCTTAACAGAATTGAGGAAAGAATAAATCCGTAGTGGCATTGTGAGGCTGTGTTTTGTGGTGGTCGGATGTGGAAGGGACTGCACCAGGTGAGCAGCCATCAGGGCTGGGTCCCAGGGAAGGGGCAGGACCCAGCTAAGTCTTCCAGCCTTCTCCCAACCAGCCTGTCTCCGAGATGCACTGCCAAATTCCTATTGTTGTGCTCACCAGCAGTAAAAAAACCCCCACATCTGGTCCTAATCAGGATCACATGAATCTCTATGCCAACTTAATCTCCCCCAACTCCTAATTATGCAGATATCTATTTCTTGATGTTTAGGAGTTGCCTATATGCATTAGATGTCTGGGGGTTTCTCTGCGTGTGTTTGCAGATCCCTTAACAGGCACAGCACTGCTTCCCCAGGCTAATAAAACCGCAAGGAGTGATGAAGCTGTGGCTGTGATTGCTCTTTAAGTTTAGGTATAGAGATGCAGTGAGCCCTTTTAACCCAATAAGGTAGTTATAACCTATGGGGTAAGTATAAGTGCTGCTAGACATCTCCTGACCTCTGGGGAGGGGGCTGCAGGCAAAAGCCAATAGCATATATGCACATAGCTTGGTAGCTTATGTTTTCTGAAAGGTATGGTTTACTTGCAATTCAGAGATAGGAAGCACAGCAGGCCATGGTCTGTCTGCTACCTGTTCCCTGACACAGTCGCTTTAATGCCTCAGGAAAGAGCAATTAAGGCTGATGCTCTGCTGTTTTTTCTGGATGGCATCGTCCAAGGGAAGTGAAATGCTGGTGGAGTATTTTGCATTGCTGATCTTGAAAATGAATATGTGGCCAAAACTCCTTGGACTTCCTCAAAGGTGTCTGAGAAATGTAAAAAACCAAACCAAAAAACCCCCACAAACCCCCAAAATATGTAAACAGGAGACTTTAGGATGCTGCTCTGGTCTGGAACTGAACTGGAACAAAACCAGGTCTGTTTTTACAAAATAATTAAGCAAGAAACCCTGTTAAGAGGTGACCAGCTAATTTGCAGTTTCAGATCGCTGTAAAACCTGGTAACAATCTCAGAAGACTGTAGATGCTGTGGGAAGACACCAGCACTAAGGGCATCATCCCCCAAGCAGTAGTTGAGCATCTGTTGTAGCAAGTGGTGGACATGTGGGTGCTGCATCCTGGAAACCCAGCTGAAATACAAGGCTGAGAGGCTGGAGCATGAACCAGGGCTAGCGGGAGGTGGGGTGATCTAGGGTGGTATATTGGGGCTTAATCTGGATGTATGAGCACTGTGTGTCTAGTTAAAAATGTTAATGATCTGGCCTAGGTCTGTACCTTTGGCCATGCTGTCTGGCTCACCCCAGAGCTCCCCAAACTGGAAAACTCATCAGTGGGGAGAGAAGGGAGTAAGTTACTGTGGGGACTCGCGGAAAGGTGCTGATGCGTCTGAGAAGGTGACTTACTGGAAACACTGACCAGACAGAAGTAAAAATGAGTCATGGTAGAGACCATTTGGTAGCTGGATTGGATTCCTCCAGTGATTCATCCACAAAAATGACTGCTTTGCCTGATGTTTTATTTCCCCCCTCTATTTAGAAAGGAGCTTAGGCTTACTAATACTGTTGCCCATTGTCTGAATTACTTTTTGATGGCTGGGTGGTGCACATAGCATCCTTGTATTCTCATTTCTAAACCACTACTTCAACAAGGGGGGGCAAGACAACAAAATGAAGGGTTTTGTCACTCCAGAAGCCCTTGGTGGAATGAACCTGTAATCTTGTAAAATCAAAGCGGAATCTAGGGAATGTGCTGTTTTTGGTATAGTTAATGCAACAAAATTATAAATGGAAATAGCTGCCTGAAAATTGTGTTACATGGTTAATAGATGGAAATATTAGAGCAGGGAGAACATGGATGAAAATTGCTTGGTAAAATAAAAGCTCTAGGTTTGAAGTGGCTGTTTTTTTGAGGAAGGACTAGAGGATGAAAGGACCATTGGATGATGCAACATAAATGTACTGGGATGCTTTAATCAGTTACTAGACCTGGGCAGAATAATTCATAAATGATGCTAATTTTGGATGTGCTTGGGCATATATAGAACATGCAAATCTTTGTATTGTTACTACTCATAGGGACAAAAGAAATGCTTGTAATTTTTTTTTGTCAGCTTGTGTGTGTAAAACCTAGCAAATGGTATTCCTTGTCCTGAAGAGTGTACATGGTCAACAGGCGGAAGGTCTGCTGGGATGTCTTGTTCATGCTGGTGAAGGCAGGAGAGGGCTGCAACCCACTTGCTCGATGGTGGGAGCAGGAGCTGTGAGGCTTGTCTCAGTGCTGCGACCGTGCTTTCTTGTGAAATTCACCCACGTTTTTTCAGGATTACTGAGCTGCAGAAACCAGCAATGGAAAAGATCTCTCTGGTCATCCAACCCACTCTCATGCCAGGGTGGGATTGTTCCCAACAGCACATAGGTTTGTCCAGACTGATTTGATATGACTCAGGCAGTGGGATTTTTCACCACTTCCTTTGGGAAGTCTAACGGATCTTCTGTGGCTGAGGATTTCTTAATGTAAGGATTTTTTTCCTGATATCTTAATCTGAATATTGTGCTTTTTACTTTCCATGCAGTAATCCCATGCGTGCCTGAGACTCTACCTGTTTGGTGTTGTACCCTCACATATGTACATGCAGCACACAGTTGGATTTCATGGGCTGCTTTTGAGAGCACAGAGCTCTGGATCTGTTGTAATACCCCCCAAAAAAGTGCACAGACATCTTTAGAGATGGCTCTTTCTGAGAAAGCTCTGCAGGGATGTAGTTGGTTTGACATGCTTGTAAAAGCTATTCCATATCCTATAGATCAAGATTTACAACTTCTGCTGAGTTCTTATTCAGTCTGATATCCCAGGATTTCCAGCAATTTATATTTTGGATTCAGGGTTTTCCTGGGTAGGATTCCAGCAAGTCTCATTAGGAAAGAGCTCTGCTCAAAGAAGCTAGTTGTAGTTAATTGTGGTAGGGGAAAATGAATTGCTGGCTTTTCCTTGGTACAACACCAAATCTTGCTTATGCTTGGAAGCTACCAAAGGTGGTCTTTAATATCAAATAACTGTGCATGGAATATTTGGCAAAAACGGTCTGGTGAACACTTGAAGGGGCAGGTAAGGAGGGAAGGTTGCTGGGGATGAGCACTGCTGATGTCTGTCCTGATCATTATTTCAGGAAATGTAAGGCAGCAGGGAGGAGAGCGACCTCAGTTCTTGAAGCTGGGCTCCACCAGGAAAACTGCTCATCTGCATTCTTGTTGTAACAATGAGAGGGGGAAAAAACAACCCATAACAGTTGCTGAAAAGAGATACTGTGGTCCTGACGGTGTCTTAAACTTGTGATCACCATTAACATGCAAAAAGTGGAGGTGCTTGAGAAGTAAGCTGTCATCTCATCTGACTCTTGTCCATCCCCATTCATCCCTGGGGAAACTATTAAAAGCCTTCCTTGTGGATATGCTCAAAAATGAGCACCACAGTAGTCTAGATGAAAATATTCCTAACAGGCACCCAAGTCCAAGCCAGATGTCACTGGGTGATTTTGGACCTGTACGTAAGCTTCGTGGTTTGGGCTCACCTTCAATCTTCAGACATGATTATGATGGACAAAATGGAGCTAGAAAATGAACTCTGTGGTCTGCCTTCAATGAAACCTTCACTGGGCTCAGTGAGAGTTTAGTCCAAGTCACTTAGGAACATCTTCATTTTTTGACCCTTGTGAAGATCACAGGGTAAGTCACAGGTCCTTGTTAATGTGCAGCCTCGTGGTTTAACATAACACTTTCTGTACCACCAAGGATTATCCCCCTGAAGTCTAGACAGATTATATAGGGTTTAGCCTGGGCCATTGACCGCAGATCATAGGGCGTGAGGAAATAACACACAGGGATGTGAAGAGGGAATGGCAACTCCTAACTGCCTTCCAAGCTGGCACTGGGCATGGAGAGGAACCAGATGAAAGGGGAAGAGGTGAACTGAGTTCATCCTTCTCAATAGCACCACAGTGCAATTCATCCTTCTGCATTTAATAGATCAGTATGGTTCAAACACATACAAGGCTTGGAGTCATTAACATGAAACTGAAGAGAAGGCAACAACACTGGAAAAAGAGGAGGAGTGGAAAGTCTGCTCTCTTTATAATGCTATTTCCTCTATTAAACAAACCTCTTTGAAACATTTAAACATACAAAAAACAAGCCCCACCTTGTGTTGGCTGCTCTTTCCACTGATGGGGCTTGTCTTGGTGCCACCTCATGGCAAAAATCAGCTTTGAATTTCCACCAGAGCAGCTGGGATCTGAGAGAATTGGCTGTCCAGCTCCTAGCCTCGCAGCACTGTAGCTGTTTTGTAAAGAAACTGGCCTGCAAAGCCAAAACAGGTGCTTAACCCCAGGAGTGGTGTTATTTCTGTGTTTTGTGATTTGTCTTTCTGGGAGAAAAAAAATTAACTCTTTTTAGAGTTGCATGTTTTTCCCTGTTTGGGAGATACCTGTTGAATCTATTCATCCTGTTGCCAGCCAGGAATCTAACTAGAGCATACACTATCTGCTCTGTGTTTGGTATTGCCTGATAGCTTGCAGTATTGCACTATCAGTGTTGATGTGCTACCCATCACCATGTTCTATAAAGGCAGATTTGTGATGGCCTTTGTTCAAAACAATGTTTTGGGAAAGGTTTTAGGGCATTGGGGAAGTTGCTGCCACGCTGCAGCTCTTCAGCAGGGTGGGAATGGAGATGAACAGTCCTGGATAGCACAGCAAACACTTTGCTCAGACTAAAGACTGTACAGAGCACTGAAGCTTGAGACAGTGTCCAGCTTCAGGGTGCAAGATGTGGTGCTTCCTCTGTGGATAAACAGCTTTATTTTTCAAGTCCAAATCCAAAATGCCTCAGTAGCACTAAATTATCTCTTTTTTCTTAAGCTGAATTTGAGAGCAATCATTTCCATGGCAACAGGTGTGAGATCATAAGTCAGAATTGTGACTTCAGCATAAGGCAAATCATAAAATTTGAGTTGGGGTAGTGATGCAACTGTGTGTGTCTCTGCAAAGAATAAAGGCAGGTTATAAGATTGCAGAGGGAAGTTGTCTTTAGATACATGTGCTCTTCATAAATAGCATTTGAAATCATTCCTGAGAGCAGTTGTCTTTCCTGATTATTTATGCAACAGCTCAGGCAATTCTAAGAAAGTCTCATTTTCAGTCTGTTCTCATCAGCTGGTCATAGGGTGTAGCTGGTTATCAGTAACACCTAGGGCTATTCTTTCTGATTATCCCAATACTTTGAAACTGCAGAGTAATGCCCTTTTGTTTTTTTTTGCTGAATGCTCATGTCTGGTTTCAATTTTTTACCTATGTCTCAAGTTTTTTTTGAAAGCTCACAATGTGTCCTCTGTCCTATAAACAACAACTAGCTGGGCTCAAGATGCATTTAGTCATGAAAATACTTCTATAAACTGCTGTTCCTTAAAGACATTTGGCCATCTGCCACTGCTGCAATGTATTCCTTTGGCTATCCAGATGTTACCCTGACTGGCTGCTGGAGGGATTTGGAGTTGGCATCAACCAACCCAGCTCGTGTAAACCTACTTGGAGCTTGCACCACCAGATGATCTGGCCTGCTCTGATTCGGAGGTTGGCTCTTTAAGCTTGGCATGTGGATGCTGGAATTTTCCAGTTTGCCATTACAAGCTTATTTCTGTTATTGTCAAGGAGGGGCAAACAGGTCTGTGCAAGCTCCTAAATCACCTGGAAAACAACTGGAAATTCAGACTTTCTGCTCAACAAAAGCTCTCTGGGCCAGGTTCTCGACTGGTGTAAAGCAAAGTTGCTTTGCATCTGATGTGGGTCCAGGTTTGGGTAATCTGGCTTGCTTCTGGAGTTGGGAGCCATTGGAAAAGGGGTGGTGTGTGAGTGAGTGTACTGCTCTGAGCTGCTTTTATTTCCTGGTCTGCAGTGCTTTTGATGCTTTAGGTATCCTCCCTCCTATAGCTGAGTGCCTCTGGAAGGGCAAGGAATGTCAATACCTTGGTTACAGTGTTCAGGTGTTGGTGGGATTTTCACTTGCAGCTGGAGGAGACAAAACAGGGTCGCACTCCAAAACAATGAGCTGCTTGTATGGTCAGAAATGCCAACATCTGGGATGAGAAGAGCCAGGATCCTGGCATTTGTGTAACTGGGGCTGAAACCAGAGCTGCAGAATCACTAAGGTTGGAAAAGAGCTGCAAGATCACAAAGTCCAGCCATCAACCCAACACCATGGTATCAGACAATGTCTGCTGGTGAGGCTGGTGGTGCCTCATAAGGGTGATTAGGTATCCATAGAAATACTGTGGATCAAGTTATTACTTTGTTATCATAAGAAGGGTTACTGGAAGGGGAATGTATTCACAACCCACAGGGGCTGCTGGTGCTTTTAGCTGTCCTAGTTCCACATCCATATGCCTGAGATACTTCACCGTCCATGCAAATGGAGGGGAGAGAAAGCATCTCTGTCATACAGTGGTTTTGTGAGCTGTCGAATAGCTTCTCTGCTCCAGATCAGTGGCAGCTGTGAGCCTGTGGAAAGGACTGTTGCTGTGGGTAGTGGGGTATTTTAAAGCAGGAGGGAGGTGCAGTGGTGATGGACACTGTCATTGCTGGTCTGCAGGCAGCGGGTGCTCTGCAGGGGTGTTTGCAGGGCTGCGCAGGTGCCACTTGTACTGGAAGAGCTTTCCTCCTGGATACGGAGCATCACTTAATTTGCCTTGCCAGCCTCTAGTCATCTGGTTACTCATGAAAGGCAAGAACTGGAAGGGGCTTTCATCTGAGATATTTGCCCGGGAGTGTCGCTGGCACCGTACCCACCCTACACGTGGCTGCAGCTAGCATGCGCACGCTGCGTGCCTCCTCCCAGCTCGCGACTCAAGGGCTTGCAGCCAACCTGCCTTTTGCCTCTCTCTGGTGAAAGGCTCTTTCAGCAGAGAATATCTTCTTGCGTGTGGCTCATGCTCCAGCCCTTCCAGTTTCACGGGGAGGCTGGTAGGAGGGGGAAGGCACCTCAACAGGTTCAGAGGGAAAGAGATATTTCCTACAGCTCTTCTCCACTGAACCATTAGATATTTCTTTATCAGGCTACAAGCTGAGTGAACTGGGAGCACCCCTTTCCCCTTGCTTCCTTCTGCACATCTGGTGGGTTTTGGCCTCCTGTGCTTTAGTTTTTGATGTGTTAGTTTGATATCAATTACCTGACCAAGAAACTTTCATTCCAGCAGGTCAAAGATTTATGCTGAGCAAATAGCTAAAGCTCAACACGAGTCCCTGTTGTGCTGAGTCTTAATCCATCAGACAATCCAAAGCAGGGACAGGACAAGTGACCCTTAACTCAATGTTGCCCTCCTTGTGTATGATAAATGGAACAGCCAGTGACTGCTCAGGTTCTTACAGCGCTGGATGACCAATTCCATAGACAAGGAGACTGGAGCCCAGGGTAGGCAGAGTGTGGCAGTTCCAGTGGTGTGGCAATGGTTATTTTCCCTGTAGACAATAAAGACCTTATGGGCGCTACTGTGCAAGGACTGGGGAAGGCTGGGATGCTTTGGTGTGGCTCAGGGTATGAGTCTATAGGTGAAATTGCTCTGTGAAAATCGGTATGACTGCAACCATTAAAGTCACAGGAGCTGGGGTTCTTACCTGGGTGCGTGCTAGCAATGGGTGACAGTCAGATCTTTAATGGCACTGACAAAGCAAGTATTGATACTGGCAAGTGTCTTCAAAGCATTTTAGTTAAGGGGGAGGGCTGCATTTAGTTTTTCTTCCTTGTCTGGTCCTCTCGTGACCTGATCTTGGGTTTGCTGAGGGGTCTGCAGCGTTGTGTGCCACCCAGTCCTGTAGTGCAAGTTCTGTCCTCTCCTGGGACCCAAAGGAGGGCACTGCTGGAGGAAAGGTTCTGGTGTGGGGAAGTCACATCAGCTTTAATAGTTTTTTTTAGTACTGTGTTAATATTGCTATTATACAGTGCCAGAACAAGTAAAATTTGATGTTTACCAGTGTGATGCATCAGCCACCACTGGTGTGCAAAGGTGATCAGTGCTCAGCGGTGTGGTGGGAGGAAGGGCCCCAGAGTGGAGCAGTCCCGGACCGGTGGGAGGAAGGGCCCCAGAGTGGAGCAGTCCCGGACCGGTGGGAGGAAGGGCCCCAGAGCAGTCCCGGACTGGGGCGAGCTGCGGGTGCAGCCCCCGGGCCAGCAGCGCTTTCGCCCCTTGCTTGCCTGCCAGAGGAGGGTCGTGCCACCCCAGCCAGCCTGGCAGGGGCTGCCGCCTGCCCTTCCCCTCCTTCCTGCTTGCACTTTTTACCCTACGCACGCACGTTTTGCAGCGGCGGCCTCGCTCTTTTTGCCAAATCCTGGCGTTTTCCGTGCTTCCACGAGCCCCGGGCTCTATCTCCCTCCGGAGTCGGAAAGAGCAGAGGGGCTGGCAGGGGGGGAAGGGAGAGAAAACTCCGGCTGGTGCTAATTCCTGGGGGGAAAAAGGGGAGGAAGCCCCTGTTTCGGGGGCCGGGGCAGCCCGGCAGCGTTCAAACTTGCCGCGGGGCCGGGCCGGGCGCGGGGGGCGGGCGGGGGGGCCGGGCCGGGGGGCCGCACCGCCCGGCCCTGATTTGCTGCGCGGCTCCGAGATTGACAAACTCTTGCCTTGGGTTTAAAAGAAGGAAAAAAAAGGGGGGTGGGGGGAAAGAAAGAAAAGTTTTTTCGCTGCAGGAGCAGGCAGGGGCCGGGAGTGAGCGCGGCGGAGCCCCCGACAGCCCTCCGCCCGCCCTATGGCTTTATAAAGCGGCTGCTCTCCGGGGGGGGCTGGCGGGGGGGTCTGAGCTGCTTTTCTTCGCTTGTATATATATTTTTTCCCCCCTTTCCCCCCGAGTTGTCCCGAGCTGGTGCCCCGTTTTTTGTGGACCATGGATACGCACACGCGGTGGAAAAGGCGCAGTTGGATACGGAGCTGGCCGGGACCCGCTGCCCTGGTGCTGCTGGGTGCCCTGTCCCTCGGCCGGGCAGGTAAGCGGCCCCCCGAGCCCCCCCCGTGGTCCCCGGGACAGCGAGTCCCGGCGGCCGCGGGAGGGAGGCGGGTGTCAGCGGCGTGCGGGGCCGGGGGGGGGGGGGGGGGGCGAGGTGGCTGTTGTGTGGGGCAAAACGTTTGTCTTTATTAGTGCTTTCCAGAAAAAAAACCAAACCAAACCCTCCAAAAAACCCGTAAAAACCTAAGAAAACCCGACCCACCCACCTCCTTTAGCTGCCCGAGTCTCTGAATGCCGTTTGTCAGGGGGCCCGTAAAAGGGGAAAAAAACTTAAAACAATACTTTATTCGCCTTTCTTAGAGCAGAGCCGCCTGTTGCTGGGCTCGTTTTTCTGGAGCAACAGTTAGGCTGTGTTTCTGGAGGCTCTAGTTCTTCATATATCTGCGTGTATATATATATGTGAATATATATTGAGTTGGCTGGAAACCTCTCATCTTGTGTAGTTCCTCCTCGAGGAGAGGAAACTTTTTGGTCCAGAAGTAATCTGCTCTCCCCTCCGCACCTCAGAGCAGCAGATCTGGGTACACAAAGGCTTTGCAGCCGCTTCTCTGGGGACCCCAAGGCTCGCTGTCTGCCCTCGCCTCGCCAGCCCCAATTTTGCAGGGTTTCTCCCTAAAATTGTGGCTGTTGAGCGTGGCAAGAGGAAACTCTGTGAAGTACCAGATGTGCGACAGCACTAGACGCGCAGCCAGAATAAACCCTGGAATGTCATTTATTTTTTTTACAGTCACGCAGGAGCGGGGCTAAGCATTTTATTTCACTAAGCGGATGCTTTGGGTTTGCGGAGCGCGTTTCCAGAGCTCTGCTTTCCAAACGCCTGCCTTCCCGGGTGGGCTGTGAAATGCCTGAGCAGGGCAGATGGAGGCTTGTGGGTCTGCTGGAAAAGTTTTCTGAGTTTCTAGCAGACACTTGGAGGCATTGATGCTCTGAGGTCTTTTTATATGGGATTTCAAGGGAAGGACTACAAAGCGGTTTGTTGGCAAAGCCGATTTTGAAATCTGAAAAGTTAAAGTAGATGGAGTTCTGCGGGGTGACTTGAGCAACTGAGTGAGAAGTGCCCTGAAGAGCTGAGCTGTCTGGGAGTCAGCTTTCGTGCTCGATTTTTGCGTGCTCTGGTATTTTTGCCTGGGAAGCCCAGGCAGGGGTGTCTGCAGGGCTGTTTGTGTGTTACCGGGACAAACGCGTGTGGGATTTCATATATAGCAGCATGATTGCAAATTATTGTCATTTCTAGGTTCTTAAAATGACCTTAAGGAAGAAAAGGTGGGCGTAGGAGGAGTGCTTTCATTAATGGTTTGCTTGCAAAGTCTGAGCGCGATGGGAAGTTGCTAGTCAATGAATCGAATGCCTCTCGAACATCAATCACTGCAGGAAAAGTTAACGGTAGTTGGAGCTGCCGCAGGAGTTTGACTTGTCTGCAAAAGCGTCGGACTGCTAGAGCGGTTTTCTGAATAGAAGAATACTGGGGTGCTACAAACTCAGCCCGAGTTCCCTTTTTGTGCAGCCAGCTTGTCAGGCCGCCCTGTTACTTTGTATTAGTTGAAAACCAAATTATTACCAGTCTCAACTATTTCATAAGGGAAGATGACAAAGTTTTCCTATTTTCTCTTGTCCATGCTGTTGTTTTAATGGTCTCGGAGCATCCTTAGGCATTTTGCCTGTCGGTGTATATCTCTGAGACAGCCTCGGCAGAAGACCCTAGCTCCTTTTAAAGTTACCAGGTAACTTTTCCAAAACTCCTGGGCGCAGCTGCGGGAAGCAGAGGGCTGACTGGAGAGCGGTTTAGGGCCAATGTGCTGCTCCAAGTAATGACTCTTGCAGTGAAAGGCTTTGAGTTTTCCTAATGAGCCTCCTAATAGGACATCAAATAATTTGGATGAGGGAGGAGTCCGATTGGGACTGCTGATGGCATTGACTAATGCTCGTCGTAGCTCTTTTGTTAATCTTTCCAAGTTCTCTCTGGTTTTATTTCAGCTCAGATTGTTTCTGTTTCAGTTTCATTTTAGTTGGCTTCTCTGTATGGAGAGAGGTGAATCTTCTCTGTAAGCTTCAGAAGCAGATCCATCAGGTGGCTCCAAAGAAAGTGGGAAGACACCTTCCAGTGAGGGTTTCCAGAAAAATAGAAATACCAATGTCAAAGGCGACATGAACTGAACTGCTTCTGAACACTGCCCTTCCAGCTCAGATTTTCCCATATTTTAACAGATGATGTCACACAAAAATCTAACCCACAGACAAAGTTGGAATCTGTCTCTGCTTTTACAAATCCCTATAAAATTGAATCGGGTTTCTGGGTGAAAATTTTTGGAAGCAGCAGTTTCCTTTAGCGGCAAAGAAAAGTGTAATAAGAATACATGCCGTGCCCTTTAAAAGAAATAAAAATGCTGGAAATTATGAAGGATCCTGTTACCATCTGTTGCTTCTCTCCTTGGCTTTTCCCCAGTCATCTAGAATGAGCTAAAAAAAAATAATAGCCTTTATTCAGCCAGTTAGAAGTGTTTTGTTTAATATTTTGCCAATCAAAAGTGTTGATATTGTTTTATGAGAAGAAATATGACTTTATAAGTCTGGAATTGATGGCAGATCTGATTTCCAGTGTAAAACCTGGATTATGCTGTCAATGTATTGCCAGATTGGAACAGGACTTTCTAACTTAAAAGCACCCAGCTGTCGGACGTGCCCCGTCCAAGGGATGCAGTCAAGGCGTTCAGCTGAGGTAATGTATTATTCTTCCATGTAAGCTCGGGTCAAGATGAAAACTCTTTGCTGACTGGTCCCTTGGAGGTGGTTTTTGAGGGCTCCTCTTGTGCTGTAGCTGTGCTGGATGCGGGAGCTGGTTTCGGGCTTGCAGTCGAGGAGCCGGTTCCACCAGCTCCCACCAAAGCTAACGGGGAATGTTGGCTTTTCTGTCTGAAGCATCGCAGTGTTCCCTGGGCAATCATTTGTTGGGGATTGGAGAAATCCCATTTCATCTCCGGTCTTTAGGGGTAGCTCTAAGGCAAAACCTGCTGAGGAGTTGCTAATTTTTGGTGCACGGAAAGGGACAAGAGTGTGGACCTGCCTGCTGGCATTGCTAGCTCAATAGCTAATGCTGGATCCTCACATATAAAACCTTTTTAAGAGCAAGAGTAATCCAATAAACAAAACTGTCTTGGTGTTACTCCCACTGCTTGCAGACATAAAGTCTGCCCTAGGAAAACTAGGGAGGGACTGTAAAGGGGGGAGTGTGTGCTTATTTTAAGTGAGTGCTGTCCCGGCCCCTTACATTTTGGTGTTGAAAGAGATGGACTTCTCAGGTTCATTCCTTTTTGCAGTGCAGAGCAAATCTAACCAGTAGTTCTGTCTCATGACAACTTGCTGTCGCACCACAGTGTTCAGGGGCTGTGCCAATGGCGATCGGAAGCCTTTGGGGTGTGACTCCGTAACGTGGCTCCTGCTCCGATCTCCCACCTCTGTGCTGCGGGAGGGTGACGCGGGGTGAGGTGGGAGCCCTGTTGAACTGGGCATTCCCTACTGCTGGTTCCCAAGAGAGGGTGATCCGAGAGCCGTGTCTCTGTGTGTGGTACCAGCAGCTGCGCTGTATGTGATGCTCAGCGTAATGGTTTTAATTCTGAAGTAGCTCTCTTTCTCAGAGCTCCAGCACAAAAATCTGCTGCTGTCCCAGAGGTCCAGACCCTTGATGGCACATAGATGTCCTGTCATCCTTGGTGTAGCGTGTGCCTGGTTGCTTTTCTTCTATCACTGAAGATGAGGTCTGGTCCTGATGCTGTCTGTCCATCTCTGCTTTGGTGACTCAGTTTCCCCTTGTGTCCTACAGCCTGGTTTCAGGGCATAGGCTTAGAGTATGTGTTCTCACAACTGCTTCGAATTACAGATCTATTCTTTAAGATGAGACAAAGCGTGGCAACAGATGCTGGGCAGCAGAAGGCACTGCTGTGGCATATGCCACTAATGCAGAGGCATTTATGTGAAGTACCATTTATAGATGTGTTTTAAGTAATCTGAGCTTTGTCTAGATTTCAGAAATAAATCTGTGGGAGTACTTTCCAGGAAACTGCTCTTCAGTCTGGGCTTTTTCTCTTCAGTACACGTAAAGCAAACTGGCAATTAATTTTTTAATAATTCCTTTTTCTATTTTCTTACACCCCAATTCTTCGACCTGCTCCCTGTGCCCCCCCTCTCCCCCTGCTCTCTGGATGCTGGGGCTGCATGGCAGTGCTGTCCTTCCCGAAGCAGGTGGAGGATGGTTGCCATCGCTCTGTCGAAATAGGAAAGTCTACACTCGAAAAAACTGCACGGAGCAATACTGCTGTGAATGCTTCCTCACAAGCTGATTGAGGATTAGAGGCTGCAGACCTGCAAGGGGTAATGAAGGGAAGGGGGCACAGGCCAGCTGGCCCCTGGGGAGATAGTGTATGTAAATAAAAAAGTGCTCAAATGAGGTATCACCGTGGTGATTCATGGTTTTACTATTTGTGTGTTTGCCTGGTTGCCTGTGGCTACATCTGGAGAATGGTGGGACCTGGGAAGAGTGGGGAGCTGAGCCCCCCCCCCCCAGCTTGTTGGATGGCAGCAAACACTGCAGGTGCAGGGATGGGTCTAGGACCTTGTCCAAGCAAACGAAGCAGGCAGGGGCTGCTTGGCCTTAAAGGTCTCCAAAGGGTTGAGTTAGGAGCCTCCCTGTTGGGTCTGCTGGTTGGCTCTGGCATTAGACAGTAAGGACTGGTCTGTACGCTGCGGTTCGGGGTGGAGGTGCCCAGGTCCAGAGTGATTTGGGAAGAGCGATTGCATTTGGAGCTCTGCTGTCGTGTGAATTGACTTAGAGGCGTAGCAGCCCCTAAGACGGGGGAAATCCCTGCTGCGTTACAAGTATAAATTTGGCACTTCATCACGTATGTACACGCTCGCCCACGTATGCTCTCGCCTGGTTTGTTTAGCAGGAGTCTTATTTTTAGGAAGCAGTTATCATTCTATAAAATGAATTGTTTTGCAGAGAAAGCTTTAAAGCGTTATTTGGGTTCTGTTGAAAACATGATTACAACTTTTCAATACCTAGATTTTGGTAAATGGAAACTGCTGTTTAAAATGAGAAGAATTGTCTGGGAAATAAACCAGAAATGAACCACAAAACACACCTTTTCTCAGACTTTTTTTGTGTGGAGGAAGACTTCTCCCACTCTCCGTTCTGTGCTTTTATCCAGTGTAGACTTCTACTCATCACGTACTGAGGAAAGCCCTGACTGTGCTGCAGGTCTGATGCTACTGCTGTTGAGGATATTTTGGGAATGCTGAGGCCTTAAACAGTCATCTGCTGGAATTGGGTCAAGTTTAAGATCTGCCGGATTTGTCCCACAGTAGAAGCCAGTGTCACCACAGAGGCATGTGCATGTGTGAGTTGCGCTTCTTCTGGAGTTCAGAGCAGGGAAACCGGTGGAGATTATCAAACTATCTGTGTAGGTCCTTGACTTTTAGCTTTTTTAGTATGGAGCACAACCACTTATCTTGGATATATGGCGAGTCTGTTTGATATAAGCAGTAGGGCCTGGTACTGGCATCTTTGTGGGGACAGCATCTCCCAGCACTGGGTTCCCCCTTGGAGCAGCCGAGGTGGTGGGGAGCCCCAAGGGAGGGCTGATGCAATCAAAGGCACTGCTCCTCCTCTGCCTCCTTCCAAGCTCTGGTTCTGCTGAGATGTGGAGGCTTCTCTGCTTGGTTATGTTCTCCTGGATCAGGACTACCCAGTGCCTTTTTTTGGCTCTTGTTGTTTTTATCTGGATTTCTCTGGTTATGGCCCCTTCGGAGTGCAGCTATTGTGCGCAGCCGTCAGGAGCAGCAGTCTGAAGATGTTGGTAGGTTTTTATTCCCTGCTAATGGCATGGTGGCTTTCTGGGGAGGTTTTAAGAGACTCTTTTTTTGGAAGGGAAGCCCTTCCAGATGGACACTGTCTTCTGCTTTCTGGAGAAGACAGAGCCTTATCTGTATGGGGGAACAGTTTCGTTGCTGGAGTTTGGCTGTTCCCCTTTGGCCGAGCATCAGCCAAGCATAGCAGTGTCCTCACTAGCAGCTTTGTTGTTTGGCTGTGGGTGCAAATCTTTGACCAAGGCAAGCAGGATGCAATTTTCAGACCCTTAAGACTTTTTTCTGCCTCCTGGTGTTGCCTGTTACCTACTTACACCTTCAGGTGTTGTTAATCTAGGCAGTGCATTCCCTCTCCTTTGCCCTCCTGGCTTGCTTGAGAGATGTTCCTGGGACTGTCTTCTCCACTTGCAGCCTGGCCTTGCTCTATATCAAAGATTTTATTCTTACTAGCTAGATTGGAGCTTATGTGATAGGCACTGAGTTTGCAAGCTGGCAGTTTTTCTTAAAATAAAATAAACCTTTGTGTGAACAACGAAAAACCCAGTATGGGAAGAATGAGCAGAACCAGGAAAAAAAGTTGAGACATGAAAGAATGGAAAAATTTTGTTAAAATCTAATGTTATATGGAAAAAACTTAGGTTAGCAACATGGTATAATTAGCCACTGGGTTACTCTTGGCAAGTTTTAAGGCTCTTGAAATGAAGCCTAGCACTGAGTGAACCGTCCAAATGATGCCGTGGTTTCACTGTGGATGTGTCTGGAAAATCTTTAGAACTAAAATAAATAAATGAAGGAGCTACACAAAAGGCATTTTTGAGGTTGGTTGCTCTGAGTCTGGGCTCTTTTTCTCTCCAGAAACCACCAGGATTCTTAGCATCATCTGGAAGCTTTCACAATGTTGAGAGATGTCATTTTTTTTGAAACTAGGAAAATGGTATTAATGTATTTTACAATGCCAGAGTTTTCCTTCAAGATTGTGTAATAAGCTGGAGAGAAAAAGGATAGTTTGGGGATTGAATGAGTGGAATGAGCTACATCAGTGCTCATTCCTAACCTCTGCTGTGGACTTTCTCCTAGCCCTTAGGAAGTCCCAGTGTTTCCTATGCCCTGGGGCCCAATCCTGTTGCCCTGCATGGAACCTGGCATTGAGGTGTTGCTTTAACACAAATTTAGTGCTGATATGCCAACAAGACGTGTTCTCAAGCAGTGAAGTGTTCTGAGAGTCTCTTTTCATCCCTGTGCCTCAGGTTATGTTAGTGGTTGTGGTCTAGGAGTTTTCTACTTTAAAAATAATTTTCCTCTCTGGGGTGGTGTTTTCCTGTCTAGCAACACGAGTGCCTCATGGCAAATCCAGAAGGTTATTTGGATTTTGTCTTTAGGTTTGGACAGATTTCTTGCCGCTTATATGATGGGGTACAATCCAGACCACGATGCTGTGACATTGACTGCTTTTGGGACACTTTGAAGGATTAGATCTATAAATGAAATCTGAAGCAGGCAGAGGATCTCTTGGGCAGCCACACACACGCTTCAGTTGACTGGGGGGAAAAACCCTTTGGAAGGTGGAGGGATGCAAATGGAAGCAGGGTGCTGGATCCTGAGACTGGATATTCCTGTGGGGTTTTGCATGCTAAGGCTGCGCTGGGGGCAGGAACAGGGGGTCAGGTGAGCTGATGTCAGGCTGGCTTTGGGGAGGTGACATCCAGCTGTTTTGCTGATGTAAGAGTAATTCCAGTGTATTGCTGGGTGCTCTGCCACAAGCTGTGGGCTAAGTGCATTCATCCCTGGGGGTTTGGTTGGATTTCTTGATGTCTCTCATGCCTAATCACAGAATCACTAAGGTTGGAAAAGACCTGTAAGATCATCAAGTCCAACCATCAACCAACAAACATTGCTGTGCCCATTCCTCGTGGTGCTCAGCCCTGCTGCTCTAGCAAAGGTTTTGAAGGCCAACCCTTAGTCTTGCTGTGCTCAAGGACAACTTTTCCATTGGTCTGAACAGTGTCTGGATGTCACCCAAAGGAGCTAGGCGCACCCTGTTTTCCTAATGAGGGACGGGGGGGCATGCTTGGGGGACCTTGAAGCTGCAGCTTGCTGAAGACCTGAATGATCTGCCTAGCTTAAATGCAGCTAAATCTTGCTGTTAGCTTGGGATGACCCGTATGCCATCCCTGCCTGGACCAAGCTGTGCGTCTGCAGCCAGGGAGATGCTAATTCTTTCAGAGTAAATAAAGTAGTAAGTTTTTTTCCTGGCTCAGCTTTTAAGCAAACTGTTTAAAGCCCTTTTCTTTCCTTGCCTTTCTGCGCTTCACTGCTATAAGTCGCAAAGGACAGGGGAGTTTGCAGCTCTGCTGGAAATGCTGTAAGAAGTTGATGGGGAAACTCCTAGAGAGAAGAGAGGTCACTAAGGGGTCTGCTGGAGTCCCTGCTTGAAGGGACTGTCAGGCAGTTTTAGTGGCCAGATTTAGAGTTTCACTTGCATGTCAGCTGGAGTTTCTATTTTTTGAGTGGGGATATACAGGAAAGAGCTGTGCTTTGGCTGAGCTCGTGTATCCTCACGGAGAGCCTTGCTGAGCTCGTGTATCCTCACGGAGAGCCTTGCTGGCCTCTTTTCCTCTGCAGTTCCTCCCTCCACCCCCTTTTTTGTTTCCAAGACAATACTTAAGTAAGAATTCATTGCAGCTGAATTCCTGGAGATGACACTGCCAGTTTCCCAGGATCTCTGGTGCTCCTGCAGCATTTTATGCAGCGATTTTTTTGCAGCTGAATGAGCTGCACCCCTCAAATATGAATTAAGTGGGGGGTTTGTGTGGTCTTTGAGGGGGCTCATGCTAGATGTGCTGGCATGAGATCTACTCTCTGTGCTCTTGTCTGCTGCAGGGTAGAGATTTGGTCTGAGGGCTGCAGTTCACCAGCTGAATAATGAATGCATTGTTTGCATGCCCTTGTTTCCAGCTTGCACCATTAGAAGTGAATAGAAAGGTCAAGGAGATGAGTCACTGAATACAAGTGTCATTCTGCTCAGAAGAAATGGAAAAAAAGGAGCTTCCAAGCCAGGTGTTTCAGCTGGTGCCAAACAGCTCTGTTTCACTGTACTTTCAGGGAGTTACAAGAGCAAATCTCAGCTGAGATCTGCTGAAGTGTTCAAGCACCTAAAAGTCAGCAAGGGGCTGGAGCTGGGGTTTGGCTGCTGTAGCTGCCAGCGGCTCCGAAGGCAACTGCTGGTGTAGGCTGTGTGCAGAACACCGGGGTGATGTTCTGGAAGCATTGGGCTCATTGCTGCTGTTTTCTGGCAGGACAAACAGCCAGAGCTTGTAGGGTTAGGAGCTTTTGTTCTCACTTCATTATATACCCGGTGGTACCCAGAAGAAATCCACCTTCCAAATCAGCATGGAGACTCCTAATATTCAGCCAGGCCACTTTCCTCCAACACTTAGAGCAAGAGTAGTAGTGTTGTGAAGGTGCTGCCATGGGAGGGTGTTATTTCTTGAAATGCTGGTGAGAAAACCTGTGCCCCGTGAGCAATGGGTCCCAGCTCGGTTCCTGCAGTGTCCCGGGGGAAGGAGCTGCAGGGTGGGAGCAGGGTGGTGGGATGTGCGGGTCTGCAGGGTGCCTGGAGGTGAGCAGGGGCCCATCCCCTGCCCTGGCCCCAGCAAATGCCCAGTTCTAAATAAAGCTTTTTTAAAATTTCCTGCCCGAAAGCTTCATTCAACAAGTCCCAAGCAGCCGGTTAACCACACTGGCAGAGCGCTGAAAATAAAATGTGGCTCGTGGGTTGCACGTGTGGAAGGGGGAGCGGGGAGCTGTGGATGGGTTGATGCCAAGTGGGGGGGGGGATAGGGTGGGGACTTAGCCAGAATTTTCCTTTAATTGATACTGCTGGGGCAATTTCAATAAAACAGCAACGGTGGCTGGGAGGCCAGAAAACAGAAGCCAGGTCAGAAGTTGTTAATGCTCTTTTTAATGGGGTAGAGTTTCTTTAAGTCATGAGCTCCTGCGCCTATGGGTTTCCTTTTTCACATGGCTGAAACAGCCTCCTCTGGGGTTATCAGCATTTTGGCTAATTGCTTTTCACTGTCTTGGAAAGGAAACATCCACAGTGCATTTGAGATGGTGGTGTGCTGTGGCAGACACCCCTGCATATTGTCTAGCACTGCTTTGGGATTTTGGCAGAACATGAATCCTGAGAGACAGTACATAGAAATATTTACATTTTTGATTTCTAGCCATTGGATTTTTCCCTTCTGAAGTCACTCCTCTGGTGAAAAACATATTCCTCCAAAAAAAACTCAAGCTTCAGAATCTTGATTTATCGTCCCCCATCAAAACACACCTTCAGTAAAAAAGTAAGCCAACTAATTTTTCTTGCCCACTCAATGAAGATCATTTCCATAAACAACTTTCAAATGAATTTGCCAGTATAGCTTTGATCTAAGGTAGCTGAAAATTCCAACACAAATTCCATTTGATATCAAATGGCTGGGAACTGGGACTCATTTGCTGATGATGCAATAGCGTGATGCTGACTGAGGGCTGTAGCAAAGCGGGAGTTGCTGGCTTGTAGCATGGGAGGACTGTGCCTGGTTTGTGCGGTGAAGCATTGCATCTATAACCCTTGCGTTGGTGTTGCATGGTAGTTAAAGATTTCTGCAGATAGATGAGGTGGGTGGTAGGTGTGTTGGGCTGCTCACAGGCAGGACGCAGCTTCTGGCAGCCCGAGGTGTGCGGGACCAGCAGAGCTGCTCTGCGCTTGCTGCTGTGTGACTCCATGGGAGCCACCACGCAGGAGAAGCCCGCCGCAGGGCAGGAGCCACGCTGGACGTGCCCCTTGGGGGGGTTTCCCCAAGAAGGTACGAGCCTGTCCATCCCCCGAGTACGGCATCTGTTCCCTGACCGTGGGCTGCTCAGTGTCTCATCTTGGAAAGCTGTCGATTCCTTGAAGGATAAGGACTGCTTGCCTGGAGCCCTGCGGCTGCAGATGCTTTGCTTGATGAGGCTGATGTTGTTTTTCTCTTGATCCCGTTGGGTATTCTGCTTTTTGTAACAGGGAGGGCAGATCACTAAGAATCCCCTCATCGTCTCTGCTCTAAAAGCCATGCGAAGGTGGGAGGAAGAAGCAGCTTTCGTCCTGGTCGCTGCCTTTGGCACACGCTGGCGAGTGCTCGCATAGGAAAACTGCCAGGAATGTTCTCTCGCAAGAGTTTGCAGGGATCGGGAGAGGCATATTATCACGTCTTGTACGCTTTGGGAGAAAGTCTCTCACTCTGCCTCTCTCAAATGTTTAAATTAAAACAATCTGTCTTTCTGCAACTGTTGGATGCTTTCCCTGCTGACCTTAGGAGCTGGGACTGGGAGGAGGAGCAAACAGACTCCAGCGCTTATAACTGGCTCCGGCTTTTATTTAAGCTTCAGTCCTGATTCACTGCAGGATGCAAAAGAGAAAAACAATAAGGGCCATATCTGCTCTGGAAACATCAATTTTCCTAGTGCTCTGGAATTAGAGCTGTATCAGGAAGCCATGAAGCCTTTATGTCCTGGAGGCTATTGTCTCACAAGACTATGTATAGAAAAGGCAGCGGGCACCCGTAACCCTTCTGCCAGAGCCGGCACGGAGGGTTAGCTCCTCTGCAGTGTCTCCCCATCTCTTCCTTTTCCACCCACAGCTGCGATCCCACAGCAGGGTCTGACTAAGAGATGGTCCCTGTGAGCAGAGCTGAGAACTAAGCGCTGGGCAGGATCAGCCCTTTACTCCTTAAATGGGAAAGCACAGCTGGGAAGCTTTTGGCAGGCGGCAGTGCCTAAGGATGCTGGATGTGGCGCTTTGTACCCAGCCTCCGAACGCAGCCATGGTCCCTGCTTAGGGGATTCCTCTGCACCGAGGGGAAAGTCATCCCTGTGCATGGGCCAGGAATTTTGGTCTGACCCTTCGGTGCTTACGCGCTGAGTTTTGTCTTGGCCCGGGGCCCCGTGGCTGGGCAGAGACAGATTTTTTTGCTTCTTGGCTGCATGTCCAGCTCTTGCAGCACTGCACTGTTGCAGGAGTCCATCCACGCGGACCTGCGGGCGGATACAGGGCTGGGACCTGACTCCTGCTGACCTGGGGAATTTAGACAGCAAAGTAGTATAGCATCATCAGGCCTGAATCACAAAACCACCCTTCATCTCTTCTCTACCACTACTTTTGACTTGCTGCCTTTGTTGCCCAGAGGCTTGCATTTTTTTGACAGTTTATGGAGCATTTACAGTACTGGTTGGGATTCAGCCTAAGAAAATGCAATGTGATTTCTTGTGGCAATGGGGAATAGGCTTGGATAACAGCAAGCTGACTAAGACTTTCCTAAGAAATATGAACCAGAACCAAAACTAGAGCTTGTTCTGGGTGTGGAAATGTCTGTAAAGAACTCTGGGTTCCTCATTTGAAGGTACTTAAAAATTCACACCAATAAACTTAGAGATGCTCTGAAACCTTCAGGGGCAGAATATCAGTTAAAGATGTTCTGCACATTTAGAGTAACTGAGCAACCCAGCGTGCTTCCCTCCCTGCACTCCCTTCTCCAAAGCCTTGGCCAGACAAGCCGGGGCCCTCCTTGCCCTGGGGACGCTCATCCCAAATAACGAACAGCCGTGCTGCTAAAATGAGCGCGATTCCTACGAGCCTGGAAATAGCTGAGTCTCCGCTGCCTGAGCAGAGCTGGCCAATTTGTGGCCCGGGACTAAGCTTTTTATGGATGAAGCCAAAACATCTGCTTTTGGGAGAGTGAAATCTGCCACATCTTTGCTCTAGCTCATGTGGCCCCTAAGGAACCTGTGTGGGATTTAGGGCCCTATATAACTGCCCCTGTTGTGACTTGTTGGGGTCAAGTTGATTATTTTGCTGATGGTGGCAAAATGCCCAGCCCCAGAGCATCTTACAGGATGTTTTAGTCAATGCAAAGGCTGAAAATAGATGTGGGAGATGAGGGGGAGCGTCTATGAAACTGAAATGGGTTTTCTTATGCTGAGGGACAGAAGCTGCAGATGTGCCCCAAGAAATGTGTTTGGGGGAACAGATCTGTTTCAATGCTTTTCTTTCTGTTTCAGCGAGCAATGAGTGATAGCGGAGGGGGTGTTAATGCAGGCAAGTATGTCACGCCTATGTTATGTCAGTCGACGCAGGATTAAACAAGGCATGTGGAAAATTCTTTTAGGAAGTAAAGTCTAGTGAGAAATAATCATAGAGGACCTGGGAGGTGAAATAACCTGCTCTAGACAAACCACGGTCCTCATCCATGCCCCTGGAAATCTGCCAAGCGATGGATCGGCGGTTCGGAGGGAAGGGGCATACTTGGTGTGGGTGAGGCTTACGGGTCCGAGAGCATCCTGCAGTGCTGAGAGCAGCTCTGCGTTACTGCACTCACCATCTTGTTGGGTTTAAAGCCTCCCAGAGAGCGGAGAAAAGGGATGGATGTGGGGCAGGAGCTGCTCTGGAAGGCAAGATGTCAGTCCCTCTTGGAGAGGAGGCACTGGAGGAAAACTAATGCTCCAGCAAGGTTTGGGTGTGAAAAGCAAAGCCCTTTTCCTTTGTCCTGAGGGCTGCAATAGGATTATTGTAGGTGTTTGCAGAAACAACAGAGCTGAGCCCAAAGGTAAGGGTGCAGGGCTGGAGCGAGGAGGACTCGATGTGGAACTGCAGCTCCGGCCTTGGTGGAGCCTTTTCACGGAGGCTGGTTGGTCCCGGTTAGCGTTATGCTCCTGTTCCGTGCCACCAACCTCAGCAATGCTTAAACTGGGTTTGTGGCTGCTTTGAATTGACACGGTGGTGAATTTGACCTGTAATGCCCTGGTTTTAATATAAAATTGTTTTTATAATGTGCATGTAGCGATAGACTTGCAACTGGAACTTCTCTGCATGCATCCCCTGATGGTTTTTGACAGGAATGGGCAGGAGAAGTCAGGATGGCACTGGAAGAGGGCTGAGTTCTTTCCAAACTCGCATGGGTTTGTCTTTGTATACAGCTGATGGTACATTTTCTGGGATGTCTGTCTAAATGTCAAAGGGAACATCTCCTTCCTTCTCCTTGCTCTGGCAAAGAGATCTCAGCATGTTAATGAAGGGAAGAGGAACATACTGTAAGTGACCTCTTTGCACTTTTGTAAGGACAAAATTTGTTTTCCTGTAGCTATGAAAAGTCTGTCTTCCCTTTGAGTAATAAATGAGGGCACATAAAATGTACACAGATTACTTTTAAGCTATTGTGTATACCCTAGTACAAAGTACTTCATGTATTGCTTATTTTAGTGATGGAGAGAATATCAAGTATGCTCCATGTATAAATTGGTCTTCTCAAAATATACTGATAACTCTTGGCATTTGCCTTGTCTCCAATTTCCTAAATATTTTCTTACCTCATTTGGCTGCTTCCGCTACTCAACATGCCTTTTTCTCATCTGTATGATGAGTGGTGCTGGGCTGCTGTACTTGTCTGCATGGATTGATGCCTTGATGTGTCATTTGCCTCTTTCTATATGTAAAAATACCAAATATTACTTAGACACATTCACGAGTGGATGCACAAATGATTGGAAGTGTCAGCATGCACTTTTCCAGATGGTGGAGGCATGTTCCTTACTTCATTTATTTCAGATGTCAGACTCAATGAAATTAATTACTACCAGACTTGCGCTGAAGTGACGGAGCGATTCTTGTCTCCGTTTCACCCGTGCGGGGTGAAGCTGCACGCTCCGTAGCAGGAGAGCAGCCCTCAGGAGTTGAAACGCAATCCTTAAACTGTGACTCCAAGCAATGTAAAGAGCTGGATTTGCAGCAGGATGACTAGTCTTTATTTGATTTAATGGGGAAAACTGGCTTTGGCCTTGGTAGGGAGGGATGTCTCCTGGGGGAAGAATGGCTTGGTGAGTGAAAGACTGGCTTGGTCCTGGGTTTCTTCTCTGCTGTGCACGGCATGAATGCAGCAGCTTGCCTGGGAAGTGCCTGGCTGTTGCCCTGCTTGTGATTGCAGTGCTGGTACCCGGGTGCTGGCTCTGGCATCTCTCGTAGCACTCCAGTAAGCTCTAGATCTACCCTTAATCTTTTGCCCTTCTGTTTATCTGCAAGAGGATGCTGTTGGGTTTTTCACTTGTGCTATGTCTCAGTAAGTTCTCAGGCTCTTTGGGGATAAGAATTGAAGTACTCAAGTTGGGCAGGGTTGTAGAGAAGTTGCTCTGGTCAGATGCTGGCAAAGCTCCAGGGATGGATGCTGGATTCGGGTGCCTGAGTTAGGGTAATGAAGGAGTGAATTTCAGCTTAACAGCTCTCTGAATGAAAGCTCTGAGCTCTCAGCATTTTTGGAAACTGGGGTGGGCGGGTCGCAAGACAGTCCCATTGAAATCGAAGCAGTCACGGAAAATGTAGTTCTTGGTTGCTGCTGGGTTTTAGTCCCACTGCCTGTCTGCATCGTGGCTGTCCTGGTTCCGGGAACTGTGCAGAGCTCCAGGGAGTTGCTTGGTATTTCATGCAGCCCCTGGGTCAGAGGCAGAGCTGGGAGGCTTCATCCAGAGCCTTAGAAACAATAACTCTGCATGCATTTTAAAGTGTTTAGTTTTCCACCCTGCATTTTGCTTCATATAAAAAGAGAGCGTGTTCTTGTAAGGGCTTTTCTAGATAATTCCTTCTAACAATGCTTTGCATTTCTCAAACACCTTTGTTCTTCTTTTCAGAAGATACCTTGCAGTAAGTCTGTTAAGCAGATCACCAGTTTGCCATTTACTTTAGGGAAAGAGCTGTTATCAGAGAATTTCTAACTATGCCTAATTTAGAATTCCCCCATTTTTAACCTCGTGGTCCCCACGCCTCTCAGGCTGTTATCTGGGCCTGATACTCTCTTCCTTAGTGGCCACTTCTTCCAGTGTCTCCCAACGCTATTTGCGAGCCCTCCCTTCCCTACCGTACCCAGAAAAATAAACAGCCCCGTCTCCTTTTGCCCTCTATTGTTTCTCTCTTTTGTGCTAAGTACAGTAATGCCTCTGAGCTACCCCAGGGCTCCTGCGTTCCCATGCTTCCCCATCCCTCTCACAAAGGACCTCTTTTCTCCCTGCCTTCTGCGTGTTGGGGCTCTGCAAATACGTGCCAGCAACCCTTTGCTCTGTATGAAAATAGCCCCTGCCTTTTTGTAGCTGTCACTTTTTTGCTCCTTTAATTAGACTTGATCCTGCTTGTATCTTTTTTGCCTTTGACCCTTCTTTTTACAGCAGCGAGTAAGTTTTTGAAAAGTTTTTCAGCTCCCTTTCTACCTGTGCATACCCAGCTCTGCGCTGGCTCGCACAAGTCTTCTCTCTTCGGATTAAGTAGGAGGGAACTTTAATTGCAAGACTCCAAACTTTCCCAAATATTTCCTGCTTGCGTGTTGTAAGGCTCCCCTGGGACGGGACTGCACACTTGTAGTTCAGATTATCTTTCCATCTGCTTTTGCCTGAAGCTGGCAGCTATTGGTGTGACTCTCAAATGCTTGCCTCTGTGGGTATTTTAATACTGCTGTCATTGAGTTTGAAATGTTCTTACTCAATGGCATCTTCGTTCATCCTGGCTGGCTGTTTTTCCCAGATCATGTTCAAACAAAGGACCTGATAACTTCTTGTGCGCTGTCATGTGCGGAGACTCCTCTGCGTAGAAGGATCTTTCCCTGCAAAGAATTGCCTGCTTCTGTTAGGATTTCAAGGGAGTGATGCTGATTTACACCACCTGAGGTGGTAATGAGCTCTGGGGTATCCTGGTTATGTACAGCTAAGCTGTTTTCCTGTCTCATCAATATCTCATTAATCAGAATCCCTCTTCTGCTGGTCAAAGCCATGGCTTTCGCACAGGCAAGGACTTACCTGGGAAAATGTTTCCAGCTCGGTTTTCGGGGACCACCCTGGTGCGCAGGCTGGAGCAGCATCCCTCGGCCACCTGACCCCCTTCGCGGTCCCCAGCCGTAGCGCCGTCCGTCCTGTCAGCCAGCTTCTTTAGAACGTCTCTGCAGATCCAGCTTCATCCCCTGCTGCAGTTACTGCCTCTTCCTCCCTCTGCCTTCAGCTCTTCGGCCGGCTGTGCTGCTGCCTCGAGCTGATACCTGCGATGGCCGGTGCCAGTGTGATGGAGACTGGCGATATTTCCGAACGCGTCTCGGAGCCAGCTGTCCTTCCGGAGCATCCTTGTGTATCCCTCGGCTTTGTGAAGGGCTCTCTTTCTGGTGCCTTTTCCTGGGTGGTGCTTTTATTTGTTTCTGAATGCAAAGGTGTGTTTGGTGGAGGAGATCAGTGTCATATGCTGCTTAACCATGGTGCTTTCTGAAGTGAAAAAAACCACTTTGAGATGCTGTATGACTTCTCCAGGGGAAAGAACCACAAAGTGAGTTTGCCCCAGTCAGCTCTCTGCTGCTGTGCGGATCAAGGGCCTGAAAGGGGATCTCTTCCCCCTGCCCTTTGCCGAAATGTGAGGAGGAACAAGGGAGATGGGAGCAGTTTAACTGTGGGGACAGACGTGCTGGTTCTGCTCACAGCTCTGCTGGAATGGGACAAACTCACCCAGGGGACAGAGGATGGAGTTGAAGGAAGGGGGAGCATTGCAATGGTGCGAAGTGGTTTGCAGCGTGCTTTGCTCTGTGTTTATTGCCAGACCTTGATTGATGAAATGGAAAGAAGCAAACAAATGAGAATTCCCCACCCAGGTCTGCCCTCGGGTGGGCTGCGTGCGGGTGGAGGTGGCCAACAGCGGCTTTTTGTAGATGGTGCCTGTGAGCAGATTCCTGCCCCCTGAGCTCCTCTGCTCAAAACAGCCTCGACTCTCATTAAAAACTGTTAAAGGGCAGTAGGACATGTTAGTTGTCATCCTCATAGAATGACCGACACGGCATTACGGAGGGTCTGCTGAGTGGCGTGGGAGTTGAGGCAGGTTCCTTGTCCATGTGCCTGGGGGGGAGGTTACGATGCATTTAGGAGCAAATAGCAGTGGCAGAAAAAAATTTCAGTTTAAGGCTTATAAAGCACATGCTTAATTAACATTTAATGTCCTACATAGGTGATTAAGGGGAGGTTTATTGGTTGGTCAAGTCAGTATGATCTAATGTTCAGAGCTTCGGAGGAACTGCCTCTGCATCTCTCACTGACTCCTGTGACCTTGCTCAAGGCCACTTGTATTATTATCCTGCTTATGATAAAGGAAGAAAATAAATTTAACAAGAAGTGTTGTGAGCCTTTAAAACAAATAAAGGGGATAATGTCAAGGTAAATGTCTTATGCTACAGAGAGAACAGTTTAAAAAGTGGTTAATATGTCAGGGTATTGATTTCTATGCTGCTTTTTACTCATCTGGTTTTCACCCGCTGCATTTTTGCACCCTTTGGAAGGGTGAGAATGATGTGGGCTCTGCTTGCACTGTAGTTAGGAGTCACAGGTAGAGTACACATCAATACCGATCCACGTTCAGTCTAGCTATGCCAGATCGATCATTTGAAGCCAAATGGCTTTCGGGGCTGTGCAGCTCAGGGCGGGAGCTGAGTCTCAGCCCTGGAGCTTGGGGCACTGACTTGGCTAGAGGTGCCCGAGGTCGCTGTGATCTTGCTTAGGTGTCTCTATATGCTGTGATTGCGTTGCTCAACATCATGTAAATGAATGCTTGTTGTGCTGTGTTCTCTTAGACAAATTTATTTTTTGATTACCCATCTCTGAGGGACAGATTCTGCCAGCCTTCTCACCTCACCTTAAGTAAATTGCCACTGAATGTATTGGGATTGTTTGAAAGCAAAGTAATAGACCATTCCTCAGTGGGAATAGGGCCTGGAAGAGTTATGTGGGGAGCATATGGCTATGCCAGGTTTCTGCAGAAAACCTCAGCTCTGCTAAGCTGTTTTATTTACAAAGCTGGAGTTTAGTTGTTTCCCTTTAGAGACTTCAGTTGTCTGATGGAAAACCGTTTCTTCAGTGTTAGCGAAAATCAAAACAAAACCAAAGTTGTCTGATGGAAAACCGTTTCTTCAGTGTTAGCGAAAATCAAAACAAAACCAAAAAAGCCCAGCTTCTAGTGGCCAGTATCTCAAGGTGTTGCTCTTCTGCACTTTGTTCGCTTTAGATGGAGTATATCTGTGTAGTTGTCTGTGATTTGTGCCCTGGGAACTCAGAACAATTGGAGAAGCGTTTGTTCCTTGATAAAATTCTGAATTCCTTTCCAAATTTCGCCCCATTTTAGGTTGGGAGGCATCAGGAGAGTGGCCCTGCAGTGAAATTAATCTTTCAGCATCTCTTTAATCTATCTTCTGGCTTTGGTCTGAAATGTGAGGAAGAGCCTGTATTTGGGATAAAAATTGCATTTCACGACTGCTGGCAGTAAGACTCAATTTTCTTCATCTTTGATCTTTCTTTAAAGCAGCACCAAGACTTTGTTTCATATTTGCTGTTGAATCTGACCCCTGGTAGAGCTCTGAAATAGCTCAGCTCTGGATGAATCATCACTCTTTACACCCAGAGTCCCTATGTATCTTCCTTCTTTATTGTTTATATTGCTAATTCCCCAAAATCCGTGCTCTTGGGTTTATGCACTCCATAAACTATGATCTGAAGAACAAGTTCACTGGCAACCTGGGAGGGGGAAACCTGCATTGAAGGGGGACAATATCTTGCTGGGCTTCCCTCTCCTGCCCGTGCCCGAAAAGGCAGAGAAAATAAAATGTGGTGGGAATTGCTGCTGAACGTGCAAAGGGTGGGCCAGGTTGCTCTGCAGAAGTGTGAAAGACAGACGTTCATCCCACCGGTTCCCTTCGCCAAGAGCGTGCACGTGCCGCCCTTTATGTCGCACTGTTTGTTTGGTGCTTTATTTATTTTTCCTGCCTGGGAAGGAGAGTTTGCCCAGCTGCCTGTCAGGAGCAGGCAATGGTGGTTTGAAGGGCTCAGCATCCTACTGCTGCCAGGGTCTGGCTGTCTTCGCCCGCGGTG
Source organism: Gavia stellata (assembly GCF_030936135.1). Taxonomy (NCBI): domain Eukaryota; kingdom Metazoa; phylum Chordata; class Aves; order Gaviiformes; family Gaviidae; genus Gavia; species Gavia stellata. Next base: position 9,791,918 of record NC_082617.1, read on the forward strand.
GTCCCCACCCCGCGGCAGTGCCAAGCACCTCATCTGTCTGCCAAGCTCCTTTTTCAATGTCATCTAAGTTAGTTGCTTGCAGTTAAGAAGCCAGAAGTATCGTTTCCTGAAAGCACTTGGAGTATATAGTATTAGGAGATGAAAGGCATCATTATAGCAGTCTGCAAATGTTACAGGCCTGGCTGATCAAAGTTGTGATTGAGCTCTTTAAACCTCCAAGTATGATGAAGAGGTCATGCCATGAACCAGTTCCAGGCAAGTCAAAATAAGCTTGAGACTGGAGTTGACCTCTCCCAGATGCAAGGCTTTTTTGCTTATGGCCTGAGAAAAGATAGAGCTACTGAAATACAAAGCCCTTTTCTTACCTACAGAAAGAAATGCAACACTGGTCACTGTGCTAGCTGAATATTGCATGCAGAAATATTCAGTTGCTTCCATGCATTAGCTGGAAAGGAATCAGTAAAGGAAAATATATTTTAATGTATTTTTATTGGTGCTTTGGGACTGGTTTGTGGGATATTTATAATCTACCTTTTTACTAGGAGGGAGCACTAATAGCTTTCTTGCTTGAGTTAAATGGGTTTGCGGTGATTCAAGTTATCCCTGCGAATGCAAATATCGAGGGTCACCTTTCCATCAGGCCCCCAGGAACATCTTGCACTGAGACTTGTGTTTGAAGCAACCAGTAATGAGGCACCAGCTCTCAGCGCTGCCTCCTTATCGTGAAGGTAGCAGCTTCCAAAGCCAGCATTTGCTGGCTCTTTCCTCTCTTCACATCTGTCCTGGGGGTGGAAAGATCAATAGGAGGGGTGAGAAACTTTTCTTGCTGTTCTAGCTTAGCTTTATGGCCCTGGATAGCTTCATTTCTATTCTTTCTCAGCTGTGCTCTGATGGATTGTCTTGCTTTCAGTAACTTGAATCCCACTCAAAAGGCCTCAGGAGCACAATAAAACTGTAAAAAAAGAGAAAGAAAAAGATATTCAGGAAGTGATTATGTACTTCAGCCATCCATTGCTAGATACCAGCCAGTGGACATGATGTGGTGGTGGGTGGGTGAGATGGACAATCAAATCTCTGAGCTGCATGTGCAAAATGAGGGTCGTGCCTGGGAGCAAGCGTGGTCACTGGTCCCTCCCTGCATGCTGTGAGCAAGGCTGTGATGGGAATATTGTGTCTTCATCTCCTTTCTTGGAAGATTTGGCGAAGAGGAAAGGGATTTAGGAACCAGCGGCTGAAGCAGGGATAGGGCTTGGAGGCTGGGCTTGCCGGGACTCATTGAAACAAGTCAGCAGGGGAAGGTCCTTTCCAGAGGTTCAGGAGCATGAAGGGATTTAGGAGCTGAACTTGGCTGTTTGCTCAGGTTGGTGAATTTGGTGGGAGCTGAGTGCCTGAGCCAGGCCCCAGGGAAAGGGGGCCGTGTGGAGAAGTCCTGAAGGACCTGGTTTGGGGACCTTTACTGCACAAAGCGCAGCCGGAAAAAAGCCCGGGAGGAGGAGTGTCCCGGTGGGAGACGGGCTGCAGACCAGCAAATCTGTTGCTCGTGCAGCCTGTGCTCTGCTGTCACTGCCTCTCCTGCCTTTGCTGTGCTCCCTGTTGAAGTAAGGTCGCTGGAGGTGGTTGTCACCATTTTGGTTCCTTTCCAGCAGTGGAAAGAGGCAATTTTAATAATTGTATTGATGAGAGGAGCCTGCATGTGCAGGGAGCCCTGGGGATCTCCAGCGGTGTGATCTGGAAGCGTGCACAGAGGTGGCTCTGAACAAATCTTAGTTGTTTCTTACTGCAAGCCAGGAGTGGTTTTTCTTATCTTCCACTTCATCGGTATACTCGAAACCTCACCTTAAAACTGGGTTGTGCACATTTTTATTCTCAGTAAAGACCACCGTAAGTACCTTGGCATGCATTTATCTTGATCTTTCTATGCTAAGTGGATTACTTTTAGCCACATCATGTTTGTATGCTACAGTAAGACTTCAGAATGGAGGTCTGCTTTGCTGGGTAGTCTGCATGCGTTCAGGGAAAGACTAGTCCCAAAAGCTAATATATAGAGCAGAGCGGCATAAAAGTGACTGGTCCAGTGTCGCAGCATGGTGCTGGTGTTAGAGCTGAGAAAGAACCCGGCATGAGTGGGTATTTCTGAAGATGCCTTACCCTTTGCCCATCCGTTTCCCCACCACACAGGCAGAGGCAGAAGCCATCCCTCCTCCATCCCCTCGCATCCACAGGGAGATGGTCCCTTCCCTGACAGTCCCTTTGCCTGATTTCCCCAGGCAAGCTGGAGGGCAGCGGCAGCTCTGGTGCTGCCTGTCACTCAAGTAGCACTTGTCAGTGCTGCTGGGAGAACTCACAGTGATTTTTTTTTTTTTATAACTGTCATTGGCCTCTAATTAGATGGTTGATGCCAAAGTAATAATAATAAAAGGCTCTTTATTTAAAACAAACCCATGTGAGTAATTATGTAAATATTTGTCTGGGCCAGTGTTAGTCTGAGTCCTGGGAAAGCTTTTTGGATTGGGTATCTTGGATATTTCTTGTTAGCTTTTATAGTAGCATATTTCAATTTAGATGCTATCTTTGGGTTTGAATTCTCCTTCATGTAGAATGGAAGACCTGAAACGACATCTCAGCTATTAAGTGCAGCAGATGTTTCCAAGAACAGTCAATGTACAAATCGCACTGTAACCAGTTTAATAGAAAATATCTGAAGTGGGGGAAAAGAACATGCTGCTATGACCCAAATTTTTCTAAAATCAATTCTTGTCCCTCTGTGAATTGGTCACTGCTGTGAAACACCATAGTGATGGCTGTGGGTTTCGAGCAGATGAAGCCATGATCTTACAGCAATATTCATAGAATCATTAAGGTTGGAAAAGACCTGTAAGATCATCAAGTCAACCATCAACCCAACACTACCATGCCCACTAAACCATGTCCTGTAGTGCCATGTCTACATGGTTTTTTGAATGCCTCCAGCGATGGTGACTCCACCACCTCCCTGGGCAGCCTGTTAAATCCATCATCTCCTTGAAATCAGCTCTTGGAACAGTAGTGAGAGATGGTTTCTGATGGTGGCTTTGCTGCTTCCTGAAGGGTTTCTCCCCCATCACAGGTAGGATGGTGCAGGGAGGAGGGGGCTGGTGCTGGGTAATTAGCTCCTATTTAGCTCTTGATAGCTATTTGTAATGGAGATACTGCTCTGAGGGCATGAGGGAGTTAATGGGCTTTCTCCCCTAATGACTGAGGGTCAGAGATCACAAAGGCAGTCAAGGCTGAACAGGAGTTTCTTGATATGACCCTAATGCCCCTTGATGGGCTCAGTTAATGGCAATAAACCTCCCTCCACCATTTGGTTGCTGCTGGGGGGGTGCTGGGTGGGTGGGGAGGAATCCTGCACTTTTAATGCAAAACCTCACCCTGTGCCATTTCTTAATTTGGGCAGTAAGGAAATACACCATGTACTTGTGTTTTATTTATAATGGGATTGGAAATTGGAAAGGAATGGGAGCTGGAGTGTTGTATTTGGATGAGCCGCCCCTTCTGCATATTTGGACATCAACAGACTATATATTGTTCTAGTCGGACCATAAAAAACCTCAATTGGCCTAAAGTAAAAAAAGTTCATTCCCTGGTGATGTTAAGAAAGAAATCCATTTAAGCGCCTAATCAGGAATAAGATCTGCTGAATAAATATGGATTAGAACTGAGAAAATCATTAGGAACTAGTAACTTAAGTCATGAATTTCTCTCTGCTTGTAGACTTCCCTTGAGGGCATCACAGCTCTTTGGTTGGTTTGTGGTGCTTGCTGAGAACTGATGAAACTCATGGCTGCAGGTGGTTAATTCAGGCTTGCATCTTCCTCCTGCTATTCTTGCCTTGAAAGCAGCACCTGTGTTGTGCAGATGTGGGCTGTATAAACTCACAAAGGAACTAATGCTCCTGAGAAAATCTGGGAAAACAAGCTTCAGAAACACTTTCATGAAGTCAAGCAGATATTAATTTGAAATTTGCCTTCTGGCTATGTTTTTGATGAGGAAAATCAGATATGGATATAAAGTAAATGCTAAGAGTTCATTGATTTAAACATTTGAGAGAAAGAACTGGTTTTACAATTCTTTTCCTGTGTCAAAATATTTGAGTATACAGTAGTGCTGGAAATAACTGAGTGTTGGGCTTTCTTAAAATCATCCAGTGAAATACTGAAAAATAAAAATTACTTAGGCTTGGTCCCATTAACTTTATGGACAACTAAAAACCCCACAATGCATGGAAATGAGTCTTTATTCTAAATGTCTGTATTCTGGAAGCATCCCAGCTGGGCTACCTGTATGGGTGTGGGGTAGTGCCCCGCAGTAAAGTCCTCTGTGGTTTTGTTCCCTTTTAAGTGGCTGATGTGATGTGCCAACCATGCGATGCTGATCGCCAGCCTGACTGTAGCTGCAATGTTTACCATGGTGGAAATGATTGTAATTATGCAGGTGCTTGTGTTAATGTGTTTAATTAAGCTCATGGTTGGGCAATCCTCTTGCAGCACTGTAACAGAAATTAAAGGGCTGGGCATGGCTATAGGAAGGCTGTAGAGAGGGTATTATGCCAGAATGGCTAATGTTCCCCCAAAGCTTGTCCGTTTTGGCTGCTTTTTCCAGACTGCATTGGTCTAGCTGATAGAAGATGCTGTCTGTCCCTCTTGTCCCCTGTGTCCTTGCACCATAGCAGCTCCAGCCATGGTTGCTGGACAGCCTGCTCTAAACAGTACCTCTTTAGCATCTCCTGTTTTCCCTGAGTACCACGGGAAGATGCTGAGACGGAACGTAATCCTTTGCACTGCACTTGTGAGGGTGGTCCTATTTCCCTTGGCACAAGACTTCCATTTAGAAAGTGCCCTGATGAGCTCTTTATTTTTTCCTAACCATTAGGCGTCAAAGGACATGGCGTTGGGCATCCTATACGGATGTAGGCTGCTTTATGTCCATCCTGCTGTGTTCAACTGTGCTGCCAGCCACTAGCATGGGGGGAGGAGGAGGAGAAGAAGCTCTGACCATGGCTCAGTCTGTTCCCAAACTGTCCTGACATGCATGTAGACTGCTGAGTGCTTGTAAGCATCCAGTGTAGATGGGCTGGGGGGCTTCCTGGGTGTAAGGCATGACTGTATGTCTGCATATGATGGCTCCAGCCTGCCCGATGCAGTTCCTATCCCATGTCTGTGAGTGCTCAGTGACACCCCTGGGATGCAATGAGATGGTCACCCACATAAAATGACCTAGAGGGCTGCAAAGTATTGCTTTTGCAGGAAAACCACAGGTCAGCTGTTTGAATTTTGTCTGTCTCTCTGGAAGGTGTTTTTGGGAGGTTTTGAGAGAGGTGTCAAGCGGAGGAGGCCACTGCCTTGGTCCATGTCTCCCTGGTTTCATCAAAGGGTGATGCCCTTTGTGTTCTTGATTCAATGCCAAGTAGGTTTGGATACCAAAAGGAGGGAGAAAGGTGCCCTCCGTGATGTGCTACAGCATCTAGGAGCAGCAGGCTGGAGCAGATGGTGGCCCTGGCAGCGTGCTGTGGCTGGCAGCGGCAGAGGGAAGATGCTCACACTTGCTCTGACAAAGAGACTGTTATGTCAGGTCTTCGTGTATTATTTCCCCCTGTCTGGAAGATGAGCATGCCAGCTCCTTTCTTCCTTGCAGGAGTTACTATTCCGCACCCCATTAAAAGTGGTTGCAAAACTTCTGTTGACTTTAATGTACTGCAAGATCAGGCCCTAATTAAATCTTGCAAAGAGCATTAAGTGGATGATCATTACAAAGTACTTTGAAAATGCCAATGCTGTCCAAGTGCCGGATCGTCTGGAAACACATGGCACTCGGTAGAGCAAAGACAAAAGGTTGAACTTTCCTTTTCCCCTGCCAAATGCACCTGCTTGAGGGCAGTGAGGAGCCGCAGTGCTGGCTGCAGCTGGCTCGGGGGCGAGTCCCATGGCAGCGCCGTGACCCTGGGAAAGGCAGTGGCTATCCTGTAAGGCCCAGCCAGAAAATAATGATCGCTTATAGAAGTAGTGACTAAGGTTTTGCTTAAAGCTGTCGTCAGCCTGAAGTGAAACCTGTAGTTTGGTTGGGTTGCCTTGGCTGTGCAATGTGGTCACAGTGGAGTGTGCCTTGGAGGTCCCCAAGTGCTGCTGATGTGTCTGCAGTCGCTGAAGCACTCCGCTCTGCGTGCGTGGTCCGGGGTTCGAGCTGTGCGCTCTGCCTCGTGACAGGACAGCTCAGCGTGGAAGAGATGCTGCCTGTGGACATCAAGTCCTGTCACCAAGCTGGGCCACGTGGTCAGATGTCTGTGGAGATACTAGCTGGTTCCTCATCGCCTTCTGAAGAAAAGCATGAGGTGCCGTAGGTGGAGAGGGGACAGTTCTCACATCAGAGGGTTTTCCCCCCCACCTCAACCTGGAAAACCTCAATGCTGTACCTGCAGAGCGACTTTCCAAAAGGCTGTGCCAAGGTTTTGATCGGAAGAATGATGGATGTCTTGGATGCGATTTCCATCTCTTGCTGGTACACCTCTATGTGCTGCCTCGGGGCTGAGGCAATCCAGGGGCCTTGCAAGAGTTTTAAAGTGAGTTTTTTGAGTAAAGGAACCAGAGACTTGGGGTGGGAGGGCAGGAGAGGAGAGTGCCTGTTCTTTTGCACATACCTTGTATCCCTTTATGGCTGGCTTTCAGGAACTGCTCCTACAATTGAGCTCTCTTGAAGACCTCTCAGTTAATCATTCAGTAGATGGAGTCATGCTTTGTCACAGTTTCCTTTTGCAGATCTGCTGAGCGTGTGAGTTTGTAGTTTTAATAACCCTAAAAGTTTTAGACTCCATTCACCCTTACTTCTTGTTTAAAGGGCAAGACTCCTGCCGGTAATGAAACTTCTGCTGGAGAACTTCCCAAAATGTCACAGTGACCCAGAAATACTTGATCCAGCTGGCGGGGGTTGGGAAGCTCCCCCTGCACCCCAGCTAGCCGGGGAGCGGGGCTGGCCGGCATCAGGGCAGCGCGGGGCCGTGGGCAGGGTGGTATGCGAGGCATCTCCGCTGCAGCCTGGGTGTACAAGCAGAGGCACCGATGGCGACTGAAGCTGGTGATTCACCTAATTCTTTTGACCCCGCTGTCAGGACGGGCCCGTAAAAACTCCTCGGACACTGAACAGTCGCGCTGACGTGGGCTGGGGGTTTGGCAGGGCTTGACTTGGGCTCTGCCTTAAAAGGCTTCGTGTTTTTCTCTTGAGTGGATGGGATAGTTTGCTGCCGCGGGGAGGGGGGTGGAAGGAAGAAGTCACGCTGTGACTTGGGGCCAGCTGGTGAATCCCAGTGGAAATCCCGCTGATCCATGCAGGGATGGGGGAGGCTGCCCGTGAGCAGGGGAAGGGATGCTGTGTGTTGGCTTTGCACCCTCAGACCTGCCCTCTGGGGACCCTGCCACTGCCCTGTCCCTGTGCTCTGGATTTTGTTCATCACCTTTTCCCAGGATTAGTGGGAACGGGGGCCGGCAGCTTCTTGAAAGGGGCAGAAGCCCCTCCTTTGGGTGCTTTCCCCCATGTGCTCTTGGCACCCAGCAGCGGGCTGTCCCCAACTTCCTGGTGATGGATGTGTCACTTGGCTGCTCCCTGGCCCGTGGAGAGACGAGCCCTGGCTCCCACGCCGGCGGGGTGGGAATCGCCCTGGCCAGAGCTGCTCCGATGTCAGACAAAAGCCCATCCTCCTCCCTGGCCCTTTAGCACCCTTTTTCCTCCGCTGAGCCATCCCCATGCTCATGGAGCCAGCCCTGTGCTGCTGTATCCCTCTTTCCCCTACCACGGGGGGAATCTGATAATCCTCAGTTTGTTAAAACGAATGGGATATTTGCTGCTCTTGAACGGGGCTGGGATTTCTCCCAAAGTCCTAAATGTTTGCCTGTTTTCGGTGCATTTTGTCTTTAAGTTTTGCGTGGCATTTGCAGCAGAGATTTTTTTTTTTTGCGGGGTTTAATTATATTCTGTGGAGGAAAGCCCTGCTCTTTGCTTGCTGTTAGCTGCTAACACCACTGCTTTGTTAGAAACCCAAATGATTGATTATTTTTAAAAAAAAGATTTACGCTCAAAGGAACAAAGATTATTTGATTCTTTGAATTTAATGTCATCTTGCAGAGCTGCTCCAGTATCAGTTCTGGGTTTCTTTCTTTCTCTTCTGGGATTATGCATATGATCTTTCGAATCTGACTCTGCATAATGGTTTCCTTTGTTCACAGTTGGGACTATTTGGGCCTTTAAAAAACCCCATAAGGGGATGATATGAGTCATTGGTGAAATATTCGGCTATCTAGAGCAATGTGAATTGACACAGCTCTGTTGCAGCTATTGGAACGGAGCTGATGTGCACCAGATGAGTATCTGACCCCTTTTATAGCTGGTGGTTTTTGCTGTATTATGCCCCTTCCTAGGGAACAAACTTCTATATCTTTAGTCCTGCAGTTCACATTCCTCGATTCTCCTTCTTAAAATGCCTTTCCTCTTTGTCCAAATATATAATTTTGTTTTATTGGGATGCTGAAGAATTTAAGGGGCTGTATTAAGTCCATCCAAAGGATGTTGAGCAATGGCAACTGGAGCTTTATATTATTTTTTGTCTATATTTTGTCTTGGCCTCTGCCATCTTGTTTTAGTCAGTTATCCCAGGGCTGCACCTAGGAGGTCAACAGTGGTGAAAAGTGTTCAGGTAAGGAGTAGAAATCATGGAGATCCCCCAGGCATGACCCGAAGACTCCAGGCTCCATGAAAATCCATCGCTAAGTGAAGCAGCTTCCAGTTCTCATCTGTGTTTGGCTGCCTCTTGCGGGTCTCAGCACAGGAGCATTTACCCCTTGGTATTTAATTCATATGATAAGCCAAGACACTTATTTCAACCTCTGGGCAGCTGGCTGGGGAGTGAGAAACCCCAAAGGCAATGGAAGAAGGGGCATCCGTCTCCCTGCACGCTTTGCCTTGCTGGTCAGAGTTTGGTCCTTCAAAGGAAATAATTGAGTGTTTATTTGGTGCTAAGAATAAACTATTTTAGAAAAGTATTTAAAGAAGCAAAAGCTGGTAAAGATGGAAGGGAAAGGGTCTGTGCATTTGGCGTGTTTTCCCTTGCCGGTTTTCACGCAGAGCAGTGAAGCACCCACACGTTGCCCTACCAGTGGCTGTGCTGGTGCGGGGGCTCAGCCCCCTCCTGGGGGGGGACCCCGACCTTGGCTGGGTTTCCCGGGTTGGGATTAGAGTGTGGTGCTGCTGCTGGCTCACAGCTGGCTCTTCCTGGCCCTGATCACCGCGGGTGCTGCTGTGTGAGCGCACCCTGGTCTGACCTCTCACAGCTTGGGTGCTCTTTGGGCTTCTGTTGGAAATCACCTTTTCCCTGAAAAATATGCAATAACGTCTCCTCCCTGGAATGGGTTTTTGCTGTGCTTTCAGGGAGCTCTGCAGAATCTGCCTTTCCTGTTTGAGAAGGTAATCACAGAATCACTACGGTTGGAAAAGACCTGTAAGATCATCAAGTCCAACCACCAACCCAACCTCACCATGCCCATTAAACCATGTCCCACAGTGCCACGTCCACATGTCCCTTGAACACCTCCAGGGATGGTGACTCCACCATCTCCCTGGGCATCCTGTTCCAATGCTTCACCACTCTCTCAGTAAAGACATTTTTCCTAATATCCAGCCTAAACCTCCCCTGGTGCAACTTGAGGCCATTTCCTCTTGTTCTGTCGCTTGTCACTTGGGAGAAGAGACCAGCACCCACCTCCCCACAACCCCCTTTCAGGCAGTTGTAGAGAGCGATGAGGTCTCCCCTCAGCCTCCTCTTCTCCAGATGGAACAACCCCAGTTCCTTCAGCCGCTCCTCATCAGACTTGTGCTCCAGTGCACAATGCAGTGAGACAGGGTGGTGCTCTGCCTTATGTTGTTTGTGCAGGATATATTGATACTAATTGGGGAAAATATGGTAATAACTTCATACTTGTCATCTGAGTACCTGAAAGTGCTTTACAAAATTATGTCTCTTATACCTTGCAACACAGATGCTGGTTGCCCAGGATCCAACTCTTCTTTTTTTAATTTTATTTGATGTCTCTTTTTTTATCTCCTGCCTTTACATCAGAAAGATAAATTTCCTGTTCTTAATCTATTGAGTATGATTCCAGTTATTCATTGCTTTGCATCAGTTCCCAGTGATCCCCTTTGGCTTTGAAATGTATGAAACTATTCTTCTGGCTGAGGTCTGAAGTGAGATGGGTAGTTAAGGAAGCAGGGAGATCTGGGAAAGCTCTTGCAGGTGTCCTGAGCATGGTGCTTCCATGAACAGCCATGGGGCTGGAGCGGAGGGCCAGGACACTCAGGTCCAGTCGCTCACTTTCCTGACCCTGAGGAGTCAGGATGGTAGGGTGGGTACAATGGAGCCGCTCCAGCCAGCCTGGATGCTGATAGAGATCTGTGTGCAGGAGAAATAAGGCAATTTAAGCCAGGTGTTTAATTGTGGGCAGGTTAACTGCAGTGTATTGCTTCACTTTTTCACAGAAAATTATTCTTTCCATTTTTCTGTGGGACTTGAGATGGAGATCTCCTGTCTCAAGGAGATGCTACTCTTGAAATACTCCTTAATCCCTTTATTTACTGTCATTACTTGCTGTGGGATAAGATGGCAGGTTTGGTTTACACTGGGGAGGTTTAGACTGGATATTAGGAAAAATTTCTTTACTAAGAGGGTGGTGAAGCACTGGAAGAGGCTGCCCAGGGAGGTGGTGGAGTCGCCATCACTGGAGGTGTCCAAGGGACATGTGGACGTGGCACTGCGGGACATGGTTTAGTGGACATGGTGGTGTGGCGTTGATGGTTGGACTTGATGATCTTGCAGGTCTTTTTCAGCCTTAATGATTCTGTTATTCTGTGCTTGTTCATATAGGAAGGCTTTGCTTCCCATAAACCTGCTTCACTGGTGATGTGACACTTGTATGCAAATACCCAGACCAGTGGGTTGTTACGTATTAAATGATGAGAAAGTTGCAGAGGGCACCTGGAATGAGCTGGGAACATAAATGCTTATTCATTCTTCACCTTATGACCTCAAATCTTTGGCAATAATTGCACATAAACTATAGTATGACTAAGTGCTGTGTCATGAAGTCCTGAAGGTCTTTGGATGCCCTTCAGCTGTTATGAAACCAAATATAGAGGAATGGTTCTCCGCTGTTACAGGATGGTGACTTCTTCTCCAGACACCCAAATGTCTCAGTTATTGCATTAATACAACAGGTCAGCTGTGCGCAATAAATGTGTGTCTCAGGATGCTGATGAGGAATTTTTTCCACTTTGAAGGGTATTGTAAGGTAAAAAGTTGAAGAAATGGGATTTTCTTGAGTCTTAAGTTCTAAGAATGCATTCAGTGAAGATGCTGAAGGCATGCTTGATGTTGTCAGGTAAGACTGAATAAGCTACAGATGTACCTTAAGATGGCAGTGGTAGTTAATGGATGGGGAAGGCTTTGACCTCTTAAGCCCGATTTTGGGCGCAGCTGTAATGCAGCTGCTGGGTGGCAGTGCAGCTGCTTTCTTGTCTCGTGGACAGTGTGGTGCACTGGGCAGTGCTAGTGGTGTGTGTGCAATTCTGGTTGATTAAATGGCTCTGCTAAAACCTCTCAGCTTCTGGTTCATTGAAAATCTTTGGGGGGCCTCCTGACTGTTTTGGTGAGATGAGCCAAAAAGTGGTTGGAAAAGCAAATTTGTTTTCAGCAAGACACCAAATACACAGCGTCCTCTTGCAGCTCCACTGGAAAATGCGTAGAGGTCTGAAGAAGGAAGAGGTAGATCAAGGTGCTAACTCATTTGGAGTAAGCAAACCACTGCAGGTACAGCTCTCAGCGCCATGAGGACACTGGCCTGACTGGGGGTCTTGTTGACTGGTGGGTGCTCGGTCTTTCCAGGCCCTCGGAGGAAGGAGCAGGCTGGGCATGGCGTGGGAGCTCCTCTGCCGCTCTCATTGCTGCGCGTGTTCTCAAAGGGTTGGCTTTGATCTCACAGGATGTCAAGGCAGAGCCTTTCACTAGCAATCGAACGAATGCAATGGCGCCCTGAAGAATTGGGGGAGGTTTTCCAGATGTGCTCTCCGTACTACAGAAACAGCATTTCTGCTCCTTCCCGTCCCGTGCTGCAGACCCAGTTCTGGGGCATCTGGCACTGCGGGCTGGTGGGCGGCTTGGGGAGCCTGGATTGCCCTTCAGTCCTCGTTATCCATGTCCTCATGCTAAGTATGCGCTGCTAAGTTTGCAGTTGAGAGATAGTGTTGTGGCATTGCCAGCTTGCTGGGATTTGTATGAGGAGTCCTGTGATACCTAATGGGGTTTTCTTGCTTTCTTTTTCTTGAAAGTTTCTGCTCCTGGAGCCATGTGATTGCTTCACTTCAAAAAACAATTTAAAAACCGCCCAACTTCCTAAATGATAGCTGGAAAAGCTTGAAGATCACACTGAAACCGGGAGGCTGCTTTTGGAACAGGCTTATAAAATTTCATGTTCATAATTGGACTTTAATAACACATTTATAAAACCAACTGTTTATAGTTGGGAAAATAAATATACTTAAACCTTATAATTTACTAGAATCCAGACTCTTTTTGAATGCCTGGCTTTGCTTTTTGACCAGCGCATGTTGGTGCTGCTCAGTTCACCCAGATGGCTGTGCGGGGTGGCCGGGGAGAGCAGCCGCCTCCGAATGCCGCCGCGTAAAGCACGGAGGCCACGGAGAATGTCTATCACCAGCATGGCAAGGCTACAAGAGCTTCAGCCTTCAACTCAGTGGCAAGTTTAAATATTGCAGATTTCCTTGGGGATAAGGATTTAATTAAAGGCCTTGAAAAATGATGGGAGAAAGAATTGTTTTGAGGTTTGTTATTTGTAATTTTTCAGACACTGGAAATGTGGATATGCACAAGTAACATATAAGCGACTTATGTATCGTGGCGCGTGGTAAAGTCCTTTGGGGCCCATTCAAGAGCTTTGCTTCAGGTGTTAAAAATGATTATTACAGGCATAAGTATGGCTTAGATAAATGACTTCTGGCTAATGCTGTATGTGCATGGTCTACAGAAGGTGCAGGTCCATCTTGCACTGAATTTCAGTAGCACCATTTCCATTAGGTTCTTGGGTTGGGTGGTTTTTGGAGGGGGGAATACCATCTTATTTTCCTGCTGATCCATCCTGCTTTTAAGAACATCAAGCTGGGGAACAGCCAAGGGGGCAATGAAAGGAGAGGAGCAGGGAACCGGTGGCATGTGCCCTCTCTGGGCTGACACCCCTTAGCCCTTGCAGGGGGTGAAGCGAGGACAGCATAACTTCCCCGGGTGAAAGCAAAACAAAATGCCTTGGCCAGGGAAGATAAAATTAGGAGGGTCTGGGCTTTATATCAAGCTTGGTGGAGAAACCAAACTGTTTAACCTTTACATAATGCTTGTGGTGCATGCAAGAAGGTCTTTAACTGACCTTCACTGCAGTCGCTAAACAAGGGCTGGTTGTCCCCTTTTCTGCTCTGTCACTAGCAAGTGTAATGGCATTTAAAAAAAATCCTTGTTTATTATTGCACGCATCCAGAAGGATCAGCGGGGCTTAAGACCTCTTTCCCTTTTAAAATTTGATTTAAAGAACAGTCAGGAAAAGGAAAGGTGGGGATGAACAACCTGGCCACGTTGGGTATGGGGTTAGCCCGTGGGCAGGGGTGTTCAGTGTTCTCTAATATCCACCTTCAGATGTTAACGATGCTTCTGGTTCCTTTTGAGTTCCTTGGGGATATTTCTACTCCTGCATCCCACAGCTGAGTCCGAGCAGGCGGTTGAGTTGTGGTCGAGGGTGGTAGGACATGGCCACGCTGACCCTGTTTTGGCTGGAGCCTGTGCCCAGCCCAAAGCCAGTGAGCTTATTTCAATGAATGCTGCTTGATTTGCTTTAATACTCATGTGTAGGAAAGAAAAAGTGGCTCTTGGCCACTGCTGTGTGGGGGTAGAGTTATAAACTTAATACCAGCTGCCTCTGTTCCAGGTTTTAACAGGTAATTAAATAATTAAGAATCAGATTAACACAGAAGGATTGGTCTTGTGGTTAAAGCCTTGGTCAGACAGGGAGGAATTAGGGATTTAATTCCTCCTTTTGCCACTGTTGGCTCATCAGCGGGTCATTCCTATCCGCACTGTTAAAATGGGAAGTAATGCTCCTTTTTGGTCTTGTTCAGGGCTTTACATGCTGCTGGGTGCAGGCTTTTGGGGCAGCCTCTGATCTGATCTTGGTCTAACGTTGGCTATTTGGGGTTTGCTTCTTTGTGTGCCAGGTGTATTGCCACCCTCCTCTGGCACGCAGCAGGGACGGAGCTGCCGGTCTCTTTGGGGAGCCCTGTGCATCTCAAGGGAAAGAATGATCCTGTGTGTAATGTTGCATAGTAATGTTATTCATAAAATAGCAAGTAAAAAAAAAGCTTTCATAAAGCAACAGCTAATTCAGTTCTCGGATGAAGGCCAAGCCCAGTGCAAGTTTGTAAGAAATACCCTGTAGGGCCTGACTTTGGTCAGTCTGGTCTTTGTCCTTCTGTGCATGACACCGTCATAGCTCCTAACAGGAGATTGCTGAGTTTAGATTTGGCTGAAAAATCAAGGGGAAATAAATAAACTGATTAGCTGGGCAGGAACAAGAGCAGCTCCTGTGTGAAACTCATCCTTCTGGAAAGAGCTGGAGACTTCCGTGCTCCTTAAGTCCTACTTGGACTGATGCTCTTAGTGATGAAGCGCAACATGAGTGGTCTGTAGGGCTTCAGCTGGCTGCTCACCTCCTCTTTGATTTTTCAGGAGCAAGCAGAGGTGAGACGCTTGTGCACATCTGTGAGCAGAGGTTATTTCCTCTCCTGCGTGGTTTGCAGTCTGGGTACTGCACAAACTCTTATTCTACTTTAATATCTCGCTTTGACCTAATCCATCATAGCTATGGAGGTGTAGAGGATATTCCTTCAAAATGAAGATGAATTGCGTGTTGTGTTTGGAGGCTCACAGCAGCACAGGGAGGTAGGCAGATGCTGGAATCATCCTTTACAAATGAGAAATGCGGCACCAGGGCACTGGTGATGAGCAGGGCTTGCTCAGCGGGCTCCGAGCAGGGGCTGGAGCACCGAGCCTTCTACCTGCTCATGGCCGTGGCTTCTGGAGGAGGTCCAGCTCCCTCGAATACCCATCACCTCGCTATAACCGCTGCAGGAGCTTTTGGCAAGCAGTTGCCCTATGGCTTGCAAGCAGTGTCATTCTGTTAAGGTGTATAGAGCTGGTGAAATCCTCTGTTTTCACGTTGCACTTCCTTCTTGTCAATACACTGTACAATTTTAGCTATAAGATCATGACAATGAGCAGCATTTAACTTGTCCAGTGCTGTGCACCTCTTTCCTATGAGATGACCACGACTGGCGCTGGTGTCAGCCGGGGTTCCCTTGCCGAAGGAGATGGTGTTCACTCAGTTTTTTGTCATAACAGCAGCCGTGCTTTCGGATGATGGATTCTTCTGCAGACGTTTCTGTTCCTGCAAATGCCTCGGCCCCGCTGTGGCCGCTCTCTGCGTGATGGCTTATGTGCAGTGCTATGAGCGAGGCTCAAATCCCCCCGCACCCGGCGTGGGGACCAGGCTGATGTCAGGAGTCTGGAATTCACATCCCCTCCCCCTTGCCTTTGCCTTTTTCCCTTCTCCTCCCTAAATAAATGTTGGAGGCAGCTTGGGAGCTGGCTGATCTGAATCTCTTGGAGCACAGGGAGGAACTGGAAGTGGAGCTGGAGTTTTGTTGTAATTTTAGTTGCTTAAACACAGCTTGGGCTGTATGTATGCAGCTATTTCTGTGTGAAGTAAAACATGGTTAAAAGCAGTGGGAAGATCTAAGTGGCAAGGACAGCTTAGACAAATGCGTGTCATCCATATACTGTCTAACAAGAGTAAGAGAGATGAGGAAGCGTTACAGCTGTACACTGCTTGGGCCAGGCTCTCTCAGCTGGTTTATCATCTGCAGTGTTGACTTGGATTCACCATATGTTTGTAATCTCTCATTGAGGGCCCAGTTTCTCAGGATTGTGGAAACTTTTAAAAACTGTCTAACAATGTACATGAATTTTCCATGCAAATATTAGGCTGATCTACTTGGTAACCAAAACTTTTTATACTGTAAAAGATCTGTTCGTGCTCTTTCTTTCCCTTGTTGGGTGGTTTATTGTGTTTGGTGCTCATGTGCATGCTGTAGCCCTTCCCCAGGGATGCAGCCAGTTGCATATGGCATATCCCTTGCAAATCCTCTCCCTCTCTAGTCTTTCTAGTAACATGCTTGATCCCAACATGATGCCAATATTTTTTTTTCCCTTACAAGAATTTTTCCTGTATTATTTTCCTGCCCTTTGGGGGATCTGTCCTTTTTTTGCAGTAGCAGCTATGCATGCACCTTCTTGACTGCAGTTGAGCAGTTTGTGGTCATTCTGTGAGCTGGTAATAAACTTTGCACCCTTGGCCACGCAGCATGGCAAGATGCCCCGAGATCCTGATTGGAAGCTGGGGCAGCCAGCCCAGGGGGTTTGTTTTAGTCTGATGTTTGCAATGATACCCATCTAATGTGTGGCTGTCCTTGAGGATCTGAATAATATTCAGGGAAAATAATGGATCAAGTTGCAAAATAATACAGGTGTGAGATATTGTCCAGGCAAGGCTAAATGAAGCTGTTGTGCAGACATTTGCTTTGGGCACTGCTAGGAGTTTGAGTTGGGTGGTTCATCTTTCTGACAGCGCTTTGCTCCAAGTATCTAGTCAAAATTCAAAATAATTTCTTTTAAGCGTTTGAAGTCAGATCTGGTTATTCCACTTTTGGAGACACCACCTCTCCTGATGTGAGCAAGACCAGATTAGGAAGTTAATGAGACGTATCGCTTGCATTACTTAATCAATGTTCTAAAGACCTGAACATCTGGAGGTGAACGAGCTCAGACTTTGCTGGTGTGGGGAGTGCTGGGTGTGAGACAAGTGCTCTCTGATAAACTAGTTTAATGTCTGTGGCAGCGAGAGCCTCGGTCAGGACACGAGCCTAACGGGATGTGGTGGAGGGGAGGGCTATTAAGGAAAGGAGCCTTTTGCTTCGTGTTGTTAGTCAAAATGCCCGTGCAGCTGGCTTGGAGGCATTGCCAGGTACCGCACTGCCCAGAGGAGGGGGACAGGGATGGTGGATGGGGCACTGTGGTGGCTGTGCTGTGCCCTGCTGCAGCCTGCTCCTGGCCAGGATGGAGGTACATCTCCATAGTCTGCCCTAAATTCCTAACTGAAGGGACAGACTGCATGATGAGGCCACAGAAACCAGAACAAGCTTTTTCCCAAGCTAGGGAGTAACTGGATTTTTATCTCTTCTGTGAAGTGTATGTGTTTTGTTGGCCTGTCCAGCTGCACCCTTGTATGCACTGTGTGCGGAAATCCCAGTGTACCATGGAGGGGAAAGAAGGGGGATTAGTTGATGGGACTTGCCTGGGCTTGGGCTGAGTTGCGGGGCGGGGGGGGGCACTTGGGTGCCTGCATTGGAGTTCTGCTGCATCCCTGTCCTGTGCCGCCTGCCTTCACCCTGGACAGGGTGAGACGCTGTGCACAAACCCTTCCAGGGTCTGGGTGAGCCTTCAGGCAGCACGAACAACCACTGAGCACCAAAGCACTGTGCTGGGATACTGCTCTGCCATAACTGGTTTATACTCCAAGGCATGGCTATGGGTTTACCTGTTATCCCAGCTAGTGTGAATTTACACGTGGTTGTTTTGCATGGTGTGTGTAATCCTTTGGGGAAGCTTGCTCAGGTATTTGCTTCAAAACAACTTTTTGGATCAACCGATTTAAGAAAAAAGAATGGAAATGTTTGCATCAGCTTGATGGTGACTTCTTGATTTAAAGTCTTTCTCTCAGATCATGAATTTCCTGTCTAATGCTTAATCTTCAGGATGTGCTTAAATGATGGAGATTGGGTGAAGACATCCAGAAAATAACTGCTGTAGCTAATAAGATAGTATATTCTCCCTTCTGCCCTTGTGCAGACAGCTGATCAGCTGTTCTGCATTGAATTAGTATCTCTGACCAGCAGTAGAGCATCCTAGCTTTGAAGCTGGTATTAACATTGTATTTGCAGATGTATTGAAAACTTATTTCATCTGTTTTTAAAATTGTGATGAATGATTTGTGTGAGGGAGGCTAATAATGACTTGGATCCGAGGAAGTGCCAGTCTTATTGCCTGCTAATTCTTGTTTTCTCCTTTCCTTTTTTACAGCGGAACCTGCAGACCTCTTGAAGGTATTAGATTTCCATAATTTACCTGATGGTATAACAAAAACAACAGGGTTTTGCACAAGCAGAAGATCTTCAAAAGAAGCAGATGTTGCTTATAGAGTAACGAAAGATGCTCAGCTTAGTGCACCGACAAAGCAGCTGTATCCTGGTGAGTCTGCAGCTTTTTTTGTCGTATGGAAATATCTGGTCCTCTTTTCAGATTCTGCAGGCACACATAGGGCACTGCGTAATTCCTTCATTTTCCAAGTGTGCTTGCATGCTCCCTTGGCAGGGAGCGATTCTGCTGTTTCAGGGGGCTGCAAACTTTTCAACCATCAAGTAACATTGCAGCAAGTTGTTCTTTTATCATTGCATTTGCACATGGTGGCGGGTTTCACTGTGGAAGATGTGGCCAGTGCCTACATCTGTTCCCTCCTATATTAGAAAGTTTCTACTGTCTCATTATCACACAGTGACATCCAGCTGGGGGGAGCGACTTGGAAGATGCAAAGGAACGCAGACCGTCTTTTGTTCTGCATTTGTGGATTGCCAAGCACAGTAGGGTCTTATTCTGTGGCTGCGGTGTCTCTCGTAACACAAATAATCACCATATAAAAATAATAGACTGCCCCACAGGAACAGATGTCCCAAGAAAAGTTGTTTGAAGAAATCAGAGGTTGATTAGAGAAAGCCACTAAGATGCAGGAGTTCACAAAGCCCTTGAAGAGCGTGTGGGCTACTGACCATTTTATTTGTCGCTGAGGATGTACTGGAGTTTTAAAATTTTTTAGGCCAAGGGACAATCTCTACTGTAGAGTAAAATGTGCTGGTAAAAAGACTGGACCTGTGGACCCACACAGCTCACTGCCCGAGAGCTTCACCTTGAACACGTAGTCACCATCGGAGGTCTTCCTTCCGAAGCCATGCAGGAGCACTGCTGTATCCCCCTTCACACGGGGCAGCGTGGGGGTGCTGGGAGTAGGCATGGTAGGACTTCTAGGTTTGGTGAGAAAAGTGCCTTTGAGGAAGGTTTAGCAATGAGGCAGAAAGGTGCTGCATGTAACTTGTCTGTGAAGCAGTAGATGACTTAAGCAAAGCAGACAGACACACATTCTCCTCTGGTGTTTGTGAGAGAATTAATGATACAAAATGCATTAGCTAAATCAGAGGTAATGTAGCATGCCACTACGAACACTTTTTAATTAATATGCTGTATCTGTCAGACCCAGACTGTCAACAGCCTAAATGAGGACGCTGAGGCTGGACTGCCGATGCGCTTGCAACCTCCAGTCCTGGATTTCCTTCATTGCATGTGTTATTGCTAAGGTTTATTTTCAGACTTCATTATTATCCTGCTGTGACAATAAGCAGGTGAATTATATTTAATCTGTGGTGAGCAGGAGCATACCTTGTATCTTGCATGCGAACTGAGAGCCTGACATGAAGATGAGAGCCAGCTGTGCCTGGGCTGTGGGCTGGTCGCCCTCCATCGCATGGTCAACCCTTAGTGAAGGAGTTGCTCAGTTTTGCCTAAATCCCTGTTTCAATGTCTGCAGAAGTGCAGAACATTTGTCTTGATTGCTGCCCAGGGCAGGACAGTCCTTTCTGACCATAGATAATATCATCATGTGCCAACCGCACCCCTCTGCACCTTCATGTCCTGGAGGACTGTGCCTGTGGATATGGGGAATATTCATCACGGGGGCAGGCTGTAAGGGTCCTGCAGTGGCCCCTGAGTCCATCCATCTGTCCCAAGGCAAGATCAGCTCAACCTAACCAGCATGTGTTTAACTGCTTTCATGTACTCTCTTTCCATGTATCTGAAATGACTCAAAGATTTGGCCCAACTGGTATTTTCAAGCTTAGAAGTGCTTGAAGGAAATGGTTCCAGTTTGGAATATACAACTGTAGTAGATTTGAGAGCTTTCCAGTAGTTGCTGTAGCCACTGTGAAATCTTGCCTGATCGCCTTTGTGTTATGGAAACCAGCAAACAGTGGTGACCTCAAGATATAAAAACAATTAATGTAGTAAGGAGACTGGATGACACCACTATGACAAAGGTTAACACAACAAGACAGCATGCAGAACTGAATCGTGGTCACAGGAGAGAGAACTCAGCACTGCAGGAGATTTTCTTGCTTTTGTCCCACTTCGCTACTTGTATGTCCTCATTGGGTTCTTGGTTTGCATCTACTGTCTTCCTTGGGTGAGAAGATCTGGATGGTGTCTCCTTGGTGTCATCAAGCAACTTTTCAATCATTTAATCATCTGGACAAACATGGGTTGGTTGAAGCAGCTCTGACCCCTTCAAAGGCTTCCAAAGTCATTGAGTCTTCTCTGCTGCTTGCTAAGGAAATAGGAAGGGAAGAGCGAAGTGAAGAGCCCTCAGTGTTTTCCATCAGATCAATGGATGCTTTCTCAGTACATCTCCTTAACTAGATGTGACTTCAGCTCACACCACCAAATGAATGAGAGAGGAGATAAAGATAACAAAGTAATTGCAGTGCAATGTACCAGGAGAAATGTGGTTTTAGTGATTTCGTGTTAACAGGCGGGTGGGTTGTAGCATAACTTTCCCTCTCTGCTATAGAACACCCTAGGCGAATGTACACTGCACATGATATTTTTGTGTTAATTAGAAGTTGGTGCTTTTCTAAGATGGTAATTTTATGGGCTTTGTATTCTGCTGCCACAGCCAGCAAAGCAAGATGTGTGTGTATGTATATATAAAAAAAAAGCTTGTCTGTTTTTTCAAGCCCACAAGAGTGAGAAAATCTGCTGAGATGCTCTTTGTCCTTGCTCCCTAAATAAGTTTTGCTTCCCAGCAAAACTGTGCTCATCCAGCAGAGGCAAGAAAGGCAAAGTTTTCAGTGGCAGCCAGCAAAATGTCATTTGCATTCTTCTAGCAAGCTCTGTATTCTCCACACTGCTTGTGGGAGTCTGCATATATATTTAGGAGCTCAAAAACCTCTATCATAGCTTGAACAGTCATCTCGGAGGAAAACAAGCCATTCCAAAATTGAGAGCCTTCTCAGATGAAGAAAAAGGCCAGAACTTGGTGACACCGTTGAAGAGCTGTTGTCCTTTGAAAAGTGGCTCTGGAAATGACACCATCTCGCACAACAGATCTGCTTTGTGTTTGTGTCAGAACTGCATCAGCTCATGGGTTTTTGCTGATTTTTCGCTATTAAGCAGCTAAAGGTTTCCTGTCCTTCCCAAATCAGCAGCAGGGCTCTTTATTTTCGGCTATGTTTGGATACACCTGCAGGATCTGGGGTAGGAAGACGTCCCAGTTGTGTCCCTATTTTGAAGACCATGAGATTGTACAAGAGCCTTTAATCCCTGGTCATGGTGCTTAGGAAAGAAGAAACTCAGCCTGACTCCGCTGGTTTTGCATATTGGGGCATACCACAGATGCAATCTGCTCAAGCGAAGCTAATGGCATCGGCGTGTGGGGAGCTGTGTGGGTTGGAGGGATCTTCGCCCACTCTGGACCTCCTCAGCTATTTCCATGGCTCCATCTGCAGAATTGGGGTCTTAACCCTTTGCTGCCTTTGCAGGAGGTTGCACGTAGTGAATTTGAAAGGACTTGGCCATGGGATAAAAGAGCAACGCTGAGCCAAATTCAGCATCGGTGCAGGGCCGTTAAGTGAAGAGGTGGATGTGCAACATCTCTCAGCATGAGCTCATTTGAAGAAGTGAACGAATATAAGGGCTTAATCCCAAACCTGTTGTTGGAGGGGGGGTGTGTCTCCATTGTCTGTCTCCATTGTCTTTAAGAGGATTTGGGTCAATTTCTATGTGCTTCATATATTTATTATGATGTATTTATTAGTATTGCTGTCTGTGTGGATGCATTTTCATACATCATTTAATAGCCTGGGTCATTTCTAGCTATGACAGTGAAGGCATTGTTATTTTGCCAGGACAGCAGAGCAGTAACAGAGTAACGTCAGCTATAATTCATCCATTATGGTTATTTGGGTTGAGAAACTCGCATCACCATGGAGACATTTTAATAATAATGAAAAAAAAATTAAAAGCAGCTTTTTAATGAGTTGGCAGCTTGTCCAAGTTGAAAGGTACTGTATTGTGGATTCATAATGAAATTTTGGACATGAACTATTTTACATAAAAGGCCCAAAACTGTAGCCTATAATTGGAAGCAGGAAGGCGTATGGTCTTGATTCAGTACTGCAGGAAGATTTGTATACAGCAGGAGGGAGATAAAGCTCAGTGCATCCTATGGGAGGCACAATAATCGGATGCCTGCCTTTGCCAAATATCTGGGTTTGTGTCCTAGGGGAAAATCAGGCTATAATCATGGCATTTAATTACTGACTGAGAGTCCTCTGGTCAGAATACTGCTTTACTTTTCTTTCCAAATGTTATTTAACTAAGGTGAGGGATATTAACTTGGCACAAACAGTGCGTGTCTCTGTAGGTACCTTCAGATGTCCCACTTGGTGTCCTCTGTTTGCACAAGCTGTTTGTAGCAGTGCTCGCTTTTGCTGCAGCCCAGCCTGCTTGTGCCTCCTGCCTCCTCCGCTGCCTGCTGCATTTTAAACACTGGTTTGTTAATAGAAGTTAAAGCAAAAGTTCCCAGGCAGAAGAGAGGGTGAGCTTATGGCCTTTTTGCGTTTGAACTTGCTAGCTTTGCTGTGGTCAGAAGAATTCCCCACTCCCATGTTCCCGGTCCCCTCCCTGGTTCAAAATCCCTTATGCAGCCCTGGGATGCCATCTAAGAAAAGCCTAAAGGGGTGAAGGAAATCTGTTTGAAGCTTATGGGCACTGAGCTTGATGTTTTTTGTGGTTTTATATGGCTATGGATCTGCAGTTTAAAAATGATCCATTGTGGTGTTCCCTGCCCTGCATGCCGCCGGCTGCCACACACGTAGACACCCCAGCACACACACCGCAGTGCCCATGGCGGGGCTGCCCTGCTTCACTCTGCCCTGCTGTGGTTTAAGATTTCCCAAGGAGATACCCAGCGGTACAATGCAATCCTTGTTTTTGAAAGCCTGGACCTTAAATGAAAGGTACCCTGCAAATCTCACGCTGCTGAAATGCGGCATCTGAGGAGGTTCTGCCCTGTAGGTACCCTCTGTTTCAATAGGTCCCACCGCCTATAATAATTTGATCAAGAAAGCTCCTTTACTAATGCTTCTGGTGTTTTTAAGATGTCCTGTTTGAGATGTGCATCCAGACTTTTCAATTTGGGCTCATCTTTCCAGTCTGAATGGCAGAGAAAACCCGAACGGAGGAGTTGTCCTGCACGGGGTGTGACTTGATACCCATATTGACTTGAAACTTGAAATGTATTCATCTGGCGTTTCAGGGGATCGACCCTTCCCTTGTGCAGTGCATTGCCTCTGTACTGACTGTACCTGCTCCATACATTAATGGCTTTAATCCTCCAAACCTTGCAAAAGTACAGGGAAGCATTGCTTGAGATCAGACAGGGTTGCTTTCCTCGGTGGAGAAAAAGCTAGGAAGTTTTTAGATGCTTTTTAATATGCAGACAAATTATCATCTCCTACAGATTGCTAGATTTATTTCTGTTTTCAGACTTTTTTGTCTCCACCAACCCTGAAAGCCAAAGCCACAGAATGCTCTGTTCTTGTCTGGAATAGACAAAACCTGATGCAACTTCCCTACTCCCTTAAATAAAACCCTTCAATATCGTGTGTGCCTAACTGCCACGGGATGCTTAACTTCCTCTGTCCCTCTGACACCTTAAGTTAATTTGGGGATCTCATAATATATGAAACAAAGTTGTTTTGCCTTGTCTCTTTAAAAGCTCTAGAGCACACTAAGAAAGGGTTAGGTGCAAGTAATGCAGATTTAAACCAACAGCTTTTTTTTAAAACCTCTGTTTCCCCAGCACTGTGGTCTCATCCCAAAACAGTCTCATCTCCTGGCTGTCCTTTGATTGCAAGTCCAAATGTGGGGTGGCTTTTGGCTCTGTGACAGATTGCAGTAAGGGCTGGAAAAAGGCTTTTCTGATCATAAATGAATGATCCTCAGAGATGCTCAGTTCTGTGCTTGAGGTTTTAATGTGCCATTAGAGCAGGTAGCCCTTGTGGGATGTGGCTCTGTGCTGGCTTTGCTGGTGCAGCTACTTTGGGTTACAACCCAGTCCCAACCCCGCATTGCAACAGGCTTTGGGGGAAAGCCAGCTCTTCACCTGGCAACCAAGGTGCTGCCCAAGATAAATTTTTAGGGTTGATGCACACACACCTGGAGGGATAAACCAGTGGCCTCCCCGTGGGTCGTTAGTCAACAGGACTGTTTCTGTAGGGATGAATTTTCAAGGAAACCTGACTAACCTCTTTGCTTTTCCACTCCAGCTTCCCCATTCCCAGAGGACTTCTCCATTCTAACCACTGTAAAAGCGAAGAAAGGAGGTCAGTCCTTCTTGATCTCAATTTACAATGAGCAAGGGATCCAGCAAATTGGTGTGGAGATGGGTAGATCTCCTGTATTCCTGTATGAAGACCATACAGGAAAGCCAGGCCCAGAAGACTATCCTCTCTTTAGAGGCATTAACCTAGCAGATGGCAAGTAAGTGAAACTTTGTGCGCAAAGGAAAAAATAGTACGTTGTTTATATCAATACCAGCATGTTGAACATTGTGTAAAAATAGGAATCATGTATCTATAAATGTATATACACACACAAATGTCCCATTCTTGAACTTTGCCCTTTGGTGAATAAATACTGTGTATATAAAAAGTGCGAATCGCATACTAGTCAGTGCAAATTGCCTGGCACTTACGGGGATAGGAACACTGTTGGCTTTTGCTGCAAAGGGCTTTAAGAAATCAGTTTGTCTTGCAAAATCCACACAGAGTCTTTTGCAGGACATAAGGAGGGTGGAAAAGGGGGGTAGCCAGGGAGTTATCCATGTGGTTTTTTTCTCTGCCTCTTGTCGAAGCCAGAACTGGCACTCTCCTACCTGTTTTGGAGGGATGAGAAGTGAATGGCATCATCTGTCAGTACAGCCTTTCTATTTCAAATGAAGTCTTTAAGGGTCTGCCCAAGGATGATTTTCATGTGTTTGCAGATGATGGCTGGCATTGAAGGTTTGCAGAACATTGCTTTATGAAAGCTTCATTATTATATGATCATTAGCTTGTTCTTGAAACCCAAGGCTCTGTCTAACACATCTGTGGACTGTGTTCTTCTAGGTGGCACAGGGTAGCTATCAGTGTGCAGAAGAAAAATGTCACCTTGATTTTGGACTGTAAAAAGAAGATAACCAAGTTCTTGGACCGAAGTGACCATCCCATCATTGACGTCAATGGCATCATTGTATTTGGAACAAGGATATTGGATGAAGAAGTCTTTGAGGTAAGTCATGACAATGAGCAGCTCTGGAGATGTTCTACAGAGATGGTGAGCTGGGTTCTGGTTGACAAGGTATTTACAGCTCATTTTTGAAACTAGTATTGGGTTTTTGCATAATAGAACACTGCCGTATGTAATTTAATTTTTTTTAAGTTTTTTTTGACTAGGTAAATACTTTCTGTAGTAATGATGAAAATAGTGCGCTAGGTGACCTGTTGGAGTGAGGTTCTCTGGTTTCACACCCTTGCTGGGGTTCTAGACCAGCCCCTGCATGGGGATTCTGTAGGTCTGTAGCTCTTGTGCTCTCGGCTCATTTAGCATGGGAGGGGCTTACATGGTGTTAGATCATCCCTGTGTTGTGGTTTATGTAAAGTTGCAGGGGCAGTAAATGAAGGCTGAGGAAAGCAGCTCCCTTGCAAGTCACAGTTCACTCTGGGGCTATAGGAATTTGCTCTTTTCCTGTGCATTGGCCATTGATTCTTGGTTTCTTGCACCATGACATAAGGGGACTCTCCTCGACAGCTTGTTTGGCAGCCCTGTCACCTCCCACACAGCGACTGCTTTTAAAAAGCAAACCAAAATCGTGATGGGTGGAATGTTCCCATGAGCTCCTCTGATTTAAGCAAAGAGATAGAGGATTATTTATAGACAAGGTACATATGGTAGAAGTTCTTCCCATAGTTCAGCAGCTAGTTTAATATATGCATTTCACTAGCAATCTCAACTTCTGTGGTCTGCTGCACTGCTGAGGCTTTCATGTGTATGAGAATCTTGTCCCTGATCTTTCTTGCGAGCTAGAATTGCTTCCCTGAAAATCAGCGCCTGTGCAATGGAGTGTAAACTAAGACCTGTTGATCTCTATCTCCTTACTTTTATTGTGTTTATGTGGAGGAAGAGCTGTATCTCATGGGCCTCCCCAACCCAGCAAAGGGATGGGGAACATCTCCTATCGGTGGGTAATTAGAGCCGTAGCGAAGCCAGCTCTCGTCTGCATTGCGCTGTCACTCGGAAGGAAAGTTCCAGTCTGTTTAACATTACCAACATCTGGGAGCTGGTCTGCTGTAAGCGGAGCAAAAATGCATGGACTGAACGTTGCTGCCAAAATCCCGGTTACAGAGTTAGAGCTGAATCTCTAAATTGCATTAAATTAATAGACGTTCCCTGGGAAGTTTAACAGTTAAAATGGAAAGTAAAAGCTGGGTTTAATGGGTACTGGAGTGTCTTTCGCAAGTGGTGTATGTTCTGCCAAAAATTTCAGCAGTTGCACTGGTTGCTGTATTTTAAATGGAGTTGTTCTATAAAGCGGTGAGCTTTTCTGGGGAGCTGCTGGACACAGGGATCCAGTAGATCTGCTTAAAGAAGCTGGTATCACATCCACACTGGTTAAGAAACCTGCACTTTAGACTACTTAATTTTGCAAAGTAACACAGTTTCCATAACTGCCCCTAAAGCTTGAGATGGTCCCAGGTGGCTTTTAGTGCTCACCTGGATTTAGGACTGCTGATTTCTCTGCCGGGCAAGGGAACACGCGTTTATGGGCGGCAATGCTCTCCCAGCTCCACTGTTAGCCCTTCCCATGGGGCTGGCACCAGCTCCCTTGCCGAAAATGACTTACCTGGGGCTTGTGCAACCTCCTTGATCTTGGGAGGTGGGGTAAAATGGAGCAAGCGTTCCCCTCCGCTGCAGCCTGTTGCCTGTTCTGGGTACAAGATGCAGCTACAAGATCATTGCAGGCACTTACTGAGAACTGGATGATTAGCAAGTATTTTTTTCCTCTGTCTTATTACATAGGTACTGATATTAAACAGCATGTATACAAAAAAAAACCCCCTCTCTAGTTCTGGTATTTGTCCTTTTTTCTTTTGTTACCTCATCAGACAAAGTGTTTTCAGTGTGTCCACACACACACTAATCAAGATACCAGCAGCTTTAAACTGAATGTAATTAATAGGTTTCATGAAGGCAGTGGACTAGAACCTAATTTCCTTTATATCTCAGCAACCTAATTTCCTTCGGCCCCTCCTTTCTTCTTTCTGCAAGCCTAAGCAGAAACCATATAGGGAAAATTGTGGCTCAGAACAATGGGAAACGGGAGTAAACTGTTAAAGTTACGTATTCCTGGAAAGCTGATAATTTCTGGACTGAATGCAGAACGATGAGCTGAAGCTGCTGTTGTGCTGTAGGCAACTGCTCTGCAAACCTCAGCTAACAAGACATTCCCCAGTGTTTTGGGCACCCGTGGAGTTGCCTGCCTCTTATGTCTGTTGCTTTTGCTGGAATTAAAATAACCCAGTTAGCTGGGAGTGGGATGGAAGGCAGCGCTGGGGAGGGCTTAGACGGGCTGTGTCTCGGCACAAATCAGCAAGAGCTGTAAGTAGTGAGAATTCACATTCTCCTTGTCAGGACTGAAATCAAATAAAACCCCAAACGCTTCTGGTTTGTTTTGAAAGTTGTAATTATTTAAGCTCCAGGTCTAGCTGGGGTCGCAGGCGGAATAGCTCCGCTGTATCCGTCGATCGAGCGCCCAGACGGGGACTGCCTCGCTGTACTCTGCTGCAGAAAAAGCCTGGCAGGAAAGGTTAGAGGAGTTTCAAAATATTTCTGTAGCACAGCATTCTTCCAGTGGAAAAATGACTTCCTCTCATTAAAATTCAATTAGTTCGGAGGCTGTGTGGCTCTCTCTGTACGGCTGGGGGAATGCCGGGTAGGTTTGAAAAGGGGCCAAGCCTGGAGCCTAGGTTATACAAGTTAAGTTTTGTGCTGAGCTCTTGTTCAAAACAGAAGTTTACAAATGTCAGGACAGGCTCTCGCGCCGGGGTTGGGAAGTGGTGGCCGGCTTCAAGCTGTGACTGAGAGGATGCTGTTGTGAGACAGCAAAGGGCTTTTTGCGGAAAGAGGAGAGAAAGAGAAAAGAAGTGGCTCATGGTGAAGGATAAACACTTTCTCTCTGCTTGCAGGCTGTAGTAAGCAGGGTTCCTGTGGCTACAGCAGCTCTGGAAGGAAGTCAGAAGATGTGTGAATGTATCTCATTTTTAAAGGCATTAACTGTTTTTCTTTCAGTGTGCTTTTTTAAACATACATTAGAAACCAAGTCCTAGCACAGTCTAATGGTTAGGTTTAGGAACAGAGAGAGGATGAAGCTTGGGGAAGTCCCTTTCCCAGAAAGCAAAGCATCTGCTGCCTGAAACCCAGGGAGACTTCCCAAAACATCCTGGTGATGGGATGGCCCCGCTCTGCAGTGATGCACTGCCGGAGCTGCCTGTCCAGCGCCCGCCGTCTATTGCGGGAGTCACCTTCTTGTGCAGGGTCCCATCAGTTCTTGTGTGGATGACGACACTGGAGGTGTGAGTCCATCTCCGCTGGCAGCAGCGTGTCGATCCCCAGGCTGACCCGTCAGCCTTTGCGCTGATCCCTGGTAGCCTGTGCTGGTGTAAAAGCTGGGAGTAAGTTGAGTGCTTGTTGGCCAATGCTTTGCTCGCTTGAGGGTTTACTTGGCTGCTGTACGCACAATTCTGTTGCATATTGGACCCATCAACCATGGCTGTGGGCTATTTGGGTGCTTAGTGGGCTTTCATCTGGGATTGTCCTTGGAAGGTGCTCATGCCAAGGAATTCCTGCTCCACGCACAACTTGTTGTTGGGTTCAGGGGACAGCACCTAATCTCCCTGGGGTTTGTTCCTTCCATCAGGGCGAGCAATCGGGCTCGAATATGGTCTTTTTCCCACCCCCAACCAAAGCCTGGCAAGGCTTTGACATGTTTAGCCAAAATAGCATGCAGCTCGCTTAACCTATTTGACCACCATGTCCCAGGACCCCGCGGATGGCAGTTCCCCGTGGGCTGGCTCTTCCAACCTGCCGTTTGCTGTGGCTGGCTGGTGGAAAAGCAATTCAGTTCTGGGCTGAAGAAGTCCTTCTGGTTTAGCAGATGTGGGTTGAAACAAAGTTCAGGTCCTGGCTTGGTAAGGTCGCTGGTGCTGCGTTTCAGTCCCAGAAGTGGCTGGTTTACAGCAGTGAGCAGAGAAATCCATAGCCCACAGCTGGAGGATCTTTATGGATGGGAAGTGCTGCACAATGTCTGTGGCAGGTAAATGCCTACTGTCTCTGGGCTGGATTAGGTGAACTTAATCCCTTTGCCATGGTATTTTGAAGCATCTCACGTAATCCTAGAGAAGTTTGGTTTCTGCACTAGCATGTGGTCCAGCCCTGTTTTACTCCTTAGCGTTACTCTATAGACCAGCACTTACAGCGATGGGCTGAGGGACAAAATGAAACTTGTCCAGACCTTGCTGAAGTCCCAGATATGCAATGGCTTCTATATTTCTGCTGCAAATCCCATTTTGTCTTCTGGTCTGTTAGGAAGAGACTCTTATTAGCATAGCAGCCTCACACAAAAGCACTGTACAGAAACTAGCTGGCAGAGCTCGCACTGACGTTGTTAAAATTGTGGCGTGGACATTGGTTAAAAAAACCACGTAGGTTTTGGTAAAACTGCTGAGGGTACCCTAGTAATGAGTGAGTACATTTGATGTAAATTATTTTTGGTTTATCTGTTTAAAATTTTGCAGGATTGTTTCACAAGGTGTAACCGGTGTTTTGACCCTCTGGAAATAACGTTGGTTTGCAGTAGTGTCTGGTAGTGATGTAGATGAAATTAGTTTTCTCCGAAGTGGAAAAGCTCAGTGCATGTGTATATTGCTTTGTAAGGTTTATGTCTTTTACTGTTGGCTCCTCTGGAGACAAGAGGAGCTTGTTTTGTCCAGCCGAGTACCATAACTGTGTCTCATTGGTCTAGTTGGTCCTGTAAAACCAAGTGGGTTTCCTCTGGTCCTGCCAAACAAGGTGCAAAGTGAGAGGGTCTTGGACACCTGCAGACACCGTTCTTCCAAGGCAGTGAAACCATGAGGGGCTGACAAAGTATTTGCTATTAGCTTATGCCAAAGCTTGTCCTGGGATGAGATACGGTGCGCTGCTGGGCTTTGATGCTGAAAGGATGGTGCTTTTTATTCTCTTTCCTCCTTTGTGTTTTTGAAGACCACTAGTGAAATCAAGACATCAGAAATGGAGAGAAAGCAATTTGTGCTGGGGAGAGCCAGAAAGCCCGGGCAAGGTGCCAGAGGTGCTCTTAGGGCTGTTGAATGTTTCAAGGCGCAACAAGACAAAGCAGGATAGATGCTTCAATGCTCTTAGCTGAGACATTGGGGCCGTTCAGGTGCTGTGTTGCTCTTGGGTTGAAATGCCAACTCTATTTTCATCTTCTGCCTTGTTTACACTTAAACAATTATCACTGTGGTTGATAATCCCAGATTTCATTTCACTGTCGTCAGGGTTTTCTTCCTCCCTTCCCATGCTCTTGGCTGTAGCATTTCCAGCTCTGGAAGGTGCTCTTATTTTTAAAGTTTCTGTACATTATTTTTCTCTGAGGTTATAAGATTGGATCAATAGCTTTTGCTTTAGCAAAAGGTGTACAAATGAAAATAGGGTTCTCACACATGTAGGTGCATCTTACGCTATTTTTTGTTGGTTGAGGATGGAGAGATTTAGGGCTCCCCTTTTACAGGCAGATCTGCTGTCAATACATCCAATAGCCTCTATCTACTATTGCAGGAGGATCGCTATGCTGCTAGTACAATGGGCTTTGGGGAAAGCCAGATTGGTGGTAACTGCAATATTTGCAGACTATCTCAGCTCACGGGTGCAAATGTACGTGGGAGCCTCAGCTCTGAATCTGTGTCTGATTCACATCTAGACCCAAGCTTGCCCCGGCACGGCTGTCATTGCGGTTCCTGTTTGCAGGAGGCTCTTGTGCAAATATAAACAGAGCGGTGGCAAGGTACGGAGCACACGGAACGCTTTATTTATAAGTTTACAGGAGAAGCAACAAGGTCCCCAATATCCTCAAACCAGAAGCATCTTAATGGCTCCACTGAGCTCAGTGAGGCTTCTCATGAGTGTGGCGTTGAACCCATCATGTTCTGCAAGATCTGGGCTTAGTCCAGAGGGTCAGGAAGGAACTGGGCAGACCTCGTGCTTATTAAGTTTTTGTTAACCTTCAAAAAGCATTTTTTAAAAAATTAATTAGGTTTTTTACTAATGTGAATTTCTTCATCAAGATGCACCAGATACATGCTCCTGTGTATTTTTCCCTACCTCGGCAGACTGCTGAAAGAAGCTAATTTACAGTTCTGGCTGCCTGCTTTCCTGGCCCTGCCAAATCTGATTTCACCTCTTTTGCTGTAGAGCCTTTCAGGGAGTGCAAAGAGTGGATGTTTTACACCACCAGCATATACCGTGGTGTGAGATGATGGAAAATAAGTTCTGAGCCAGCGTTAGGGTTCTTTATTGAAGATGTCTGTAGCTTTCCCCAGTCTCCTAATAATTCTGCATTTAGTTGCTGGTTTTCTCGTCATTTCTTCTGCTTTTGTTTTTTCAACGGGCTCCTCTTTAGCGAAATGGTGCGCTTGAGACATATGGATTAAATCACAGAACTAGGCTTTTCCAGAAGAGCAATGCTGCCTAGAAAATGTCTACAATTATTGAAGATTATGCCTCGGGATGCGTTTACAATTAAGGGTGAGATTTTTGTGCCAGAGTCAAAGCATTGCAGTCAGTCTAATCAAACCCCAAACGTGATATTTGGCTCCAGTTGGCAAGGTCTCACACAGCATTGTCTTACACAGGTGCCCAGGGACGTCATCTGGTTTTATCAGTGTGTCTGTACCGAGGGAGGGGCAGGACTGGATCCAGAATAAGAATTGCAAAACAGCTTGTAAAAGTTAGTCTGTGCTTCAGGTGGTTTCGTTTGAATCTTAAACTGACACCACTTCATCTGACCTCTAGCTGTCAGGTGCCAGCAGGACAAGTGAGGGTTTGAGGGGAAACATCGGATTAATTGTTTGCATACACTTTGCTCAAACTCTTGTTTTTCATTTAGATTTGCTGGGTAATTGGCAGTTCAGCCATCTGGACCGCACTCAAGCTTTGTGACTGGGTCAGGGTTGCCTGTAATGATGTAGCCTTATTAGTCATGATTACAAAATACATACATTTAATGTTTCTAACTTTTTTGATATTGCTTTTGTCAGTGGTAAATTCCATTTCATAAACTGTAAAAGAAACTGTGCGTTGACGTGTGTAGCCAATTACTGCAGTTTGCTGGTATCAAATGCCTTCAGGCCTCCGATAGCACACAATGCACGGGGAGACATGCTTTATTGTTCAAACAGAACATAAAAGTGCTTTTACTGATGTTAAATGGTGCACTGCATAACTGTTAATCTTTTAATATGGCCAAGTTATGTATTATGCCTAGGAAGCTCTTATTGCTGCTTGCAGTTTGCCCTGAGTCAAGCCCCAGTCTGACAGGAGGACCCGCACGGGTTTTATCTCCGGATGGGTGCTGTTGAGTGTTACCTTCAAGGCAATGGATGTCTCTTACTGGGTGGGGGCTGCTTCTAACTCCCAGGGATATGTTGTGTCAAATGGGGTTCTGTTTGCTGGGAGTCCAGATTTCAATTTCGGACACCTCTGTTAGTTAATGTGAATAACCCTCCTCTGCATCTTTGCACTCAGTAAGATGCAGCATGTGCTGTAATTTAAAAATAAGGTAGAGAGATCCATGGCAATTACCTGAAAAGGGGGTTGTGGGGAGGTGGGTGCTGGTCTCTTCTCCCATGTAACTAGTGAGAGAACGAGAGGAAATAGCCTCAAGTTGCGCCAGGGGAGGTTCAGGCTGGATATTAGGAAAAATTCCTTTACTGAGAGAGTGGTGAAGCACTGGAAGAGGCTGCCCGGGGAGGTGGTGGAGTCACCATCGCTGGAGGTGTTCAAGGGACATGTGGACGTGGCACTGCGGGACATGGTTTAGTGGGCATGGTGGGGTTGGTCTTGATGATCTTACAGGTCTTTTCCAACCTATAATGATTTTGTGATTAAGCCATACTGATCTTGAGGTAGTGATAAGGGGCAGCTATGGTTATTCAAAGCACTTTACAGTCCCTGTGTCCAGCAGAGGAGATAAAAGGAGGACTCTGTATGGAAGGAGACTGGCAGAAAGTGGAATCCTAGAAGCCTGGCAGTGTGTAATAGTGGTGTGCTTGGCTGCCCGTCCTGGCCTCAGTGCTGGTGTGTACTGTTAGTCTAGAAAGGGGATTTAGTCCTTTTGGTGCCATCCTGAGTAAGGGCTTTTTAATCCATGCTTCACTACGCAATCCCATTTGTGGAGAACCTGTGGGCAAGCGTGCAGCTTAGCCTGGATTTAATAGAGAATTCTTAGGTATAGGCTGAATATCTTGAGTGCTGGCTACATCAGACGGCACTGAGGAACCTGGTGGGGAGAAGCAGCTTGCAGGGAGCCCTGCTCACCAGTTATGAGCCTGAGTGCCGCAACGGGATGGTGTTGTCTGGAAATGGGAAAAGGCACCCAACCCCGAGCAACTGCTTGTTGAGGGGTCCCTCCTCATGATTGTTAGCAAAGCATGGTGAATGCTGAGGTTGTGGGGCACTTAGCACTCACGAAATTCCAGGGTTAATGACTTCTGTGAATGGCCGGTGAAGGACATGGGACCTCAGCCCGGTCTGAGGAACCGCTGGCTTCTCTGTCAGCTCCTGGACAGTGGTCACAATAACAGTGATGTGCCATGACTCCAGGGGCTACCGAGGTGGGAAATGAGCAAGTTTTTTATTGTTTTTTATTATTTTTATTATTATAGTTCAAATAGGCAGGTTTTGTAGCCTGATGGCTGCCTTACTTAAGACTCCTGCAGGCTAGTTGGTTTGAATGAGCTTTTGCCATTTTGGAGGGCATGGGCAAGGATGCTGAGTGACACCACGCAGCGCTCTCCATCGCTGCTGTCATCTTGGGCTGTGACATGGAGAGGACAGGCAGGCTGTAGCCCAACTTTCTCTGGCCTGGGGTACCTCCTGCAGAGTGGGGTAACAAGTTGAAACTGCTAACGAGGAAAACTGAGTGGTCTGTGGAAGGCAGAGCTCATCCTTCAAAACCATTTCTATCCACTACAGGGATTGTGGGTTTGGGGAGCAGAGTAGTGTCTGGTTGTTTCTGACATTCACCTGGCAGAGTTTTGCATTTAAATGCTGGCAGGCAGCAACCCAGGCAGGCTCGTTACACATGATGGATGCCGTTAGGTGTAGTGTCATTACTCTTTCAGCTGATGGCTTCGTTTGTAGTTTGCTTCCCCCCTTGGATAGCGGGAGGGAGGAGGAGGGGGCTCGGTTTCTTCCATGGAAACTCTGAGGTGCAGAAGGCTGATTGCTGAGCCCAGACAGGATGATGTAATGCTGGAAATCTGCTCCTCTCCAGTGACATCATGCCAAGGTTTACAGTGGCGTTGTGGACATGGATGTCTGCTGGGAGCAGGCAGCAGGATGGGGCTTCAGGAGCACCGCAAAGGGACCTGGAGTGTGTTAAAAAGCCACTGAGCAGGAGGGCAAATAGACATGTTTGGGAAAGATGATTTTCTTCAGCTTGAGCCTGGGGGAAAAGCCAAATACTCATGCTATTGGGGAGAAGTTTCCAGCTGAACTTTATTGGCAGCATCACTGTGCAGTATGCAAAAGTGATTACTGAGAGCAGAGAGCGATAGTGTGCCACCGGCCCGAATCAGTGCATGTTTCCCCGTGCCTGCTAATTTGGGAACCTTGTTCTTTGCGGAAGGTGACACAGCAATTAGTCTTATTTGTATAAAAATGAATTTCTGGAGCAGAAGCCTGCGACAGGAAAGCATCCTCTGTCTTCTATGTACAAAAAAGTTGACTGATTTGCATCCTGCAGCAAACTTATGGGAAGAACAGATTTGAGCCACTCGTGGGAGGGACACTGTGCTGAGGAAGAGGATGGTGAGCACTGAGCTGTGCCACAAGCTGGTCAGGCAGGGAGGTGGGCTTGCATCCTTGTTGACCCGGCAGTGCTCAAGCTGATGTTTCTCTGAAATTTAGGGCTTTTACTATTGTTCTGCCTTTGTAGGACACTGCTTGAGGTCTTCACTTCTCTAAACTAGGGTTTTAGGCACATAGCCTCTCATTGCAGCAAGGACAGAGCAAACCCAGCATAGAAAAGACCAGCCTAACTAGAAGCCTTTTAGTTGACTTTGTGTTCAACCCATTCCCTTGTCATTTAGGTATGAACAAATGAAACACATGTTCCTTACACATGGTGAGGCCTCTTTTATTTTTTTTTGAGGCAGTCTGGGCTGCTTGCCAAAGCCCAAAGGAAAATCCTAGCCCACTCCAGACATCCCCAGCATGCAGGTGTACTACTTACTTCGACAGAGCCGAGTGGGATCGAATGTGTATGTTCACAATAAATACATCGCCCTGGGGATGGGAGCTGGAAGAGGGTATTCCTAATGAGTTGTGCAGAGTATTGGATGGGATTTGTGTATTTATGTGTATGTGTGTTTTCTATTCCCTCCAAGAACACGGAAAAAAGTCTCTAACCGTGGGCTCATTGTTCTCCACACGTAGCCACATACTGGCTGTGGTTCAGGAGGTCAAGTCTGCTTGAACAAACAGTGCTTTGGCCACTGAAGCGAAATGTGTGGGGAGATGAGAGAATTTGTGGTGAATATTACTTTTGTGCGCTGTTCTCTGCTCTGGAATGTCTGCAAACATAGCAAGGTTTTCCTGAGGCTTTGATGCCTTGCATAAGCAAATTTATCTGCAAATGATGTTTACCCTCTTCTAGCTTGCTGCTCGGAATACTGACATCTGAGCTGTGATGCTCAGCTACTGCTGGCTGCGCCGGTCACGCTGCATCCGTTCCTGTTCCGTAGTGGGTTTTGTTCAGGTAACCACATTTCTGGGCTGAACTTTGCATCTACTCTTCAGGCCATAGGGTGTACAAACCCAGCTCCCTCTCTTGGGATGAAAAGCTTGGGTAGTGCCCAATTAGCTTTGTTATGGGAGCTACGCAGGATTTTGTGTTTTTAAACGCAAGACTTTTTGAATGCTGAGTTTGAGATGGGAGATATGCTGCACAGAGGTTCTCTTGCAGGAATAGAAAAGAACAAATCATCTTTCATGGATAATTAGCAGCATTGAAACATAATTGCAGAAATACTTTGGAGCACGGAGGTGAGAGGTGTGTGAACATCGACAAAGGAGACAGTTCAGTTTCCTCGAGAAAGAGGGAGAAAGGTGTATGGATGAGAGGTGCTATGCCTACAAGTTCACGCTAGCTCAGCTATCCATTTTCAGCTCTTTCTTGAGCAGCACTGGCCAAATTTGCAGCAATGGTGGGAAATAGCAACAGGAACCTGCACAAAAGCTTCCTTCTCGGGTGGTCCCAGCAGATGTGTCCTGCTCAGTGCTCCATGGTTTGGTGATTGTTGCTGGCCAAATGTAGGAAAATTCTTTCCCAACCAAAATTTGGTGTTAAGTCAAATTCTGAGTGTGTCAGCAGATATCCCCATGGCTAAGCATGTAATCCCACTTATATCCTGAGATAACTTTGGCAGCCAGGTCTATTTTTCCCCCATTCCCTTTAATCCATAAAACCTGGATCCTGTATTTACCTCCTGGGGCAGAAAACATTCCAAGTCCTGATTAAAAGCCTCTGTGTATACAAAACCCTTGATGCTGAGCCACCTCGGTGTGGAGGGCTGAGGATAAAACCCTCAGGGTGGAACTTGGGGTTGTGGCAGTCGGGGGATGGAAAGTCTGTCTGTGGGGCTGAGAAAACGGCAGCTCAGCTTCCAGATTAATTCAGCTATGAGGAAAAAAATGGGGTAAAAGCAAGGGGTGTGCAGCTTTTATGTACCTTAGTACTCAGAAGAGCTCCAGCTGTTGTGGGATGGGAGCAGGAAGCCCTGATGTGCTGCTAGAAGCAAAGAGCCACCCTTCAGCGATGGAAGTGAGCCCAGACTGGGGAAGGCTGAGGCTTTCCAAAATGAGCCACGGGCTGTGGAGCTGTCGGAGGGCTCGCCTGGGGTTTCGTACTGGAGTTTGGGAAGTGTTTAGGGAGCGGGGGGGGGGGGGGGGGAGAGGATGGGAAATCCCCAGAGCAGCAGCGTGGGGCTGCCCCTGGTTGCTCTTCCTGCCCTTGTAGCAGTGGTGTGAATTGTCTGATGGAGCTGCGAAATGTCATCTGTGTTTGACCATCGTGGATGGTCAAGGCTAGATGTTTGATGGAGACCTTGGGTTGGATTCCTTTCCTGCAGCTGCCTTCTGTTCTGTACCAAGACCTCCTCGAGTCTCTCTTGAGACTGTTCACCACCTTCCCTAGACCCTCCCTTTCCCTTCGTGTCTCCACCTCCGTCGTAGCCAGGGTGGGAACAAAGCCCGACGCTTTCTGTGTCATTGGGACCAACACCTCCCAGGCAGCCACCGCGACCCTGTTTACACAGGGCTGAGTAAAAACTGAGCAACTGCCTCCACTTTGGCTCAGCGCAGCTCCAACAGTGAGTTTTCAAATGTGTAACTTAAGCCAAGAGCTTCACTTTACTACATATTTTCCACTGTGAGAGAGTCCCCCTTACAATTCGCTGGCGTATCCAGCTTCATGTGGGCGGCGCAGCCAGCAGAAGCTGATCTCGTTCCTAATTTTCCATAGATGAAAGGGAAATAAATCAACGTGAAACCGGAGCCAGGAAACGGCATCGTTCAGCGCGGAGGGGGAGGACACAAAAGAGCAATGCGGCGATGTGCTGTGCCGCGGCTTGTAATGAGGGAGAATCTGTTTTTAAACTATCCCTTATGGTTCACACATATGTCATTGAAAAATAACTTCTATAGGAAAAAGCCAGCCCTTTAGCTCAGTTATTAATGGATTATTTGATTTGGATGGAGAGAGGAAACTTGGAAGAGTGTGATCAGCCCTTGGTAAGGCGGTGACATCAGGAGATGAAGTTGGATGGGGGAAATGCAGCACTAAATGAAATGGTAAAGAAAACAGGGAACTGGAGTATGTGGTCAGGTCTGCACGACCACAAGAAGAAATGTGAAGGCTGGGCAGCCTTTGGCAGCCTTGCGGGCTCTAATTTGGGTTTACGTGGAGTTTTCAGAGACTGCACACTCCCCTCCAGGCTGCATCTCCTCTCCAAGGATAACGCTGCAATTTCCTTGTTCCGTATGAGAAACGTAGCCTGGATAAAAGGGCACTGCCCAGAGCTGCCCCTCAGACTGCGGATGGGGACACCAGCCAGGCCGTGGGGCTGCTCGGGCCACGTGCCTTGGGCCCTGCTGCAATGGGGATGACCTTCGGGTGGTGACAACTGGGACCTGCGGAGCGGTGGCACTGGTGGGGCAGAGCTGGGCTGCCCTGGGCTACTTGGTGCTCAAAGAGCAGGGGAGGACAAGGGGAAATGGGGACGTGCGTTTCTTCTAGGGATTCCTAATGAACGCCATGAGGAAAATGGAGAAAATAACTTTTTTGAGCCTGTTCTATGGAGCGCAGGATATTGAGTGCATGCTTCAGAAAGGCAGTGTTATTTGGAATACACCGGATGCAAAATGAGGGTGTTATTTCAAAACTGCTCATTGTTTCATCTTCTTCTCTCTCCCTTTCAGCTTTATTAACTGCTGGTTAAAGGGCTGGCAGACCATGATAGACAATGACATCCATTCATTTTGTCCTATTCATTTCTCAGAGGCCTGGGCTGGGCTTTTGTGGTTTGGTTTTTTGTTTGTTTTTTAATTTCCATGCTGGACAGTGGAAGGTCAGGCTGACGCTACCCTCCCTTTATGTAAATGCCTCCCACAATGCGCAGGCTACCCCTTAATGGAGCTTTCCAGCGGACCTGAATGTGAGTTTTGTGGGATGCTGCCCGTGGGGCTGTTGTCCAGGGGATGCTGACCTGCGCTGGTCCCCTCACCCTGGCCTCGGGGCACCACCGAAGCAATTAGCACCCTGAGGGCGAGTGGTGGTGTGGGTGCAAGCTGCTGCCCGCTCCTCCCCTGCGCCCCGGGAGCAGCAGGGTGTGCCTGCAGAGGAGGGGAAAAGCTTGCTTGCTTTTTTTTTAC
Organism: Gavia stellata; assembly: GCF_030936135.1. Taxonomy (NCBI): domain Eukaryota; kingdom Metazoa; phylum Chordata; class Aves; order Gaviiformes; family Gaviidae; genus Gavia; species Gavia stellata. Next base: position 9,831,570 of record NC_082617.1, read on the forward strand.
TGTAACTGCTGATGCGAAGCCGAACTCTGCCTGGTTCTGCTACCTTCCCAGGCTGTCCCAGCAGTCGGCGTTGCTGGTCGGCGGGGTCTGAGCCCCGCTGTCACGCCGGGCGTTTGCGATGGCTGTCAGGGAGAGCACCACCTCGTCCCGCTGTCCCCTTATTTTATCCTTGCATGAAAACATCTTTCCTTGACTGTCGAGAGGAGACTACGGTTGCAAAAGCCCATTGCCAGGTGCACCCTGAGTTGCCCTGCTTAAGCATATCCATGGAAGCAAACTTTCTGAGCGAGTATTAAGAGATTATTTTTTTAATAGTCTAATTTGCTGCTTGCAAGGGTTCAGAAGCATAATTTGACTTGATGCTTCAATTAGGGAACAAAACCACACCGTGTGAATAGACCTGAGCCAAATCAGCCCTGATTGAGAGGAACTGCTTGAAAAAGTTCTGCCATGGAGTTATTCACACTCGTTATTTTGTCAACGCTTTGGATAAGACAATAACTTAAAGAAAAGGAAAAAAGAAAACAAGGTTTAAATTCTGGATAGGTATCTGATAGGCAGCATTTGGTTTTTTGAGTAATCTGTTACTATGAAGTCACTCTCAGGTGGTGCTATTAATACTGTAAACAGATGGTGGGTGTGTCTATTAAAGAATACCTGTGAACTTGGCAGTACAATTTTTGAGCAGTTTTTTAAAGCATTCCTTTCAAAGCTGTCCTATAGATTTATGCTATTCCTGGCTAAGCGTTTGTAATCTGGAGGGGCTAAAAACCAACAGCCGTATAGTGACCACGCTATAAAGGTCGTATTTGGGCTGGATGTAAAGACAGTGACACCAGAGCACATGGTGATTGTGGGGCCTCTATTTTTAGGGATCCACACTGTAATTTGTGTGGAGTATGACATAAATGCTGATTTTAAGTTACCAAATGAAGAGTTTGAAGGCAGAAATCACAGAGCGACAAGCTGCTGTGTGGTCATATAGGGAAAAAAAATAGCTCTAAGGGTTTGATCCTAGTGTGTTTGCTGGAGAGCCAGTAATGATTACAAGTCTGTGCAGATGGATAAGCCGCTCTCTTTGAGAGAGGTTGCCTGGGTGGCAATGCCAGCCTGAACGTGGCCGGCATCTGATGGCAGGTAGCAGCAAACCCTTGGGCTCTGCCGTGTCCCGGGATGTTCCTCTGAGAGCTGCCAGGGGAGCTGGCTAGCTGAGACCTGGAGATGCTTGGTTTTTCCTCCATTCTTCTTGGGTCTGGAAAATAGAGGAGAAAGAGGGTGTTTTCCATGTATAGGCAGAAATGCAAGAACTACTTATTTTGTGGTGCTTCAGCTCATCTTTTTCCAGTTACTGTGGGAATTGGGAAGTTCGGAGATGCCTTAAGATTAGTCAGGTCTTAGAGTCCTTCTAATTTTTGCCTCGTGGTTGCTTAAACTTTTCTTACAGTAGGAATGTTAGAGATGTGTTCTTGTTGTGCATGCCTGTATCTGATCAGGTGTGACCTCGCTGCAAAGCCTCTCCTCAGACAATGAACTTGGATGATGCCTTTCTTCTACCTTGCTGTCTGTTTCCATGACATTTATAGGAGTTTAATTATCTTGAGCCTTTTTCCTCTGTCAAAAGTGATTGAAATCAGCCATCAGATTCAAGAGTTATTGAGGTAGGCAGACACACCTGTGGCTGCACAAAGAGATCACACATGGCTTGCTTTCAGGGGAAACCAGCCAAAAAAATGCATTGCTATCCTAATGAATTCATTAGAGGGGAATGCTTCCTCATGTGTTAGCTTAAACTTTCAAATTAAATAACTCTCAATGTGGTTTCTGGTATACATAGGAGAGGTGAATATTTAGTTGCTAGCAGTTGTAATTACAGAGGTGGCCAGAAGGCTGAGTTGTTTCTTTGAAGGTGTGTATGCCGGCTATGCATACAACAGTTCTACTCCAAATATTTCCTTGAGGTAGGATCCTTCTAGGGAGTGACCCACTTCTGCTCTAGCTCCTTGTGCTGGCAAAAATGCAAGAACTGGTTCTGCCTAGCTGAATGGAGGCAACGTTTAAGACCCTGCACGAGGAACGTGCACAGATCAGGTCTGCTAAGGATCTACACCAGGTCTGACCTTAACATCTCGCACATTCCCTCGGAGATGGTGCAAGTGTGCCAAGTTCTTCTGCCAAGCTGGCCCTGCGTGAAGAGTCTAAACCTGCTTTTCTCTCATTCCAGCTCTTCTCAGAATTGGGTTTCCTATTTTTCAGTCAAAACTGGAGAGGGGAAAAGAGTCAGACTATTTACCATGTTCATGGGAGTTTTGGAGCAGCCAAAGAAAACTGAGTCACTCTGGAAGGGTTCTCTGCAGTCAGGTTTTTTACCTCTTTTTCAGAAGAGTGGAGAAAAAAAAGAAGGAACACCTTTGCCCAGCCAGCAACTCAAAAATAAGCCAGCAAAGGAATTATTTCTTCCACTTGAGCCTGGTTAGCAGCATGGTCTAGATAGATTGCATTGCAAGGTTTCCATCCCACAGCTGTGAGAACCTCTGGGGCCTTTGGTGACTTGGTCCCAGCGAGCCAAGGGACTGCAGCTCCTGTCCCGTTTTCTGTTCTTGGGGAAGGTGTTACTGCAGGAGACCTGTAAATGGTTTCTCAAGAGAAGTGTCAGCTGGGGATGGTCGCCAGCTGGCCAGGAGAGCCACAGCAGGCTGCTCCTTGTAGATGGACGCAGTTCTTCATCCTCCAGCCCTGAGGTCCCCTTGGAGCTGGTGTTCACCCGCTGAGTGTGTGGGCTTCTTGCACTGCTGGGGCTGAAATCAGAGCGCTGGCGGGTACCATGAGCAGGTCTTGTGGCTTGGCTTTGCATCTGCTGCAGGTGATGGAAATCCCAAAGTTATTAGGGCTTGGCTTGGGTGACTGGTGAAGGGGTTAATGGCACAGGCTCAGCTGGCTTCAAGCTGGCCTGGGTCAGCCCTTCAGAGGAGGGGTTCAAGGCTGGTGGAGAGCACTGGTGGCCTCCAAAGGGCTGGGTGGGACAGGGAGCCTGCCCTTGCCTGCAGGTTGCTTTGTGGTAAGATCAGTGCCTCTGGTGCAGGCTCCTGAGGCTGTGCTGGCCGGGTCAGGGTCTGTCCCTGCGGACGTGGCGTGCAGTCAGTGCTCCAGCGGGAAATGCGTGCTCTGCTCCAGAGGTGACGGTCAGGCGCTCTGTAAACACCCGGCGATAGCTGTGTTTGACGTGTCCCAGCTTTCGCAGGAAGAGGCCGGGGATAAGGATTAAGCCCTGGCTTCAGGAAAGCTGCTGGGGATATGTCAGGCGTTAGCAGGGTGCCTGCCCCATGCCAGAAGTGGAAACTAAGTCATTAGGAAGTCAGTCTCTTTCAAAAGTACCCAAATTTGGATGCTTCCCTCCTCTCAGTGGAGGAGCTCATTTAAGTTAACAGTGCTTGACGTCTGCACCTATAGATGTCACACTTAAAATATACATGCTTATATGTGCAAAACACGTATGTGCGCACTGCAGCTGCAAAGCAGAGCTTAGAGAAGCGTGCAAAGGGGCTGAGGAGGAAAGCGTCCCTGTCACTCCTGTGCCACATGATGTGGAAGTACTCTGGAAAAGTATCATGTTCCTGGGTAATAACTAAAGACTATTAATATGTCTGTAATGCTAACGCTAATACTAATGCTAATATGTCTGTACATAGTGAGAGATTTAGGGTATGCAACCTTAAATCTGGTATTTCTGAGATTTTTGGAACCCTTGCAGCCTAAATTTTTTTTTAAATTGTGTATGTGTGTGCACAGGCAGCTTGATTTTAAAATAAAAGTTGCAAAAGCTGCTTCAGCCATGTGGTCTCACATTGACATCTATAAAGTTTATCAGCAAGCATGGGACGCGCATGTATGGGCACCTGCGTGCATGTATACATATGTGTACATATAGGAAACATCTATTATGGGTAACCTAACATGCAGCTGCTACTTCAGAGAGAAAATATTTGCTTCAATGTGATGAAATTTGAACTAGAAGTCATGCAGTTTAATAAAAACGTGTGGTTTAGATTCCTTGTTCTTCACATATGTTTCTAATCTGCTGGGGGGGTTCAGACCATCTGCCCAGAACACACAATTTAAAAAAAAAAAAGTTTAAAAATGCTCATTTTGTAAGGTCAGTCTTTATATTTGCAATAGGAAAATGAAATTTGAGAGTAATGTCCTCTCTTTATTGGGGTGGAGAGAGGTGGGACTGTCAGTGGTTTATTCTTTTCTTTCTTTTTTTTGCCTTTAAAGACCTGAACTGTGCGCTATTATTTTTCCCCTCTTTGCAAAATAGCTGCAGCAACCTCCCATATTATTTTTGCCTATGATATCACAGTGCTTGGCCAGGGCTGTAGAGAAGGAGGGAATATAAAGCAGCCTTTTGTCACACCAGTCTACACGGCCCCTCTCCCTGTCCGTCCGTCCTTCCAGGCTGGGGCCGCAGAGTAGGGGCAGCCGTTCAGTCGCATCCCACTTTCCCTGTCCATAACTGATTGCTTCATACGCGAAAATCCTAGCAGATAGATTGTGGCTTGTTTAACAGACATAAATATATAAAAATAGCCAGCGGAGCTGAGTGTCTGAGCATGATGGTTGTTGATTTAAGGATATCTGTCTCTTTGGGTGTTTTTTAGCAGGTCTTTGTATTTGCTTTATTTTTTAAGGCATCTTGGCTGCCTTTTCCTTTCCTGCAGTCCCTACCGCTTGGCTGCTGCTTTGCCCTGGGCGTCCCTTCCCGTCCCATCGAAAGAGTTACGGTGTTTGTCCTCGCTCGGAAGAGGAGGAATGTGGACAAATCGACAGCGGAGCGCTGGCCCCGGGGATGGCAGCGGTTTTAGGAGGGACCTGGGTTAGCAGGGAGCTTGAAGTGGAAGAGAAAATCAGAGCTTGCAAATATTCTGTTCCAAAGGACTGCAGTGTGTGACAGTGATGCTACCATGTTTGTAGCGACTGATGTAAGGCCGCCTGCACAGGGCTGTAAGGCGTGAGGATAAACAGAAGCCGAGGAGTCATTTCTCCCCTGGGTGGGTCCTTGCTCCCTTGTGCAATTAGCTGCAATGGTTATTAAAAGTCCTTGTCCGCTTTGCAGCACAGTCTATGGAGCACGCAGCTGATGTCTGGTGGTTTGCAGCACCAGACATGAGTCAAGGGAAAGCTGGACGCGTCCCCTGGTACGTGCGTGGGACGGACTCTGCCTCCTGCTCTGCGCTGCCTGACCTGGGATGCTCCTGTGGGAGCCTCTCAGCCGGCGTTGTAAGGACAAGAGATTTAAACCACAGTCCAGTTCCTGCTGTGTTGGCCATGCCTACCTTCAGATTTTTTTGGTTTTTTTTAGCTTAAATTTTCCTACTTGCTGGAGAAAATCCCCCTTGCTACCAGCAGCCGTGCCTCTGGTGCAGCCCGGCTCTGCAGGTCCTGCCCCGGCTGGAGAAGAGCTGCGTGGGGCCGACCTGCTGAGGGATGCTGCGCTGTCCCCGTGATGCCTTTTCCAGCTCTGAAACAAAAATCCGGGAGAAACCCATTGCTATGATAGCCTTGCAGTAAATACTTTGTAGATTTGATGCTTTCTGTGCTTCTGCCAATGCCACCTGGTTTCCAAGCTGCCTCTTTCTTAAGGATTGTTTTTCTCTCTGCCCTGTGTCTCCTGAGTTCCTGGATCTTAATTAAATGACAGGTTGCTAATTTGCCTTATCTGGGTTTTTCCACCCATTTGGTAAATTTTTGAGCAAAAACTGTCCTCCAAGGTCTAAGCATTGCCTTTTACCTAGGAAAGACACATCGCCCACTGGAAGCAATGCTCATTTATGGCTCATGGTGGGAACTGCAGGGTAACAAACAGCGATGGGCATGTAATACTTTGTCCGAGCACTGCGGCCGCGTCAGTCAGTCGGGGTCAAGGTTGAGTAAGGTGAAGTACAATTGCCTCAAAGCATAAAGCAGCCTCAGGGCTTTTTGGGATCTTTAAACTGGTGATTAGATGGCTCTTCTGAAAGGATGGAGGTTTCAATTAGGCAAAGTGCCTGGGGATGAATCGCTGTTGGCAGGGAAGGGAACGGGAGCCGGTGCAGGGAGGATGGGACCGTGTGGTCCGGGTGGCCAGTCTGGAGTTCAGCTTGGGCTCTTGCCCCATTGTTAAACATCCATTTGAGCTTGGTCAGGTTTTTTCATCCTGTCCCTTTTCTGTTCTCTTCAGGGCATTGCCAGTCCCTACACGAGAAGCTCTCAGGGCAGGATGTGATTAAGTGGACAGGGGTAGCAGAGGGCTGAGGAAGGGGTGACTGTAGAGATGTTATATGGGACTGGAGAGAGCAAAGGGGCTCTGGGCTGCCAGGATTTGGTGAGAATTCTGGGGAAAGTGGCAGGAAGAAGAAGTCGGCAATGATTAATGGGTTTGACAAACTCAGCTGTTTGGAAAGGCAAGAAAATCTTTCACCCATTGAGGATAGGAAACTGGAATGTTGGACGGGTCCGTCCATCGCCTGTAAAGTGCTGTTGTGTAAATAATCCATACTGCTGAGGAATACTGCGTATATTGTCTTTGGGAATTAGCTCTGTGTTGTCACTTAAACAAAAAATGACTTTGGTATAAGCTCTGCTTTGCATTTGCTCCGGCAAGCGCAGAGGGTGCTCAGCGTTGTGGCTGTGGCCGCTGCTGGGGGAATGCTTACATTAGGGTAGGGCGTTATTTACATTGCGGGGTTATCGGAGCTGGGGCTGGGGGGGGAAGTAGCTGCCTGGAAATGAACCTTGTATTAGTGTCTCCTGCTCTGCTAATGACTCGAGTCCTTGACTGGTATTTGGGTATTGGCAGAGCGACAGCTTCTTCAGGAGAGCTTTCCAGAATTAGCAAAGCCATCTGGCTTTTGTTCTTCTCTTAGAGAATCGCTTGTCCTTCCCTTCCAGTAAGGAGTCTTTGCTAAACTGCTCATAATTTGTATTGCGATACTACGCTGACAGACCTACAGCGCGCTGCAGTCTCTGCAAACACATACGAAATACAGCCCCTTGCTCTAAAAAGCCTCTTTTCTAAGAAACAGCCACGGAGCGGCTGACCTGTGGATCTGGCAGTTACGACTGGAGGAAGCATGACGTGGCATTGCCCGATGGTGTTTCCATCCATCGGAGCGGGGCTGGATGTTGAGGATGGCTCGGAGCGGAGGGTAGCAGGGCTTGGGGAAGAGGCATAGAAGAGGGGACTGCGCTTCCCTGTCTGGCTCCTTCAAAGCCAGCGGCCAGGGCTGATGGCGAGTTAATGGATCCTCGCATGATAGGAAATTGGGTTCCTCCCTGGGATTATAAAATATAAAGGTTGAAGATTACTGGGAAGGTTAATTACCTTTGAGCTAAAGGGCTTATTTTCTTCTTGTTTCTGTGGTCAGGGAAAGAAGCGTGCGCGTTGTCCAAATAATTACTGTAGTTTGTGTTCTGTAAGTTTAATATCAGCAATGCTAATGGCTTAGCTTTGGGGTGGGGACGCAGGACGAGGCTGACGTGTCGTGAGCGCAGGGTTTCTTAGGGTACCTCCTTTCCCAGATGGAGATACAGTGAGAAAGAGAAACTATTATCAGTCCTTAAGAGAGGTTCTGGTGAAACTTCTACCCTTTTTCTGTTTAATTAAACCTGTTTTTTCTAACGAGGGCTGGGAAAAGGCTCCTATCTGAGTGCCAAAAGCCAGAGGGAGTCATTCTTGCAGTAACTGGAGCCCAGGAGGGGAAATAGCAGAGGTCTTGCAGCAAAGCTGCCCCGTCTGTTCCTGCAGCCCCTCTGCGCAGGATGGGGAAGCAAACATCCGGGTTGGATTTATCCAAACCACCAAGTATTTCTTTGTAGCTGACTCATGACTGCGTGTGAGTCAAGCCTTTTATTTCTTTTTGAGCCAGACCTTCAACTATTGCCTTCCCATTTTGTAGTGCAAAATTTTTGGAAGCCCAAAGGATGCCTTTTAAGTGCCACTTGCTCCATCTGGTGAGCTCACTCCTGTCCGTGGCTGGCCAGCGAGAGGGGTTCAGGACACAGGTACAGGGGCCGGTGGGGGTGATGAGGCTTCGTCTGACCCTGTTGCTGCAGTTTGGCTTCTCTTCTGGAGCAGCTGTGTTTAAACGAGGGAAGCTGGGATGATGCCAGTAAAACAAAGGATGCACCGATGCTCTGAGCGATTATCGTACCTCTGACTTGGAGTCTCACTGCACTGGCAGAGCCGGGGGCATGGTGAGCTCTGGGTGACCCCTTGCTTCCCTTCTTCACTGACTTCTCCGATACCACTCTTACTCCAACCTCTGCAGACAAGGAGCCGCTCGGAGCCCTGGAGCAGGGCAGCCACTGTGTCTTTAGCAGACAGCCTCCATCCATAGGCAAGTGCTGATGACAGGTTTTATCAAGTGGAACATCTGAGGGTTGGCAGGCTGTCTTCAAGACAGGGATTAGGTTTTTTGGAAGCTCGCTGGTGGATCTCTAAGCTTACACTTCATCACAGAGCTGCATTGAACCTCTGCCACTATTAAGCCACCCCACCAGGTTTGCATTTATGGAACCAGTGAGTTTGTCGTAATAAAACTTAGCAACATCTCAGTTGCTTCCAATAATTTAAGATTTTTTTGGTGCGTGTGTTACATTTGTACATCCTGGTCCTGTGGTTATCTAATTTAAATGTAGGAGTTCAAAAAGGCACATCAATCGGTATTTATTCTTATGGACGTTGAGAGTCTCTAAGACTTCTGGGGTAATGCAGTAAAACAACAATCCGGTTAATTATCGGTGCGTTGCAGTGACAGCCCCGAAGCATCCCGGTATTTATGGAGCTGCTGCCAATGCCAGATGAAGTCACTCCGATTATCCTCGCCAGCTGTTTGTTTTGTTGAACCACAGCGATTTCTCCAAGTTACTGAAGTTGATGTCATTGGAAGCGATGTGACATTTTTGCACACATATAGAATAAGTGTTAAAAAATGCTCCAGAAGAGCTTTTCCAGTCTTGTCTGGGAGCTGGCTGGGGAGTTGAATTCAACTGGCTTGATGGAACTTAATCCGTAAAGCAAATGAGTCATCAGGCGTAAATGGCTTTACCATAAATGTCAGACAGATTCTTACTGGTCCTGACAGTTAGCACTTACATCTGTTTGGTGGAGCAAATAAAAGCCTCACAATTCACAATCATTTTCATAAATGTGCTGTCCTGCCTCTTCCTCTTCACGGGGAGCTCTAGGAATAAAGGTCAAAATGTGATTTATTCCCCTTTTTAAGAACTAGCCCTTCTGATGGATGAAATATTGGTTATTTGCAGGTAAAAATTGACCTTTTTTTTTTCTGCGCTTCAAATTTTTTGTCAAACCAGGAAAGCACAACTGGGCCTTGCCCTCTGCATGCTAAGAACCACCCCAGTTGCTGGAGCACTTTTTTGAGCCCTGTGTGCCCAGATGGGCCCAACTTGTTCACACGCCGAAAGAGGACTTTACCCACCGTGGGTGGCTGGGGCCGGAGGACACCGTGCTGGTGACCTCTCCTTGGAAGCCACGCCAGTGCGTTACGGACTTGCTCCCTGACTTAGATACTTCTTTACTTAAAAATAAGTCTTAAAAACCTAAATGACTTGGCTGGTAAAGTCTTTAAACCGCTCTCTTAGTGTAATTGTAAGTTCTCACTCTTACAAAGGCTTTATGGAAAATCCGTAGCTGTTGCATGGGGCGGGAATTAATGGTATCTTCGTTATCGCTGCTCTTGCTGAAAAAAGCAGATGCTGACATAGGAAGGAGAGAGGCTTGGCTGTTTTGTGTAACCATAACAGTGAAACAAATAGACACTTGAGTGAGGGAAGGGAGCAGAGCTGGCTGCTGCCTTTGTCAGCCCGCGCCGGGGCTGGGGGCAGCTATCTCTTGGTGAAATTTATTAGCGGCAACACACTTGAGAGGACACAAAAGGCTTGCGAACCTCCCAGCACGGCTTGCTCTATTTAAAGTTGGCTTTTTAAATCAAAGAAATGGGGCTCTTGACAGCAGAGCTTTGTGCATCTCTTGTGAAGTTCAGATAGTAGGGCTTTTTATTACAGGCTAAATTAGCCTATTTTATTGTTTTGCACTGAGGGATGAGGTCAGTTGACTGGGAATCTTGCTAACAAGGTTTTACTCCTGTCTGCTTTTTACAAGTGTTAACACGGGGTACCCACCGGTGCCGTGCACTTGCTGTTAATGAAACAAAGATGAATGGTCTAGCAACCCCATGAGCTCGCCTTCTTCCCCCACTACTGAGCTGCTCAACCCATGTCAGTGTACTTGAGCTCAGATGCTCCCTGGGGCTCTCATTCCTCCAAAATCGGGTGCGTTGGTTTTCCTTCTGATTTTTGCATGCTTGAATGCTGCTGCTGGAACAATAAGAAAAGGATGAACTTTGCTGGGCAGGGTGATTGATTGGGTTTGAAAAGGAAATGGGAAAATAGCAGGCATGTTGAACGATGCTCATGAAGCGTGGTGAGCTCTGAAGGAGCTGTCTGATGCGGCTCACGCTTTTTCCTGGCACCCTTCGTGTCCCAAATTTATTCAGTTACGCTCTGATTTTCTCAGGTTCTCGACCCAGAACTAGCAGGAAGCTTCCCTTGTTCGTACTCCCCCGCTCACTCAGCAGCAACCGCCGAGCCAGCGCTGTCCTTCGGTGGGTTGAGTGAGGTTGGGGTTTGTGCCGTGGCCCCAAGACTTGAGCCTGTGGCTCCTGGGACTTGCAGGTGATGTCTTTCCATGTACTCAAAGGCGCTGCCAGTGCCTTGAGCCATCAGACCCAGAGGATGCTCAGCTCCTGTTGTGCTGCAGAGAGGCGGGGTGGGATCGAGCAGGGGTTTCTCCCTGTGCGCAGCTCAGGAGCTGCCATCAGCTGAGACTAAAAGCAAGCTCAGCTTTAGCAAATTCTCTTCTGCTTAACCTTTTGCACTGTATTTAGCCAACATGCCTTTCTTTGCTTTATCTATTCCTCGAGGAAACACAGTTACAGTCTTGGTCACTTATAGGATGCAGACTATCAGCTCTCCTTGAGGTGTAAATCCAACCTTATCAGGAAGAAAAAGCTTTCAGCCTTCCTTCCTTGCCTCTTGGAGACAAGTACCAAGTCTGCTTTTGTGGCTGTTTTATTTCAGCTTATCCCAGCAGTGCCGGACACTCCCCATAACCCTATGGAAACTGGGGAGCTTTAACCACCTACGTGAGAGAAGGGCATAAATGGCTTAACTCAGGTGTCAGTGAGGGGCAGGGAGGGTTGAGGTCCTGTGTGCAGAGATAGCAGCTGGAAGGATCTTCACATCACCAATGTGAAGCAAATTGCCTTGGCCAGGTTGGGCATCCCCCACTGGAGGGAGCCCCAAAGGGGCAGCCTGTTTTGTTGCTTTGGATGTTATAGGGTGTGAGTAATCCCAGAGCACCCCCAAGTTCCTTCAAGTCTCTGCTCAGGGCTGGGCAATGTCCTTTTGGTCACACCATGGCCGAGTTCCCCGTGCAGGTCACGTTGTCAGGTGGTGGCCAGAGGTGGCTGGAAATGGGAAGTGTTCTACAAGACAAAAACTTGGCGTTTTCTGTTTTCCCAAGGCCGCATCCCCATTTTTTGGTGGTTATGTTGCGGGGGAAAAAAAAGCCACAATATTAATGCCAGAACTGCTTTATGGAATAATAAAAAAAGGGAAAGCGAAGGAAAGACTATTTCTCTGTCTTAAAATAGTATTTGAAAACCACTTTGCAGACGTTTCTATTAATTTTGTAAAGGTTATTCACAGGAAACAAGGACTAATAAGCTTAAATCAATGCTCAATTCCAGTGTAACTTGCGTAGCATCTGAGAGGTGCCCAGACATTACAGTGAGCTGCCGCAGAGATGGATGTTATAACCTGGAAATTGAGGAGGGAAACCCCAGGCAGCTGTAAGCTGCCCCTCAGAGCCGGGCAGGATGCAGCCAGGTCCGCATGGTCCTTGCAACCTTTGTTCCCGGTGGATCTCTGCCAAAAATGTGAACAGCACTTTTTTTGGTGGTCGATGGTATGTTTTCATGGCACGGTGGCTGAGCTCCCCGTGGACCCAGCGGCACCCGCGGCCGGACCGTGTGTGGCTTTCGTGTACAAAGGCAGATTTGGCCCATAATTTCAAAAATATCCTTTGGTTTTCCGTGGGGCTGTTTGCCAGTCTGGCCAGGCTCCATTTGGAGCTTCTGGTTCCTATTATGTGCCCAAGTCATCCTCCCAGTTTTGCTGTAATTGTCCTTTTTCCCTGATGCCTTACCCATGTTTTTCTATTATTAAATAAGATTTTCTTTTCCCTTAATTAAAATAGCAGTTCTAATAACCCAAGTAGTAAAGTCTTGTCTTATGTAACCGTCTACTGAATAAACTGGGTTTTGGCATTATGGTTAAGCAGCGCAGTGGTTCCTTAGGAAACTGAAGAGCGGTTTCTGCTCTGACCTTTGGGCTGTGGCTGTGTTGTGCTTCATTCGCTATATAGCGAGTGGTCTGTTAAGCAGCCTCTGTGCCTGATGAGTTTGCTCTGCACCTGGTTTTCAATAAGCCACTGCAAACCCCCTCCCTCTTTTCTCTTTTCCTGATCATCGGATGCATTTCTAATCTTTTTCTATGTCTGCCACACTGTTGTGGGTGGAAGATCGAGGTGAGGCAAGATGTAGAAAAGGGGGGGTGATGTCTTTTTTGAGACCAACTGATGGGATGGGAGAAGCAGAGAAGTTTTGAGGCCAATAAACAGCTTTTTGGACTGGGCAGAGCAACTCCGGGGCCCTGCGGAGCTGCACGGGAACAGGCAGGAAAGGAGGTTTATTTATTGTCTACAGGACACTGCTGACTTGGGGTGCGTAGAGCCCTTTTATTTTTGCTGCACCTGCCTTGCCCGGGGCTGTCAGCGCTGTTGTATTGTAGGCGTGGGGCTGACCTTTCCGCAGATGCGGTTATCTTTTTGGGAAGGTGTGTTTGGCACCGGGTGTGAAGCACGGTGGCTTCACACCTCCTGGAGCAGCCCGAGATAAGCGGCTGCTTGACCCGGCCCTGGACACACAGGGGTTTTCCCTGGCTCACCTCGGGTGATGTGCCCGTGTCAGGGAGGTGGCCCTGCCAAGTGTTTTGGTTTTCATTTCTTGGTGGTGTTTATCCCCTTGACCGCACTCTCGGGCTGGTGGCTCCACGTGCACCATCCATCTCCCTAACGCTCTGTCTGTCCTTCCCCGCAGGGCGACATCCAGCAGCTCCTGATCGTGGCGGACCCCCGAGCAGCCTACGATTACTGCGAACACTACAGCCCCGACTGCGACACCGCCATCCCCGACTCCCCCCAGTCCCAGGACCCCAACCAGGATGAATATGTAAGTCTCTCGCAGGGTTTGGGGATGCTTTTGGGGCAGCAGTATCCAGCTCCGTGTTGTGGTTGCAAACGCACTCGGCTTTTTCCTCCTGTTCAGCTTCCCTGCAACTCATCTGTAAGGGCAGAGACAGCTTAGTTTTGGGGTTTGCAGGTTCTGGTCTTGGCTCGTGCCCTTGGGAGTTTCCCCTCCTTTCTCCCCTCCTCCCGTTTCCAGAGGCTGAAATGAATATTTGCTTGGAGCTCAAAAACTTGCAGGAGAGACAACCTGAGCCAAGTGTGAAATACTGACCTTCCCTGGCATGTCAAATCCTGTCCAAAGCAGGGACCTGTTTCTAAATTTCAAATTGAAAAATTGCTGCTTAATCTTTTTACAATATTCTTTGAAACAACAGGTGTTAAAGGAGGAGGAAACAGTTTTGCCCATGTATTTGACATTTGAATTTCATTTTGGCAGAAATGCTCCCAGCTCATCTGTTTAAGCTGCTGTGCTCAATACTTTAGCCGTAGATCTTTTCTTTAAAACAGGAAAAAAAGACTGATACAGGATACCTTTTTGTTTCTGCTGCTCAATTAGAAATGGCAGGGTGTGGCTGACTTCCAGAAGGGTATCACCTGAATTTTACACATTTTTAAGAGGTCTCAGGCTCAGCTCACAGCAATTAAAGTGTCTGGCATCCTCAGCTGCTTCTCAGCATCTTGGCTGCTCTCTTGGTCTGATTTGCCGGTCCACACACTCTCTTGCTTTCAGCTGGTCTCAGATCTGCGGGCTCCTGCCGAATCCCCACGAAGTTGTAATGCCGTCAGCCCGCTCCGGCTTAGCTTTGGGATTGAATTAAAAACCTGCGCCTAGCAGGGCTTTGGGGAGCAGAGCGATGCTCGCGGGCAAGGCACAGCCGCCCAGCCCCGGGGAAGTGCCGTAACCGCTCCGCCAGCACTTCTGGAGAAACAATAAATAAGTAAGATAAAATAGACTTTGGTATAGTCAAAATATGTGGTAGTAGGAAAATAAAACTCTTCTTTTGGAGCCAGCGGTTCAACAAGGGCTGGCTTGTCTTAGGGCTGTGTTGCTCCATGTAAGAATAACTCTTCCACGTGCCGGCGTCTGCTGCCAGTGAGGGCAATGGACTGGCGAAGAAATTTGCCGTGCCCGGCTGTAAGCAAATGTTTTGTATTTCATTTTGAAGAATGACTGACGCCTTGTGGAAAACGCTGAAAATATTTTGTTTTCGAAGCCCTTCTGCCTGCGGGTGGATGGGAAGTCGCACGGATGCTGTTAGTGCAGTTGGATGAGGGAAAATAGTATCCCGGTTTCTCAGAGCAGCTGTGTGATTCAAGTGTTTTCTTCCCCCCTCTGACTATCTCAGATTTGTGACCTGGGAGGTCTGAAGAATCTGTGGTTTGAAAAAAAAAATGTTGTTTTCTTTTTTATTGTGTTATTGTGGGTGACTGAATTGTTGCGGGGTAGGTCCATCCTCTCTGATAAGGGCAAATGTGCCACAGGACCGAGAGATTATTGGGAGTCTCCTCAAAGCACAGCCATTGCCACAGCAGCCCAAAGCCAGGCTCTTGGTGAAGGTTTCACAGAAGCTGATGAACAAGAGGAGGGGAAGGATTTCACTGCATGGATCTGCATCACGGCGTGGCCCCGTTGACATGAAATAATGTCTAAAAGAGCTGGCAGGAACGTGCTTGGGTGCTGCCAGCTTATTTTCTGCTTTTTGTCTTCTCTTTGCAGTACACTGATGGGGAGGGAGAAGGTGATACCTACTACTATGAGTACCCCTACTACGAAGATGTTGATGAAGCTGTAAAGCCAGAAGCACCCACCACCAAACCCGGCACTCCCGAAGTGGCTGCTGGAGAGACACCTGAAACCAAGCAGGTACCGACACGGGGTCCTGGCAAGGATGCGGTTGATAAATGGCACCTTTATAGAGGGGGGAGGTGGAGGATGGTGCAGAATTTTTTTTTTGTTTCTTTGATTCTGGCATTTTATTTCTGCAATAGGACTATCCTGCCCCCACGCCATCACCTGATGGAGGGGACCCCGGCAAGCAGACGAAAGGGGATGCTACGGTGGATGACCCGCTCGTGGATGAGTACAACTATGAAACCATTAACGAAGAGTACTTCACGCCTCTCCCCTATGAAGATGTCAACTACAACGAAGAAGTAGACCCCCAGGGCGGACTCACAGAAAACGCCGTGGAAGCTGAACTCCCGACGAGTACCGTCATCACCTACAATGAGACCGATGTAATTTTAATGAATGTTTTCTCCCTTTCGCTTTGTTTTTTATTAATTCTGGTATTTCATAGCCCTGAGAGCAAAGGAGATGTGATCACCCATATGGTAAATCCATATGGTTTGGGCAGCTGTTGGAAGAGGAAGTTTTCTTGTAAAATATTTTCACTCCAGATATTTCAGGGTGTGGAATACAGATTTTAGAATTTGGTTGAAGATTATTCCCCCGGAAAAATCCGTTCATATTGACATCTGCATTTCCCTGTGAGCAGCGCTGGTCTGACAAAAAGAAAAATTAGGGTTGGTGTTAAAAACTAAGTAAAAACATTTTATTTCAAAGCTATTAATACAAATCCTTAAAACATTGATTTGATGGAGAACATAAATATTTTTCATTTTGTCATTCCCACTGAATAGCATCTTTATGTTTGTTCAGATTGTAATTTTTAAAAAAACATTTCAACACTGGGACAAACCCTTGATTTCAAAGTACTGTGTTCACGCAGAGAGAGCTCCTCCGTTTTTTGCACAGATCTGCTGAAAGATGAGATCACTCCAGATCCCATGGCTGACGTTTCTGTTGGAACAATTACATTTTTAGTTACCCAGACTTTAATATGCTTCAACTGAAACGTGTTGCACTTGAGACTCTTCTATCCTTAAGACTTGCCCAGTTTTTGCCTTTTGTATTGGTGCTTAATTAGATGAACGTTTGGTCCCATCCTTAGATGAGACTGAGATAAATCATCATGCAGCTGCGTGCTCTATAGTTTGCCACGCAAGGAAATAACTACGCTAGACAAGGCAAATTCTTTGTTATCCAGGAGCATTAGCAAGGAGAGTCGGTAGTGGGATAACGTTTCCAGGGAGGTAGGATGGGACTTGGCAGAGTTTTGTGGTTCCTCCTCAAATGGAGAAGAATTACTTTATGGGACTGTCAAAACTCACGGCTTTCTGGGAGGTGCTGGAGGGTGGCAAAGGGACAGCAAAAGCTGGCCGATGTATTTGGAGTTGGACCTGGAAGCTTGAATGAAAAGGTGTCGGGGAAAGTGTCCAAGCAAAGAGCTGAGCAGCTGGAGGGAGGCAGGAGGGGAGCCAGCGCCCCGAGGGCTGGTGGCGTGGCGGGGATCGAGTCCAGCCAACTGGGGATAAAAAAAATGCAGTGGAGGAGGAGGTTGAGCAGCCCGAAATGATACACAGAGAGAAACAGAAAAGGCTCCAGCGTATCAAAGAAGCGAGCGCCAACCTGAGGGAAACTCATGGATGGGAAATGTCTCTGTTTCCTGACAAAGAGCCAAAAATCTTTGGCCAAGCTTGAACTTTCTAATAGAGAGGAATTAAAGATTGGATAGCATGACCTTAAAAAAAAAAAAAATTGGAAGAGGAAATAAGAGGCTCAAGGGCCACTTTAGTTGTTAGGAAAAGGAAATAGAAGAGGAGGAAAGTTCAGGTAGAGAAACACATGGCGAAGCCTTCCTACGTGAAAGCTCAGCCTGCTCTCAGCAAAGCATCTGGTGGGGAGAGAGCGCAAACCGTCCCCCTCCAGCAGCTCCAAAAGAGACAGCGTTTGGATGGGGAGGGCTGTGGGGCTGCTCCTGGGGCGGGAGGTTGCTCCAGTGAATCTTTTAGCTGATGAGCAGAGAAAATGACACAACTTGCCTGGCCGAAGGAGATTCCCATGCACCGAGGCGAAGGCTAACGCAGCGTGACATAGGGAAAACTCCCAAAAAGCGCCAGCCTGAGGGACAAATACCCAAGAGGGTCTGGATTTCAGGTTTACACTGTGGAGTGGGAGCTAAGGGCTCTGCCTGCAGCCACGAACTCCTGGGGAAACGGAATCCTTTAATCCAGCAGCAGACCAAGCTGCTTTGTGAGCAATATGGAAGTGAGGATCAGGAGCTTGTGCGTGTAATTGCCTGCCTAATACCTCCTATGAGAAACAGGGTTTCAGTGGGAGATAGACTGCTGAAGTGGTTGGAGAAGTTTATTTGCTCTTAAAAAAATAAAATAAAACCTCAAAAGTTTTTTGGCTAGTTTAGGGGAAAAAAAAAAAGTAGCGCTCATGGTCACGAGTAAGCATGGGGTGATTTCAGGTAGTCCCAGGTTTCTGCCGGCAGCCGGAGCCCCCGCGCTGTTGCACAGGGATGGAAGTGTGCGGCGGGGGAGAGGTGGGCTGGGACACCGGGCGTCCCCCGCGGTGCCAGCCCCGGCACTGCTCTCGCTGTAGGTCGTGGGATCACACAGGGCAACGTTGGTCTGGTGCAGAACAGTCATTTTTAGCATCTATTCACAGACCTGTTGCAAGAGAGGGACGTGTCCGTCGCTGTTGAAGTTCACCTGTCTATATTTTAGGAAGACTCTAATTCCTACAACGGGAATTGAAAGGGGATTTAGTTTTACACAAGTGAAACTTTGTGGAGCCTGTGCCGAGAGGTTTTGGAGGCAGGTTTGGTCACTGAACTCTCCCAGGCTTGGGTTTCATTATGGCTAATAACTCCGTGATAAATGCCGGTGAAGCAATTCCGTGGTTTAGTGGGCAGCAATATTCCTGTGAACAAGAGGAGCTGGGGACAGATATGTTTTGTTCATTGCCTGCTATTCATCAGACAGTTTGCTTTGCTTGTCCAGATGCATATACCAGGGCTTCATATCTGCATCGCTTCTCAGAAGGGAAGACTGAAAGGTGATTTAAATGGAGCTGTTATCAGCAAAGGAGAGTCACAGTATTTTGCACACTGGTTTTTGGACCACCTCTTTTCTTTGTGGACTGTTTTCTGATTCAGATTGTCTAACAGCATTGTTAAGGAGATTATTTTTAGGCTTTTGTTTTGATTTTTCTCCAAAGCACCTGCAAATCTCAGCATGGAGAACTTTCCTCCTTCTGTGCCCAGTTATTCAAAATACCATATCTTTCCATGCAAATTGACTCGGGGACCTTAATCAAAATATCAAACCAGACAGTTTTGACATTCATTTCAAGAAATGCAATTTGAAAAAAGCTTGCTATGTTATCCCCAAAAGCTTTATAGCAAGGTAAACAGGTTTTAAGGTTTCGAAGTGCAAACCTAGATAAAAGATTTCGAGCAGGAAAAAAAGACGTGTGATAGCGCTAGATCCATGTGAACGGTACAAAGGAAAAATAGTGCTAACCAAGTTCCAAGTTTTCTAATTGAATAATTGCCAAACTACAATTTCTGCAAAGACCAGTTGGTATTTGCAGAGGTAAAAGCAGATGGGGTGGCAGAGCGACGATTGCCTCAGCACTAGGCTTATTCTTGCTTTAAAACCTCTTGAATTTAGATATGGATGCTCATGCTGATGGGTTCTGAGCAGTTTTGGCACAGAAACAAGGTCTGGAAGTGGTGGTGGCATTTAAGTGATTTTGAATTCATAGTAGTGAGGAGATAATCTCTGTGGGAAGCACTGGAAATAATTCAATTTATGGACCATTTTGGTCATTACCTGGATGGGAAAGAAACAAAAAAAAAAATCATCGATGCATGTTCTTCTTTACAGTGCTGCTCAGAGTAAAGGATGCCAAGAGAGGGTTGCCTGCCAGGCTGCAGAAAGCACAGGGGTATGGAGAGAAGCAAGGAAATTCTCATATTTGTATAGATGTCCTTGCTTGTGGTCCATAGCATCTGTTGCTGTAAGGATTCAGAAAGGATTCAGGGATTAATGCATCAGATCTGTAAAAATTTCTGCTTTGGCTCTTTGGACAAGCACCATCTCCACTCAGACCCCAGACTAAACAAACGGGAGC
Source organism: Gavia stellata (assembly GCF_030936135.1). Classification (NCBI taxonomy): domain Eukaryota; kingdom Metazoa; phylum Chordata; class Aves; order Gaviiformes; family Gaviidae; genus Gavia; species Gavia stellata. The sequence continues at coordinate 9,850,925 of NC_082617.1, forward strand.
TTTTTGCAGAAGCGAACTTGAATTTTTCCACATATCCTCCTGTAATCGGATACTCATAAGGACACATTGCGCTTTTGATGTGCATTTTAAGTACAGCACTGGATATGCGACTTTTTATGCTTAATAACCCAGTGCCTCCAATACTGAGGCTTGAGTGAGAAATGGGTAGGGTTTGGAGTTTGAAACTTCCCTTCCCTCTTTCTTTAGGCCTTTAGAGTTTGTGGGATCCTCCTGACATGAGCTGTTGCTTTGTGCTGTGTTCTGTTTTCCTCGCTCAGTCTTTTACATTCACGGTGTTATTTCGGGGATCGACAGAGAAATCCCAGGGAAAGCCAGGGTGTACGCTTTGACATAAAGATACTCCCATCCTTCTTGCCTGCCATTGCAGAAGACCCTTGGTGGTCACTGGAGACCTTAGAACTCCAGAATTTAACTTTTCTTGTGCTTTTTATTTGCAACTATTATTATAAAGCATCCTCACTTTGCAAAAACTGCAGTCTTCCCCTTAGATACCCAGCGTGTGCAGCCTAGAGAGATTTGCAGCCTGACGTGTTGCTGCTCTTTTGCTTCCAGGCTACGCAAGGAGGAGATGACCTGGATAAAGATTTCACTGAGGAAACAATAAAAGAATACGATGGGAATTATTATGATAGCTATTACGACCGAACAGTCTCTCCTGATATTGGCCCCGGCATGCCTGCTAACCAGGACACCATCTACGAAGGGGTAAGAGAGTTAACTTTCCATCGAGGGTAAGCCTAGTTCAAAATGTTTGCCTTCCCATAATTTATAGCGTAGAGATTAGCAACGCAAAAACCAGTGAGAGCATCTCGCTTGGATTCATCCTCCTGCGATGCACGTGTTGTGCGCAAGGTGAGGAGGAGGTGCCCCGTTTCTTTTCTCCGTGAACTTCGGCAGTCCTTGGGTCGCAGAAGTTGTCCCAGGATCTCCAGTTCCTGCTCGGAGTGGCAATGCTGACGCAGACGATGTCCTCTTTGACTCTCTGGCTTTGTGTTTCCCTTGTGTGCTACAGATCGGTGGCCCACGGGGCGAGAAGGGACAGAAGGGAGAGCCTGCGATTATTGAACCGGTAAGGACCATCTGGGGTTTTGGTGCTTTTTTTTTCTTCCCTAAGGAAAAAGGTGCAAGGGGTATGTTGGATACGGCTTGGTGCTCTCAGTGGTACAGCTGGGAGGAAAATTTCCCATGGAAGAATTACATGGTTCATTTAAAAACTTTTAATATAAAATACTGTAAATTTTTTTTTTAAACTTCAAGAAGTGACCTAAATTATGAAGGAAGTGCAAAATTTCCCATGAAATCTCTCATTTACTAAAATAAAACTAGGCCTTTTAGAATTGAAGCATTAGGCAGAGGGCATGTCTCACCTCTCCGGAGGTTTTGAAGTGCCCCCAACTCGGCAGCGAACCCGCTCCCCCGAGCGCCCGCAGCCGCTGGCCAGGTCGTATCCTGACCTGAACTTGCAACTCGGGGCCGGCTTTAATTGTGCAACTAATGGGTTCATCTCTGTGGAAATAAAAGGGTTCTCCCTGCACACAGCTGCGGGAGAGGAGCGGTTTGCTCCTGCGCCTGCTCCAGGGTCTCACCAGCTTTCCACTTTTGGAGAAACCTGGTGTCGTCCTCAGAGTGGAACCCAGCGCTCTCTTTCTTTGTGATTCTGCCCTGGCCTGTTTCTGAGGTTGTTTTTCTTCCTGAAGAATGGTTATAAACTGCCTGTGCCCTTTGCAGTCTGCAAAAAATGTGGGCGCCCAACTGAGCACCCCCTTAGGTGAGGATGGAGCCGCTCCCCAGCTGCCCTCGCGGTGGGGACGGCTGGTGTTTGCTCGGAGGTGCCCGTTGAGCAGAGCAAGTGGCTGTTGGTTGATGGCCGTGTGTCTGTCCCTCATTGCGTGTCAGGATGCCGAGGTACCCCCATGCCTGCTCCCCCCAAGGCTGGAAACGGGGCTTCGGGTCCTTGCAACCACCTCCCCTGAGCCTCGTCCCCGAAGGGCTGAGCACATGCTCGCTGCACACCAGCAACTCAATTAACCTAATTTTCCTTGGCAGAGGGCCAGCGCAGTGCCCAGCACAGCAGCGGCACTTCCCATCGCTCGGAGGCTATTATTTTTCTTTTAATTCTTCCTCCCTTTCCTTCTTTGCCTGATGCTTCTGCAGATAGCTGGGGGGGGGGCGAACAGGGAGAAGCTGGGGTGCAGCAGTGGGGCTTGAAAAGCCTGAACGAGTCCCTTATAAAAGCATTTCCGACCTTTCCTTCCTTCTCTTCCTTTCTGGGTCTCGCTCTCACTCTGCAAACAAAAGGAGGAGTGAGCGATTTGCTTATCGGAGGTGTGGGAAGGGTGGGGGGCAGCCGAACCCCACGAAGAGAACGGCAGAAACCCAGCCTGCCCTGTGCGGATCCAATCTGAAATGCTACAAAGCGAACAAAATGGTTAAGTTTAATCATCCAGAAAGAATTTGGCCGCCTTTGCTATTTCAAAACACTGGAGCATGTATAGCTTTTGCCAGAAAGTAAACAAGACCAAATGCCGCCTTTTCCCTCTCCGTGCGGTTCCTCTTCAGCAGAGAGAAATTCAGATTTGCTGCGCTCTTTAGTTTTTTTTTTTTTTGATGGGAGCTGCAGCAGACGGGGAATAAAAACCAAACGCAGAAGTGGGTTTCTGCTGGATTTTCTCTCCTTTTCCTCCAAACCGCCTGTCCTTCAATCCTTGCTCTGTGCTGACGCTCGCTGGAGGCAGTGGGGCAGCACAGGCGCAGGGCGAGGAGGGGTGCAGCTGGGGGTGGCTGGGACCCCCCGCACCCCGGCTCTGGAGGCACCAGGCTCCTTCGCCTCCTCAAAGCCCTCTGTCCTTCATGGGGGACCCTGGTGCTCGCACCTCCTGTCAGGGAGGGTTTGATCAGCCTTTGCGTGGCACCTTTGTGGGTTGCAGCCAGCTTTGGGGCTGTTTCTGTGATGTTAGCTTCACTGGGTGGCAAGCACCCGGGTGTTGATTGAGGGGAAGCAACACCCTGTTTTCCCTGGGACAGTCCCAAATCCATGCTTTGCTTGCTACACCCGAGGCGATTGCCCTTGGTGGCATCCCCCCACTGGTCCTGGTCCCAAAACCCCCTCACGTTTCCATCGCTCCTGTTGATGAGCAGTCATATAAACAGTGGCGGTTTCTTGCCGAGGAGGATCTCCAGATGTCCCTAAAGCTAAAGCTCAGCATAAACCAACAGATAAATACGGGAAGATGCCAAGGATGTTTGCATTGCAAATGGGCTAATTAGCCCAGACTCTTCCCCCACGCGGAGGAGCATCCCGAGGCTCTGCAGCCGGCCTTGGGAAGCAGAGCCTTGGCGCTGTGTGTGCTCAGACCATGGTAATGCTGGTACCCAGCAGCCCAAAAATGTCCTGGGGAGACCTGTGAGGGCCGTGGCTCTCTGCACCAGCCCCAAGACAATTATTAGTTTCTGTTTTGGAGCCTGTCATGCCGAAACGTGTCATTGTTGGTCTCGCCAAGGATGGACCTTGGGGTGTCCGTATGGGGACCTCTGGGGTTTCCTGTGCAACGTCCTCATTGTGTATCCAAAAAGGAGCTTAGTGGATGTCATTTTCCCAGGACACCTTCTCCATCAGCATAGCTCGCCTCTTCTTGGGAGCCTCCAACAGCAAATAGCTCATACTTAGTGTGTGTTGGAAGAACGTCGTGTAGGGTTCACCCCTAATTCCCACCCAGAAGAGAGCAGCGTCTCCATGGCAGACAGTGAAATTGCTGTCAAAATGGGCACGGGGCGAAGTCCATGACCTAAATTCTTTACTGGTGAAGAAGGCGCTTCTGTGATGACAGCAGCAGAAAATTTCCCCTAACACATCCAAATGAAGCAGAAGCCAGATTTTAAACGAGGTGGTAATGAGCAGTATGGACATTGGGAAAGACAGAAGATAGTGCTGGCCGTGCATTAGTGGTGCAGAAACATGCATCCCACTAATGGAAGCGGGGATGGTTCATGGCAGCATGTTTTACGCTATTTTTCGCTCCTCTGCGCTTAGAGACTGTGGCTTTTGGGGCAGGAATGCCTGGATTTTCCTCTAGACATTTCAGATTTGTTCAGCTCAGCTCTGCCTGCTGTAGTGGCTGCCGTGGGGTCAGCCGAGGCTGTTAGCACTGGAGCCCGAACGCAGGAGACGGGCCAAGGGTGACCCGAGACCAGTCCCTGCACTTGCTTCCTCCGGGCTTCTCCCATAGGAGCCGGCTGCTTATCTACAGATTTTTACAGGCTGATTTCATCCCATAGAGGAAAAGTCCCTGTTTGCTACAGATGAGCTGGCAAGCGCTGGGACTGCTTTGGCTTGACCTGGGTGCTGCTGAGGGCATGATCACTGGCCCAGAGATAAAAGGGCAGCACTCGCTGTGGGGCTCTTCCCAACAGATTGTCCTGATGCCTCTGGAAAGCATTTGCCAGGTTTATTGAGAGGTTTCTTTCCTGCTTCTTACATGCCCATGAAGGAAAAAAAAAAAAGCGCTCAATTCTACTGAGTGCATGATAGAGCTGATTTAAAGTTATGACAAAATATTTAGATTAAAAGGAATGGAATAACATTATTCTACCATTTTGCCCACACAGTGATTTCCTAGGTACACAGAGTAAATCACAGCATGCAGCCTGCTGGGGAAGTAATTTAAAGAAAAACCTTGTGATTTGATTATTAACTTTTTTTTTAAGCTGCTTGTGTCTAGAAACAGCTTCTTCCCGAAGAGGAGCTCTTCTCCCGCTCCAGCACCATCACGGCTTGCTGTGCCCCAGGGTTTGCCCTTTGCCTGGCCATGAGCTAAGGCAGAAGGGTTCTGCTTAGGAAGGTGACCCTGTGCTGGGGCGAGGGTGGGCTTGGTGCGGGGGGAAAGGGCTGCTTTCCTGTGCCCTGCGTGATTCAAATAGATGGTATTTGGCTTTTCAATGGGCAGTGCCTTTTGTGCCTCTGGCAATAGGGATGCAGGAGATGTCATCCAGAGTGGAAACCCTTCAGCTCTGGGATGCCTAGACCTACCAGCAAGACCTGAAATATTCAAGAACAGATAAAGCATTGGGCTTTCCAGCCCTGTAGTCAAAGTGACTTTGAGGATGTGCCTTGCTAATAGCTTTTTTTTCCTTCCTCTTACTTAGGGTATGCTGGTGGAGGGCCCCCCAGGTCCCGAAGGCCCAGCAGTAAGTGGCGTTTTGTCTATGCCTTGCACCGAAGGCTGCGCGCGGCTCCGGGGTGCTGGGTGCACGTGGAGGGCTCGGCACACAGCTGTTCCCGGACTCTATTGCTTCCATATGCCACGCATGTGTACAGAACGCTTCGGGGTCGATTTTCTGGGGCAAAAATAAACAGAAAGCTCTAATTCTTTTCCTGCTCGTTGTACAAATATGTTACAAATAATAACACATTTTCCTTTAGTGGCTTATTTTTTTTCCCTGTCTTTTCTATGCTAGGGCCTTCCAGGACCTCCAGGACCAACTGGACCCGTGGGCTTAATGGGTGACCCTGGGGAGAGAGTGAGTACCCATGTTTTTCTCCTCTTTGGCTGAAGCCTTGGGTCGTTTTGTGTGTGCAAAGTGGGACTGTGGTGTATCTCTGGAGCCCTAAAATACTGCGCATCCTATAATAGCAAACTTCTCTGAGTCAGCCCCAAAAGCTTATGGTAGGGCACAGGGCAGACCTTGGCATCCGGGGGCAAAGGGCTGGGGAACAGCCATGCTAGTCAAATGTATTTAAGCAGTTTTCTCCAGGTTAAAACCAAGAATAAAGCTGAAAACCCCTCTGCTCTCTGTCTGCACCCTTTGGCACGTGGCTGCTCATTCCAGTGTGGGAACTGGGCTATGGCACTGGGAAAACAAGATAAGCAAACACACAAAATAGATGTTAGCTCAGTAAAATGAAGTTCAACGGTGATTCTGCATTCTTGTTCCAGCTGGCATTGTGAGTCCTGGTAGAGGGTTTGGTTTTGTTTGGGTCCAGGATGGTCCCAGGGTCATGCGCGCATCCCTGCTGTAGGTCTTCCCTTATGCCCATTCTGTGTCCAAGCCTGCTCCGAGTGGGAAGGTGGTTCTTGTGCAGCACCTTACCTTTTCTGTAGGTGGATTATTGGTCTGTACCAGCGAGTACTGGAGACTAATTTATGTGCCTTAGCACTGCGGTAACTTAGATTTTGCATGTTTGGTTTTGATGTTAATTTAAATGAATTTTGTCCTTAGCAGCCACTGCTTTGTAAACTGCTGCCTGCAGAAGCCTCCAGCTTTGGGGTGTCTCGTCGAAGGCAGCTGCTCCCAAGCACTTTTGTGGACTGTGACCCCAAATCCCATAGTCTAGCACTGCACTTCAGTCAGACTTGCATATTTATTCGTTATTGCCGAGTCCTCACCTGGGATCGGGAATGACCTGTGTTTTGGGAGCTGCTGAACGTGAGCCTCGGGTCAGTAAATGATGCACAAGCACCATTTGAGCAGCATTCCATGTGCTTGGCAATGCTGAAAATTAAAACCCACTCTCCTCGCTCCCCGAGCTGAGCCTCTGAAGTGACCTCCTACCAACATGCTCCTCATTTGCTTTTGTTCACCCACAGTTCAAGCCTATTCCCCCTCCCCGGCAGAGGCAGCCAGGCAAGCGGGTACCCATGCGCAGCTGCGTGCTGCTCCCAGCCTTGCATCCAGCGGGAATTTTGGCCTGACATCTAGTGGAAGATTCACCATAGCACAGACGGGCTCTGGCTTTGCAGAGAGGCTGAGGTGGGATCAGCCTCGGCTGTCGGAGCAGCCCGGTTTAGGTCTGAAACTGGAGAAGCGCAGGCAGTGCCCTTGAGTAATACTGGTTTGGGTGACGGAGCACCAAAATTGGGGCTGTGCTGGCAGGAGGAGAGCGGTTCCCGTCTGGATGCAGCCCAGCGGAGCGGCGTGCGGGGCTGCAGGCTGGTGCAGCAGCGGCGCAGGGGGACACATGTACCACAGCAGTCATCTGGCATGAGTAAATTCATCGATTTCAGCAGGTTTGCGTGAGTGAAACAAATGGAACTTGGAGCTTGACGCTGTTTTGGTGCCTTGGCACATCCTGATGTCAAGTGCAGTCAAATATGCTTTCAAAATCGGTTCTAGTGTACTGCTGTTTCATCTGGGGAATGGGGCTCCCAGCAGCCCTAACACCAGCCTCCACTTGTGGTCTGGGGCGTCCTGACAGTCCCGTTAGCAAAAAGGGCAAAAAATGTGCCTACAGGTGGGTTTCTGAAGGAAGGTTTGGTTGGAGGTCTGTTTTTCCAGAGTTTCTCCTGGAAAGCACAGGCGGGAGGGAGAGCAGCAGCCACGCAGATCACAGGAGATGCGCCCGAACGCACAACATCCCGCTGCTGTCAGTGCTGTCACCCAGCGCATGCAAAACACCTTTCCGAGGAATGGAGCGCTTATCAGCAAATACTTCCCTAATCTCTGATCGCTGAGGTCCTGAGCACGGTTTTCTGGCAGATAAGGCAGCCCGCTACCTGTGGCAGGCTCGGGAGCACTGCAGCATCCTCCACCAATCCAACAGCTGGTTTCCAGATGGGGAACCGCATCCCGTTTGCCTCCTGGGTGCCCGGGAAGGGTAAGCTGGGGTGACCCAGGCTCTCTGCATTTGTAGGGCTTCCTACTCTTCTGGCAGGTTTTGGTTGCGTTCTGCCCGGACAAGGTGGGAAAAGCCGATGACCAGGTTCAGATTGGAAAGTCTGGATAGATAAGGGGTGTTGTGCTGTCCTGATGTGTGTCTTAGCACGGCTAATTGCTGCGACTGCAGTTAAGGATTCGTGTTGTGGCCTTGCTTATCTCTTTTTTTTTTTCTTTACTTACTTTTTTGTCTTAATTGAGTAACCTAAGACCCAGAAAGAATAGGAGGGACGATTCACTCCATTGCGGAGGATCAGAACAAGATCTCTGTACTACCAAGGACCTCGCCTTAGCCTCATTTTTAATGCTGGAGCGATGCCAGAGGTTTGCTGCGGCTTCCTCTGCGGTCGCCATCAGATGTGCATCAAACCCTCTGGTTTTCATTTCTTCTTACTCCCGGCCCGGTTGCGGGCATGGCAATGGCCAGCTGAGGCACCTCTGGAAGTCAGCGAGCATGGTTATACACCAGGATGCGGGAAGGGACGTATCAAAACATGAAAATACCAATTAGACAGAAAGGCTGAATATTTTTCCCTAAGTCCTTCCTGGCCTGGCTCTCTGTATGGGTTAAGTGGAGACGGAGCCACTGTGCCTTAACTTGCAGAGGCCTTTTTTAAGCTGGTGTTTACCCCTCCTTTTTCCCCTCAGCTTTTAAAATCCAGCTGTGTTCCCTGTTCTGTCCCCTGTACCCTGTTGTCCTTCCCCAGCGCTGCCCCTGCCGTCATCCCTCTCCCACCCATCGAGGTGGTTCTCCATCCCACCTGAATCACAGAATCACTAAGGTTGGAAAAGACCTGTAAGATCATCAAATCCAACCATCAACCAACCCCACCATGCCCACTAAACTGTGTCCCGCAATGCCTTGTCCACATGTTCCTTGGACACCTGCTCGTTAGCAAGAAGCAAGAGATGGGAAACTGCCCCTCTGCAGTTTGGTGCTCTTCCAAATTACCATCCCAGCGGGGTGGATTTGGGACCCATGGGGGCCTGGCTGCCTTCCCCGGGGGCATGGGCAGGAAGGGTTGCGTTCCCAGCTTTCCTGCCCACTGGAGGACCAAGCAACCAGCTGGCTCCAAACCCTTCATTACTCACCTCCCAGCCCAATGACGTGCATGTTGCAAAATGCAACCACTGAGAGAAATAAAAAAATCATTGCTGGCCTACACTGGGAGGTGTCTGCTGCGGTTTTAAGGTGTAGGAGATTACTCAGGTGTTGGGGCATCTTTGTGGCAATGACCCTAACCTGGGCCCTGGGTTTTGTTTGGTGGGTTTTTTTGTTATTTTTTTTTAATTAAGGCTCTTTGTTGCCTTGTTGGTCTGCTGGCCGCTGCGCTCCTGCATTACCCCCTGGAGCATTGCTGTAAAGACCCCCCTCCTCGTTTACACTCCTGGTGTATTTATTGTTTTTTGATGGAACAGTAATAATGTTTCTTGTGGTTGTGACATGATTGAGAATGAGAGGCCCTGACTGTGCTCCATTGATCGGTGCCTGGAAGCTCAGAAAGTCAATACGCGGCTGTGGGCTCAGCCCATGGCCGGGAGCCAGGGCCACCGCTCAGAGAGGTTGGCTTAACCCTTGAGATACCGTGGTCCTGGTTCCTCCTGCACTACTCTGGCAGAAGGACCAAGGGAGGGCTCTGTATCCTTGGGTGTCAGACTTCATAGAGGATGGGCAAGCGGGGCGAGGTCCCAGCAGTGGTTTGCATCTTGCAGTGGTCTAGGATTAGTCAAAAGAGCTGTGTGGCTTCATCAGACTCTTGGTGGGTCTTCATCCTGCGTAGGTCCTACATGTTGCCCAGCTTTCTCTTCTTCTCCCCTTGATGTGCTTCTTCAGTTGCCTTGCAGGATGGATGCTGACCCTGGTGACGAGGGAGTCTGTATTTCTGCCCTATGTCCAGGCAGATGCAGACATTTGCTGGCCAGGCTCCTCTTGAACAGCCGTGCAAAGCCAGTCAGCAGCAGACACGCTGTCCCCGATGATGGTGCTCCACACCCTGAAATGAAAGGCATAATTTGCATTCTAGCACAGACGGCACATCCCTGCTTTTCTGAGTGTCCAGAACAGAATGTAATACACCATATTGTGTATAGAGAAGTGATGAACTTGCAGAGCTAGGAACTGCAACTGTATTAAAATACTCCTTTTCAATTAGAGCAGCTCCTCTTTTAATTTGTTTATTATTAAACCTGTGCATAGCTCATGAATTTACATGACACTTAAATGTGTGCAGTCAGGAACATTTCCTATGCCTGGGTCTGATAGAAAGTCTCTTTATTTGCAATCAGGCAGGTGCACTGAATTAATATACCAACAATATTCAGCTATGTTAATATTGGCCAACACTCATTTTAGCTCTGTTTTATTCATCATGTCAGTTTGTTCATTTATCCCAGTTATTTTACAATGCGAAGAAGAGCTTGCGTCACCGGCAAAGCTGCAGAGCAGCCTGTTTGTGGGAGGTTTCAGAGGACTCATCTGGGGGGCGGGTGGTTGAGGATGACTTAGGCAGGTTCCTTCGAGCGGTGGGAAGAAGAAAATATGACACTTAGGCGACCAGAGAGCTATTTCATGGGTACTCCAGGCTGGAATGAAGAAAGTGGGAAAATGGGCTCCTTTTGAACGAGATGAGCTGCAGCATTAGAGCAAATTGCCGCTCTGTCACCGACCCCCCTGGGTGTTGGAAATCTGGGTGCTCTGGGCTTGACCAGCATGCCTCTGGGAGAAGGCTGGTTGCAAAGCAATAGCTGTATCTTCCAAGATGATACAGTCATTGAGTCCCAAAGGACTTATTCCCCCTGAGGAGAGTTTTGCATCTCAGAAGTATAATAGGTCCCTAAAATCCTCACTGGGGTTCTGAAAGGCTTGACATTTTCAGGGTGCCCTTTTTTCCATCAGATGGCAAGCGCTGCCTTGCCTAGAAGATCCCAAATACTGCGAGAAAGATCTTCTGTTGCATAATTTTCCAACCAGGGCTGAACATGGCAGAAGAATAATCCTAGAGAGAGACACTTAATGCAAATCTTGAGGCTCAGTACTGTGGGCTGCTGGGCACCACTCTGTCTGTCACTGTCTGCTACTCGAGGAGCCCGAGCACTAACACGCCGAGGTTTCAGTTTAAACATTCCCTTGAAATATAGCATTAGTGTTTGCACTCAGCATGGCATTTTAGAGCACTGCACCAAATGAAAGTCGAAGTCCCCATCCCCGGCTGCTATATATCAGCAAATCTCTATTTACATAATGAGCATGACACAGATTTATACCAGCTGAGAGTCTGGCATGCTGCATTTCTTAAAGGCATTCATGAATTTAAATTTACAAAGTGCTTTATGGGTTTGATTTTTCCTCTATACCATTGCCCCCCGCTGCTCCACCCCACAAGGAAAAGACCTCACACACCCAACCTGAAACAAAAAGAGGCGTTTATGTATAAAAACATGGCATCAGCATTTGTCAGGCAGAGTACACACAGAGAGATAAACAAGCTCATTCCTGATCCATCATGTGCAGGACCAGAGTTAAAGGAGAAGAGAGAGAGGGAAGAAAGTTTATTATCTAAAATGAGTCTGGCCTAAATTATTTATTGTGCTTCTGCTCCAACAGATGGGACTGCCCTCTGCACCTCATCACCCGAGTCAGGGACTCCGGTGTCGGCCAGACTAAGTAAACAGCACGAATGTAACATCATCAGCTCGTCCTGAAAAATGGATGGGCTGGTGTGTTGTGCAGTCTCCCTTCGGTGCTGAGGGAGCTGCTGGTTTTTTGGGGGGTTTTTTTGCTGATAAATCACTGGGAGCAGCGTTGTTATTCCGGTCCGGTTGCGGTGCAGAGCGCGGCTCCCCGTCCGCAGCGCTGCTCTGCTCTGTAATTGTGGTGCAGGTCCAGCCGCAGCCCCGCCGGAGCGATGCACGGGCCGGGGCAGGGTGGAGTAGCGGCGGCTCTTCACCCCCACCCTGGTGCTGGTTTCTAATTTAGTGCTTGAAACTTTGGCTTGAACATTTTGGGTTCCTTTTTAAGAGGGAGATGACGAGGGAAATGTTAAGTTGAACATGGCATAGAGGGAAAGGAAAAAGAGGGAACAAAGAGATGTGAGAGATGCACCAAGATCTTGCTGGGACAGTGGGACAAGGATAACATCAAATATTTTGGTTTGGTCATTTGGTTTTCTTAAGCGTTCTGATTTTTAGGGACTTTGTTACCTATTTCTCTTTTCCTCTCTGTTTCCCACCTTTATCCACCTCCCCTTGCCTTGTGGGGTGGGCGTGCAACTTTCTGGGGCGAGGTCTGGCTCTTCTGTGTCCCTGTACTGTGTCCACATATGTCTGCGATCTGTGGCAAGGTTTTACTTTTACCTTTGCTTGGTGTCTGCATGGGCTGGAGGTCTTCAAGCAGGTTGAAGAGAGTAGAGAACTAGCAGAGATGTTTGTTGCTTGCCCATCCAAGAGCTTTGGTTCTCCACAGATGGATTTATTATTGGTGTTTACTAAATAGCGGAGTGTCCAAGTCCTCAAACTTGAGCTGTTGGCCAGGCAGTCCTGTCTGTCTTGCCATGAAATGAGTACCAGGGCTCCTCTTGGCCTCACTGGGATGTGATCAAGTCATTTTTGCCTTCGGTTCCTTAAGCTGGTGTGAAAATTGTAACTAGGCACGCACGTTGAGTAGTTGGATGTCATCCTCATTTGCATGTAGGATTGCTGGATGGATGTGCGAATTTGGGTTAACTTAAACTTTTTGCCAACTACACAGTTGGGAATACAAATTATCTATGGGCTGTCTTAGGAAAATTGGCCATATTTGATTATTTATAGCTTCATCAATAGATCTTTTACTGCATACTTGTTTCTTTAGTACAAGTTAAAGATACTTGACTGATGTTAATCAGCACAGTTCCATTGAGATCCTCAGAGTTTTGCTGATTTACAGTTGCTGACAGGATCACTCCATTGTAGATGGAAGTAGCCTCATAGGACTAAAAAAAAAAGTCAGGAGAGAGAAAAATGGAATGACCCAGATGACTGAAAATGTACAGAAATGTATTTATCATTCCTGTCATTCCTATCTCGCTGACCTGAGTTATGAAGTTTCATGCACTTTTTTTAATAGGTTTTAACAGACCCAACTAAACATTGATTCCATTAACTTGGAATATTGCAGAGACTTTTATTGCTCGCTCGAAAATTGCATATGGCAGACCCTGGAAATATGGGGGCCAGGATGTAAGAAGAGGGAATTACTAAGAAAAACGTGCGCTTACAGATGTGCTTCCACAAAATTTGCTATAGCATTGGGGTGCTTACACGCTCAATGCTTGTCTGTTAAGATAGGGAGCCTTTTGTATTGATATGTTCCTTTACTGCCCCAACTATCTATGTATGGATGTGACTAAAATGGTGCTATAAAAGTTTATTTTTATTTCTTCTTCTTCTTGTAGGGACCACCTGGTCGCCCAGGTCTTCCAGGAGCAGATGGTTTGCCAGGACCACCAGGGACAATGCTTATGTTGCCTGTAAGTACAAGCGTAACTAAAAAAGCATTTAAATGAGTCTGGCTTTTTGGCTTTGCTACTGCTTAGTGCCTGTTCTTGCAGAAGCCTCCCCTCTCTTTTACACCAAGAAGGCATTTTCCTTGGTATAAAAGATGGATCCAGATGGTTCCCCTTGTAAATTTACTTTTTGCAAAGCACTGTAACTTCCTCACTGGTCAAAAGCACAGGGCAGGTAGGTTAAAATTTCTAGAAGTGATAATAAGCTGAAGTGTTTCTGACTGGGCGTGGTGTTGGAGAGTGAAGGTCATGAAGAAGCAACTGAAGACACCTCCAGGGGCCCGATTTCCAGGCAGAACCCTCCCTCCTGAAGCAAGGAACCTCTAACAGATCTTCAAAGCAGGTGCCAAAATTTTAAGCACCTGAATGAAGCCATCTCATTTGATGACCAGTGGTTAATTTGCATTGTTTTTTTTCTCCTGCATGACGCTAGCAAGTACCAAGTCAGCCTTCTTGGTCCTGGGATGCTAAAGGAATGGTTATATTTTGTGTCTGCTTTGATGTGAGAAAACCCTAAGGAAACCAGCTGCTGAAAATAAGTGGTTGGGTACCAAAGGGAAAGATTCTTTAGTGAAAAACCGCAGCACTCTTGTACGGGCTCCAAAGGGTAGGGTGATACTTGTGTAGGTTCCTGGCAGGGTGCCTAGGACAGCCTGGGCCAAGTGCTCAACACGGAGCTTAGCTGGCCATTACAATACATTTGTTGGCCCCTACAGTAACCAACTGTAGGCCTATAAATTGCATCTCTTTAAATCTGCTTGCCAAGTTCATGTGGTCGTATACCTAGCGCCAACCAAGCGAAATGCAGAGGTGAAATGGAGGTGAAAGAGCCGTCCAAGTAGGTTCTGCAGCCTGGAGAGTCCTTCTTGCAAAACCCCAGGCACACACGCAATAAGGCAGGAGAAGGGTGCATGCCCTGGAAAGTGGGCTTGTAGCTGTTGGGGGTGGAAGAGGCAGCAGAAAACATTAAACTCCCTCCCTTTCAAGTTTGGGAAAATAAAACATTAATGCTTTGGGTTTTTTTTAAATCCTTTGTGTGCTGAAGGATCCTGGCTTGAACAATAGGCCAGACTCTGTTCTTTGAAGCACACTTGAGAAAATACAGCCTTTGTCCCGGGGCAAACAGGCAGCTACAGCCAAATAACCTGATGCAACCCCATCTCCGGGGGTCTTCCTGGCCAACAGCATCCGCACGGGGAACATCAGCCCTGTGAGAACTTTGCATTTACTTTTGAACGGTGGTGTGTGAGGTCCTTACAGTTCAGAGCCTACAATCCCTCTTATTGTGCGTTACTTGGAGCTGGCAGAATTCGCTGTGCGGGTACGGACGTGGGAAACGGTCGGTCTGTGCCTGTGAGCTGGGTGACCGGAGAGCACGATGGTTAATAGGATGGTCTGGAAGGACAGTGGTGGGGTTGGCTCAGTCATGCTGAACAGAGCTGTTTAGGAGTCAGGCTAGCGTGAGGGTGGAGGGACGGCAACCCTGTGACCTGCTTTCTCCATCTTGTTCCCATCAGTTCCGCTTTAGTGGAGGAGGAGATGCTGGCTCTAAAGGACCTCTTGTTTCAGCCCAGGAGGCCCAAGCCCAGGCCATCCTGCAGCAGGCCAGGGTAAGTGAAGCACGGTGGGGATATCTCTTGCAGCAGGTGCCTGAGGAAGCGGAGGAGGACCAGAATAAATGTGTCGGAGGAGATGTCTTCATCCATGGTGCTGGTGGTGGTAGTAGCCTCTCATCTGAGATGGAATTGCTTGGGTGGCTTGAGGTGATGATATCCAGGTGACTTGGTGTTTTACTAATGGCCAGCAATAGGCTAGGCCCTAGAAACGTGGTTTTAAATTGCCTACAGACCTTGGACCAGGCCTTCTGCTGGTGCCAGAAGACATAGACCTGTTGGCTTCAGTAGTGTTTGCTGTTTATGCTGGCCGTTTTGAGAGTCTGCATGAACAGTTGTGGTATGTGCTGTAGGGGTTTTCTTTCTTTCTTTTGTTTTGTTTTGGGGTTTTTTGGTGTCTTGTGTTTTTTTTTTTTTCCCCCAGTAGATCATAAGAATTAAAAGTGTGTCACAGATGTAAGCTGTTCCCAGCTCCACGAATCTCAACAGGCAGACTGCAATTTTCTTTAATGTATTTTTTGGAAATACATGATGACTATCCGTGCAACCTTTTTTTCCCTCAGATGACCTTATTGATTGATGATCAAATAATCCCTGGCAGTGTTTATGATGTAGACTTGCTGGTGAAGCAAGGTTGGCCATGCACGTTCCCAGTCCCTGCCTAGATGAGTACCTTAGGCTTCATGCTCATCTGTTCAAAATAACACTTAATTTCTAGCCAGTACAGCTTTGAAATTTTTCTTCTGTGAGTGCTTGTGTGACGTTACATTTGATCATTGACATGTTAAAAGCAGAGATGCAAGAGGCACAATTACAGGAGAAGGGAAAACGTAGGGACCCCCACAAGTGCCCTCCTGCTGTGTTTGCCCTGATCTTGCCCAGGAGGGACCAAATTCTGGCTGTGAGCACACCCTTGCAGTGAAAGTGAAAATTTAAGATAGTTTAGGGAGGCAGTTCGCAAAGAGACACAGCTTTGGGGGCATTGGTCCTCCCCCTGCCAAATGCAATCATCCAGGGACGGAGCTTAGGGGTGCTCCTCAGGTCCGAAGCCCACATCTGGCTGCAGCTGGGTCGTGTGGCTCAGACGTAGTCAGTCTGTTTTTCAGAGCTGTTGGCGGTCGCTTTAGCGCAGACTTTTTGGGGCCAGTCTGCTGAATTAGGCTAAAAAGCAATTTATTTCACCCTTGAATGAAATAAAGTCCATTGGGGTCTCCACCCAGCTGCATGGCACACGCCTCTTTCAGGTTTATAATGAGGGGTTTGGCTTAGCTGCGGCTCTTCTGGTTTTCATCCAACTCCCCTTTTACAAAGGAGTTTGATTTTATACATATTCAGGTAGAGTACCGGGCCCTGATGCCACCAGCCACTGCATTTTCCTGTCTATTAACCTTCCTCTGAGAATAATATCGGTGGATTATGTTTCTGGTGTTAACCTTGTCAGTCTTAATTTCAAGGCTGCCTACGGTTTTTCCATCAGCATTTTATTTTGCTGGGAAATAGGGGTTTTGACCAGATGAACATTTCATGAGAAGCATCTGCTTTCTCAGACTCTCTGGTTTTGTTCTTTTTTTTTCTGCCTGTTGAAAATTGTGACTGTTATGAAAAGAACAAAGAACCTCCCTCCCCTCACTCTAAGTCCCTTTTCTCTGTTCTTTTAATTTTCAGTTTTTGGGAAAAATTTAAAAACCAAACAAATCCTGGGTGACTTTTGGGCTGTGGATGAAAAGTTGAATATTTCCATAAAGGAAAAAATCCATTTCTTGGTTAACTTCAACCTATTGTCAGACAATTTCAGCCGAAAACCCTGATACCAAAGCAGAAAGGGAAATAAATGGGGTTTTTTTTGTGAGGAAGTTACAGGAATATGGCAGAAATGGAAAAGGAGTCCTGCAGGAGGAAGGATATCTTTTTTCCTTTTTTGGGGTTTGGTTTTCTTGTTACCGTTGTTGTTAATTGCATTATTAGCTTGATTTATTCCCTTAAAATTTGGCTTCATTAGACATTGAACATTGTCCCAGCCGACAGTGTTTCAGAGCATCTACCTTTTAATGGGGTGTTGTAAAAAGATGCCATGTAATCTAGCATTTCTGCAATATTTATGCCGTTCCAAGTGCAATCCCGGGTAGATTTTAATTACTGGAGTACACAGATAATTACAACTCTCTTAAAGTGCTGAATTGTCATGAGGGA
This sequence comes from Gavia stellata, assembly GCF_030936135.1. Lineage (NCBI taxonomy): Eukaryota > Metazoa > Chordata > Aves > Gaviiformes > Gaviidae > Gavia > Gavia stellata. Next base: position 9,867,942 of record NC_082617.1, read on the forward strand.
ACAAATTGTCCGAGTGATGTTTTAAAGTGTGGACCAGCCCCATTACTACCCACCATGGAAACTACTGACTTGATGCATGGTTACGTGACTCCTTAATTATTGAGCTAAAAGCCCCCTGTTGCAAAGAGAATTGTCATTCTGGTTGCAGGATATTAAACAGGGACCAAAGAAAAAAAAAAAAGGAAAACATTCTTCCAAAATTGAACTCCTAGGATCACAAAGAAAAAATCCACCTAAACTGAACTGGGATCATAAATGTGTGTGAACAACCCTATAGCCTGTCCAGACAAAGTTTTGACATTTACCTTCAATAATTTGTTGCAAAAAGCATCTATTTTATTGTGTCTATATGCGATGATGGAAAAGGGGATCTGACCTGCAGAGGCAGAGTCTCATCTGGTTTAAATGCAGGTACCTCCTCACCCTTCCATCTGCCCTGGGTCTGGGCGTGTCTATACGCACCTATACAGGGGTTTTGTGCTTCATGGGCGCGATGCAGAGTGGGTGCACGGGGGGAGGATGCCTGCGGGCAAGTGGAGAGTAGGTCCATGCGTCCTCTCAGCAGACCCGTGCACCTCCGGGGGCTTTGCCCGCTTGTGGATGCAGAAAGGAGTCGGCAGGGCAGCAGGTTGGACGTTCTTGGGTAAATTCACGGAGGGTATGGACACTGCTCCAAGGATTCGTGGTTCTCGGGGCGTGGGGAGACTGTGCAGCTGGTGGTGCGATGGTGGCTTTGTCCTATTGCAGCGACGAAGCAGAGACACCAACTGAGCAGCGTTTCTCTTTCTGTTGCAGCTGGCGCTGAGAGGACCAGCGGGTCCGATGGGTCTGACGGGGCGGCCGGGCCCCATGGTAAGTGGACAGGCAAGCGAGGACGGAGCAGACCCAGCTGGCGCCGGCTCCGCGATGCTCTGGGTTACCTGCATGAATGGCTCTTTCTTAACACGGTATGAATCTACCCGCTGGCTCTGTTGTGGAAAAATGTAATAAATCATGTTCTCTGTTCAAAGGGACCCCCGGGCAGTGGAGGACTAAAGGGAGAAGCTGGAGAAATGGGACCTCAGGTGAGTATGGGCAGATTGGGCGACTGGGGGGATCTGGGGGAAACGAAGGTGTGGAGCAGCCAGTCCTGCTTTAGAGGCTGATGTGAAGGAGTGAGTCTGTAACCCAATGCCAGCTGAAAGTAGGAAGGTGTGGGAACATCTGTTTTGCATACAAATGTCCCTTCAAGTATCCAAATGCAGACTCAAGACATAATTTTCACCCAACAGTGTAAAATTCTGCAGGTGGTAGTCCCTTCCTGCAAAGACATTCACGGAGAAGTCCTGTAAATACGAGATAGGTTGGAGTGGGGGGAGTTTGCTAATGCTTAGAAAATTGTTCTTCCAAGCCGTAAATCCCATGTTAAGGGAAAGTTCCCATTTTCTAATGGTGGGGGAAGTGATTTCTCTCCACCATGTGGAGCTGCTTGTAGGGAAAAACTTCCTCGTAGATAAACGCGTGCAATTCCTGTCCGGAGATGCTCAGTCCTGAGCCTTTCCTGTGTATTTTGAACCATGGGCTCAGCTCAAGGGGTTCACATCCCATTTTGTAGCCCTGGTGACCCTGACAGCCCCAGCAGCGCCTGATCCGCGATGCCAGCAGTGCCTTCGGGTGATGGCATTTCTTCCTCTCTCCTTGATGTCTTGCAGGGTCCACGAGGCATCCAGGGTCCTCCTGGTCCGGCAGGAAAACCAGGCCGCAGGGTGAGTGTCCCGGGAGCTGCACTGACGATGGCATTAAGTACAGTTTCTGCTAGAAATTGTTTCTGCTGCCAAACAATTTCTGAGAACCGAGAGCGTTACACAAGAGCAGGCCGGCGGCCAGCCGGTGGCTTGTCCAGGACCCCTCCATCCATCTGGGCAGATGCAAAATAAGGATGAGAGTTAAAAGCTGGGTGGTGTGGGGACAACTGCAAGTCCACGCGACTCTTTTGTTGTCTTTTGGGGTTTTTTTGCTCCGTGGCGTTGAGGTTGTAGCTGCATAAATGCTCCGGGCTGGTTTGGACAGTCCCCAAGTCTCAGTAGTGCGCGAGGAGGATCCAGTCCCCGGAGGGTTTCTGGAGCTGGTATAAATCATGCTCGCTCGCTCTGTCGACATCCCTGATGCCGACTTTTACTTACCTCCATCCTCTGGCTCGTCGTGACTTGGCTTGCCAGAAGAAGAAACAAGAAAGTCTTTTGCGTGACCCACTTCTGGCTTTCTTAAAAAAAATTCTCTCATTTCAATTTGCGGACGTTGTCATTAGCATATCTTAAAATGAGTTGGAAGCTAATTTTTTCAAATTAAAGCCAATGACCACGTCCCATCATCCCACGTAGTGAGGCGGCTTCGCTGCCGTTTGTCTCCCACCCCTCATTAGCGCCAGGCTGAGCCGGGGATGCTGCTTCAAAACCAGACCAGCATTTTTTCCCTCACCAAGGGAAGCTGCTCCCCAGCCGGCCAGCTCCGACTTAAATACAACTTCACTCGCCCGCAGACCAAAGAGCAGATGTCTCTGCGGTCCTGCCTTACCCTTTGTATTTGACTTTGCTTTTCTCTGTTGCAGGGACGAGCTGGCAGCGACGGTGCCCGGGGAATGCCAGGCCAGACAGGACCAAAGGTAGCGCCACGTATTTATGCGCTTTTAGAAATTGCATCCACTTCTGAGCAAGCGTGAACCGAGGGACCCTTGGCAGAAGGAGCCCCCCTTGCTTGGAGGAGGTTGTTGAAACGGTCCAGCGACTCCTGTGAAGTCATGGGCTCTGTGTTTGAGAGGGAAGTTAAGCACACACCTAGAAGGCAGCAAAGCAATCTTTTTCTTTTCTTTTCTTTTTCCTTTTTTTTTAATGCAACTTTTTAAAATTACTGGATCCTCTTAAGAATGAAATATACTCCCTTGGCTGCAGTTGTAGAACAAATACTTCGGAATCCCAATTATGAAAAACAAACATGAATGAGTGGTTGGAAACGTCCTAAAATATAACTACCAAAATTACCTGTTAACTGGGTGAGGAAATGCAGAAGGCGTGGTGAGGAATTTTAATGCCCTATATTTTTATTTGAGACAAAATCCCTCCGTTCAGCTGTGATCTGTGGGTATTATCAAGCACGAAAGAAGCTGTTCCACTGAAATTGAATGCAGAGAAAGTTTGCTCAGGGAATCATGTATTAGAAGGTTTAAGTACTTTATTATGTATATACTTAAAGCTGGAATAGATGGGGGGTTTTGATACAGAGACAGGAGACTGCAGATCATTTATCCAGTAAAGTGCTTTAACGACTGTCGACTGCCCTCAAAGGAGTGGGTGCCAGGGAAGGAGGGAAAACGGAATAACAAGCAACGCTGGAAAGGAGAAGGAAATTTGCTGTGGGCAGAGACAGAGCGGTGCTCTAGGACCTGCCAAAAGGAAAGAGCTGTTGGTTGCCCTGGGTGCACCTCGGCCAGCCTTGGCCAGACCCGTCTGTCCTCCGATCTGCTCAGGTGTAACCGACTTTCCTTTCCTTGCTAATAGGTAAAGGATTTGTGGAAGGGAGGAGCTGGTACTATTTTCACATATCATTATTATGTGAAAATACAAGGGGCTTCACCTCTTTACAGAGAAAAAGGGACTTTTCTATCTACTGGGTGGTGCTCGCTGCCTTCTGCCCTGGGCGTTAGGAGATGGTGTCACCCACGACATACAAATGCCCCTGCGTCTTCTCTCCTTTCCAAAGAGTTGATGCTTTCGGGAAAAGGCTGTCTCCCTGCATTCCTGTCCCTGTTTTCCCCTAGACACAGGAGGTGGAACAGGGCACAAGTTTGGAGAGAAACCCCATTGCAGCTTGCTATGGTTCACCATGAGCTCTCCACATGCCGACCCGGAGGAGCTGCGTGAGCACGGGCGAAAGCCCTGGGAAGGCAGGCTCCTGCTGCTCGCCTGCTCTAGGACTAGCGGGGTTTTGCTTTTTCTTCCTCACGTTTGAATTTCTCAACAAGTTGCCCGTTTCCCTTGGGAGCATCCACGGACCTGGGCAGGGGACGTGAGGAGCGCACTTAGGGGACATTCGCACGGTCATTTGCAGGCAGATGCTGGCAAACGCTGCCTGCGCTCTGCCAGCGTGAGGTTGCGTGACTTTCTCAACACGGTGCCAAGCACAAATTAACACACCCAGCCTTTTAGCAGAGCTCGTTATTTTGGGCTTGGCATCATGCTCCCCAGAAGGATGCCCAAAGCTCTGTTTGGCCCAGAGCTGCTTTTACAGCAGTAGGCAGTGGCAGGAGCTGCTGGAGATGTGTAAGAAAAGAGGTATGCTGGGAACCATCCTTGCCTTGGTTTGCCTTCCCAGTATCAGTAGTTTGGGGCTATATATGCCCCATACAGCCCCGGTCTCACAGCTGGCTTTGTGCCTGCTCAGGCTGGGGTCAGGCAGGCGAAAGTCGCAATAATGCCCCTGAAGCATCTGTGTGAAGTCACCAAATTTACCAGCTGATGACGTTCTTTTTTAGGTCAAAACAGATCTGGCTTCTGATCTTGACTTCCTTAAGACAGTTTCCAGAATTTGTCTGTATATATATTTGCTTCCTTGGAGTGCCCAGGAGGGTTAAAAGGATGTATGGGATGGATTGTAGTAAAGCTCAGAGTGGTGTTCGGGGAACTGTTGGCAGGCGTGGGAATACTAGTTTTCAGTTTGCTTACCAATGGCTTACCATTTGTAATTCCATGGAATTAAAAATAAATAAACAAATCATTGGACTAGAAGAAATAAAGAAACAAATAATTGGACTTCTGTCCAGAAGGGAGATGCTTTATTTAGTTCATGGAGAAGTCACCCAGAGAAGCTCTGCTGTAGGTGCTGGGGGAAGAGGGTGGAGGTAAAATGACTTTGAGCTTTTTTCTTTTTTTAATCTATAACTTTGAAATCATCACTGGTCTGATGGGAGGTGAAGGCTGAGTGTCTGAGGGAGAAAATCGATCCCTCCTTGACACAGAAAGGAAACAAATTGGAAAGATATTCATCAGCAGGTAGAAATGTGTACTAAACTGGTTTTTCTTTTTAGGGTGACCGAGGGTTTGATGGCTTGGCTGGTTTGCCTGGTGAGAAGGGAAATAGAGTAAGTTATCCTTCCGCTTGTCTTCTGGCCACTGTCTATAATGATACCTTGGCAGGAGGAGGTGGCTGGGAGGTGCTGGGAGGAGGGCAGCTATTGCTGGGGACGAGCCCCAGTGGTGCAATTGGGAGAGGATGAGTGTCCTGTAAGAGCGTGCGGGATGTCACCGCATCCCTCCCGGGCACAGCACTCACATCCTGGGAAGCTGCAAGATCCTTCTGGGACTGCTTGAAATTGGAAAGGCGGGGGGGGGGAATTGCCTCAATAAAATGCAGACTGAAAAATAAAGCAAGAGGCAAAACATGCTTTTACACAGTGCAGTTGTTGGATGGAGATTGCCAAAAACATAATGGGATTCTTCTCTTCGCTTTATAATTAAACAATGGGGAAAAAATGCAAGAAGCCGGTTATTTTGGCAGGCTGTTTGTGCCTCTCCTCCCTAGAGAGTGCAGCCATTGCTTTATAAAGCAGGGGAGTGTTTGAACAGCGGAGATTGCATCGTGATTACAAGCTACCCAGGAAAGGGGAGATGGTGCCTGAGAGATGCGTAATCAGCCAGAAATGGAATAGCATGTCTTGGGTAAAGCAATAACTGCGTGCAGAGCCCGAGTCCCTCTCCTGAAGGAGCTACAGCGCCTGCTCGGTTCCCAGAGCCCTGCCGAAGTGGCACCAGTAAATCCTGTGAGCTCTAGTCCCCGGAGGACACTGGTCTGTCAGTGCTGGAGGCCACGCGTGGCCCTGAGCAGGTGGAGAAGGGCTGCTGCTTCAGAGAGCACAGGGAGACGGGAACTGTGAGGGTATGAGTACCTTCAGCACCCGGTGCAGACAGAAAAATCAAGCCTGTTGCTTGGTTTCTCACCGTTACCCAATGTTTTCTATTGCTGGAGTGTCTCTGCCTTTTCTGAAGCTTTTCTGTTGTTTCTTTATAGGGTGAGCCAGGCCCCCACGGACCCCCGGGAGCACCCGGAGAGGATGGGGAGAGGGTAAGTCTATCTCTGGATTCAGCAGTCCTTTGAATCCATAACTAACTCCTGTAAACAAGAAGCAGATGCAATATCAGCCAGAGACGTGGCAAGAGCAGCCAGCACCGGCATGTTGTCTGCTGCCAGTCAGGATGCTGCAGGGTGGCTATGGCAAGAGGGAAGCAGAGCAAGGAGATGGGGAGAAAAGTGAAAAGAAGAATTTGGTTTTTAAAGACCTGGTCAGAAAACTCAGGTTTTGTTTAAAAAAACAAACAAACAAACAAAAAAACCCAAAAAAACCAACCACCAAACCCCCCACAAGAAAAATGTTCCCCCTCTAGGTGAGCAAACTCTCACTTCTAATTTTCTAAGATACAGGAAATTGTAGCAAGACTTGGGGAATAGAAATTCCAGACAGACATGGGAATCGAAGATTAAATTGTTCACTTCTCCTTCCACACTCTTTAGTCAATAGTCGAAGGCCTTTAGCAAAGCTCAAACTAAGTGATTAGAGGTCTAGAAGGGCTGGTTTGAGAGGAGAGATTGAAAATGCTGAATCCATAGCTATGCGAAGCGTGTGGTTTAATCAGAGGAGCGAGTATGGATTTCCCAGGTTCTAATCCCCTTCCATGATGTTTTCTTTCCACCTTTGGCTATTTGTTTCCTCTGTAAAGCACAGATAATAACACCTTCCTCACCGTGAAGTTGTGAGGATTAATTAGTTGTGGCTGTAAAGTGCTTTGAAGTTGAAAAGACCAAATCTGTGTCTTGCGGGGGAAGAACAAGTGCCTGAAGAACTTTAAGACTAAAGAGAAAAAGAAACCATTTGAGGTGTGCAGGGAGAGAAGCTCGGAGGGCATAACTGGGAAGAGGAGCGTGAATTCTATCAGCAGAAGAGGAGGGTTTCCAAGGGCTGACCGCTGGGATTGCTTTCCTAAGAGGGACCCTCAGGTTTTGGGTGATTTAAAAGGAACTCGGGGGAAGCACCATCTAATACTTGTGGGGGATCGGTAGGGCATCAGCAGGAGATGGGAGTGGAGGGATGGAGAATTACCCCTTTACTGCCTCTGGTTTATCTGAGGAGCCCTAATTTGGCTAAATCACGTTCCCAGGGCGACGCTCCCATGCTGGCTTCCCATTCAGTTTGGTACTAAATCTTGCGGTTATTGACTCACACGCCCTGAATTGTTTCTGCAATATCTTGTCTATTAGCAAAATCCATCTTTATAAACATCGACATGAATTATGAAGTATCCTTACAGCAGTTCTAATCCTTAGTAAATTCTGCACGCATAGTATTAATCTCCAGGCTTACGAGGTCTTCCTTATGCACGGCTACCCTTTTATTACTCCAGGGAAGCTGGTTTTCTATGTGATTATTATTTAACAAGAATGAAACACCTGTGATGTGACTGACATATAACTGGCTTGTTCTGCCTCTTTTGCTGCTTCTCTCTGCATCTTCGTTGCTGACCCAGGGAGATGATGGAGAAGTTGGACCCAGAGGTCTACCTGGAGAACCTGTGAGTATCTCCTCCTTTGGCTTGATGTGCAGCAGCAGTGCTTTGGTCAAGGTTTTGATATCATAATGGTGTTTTTAGGGGTCCCATGGGGCAGCTCTTCTGGTGCTGAGCAAGACCTCTGAGGTCCTTCAGGGACTGAGCTTCTCTTGCTTGAAGAGCCATGTGAATGGTTTAGAGAGTTATCTTTGCTGTAACAACGCTGTTTTGCTTTTTTTTGCCAAAATGGCTACCAAGAAGAGAAGATGCTTTCTGGGTTTTTTGTTTGATCGGGGGGTTTTGGGTGTTTTGTTTTTTTAAACAAGCAAAATTCTCATTGATTTTGTTTGCTCACGGGCTAGTCTCTGAAAAAAATGTAATTGTAAATGTAAAGCTTAGCTTAAATTGGTCTCATACCTTTCCCGCATGTATCCTTCCTGATGTGTTATTTAGGATTCAGGTAAGTAGGCTGGGGTAGAAATTACACATGGTACACACGCGTGAAACACAGTTTTCGCGAGTGTTCATAACAAACTCCAGTGAGGAACGGTTTTGTCTGCTATTGCACGGGCAATGGCAGCAATTAGCCATGCAGTTCCCTTGCCCGCACACTTAGATTTGTGCTCTGGGAGTGATCCCTTTGAAATCCTAGGATGAAATCCTGGCAGGGTTGGGCTCAAGATGACTTTTGCCCTGACTTGAGTGGGGTGAATATTCCATTCACAGTCCACAAAACTTTATAAATCTGCAGAGTTTGTCAATGTTTGGGCCTCCACATGCTGCTAACACCGGAGCAGCTGACCCAGGGCTAGCGAAGGAGGGAGTTCCTAGCATCACAGAATCACTACGGTTGGAAAAGACCTGTAAGATCATCAAGTCCAACCATAAGCCAACACCACCATGCCCATTAAACCATGTCCCACAATGCCTCATCCACACGTTCCTTGAACACCTCAAATCGATAAGGTTAAAAGGAGATGCTAGTGGTGTTGAACAAACGTCTCCTGACCAACCCAAAGAAATGCTTTCAGGGAGTATCCCACTGAAAAGAAACAGTTGGGTTGTCAATTTGAGACTCTGAAAGCATTTTTTTCCCCCAGTACCGAGTATTTTTGACTTTACTGGCAATGATAAATTCTGCTTCTGGCTGTCTGCAGATTTTTGTGTGTAGTACAGTTGTTGGCTGCTTATTTCATCCAAAATGCATTTCCTTTGTTATGAAAAGAACATTAACTATCTATCATTTACCATCGGCTTTGCTTTCAAAATGTCTTATTTTGCTGTTCGAAGGCCCAGCGTGGTGGCCTGAGAGTAATTGATGAGAACTGTTGGACACACTTCATGTGAGAAAGGGAAGGGTTGGCATTTACGGACTCACTGGAACTGAATTATAGACGAGATGTCTGATTAACTTCTGGGAAAGATTAATCAACCCAGCTATCTCCTTAGCACTAAGTCTAAGCAATAACTTATGGGTTATTAACTTCTTAAAAGCATTTATGTGCTCAGGTAACACAGTAACAAAAGAGGAACTTAAATGATGATAATGCATGCAGGGAAGTTTATTTTTATTTCAGCAACACAAGATAAAATATCTGTGATGGCCAGGGGAAAGGTTTAAATTGCATTACAGGAAAATTTTTGTCATTAATATATACACCCTAAATCTGCATGTTTGCCTCTTTCGCTATCCTGAGCCAAAAGAGAGTCTTACCAAATTTAATGGTAACTGAAACTACTGGTGGGACTTCAAAATTTCTTTTTCTTCATTCTGCTCCATTTCCTTCCAATTCCCATCGCCAGTTGATACAAGCAGAGTTTCTGCTCTTCTGGGGCTCGGTGTGCAAAGCTTTAGCCCGTGCAGGTCTCCGGCAGCTGGGACAGACCACCCCGTGCATCCGTCCAGTTTGTGCTGCAAACTGTGGGTTTTTGCAGGATCAAATCCCCACAGCCTCCAAGATCAGACACTTTCTTAATGTCTCCTATTTTATCGTGTAACATTTCATTTTAATTCCTCTGTCCTCTCCACACCATAAAAAGGGATGTATAATATTAGGGCAGACAAATAAAACTGCCCATCAATCAAGAACGATTTTCCTCCGTGACAGTGAATGAGCATCATCCTTGTAAATACCCAGAGTCCCCCTACGGTCCCCAAGTTAAGCAAGGGCCTGCGTTTAAATGGTGAGCTTTCAGATCTGCAGCTGAGTGCACACAAGACCCCATCCCTTTCCTTTTACTACAAACCTGCCTGAAGGCTCAAGGTAGAGGAGGTGCTGGGCTGGGATTTGCAGAGCTTTCTATTGAATGAATACAATTCTTCGGCCATGTCTCTGCTTATTCAACGCGATGCTCCAATCCTACCAATTTCCCTGAAGATATGCAAGGTTAAATTTGGTGAGAAAGCTAGAAATGGAAAGAAAACACCATGATACCAGGAGTCCTGACTGGTTAATGTTTAAGAACCAAACGCCTTTGAAAATGTGCGTTTATGCTGCAGGCTGAAAACCTTTTCCAGCCTTGCTGAGTTGTATAGATTGTCAGTGATAAAAATTAAATCTGGAGAGGTTTTGAAATGCTAACCCTAATGAACCATTAGCGGTATCAGGTCATTCTTCATAATACTCCTCGGCTAGAATGACTTGGCTGCGAAGTGTTTTGCATCATTGTGTGCATTACAGGGTAATCCAGGAATATGATTAAATTAATAAAAAAAAGTTGGTTTAAGTGGGCCTTCTTCCAATCCAGAGAATAAATGTCTGCGCCTATATTATTTATCTTTATAATTCAAGGATGTATGCACACAGGATTTCTCTTACCCGTTTGCAAACCAAGAAAGCTGCTGTTACTGCAAAACTGGCAAGGTCGTTACCGTGCCAGCCCCAACGCTGCCCCAGGCAGAGCGATGCTCAGCTGTGCACGAGCTTGCCCCGATCCATGCTCGCGGGGGCAGTGGGAACGCTAACCCCCTTTGTTTCCCCTAATAGGGACCCCGAGGACTGCTGGGACCGAAGGGGCCGCCGGGACCCCCGGGGCCACCGGTGAGTTCCCGGGGCTGCTGCCCTCCTCAGGCAGGCAGCTCAGCTTTCCGGGCAAAATACCCTGTCCCCATTAGTCATCCAAGCAGATAATATAGCTGCGTAATTTTATACATCTGTGCAATGAAAAGAAGTGGTATTCAAAAAAAAGTTACGGCTCAAAGTCCATATTCTCCCCCATTTTCAGTGGCATCACGTCCATTTACGGCTGCTCAAGATTTGGCCCACCTGAGTAAATATTAATGCTTTGCTCAGGCTGAAAGGGAAGAATGAGAGTTATTAACACAGTGGCTTTGCTATTAACTTTTGCCTGAGGGCTGGCGAGACTCTAAAGCAGTTTGTTCATATTTTGGGCGAAAGCCGAGGAAAGAACATGCCGTTTTTTATTTGGGAGACAGTCACCTTATCTGTCGGGCGCTGCTGGAAGTGCTGATGCAGGGGCTCTCTCCATAAATCACTGCAGCTCGCTGAAGTCCGGGAACTTAAAAACCGAAACCCGGGCTGCTGCTAGAGCTAAAGGGGTCAGCGTTTAATGGTGAGCGTTGTAAAGCCCGCAGCCCCTCCTGGGACACGAAGACATCTTCGCTCTGAGCTCCTACTCCTGCTGAAATTTAATGGGGGTTCAGGATCTGCTCCAAAGCTGTCTCACGTTGCCCGAGCATGCCATTACACCCACCAGAACAAAACGCTGGCAGGGGAACTCCCACCAGGACATCTCCAGATGACCATGTACCATGTTACCCCCTTAATGAAGATGCTCAGAGAGCGTTTGACCCCGGTTGCCTTTTGTTTTGACACGAGGCAGCGCAGCCTCGTTGCCTTCACCCGCTGCCTTGTTGAAAGATGCATTCGCGTCCCGAGCGAGGTCTTTTGTCCGGTTGTTCCTTGTCATTTGCTACTCCACGCCTGCTCGCCGTCGGAGGCGATCGGCTGCAGTACTTAGCCAGGATTTGCTCGACCTGGTGCTGATTCCGCCTCACAGGTGGGTTAAACCAGTGGGGGGAAACCACCAAAATGACTTTTTAAAGTGTAAACTGGATTTGTGGAATTGGCTGCTTTACCAAACACCTTTAGAAAATCGGTGCCTTTCCACACGGGCCAAAGGGCCTCCTGATGTTTTGTTATTTTTATGGCAATTTCTCTGCTTTTGTGGTGCAAACCAGCCAGATATTTTCTTAGTGCTGATTTTTAAATCCTTTTTCAGGGTGTGGCTGGTATGGATGGACAAACAGGTCCCAAGGGGAATGTGGTAAGTTTTTACTGCAAATTTCACAGACAGTTCAGATATTATATAGAACGAAATGTAAAATGTACTCTATTAAATTAGATTTGCTAATTGCTTTTTAGCCTGGTCTAGATTCTTATCAGAGCATGTGAAAACCACAGAGAGTATCTTCCTACAGCAAATGGATGTTAATTTATTATAATTTCTGATGGAATTACACATTATTTCCCCATGAAAGATCAAACATTTTCATCGAGATGTGTGTTGTTCTAATGAATATCAAAATATAGTAATTTAACTGAGGGGAAAAAAAAAATCTTTATGTGCCTCATACTTTGTACTAATGGGGTGAAATGGACTCCCTGCAGAAGAGCTGATGCAAAGCCAGGTAGCGTTAAATCCCTGCTCAGCTCATTTGGGCTGCACGTCCACGCAGAGAAGCACGTGTGCCCTGAAATAACTTCACCCCTCCCTACCCCACTGCGGAGAGAAGTTGTTTCCCTTTCCCAGGAGCTCTGGGTTAACCGGCGGCGGGTTGGCGAGGGAGTCGAGATGCTGTGCAGGGGGCAGGAGCCACGGTGCCCGAGGAAGCACCGGCTCCGCTCTCGCCTTTCCTGCCTTCAGCTCTGCCCTTGTCTCCTCGCAGGGTCCTCAAGGTGAGCCGGGGCCCCCAGGACAGCAGGGTAACCCGGGTGCTCAGGTAAGAGGAAAACTCCTTTTCCATGGGTAGGAAAAGGGAATGATAATTTTGAACAAGCCTCACTCCCCTGCCGGAGAGGGGGCCCGCAATAAGGAGATTTGCTGGGAATTGGCTTGGTGATACATCGCTGGCCCAAAATCTTCCTGCAAATGCTCCCGGTTTTGGATCCCCCCAGTTCTCACCTGGCTTCTGCTGCCGGGATGCACAGCCAAACCCAGGTCCAAGCAGTCTCTTCGGCCGAGTCACATCTTGTGGCTTATGTCTGATTTTTAGCATCCCACGGTCCAGTTGCTCTGGAACCAGCTGGGTAATACAGATGTCCAAGCCTTGCTGTCAGCCTTCTCCGTGGCTCTCAGCAAGTCTTGCTCCCTCGGAGCATCTCTGTTTCCATCCTGGGGATGAGCCTGGCTGCGCACGGCGGAGCGGTGCAGCTCTCTAGAGGAGGCATGCCGTGCAAAAATGGAATTTTATCGGCTCTCGCAAGACATTTTGAGAATGAATGGAGCTGGGGAAATCCCCAGCCGTCGCAGGCACTAGAATGATGCTCAGCTGAGGTACTGCCAAAATGCATTTGGAACAAAGAACTTGCTCCTTAATGACCTTAGTTTTTTTCTTTTCACAGGGTCTTCCAGGTCCACAAGGCGCGATCGGTCCCCCAGGAGAGAAAGTACGTTTAAATAACGCAGCTCTGACTTAAGACAACTGTTGCCATTAATATGTATTTGCTACTTCAGCTGCTCCTTTGTCCCATATGCAACATCTGTTTGCAGCTGTGTCTATGAAAATCTAATGCCTGTCATTCCAGACAGAAGAGAGACAAGAAAGCACGGTTTACCTCTAATTCATAATATTTGTATTCATTTCCCATCTTAAGAGAAACATTTTGAAGGCAGCCTATGGTAAAATGTTAGGAGAGGACTGAAAATTGTCTCTTTCTGTGAGCGAAATGCCTGGAAGTCTGAGCGGGATGGTAATGCGAAGAGCCCGTGGATTTGGCTCGCTCAGCCGAGATCCCCTCCCTCTGCCTCCGCCGCACTCCCCGCCTGCACCCGCTCTCTCTGATTTTCCACTGCTGTTGACGTGGCATAGGTGCTGGCCTCGGTTCCCCCCAGGCACCCCGGGACCATCAGGATTTAAACAAGGGGAACAGTTTTGCCTACAGAGCAGTAATTCTCCGGGTGTTGCTCAGCTCCCGTTGAGTAGGGACACAGCGTGCGTCCCGCCGTGTGCACCAGGAGAATCCCTGCTTGTCTTGGCAGTGTGGGATGGGCTCAAATTATGGATAATTCTCCTGCGAAGGAGCACGTTAGCAGTTCTGTCAGATAAAGGGCTCTCGGGTTTCAGTGCTGAGTCACACGCTCGCAGCAGCAGTGGCACTCCTCAGTGGTATGAGAGATCGGGGGTTGTTTAATTAAAAAGGTAATCATTGAACGGTGTTAAAGCAGCAAGCGCGGTCAATTGGGGCAGCTCCGCTCTTCCTTTGCCAGTTAATTGCCTTGCCATTTGTCACCAAAGAATGGGCATTTCTCGGTCTGGTGAGCCCCCATAGTCTGATATCCTCAAACTTGTGCTTATACACATGTGCAGCATTGTGCCCTTTCAGCAGGACAGCAGCTTGATGCCTCATGTCCCCGCGTCTCCTCTTGAGCTCTCATTGCTGTATCACGTCTGTGTGAGGTGCCAGCACTAACGCTGCAGCATCCCAGGGTGCTGGAACTCTGCCCACAGAAATAAGCAGACTCCCTACAAGTCACGGCAGCTTTTCCAACAGACTCACCTCTCTGCAACCATTCACAGCTAGGAGAAGCAAGAAATGTGTCTGAAAAGCCCCGTCCTCCGATGCTCTGGAGACTCTGACCATTGCAACTGTTGTTTTTCTGTTTGTTTTTAGGGGCCACTGGGCAAACCCGGCCTTCCTGGCATGCCTGGCGCAGATGGTCCTCCGGTAAGTCCTCTTCTCCTAGCTCTCTGCTTGGCGGCAGGGCTGTGGGGCCTGATCCTGCACCCACCCACCTTGGGGTGCACCATGGGCGTGCGAGCCTGCAAGGTCAGGCAAACCCTGCCTGCGTTTCGGCTGGGTTGAAGGGTTTGAGAAGCCCTGTCCCTGCTCCAAGCTTTGCTCAGCCTCGCTGCAGCAATTCTCACAGTCTCTTCGGGCCTCTCTTTCCCCTCCTCCTGTTTCTCCTCTCTGTTTTACATAGGTGGGCAGCTCACTGAGGTAGGGACTGTCTCCTCTGTGTGTGCATTTACGCATACCGCAGCACTAGCCCGGGGTGGTCCTCGTCTCGCTCGGGGCCGCCGGGCACTGCTGCAGAACGGTGATAAGAACAGGTTGAAATTGCATGTCAGTGTTGTATTCTTGCAGCTTCCTCCTAATCCTACTTTAAACATCATTTGCTCCTTGCTCTGGAAATTGGTCTTTAAAATCTCTGGCCTTTAAACCTGTTCTCATTTTTACACACCTCAGAGGCACTTGGTTTAAAGAGTGACAAATGCAAAAGAGTTACGTTCCACTACTGCAAATGCAGAGCATGGCAGAAAAAAAAAATTACATTTCCCACCCTGGGATTATCATTCCTATGGAGGGCGTTTCGAACATCCGTACAGTTGTTAGCTGAGTCAACAGAGCAGCTAAAGCAAAGCCCAGGACATCTCTAAGGCAGTAGCTTTCGAGGTGAAATTCCTACAGCAGCCTCCGGGGAAGTTCAGCTGGATGGAGAAGGCGCCAGGTCTATTTTTATGCAGACTGAAGGCTGTGTAAGACCTGCAAGCGTGAGCGTGCATGGACACAGGTCCTTTGCCACAGGTAGCCCTGTGGTTTGCAGACAGTTTGTAGGTTTGTAAGCATATGGGCTGTGCTTTCCAAGGACAAAAACCTGCCCGTGTTCTCTTCATAGAAATTGGTCTCTGAAGATATCTGAAAATCCCCGAGGGCCTGAAGCATCTCACTGCGAAAGCCAACCAAGTTGCTCATCGATTTTTGATCTTAGTAGCAGTAATGGAGATGGGCATTTTGAAAACGGTGATGATTTAGTGCAGAGTGGACAAAGGCTTTTGAAATCTTGCTGCGCTTCCATTTTGCCTCCCCTGGGGTGCAGAAAGATATCAGGAGCTGAAGGCAAGCACGGTTGTATGACCCCTTTTGTGCCCTGATGCTTTCGGTGCCATTTAAACTCACAGGACAAATTCAGATTGCATTTTCGCTTACATTTTGTTGATGTAAAAATGACAGCTGACATTTTGTTTCTTTATTAAACCAGCTTGTTTTATGAAATCTGGCTTGTCTGACGTTCCCGTTCTGAAGACTGATGGTGGAAAATACTCCTATGATTTTCCTTGTTATATTGGTAGAAAGTAATTTGTGTATTTAGAGGAGCGTTCATAAGTAAAGAAACCACTGAGTGCAGAAGGTCTTAGTGGTGTTAGAGCAGCATCACCTTTATAAAATAAAAGGTCCCAGGGTGTGCAGTGAGTGCCCTCACAGGGGGCTTATTGCTTTTGTACAGACATTGCCAACCAAAGAGCCGCCTTCCATCCTGGCTCCATTTTCGTTCCGGCAGTAGGAAAATCAACACTAAAAACTACTTTCATGGATTTCCCCTGTTTCTCACTAATCCTCCAAGCTGTATCTGAGGCAATTCACACTTTTGTTTTCTACTGACTGCAATCCCAGCAAAAGGCTTCTAAAGGCTATGAATGAGACTGTGTTGGAAATTCTTGGATGTTGAGTTATTCGGCATCGGATCCCAAGAGGAATGCTGGCCAGCGTCCAGCCAGCCGGCGTCTAATGGGGATGCAGGTTAGCTGAGCGTTTCTCATGAGATCTTGTAGTGGACTCTAGGAATTAGGAAATTAATGAGGGGCTCTGACCAGTCTGGGCATCTTGTGACCTTCACAAGTCTGCTAACACACGGAGTTAATTTTTATCTGTTTTCCTATCTGCAAAATTTATGTGCTGCTTGCTGCTGAACAAACTGAGGTGTTCTAATATGTGAAGAATATTGCAAAATGGTTTGTGCTTTGCTGCTGAAAGGTGGTGAAGAGTAAAGGTGTATAAATAACCAGGTAGAATGCCACCAAGGACCCAAATGCTGCTCTCTTCCTTTTGGGGAAAGCTTACTCTTGCAAGTTGGCTTCAGGGGGGCTACTTGTATCAGTAAGAGCTTCCTGGAGATCAGCTGTTCTCTTAGAAATAAATCATAGCTGCCTGAGCGAGCTTGTCGGCTTCTGAAGCAGTGGCCGTGCACTAAACCCATTTCCCTCTTCTCTTTGTCTCTTATATTAATAGGGTCATCCTGGCAAGGAAGGTCCTCCTGGAGAGAAGGGGAGTCAGGTAGGTGTCACCAAGACCCTCATCACTGCTAAGGGGAAGGTCGCAGTAGCTGGATGGAGGCAGATCTCCATGGGGCTCCGAGGATGGCTGGGCAGCCAGGGGATGCGGGTCAGTGGAGGTGGCAAGAAACAAACCATGTTGAAATTTGAAAGCTGAGCCCAGCTTTTGTCTGCTTGGGAGTCTCTTCTGGTGCTCGGGCTGGTCTTTTCTCAACTCCTTCCAGCTTTCCTGGCAAGCAGTGCTCTGCAGCACAGCGGACAAGACGACTGAAACTGTGAAGGGAAGCCTTCTCTTAATCAGACACAAATAAATATCCTTCGTGGCACAGGGAATGCAGAAGATAACTCTCTTTGAATTTCCTGGCCTTCCTTTCTCTTCCCCTCCCCCTCAAAGTCCCTCCTTAACAATGCATTTGAGAATATTGCTGGAGGCTAGAGCCCTTGAATTATACAGTCATCCGTCTGTCCAGATTTACCATCTGCATTCCCGCTGTGTCCCATTCACTTGAAAAACATTACATTTGTCAAGTCTTTGATTAGAGCGCAGTCCAGTTTGATGGATGTCCGCTCGAGCCTTGCTTGGGTGCTGCACGGAGCACAACCCACGGCCACAGCCGGTTGTCCGGCTGGCATCACACGAGGCCAAAAATTCAAATGTTGGCCTCTGCAGAATACAAGAAGCCAATAAGCGGTTGTGCCAGTGCTCCTGTGCTGGGAGATGTTTAGCCAACATCAGGGAGGTGATATCGGAGCGGGGCTGGTGCTGCAGGTCTCCTCCAGCCAACGCTTGTGCGAGGTCTGGGATGCTGGTGGATCCGTTGGCTCCGTCTGGCTGTCAGGCTGGAAAAAATTGTCCATCTCAGGCTGGGAGAAGTGGAAGGGTATTTGTTTAGTTAGGGAATTGGGCAAAATAAAAGCCAACTGGGTTCCATAAAGTGATTTATTTGCAGGTATAAGACAGCGTGGCAGCGAGGGTGGGAAGAAGAGTTTTTGCAGGGTGCGCATTGGGCACCGTGTCCAGCACAGCTTGTGGTGTCCCTGGAGATTTGCAGCTTTCAGTGCCAGAAAGGAGCTTTGTGAGCATCTCCTCTCCCACACAGCTGAGGCCAAAGGACATTACCAAGGCTTGTGCCTCAAGCAGTAACTCCTCTCTGTGATCGTCACCATCACAAGCTCTCCTGCGTTACTGCAAAACTAGGATGGTTTGGGAGGGGGGAGGCAGCAGAATGTGTTCTTCCTCTCTCCAAGAACTTGTTCTGTTCTTTAATCTAAGACACAAACCACCAATTTTGCGTATAAATCCCCTTTCTAACGAGTTGTTGCTGTCTTGTCTCTTCTCTTCCTCCTTTCCTATCGTACGGACCCCTGCCCTTGGCCCAGCCCAGTGCCCCTGCTCGAGGTGATGTTCCTGTAGCTCTCTGTGCTGTTTTGAGCTACTTTCAGATGGCCACTGCCATTGCCACCTGGTCTGAAGCAGCCCGGTGGCTGGCATATTTGTTTTCCACACACTCTTCTTGTTGCTGCACCTTCGTGTTGGTTTTTGATGTGTTTTTCTTGTTTGCATTTTTTTCACCCCAGGGACCACCAGGTCCTCAGGGCCCCATCGGTTATCCAGGACCACGTGGAGTCAAGGTAAGGAGGACGGAGAAACATCGTCCGCGGTGTTGCTTGTTCAACTCGAGTTCTCCAGCTTGTGCTGGAGGTGGGCACTGCCGGTGGGCACAGATGCCCTACCAGGGCACTTAGGGCCACCTCAGTGACCAACTGCATTTACTGCTCGAGCAAGCCTTGGTCCAGTGTCTTCTCTCGTGTCATAGGGATTACAAGTCCCCTGCTCTCCAGTAACCCCTCCTAGCATCGTTCAGCGCTTTGGAAAGATTTCTCTTTTAATTCTTCGTGAGCATGGCTCAGTCCCATTCCAATCATTTCCAGTTTACAACCAAAGTAAATCTCAGCCAGAATGTGAAGACTTTAACAAGGCTTGTTAATAAAACAAAATAGCCTATTACTAAAACAAAGCAAGCTTTTCATGCTCCTGATCCAAAACCTTGTTAGACGAAGCTGGTGCATCTCAGCAATGTGCTTTTTCACTAGATTGAATTCCAGCTCTTTCCTCGCTCCTGCTGCCTGCAGCGCTTGCATGCTGATAAGAAGGCGGTGGGTATTTTTTCCCCATTCAGCTCTGGCTGTTATGCCCATCAAGATGTATTAGTTCAGGTGCAGATGCATCCTGCATCCCAAAGGTCCAATGAATCTGCAGGGGTCTGTGCTAGCAGGTACAAACACAGCTTGGGGACTGACTATAGGTGAAGTTAAGCCTTTTAAACCCCCTTGTATATTTTTTCAATAGCAGAAACCCATTTGCTGTTCTGCCTTCAGAATTTAGGCAGGATGTATTTAACCAAAGCAAACTTCCATCTCATTTCTTGCAAGGTTGTAGATTGAGATGTAGTGGTCTGTTAGGGAATGGTTTGCTGTTGTGTTTACCACTAAAGTGGAACTGTTCCACATTAGAGTGATCTAGAGAAAGTGTGTCATGCACCAAACCCGTAGTGCATACAGACAAGGTTCTATTAACTGCACGAGCCTCCAGTTTGGAAAAAAATGTGTCTCACTGGGTTTGCAGCTAGAAATAACTTTTAGATCTTGCCTCGCTTACCAGAACCCTGTCTTGCTGCACAGATTTTGATGTACTTTTAATTATACTTTTTCATGACATGCTGAAGGGGAAAAAAGAAATTAAAATACCCCAAGCAAAATATTATTCCTCAAAAAAAAAAAAAAAGCTTCTGTTTTTTATTGTAAGAGTTGCATCGCACAGTGCAGCTGGTGTTGATACCTGAAGGTGACGTTCTAGCCCAAGAGGCAGGATAGACGGGAAGTGTGGGGGACCAACAGACTACCCCAGCAGGGCTGGTGGCATAGCAGGGGGCAAATCCTGACCACAGGCAGCACCTCTGGGCTGAACCCCACGGACTGATTGATTGCCTTTGTGAAGCTTTGGAGGGCTTCTGCACCATGTCACAAATGCCCACACTAGTAGTGTTACTTTTCCCCCTCCTCCTTTTAGTGCCTAAATGTACTTTAAAAAAATTAGTGCCTGCACAGAGGTGAGCACCGTGGTAAAAAAGACCCAAGCTTAACCGTTGTGGGTGTAGACACGGTGCTGCTACCCACTGCAGAGCAGCACGGAAACCTCTGGCTATGTGCTCAGAGGTTTTAAAATGGATTCACTTCCCAAGCGTCCATGCGCAGATCGAGCCCTGGTTTTTCTATGAATACTCGAGTGAACTCAGCGTGCTGGCAAGGCATTTGTGGAAATGGTTTTTTGGAAAATACACTTTTCATAGTGAGTTTTATCCCTGGAAACGTAACTCCTGGGCAGGGAATGGGCAGAGACCACCAACCCCGCCTGCTGAATCAAGTCAGCAGAGGTTTGTGATTATAAGGTACACACTGGTGACCCAAAAGCCAGATGTCAGCAGCTGATATTTGATTAGCAGTATGTTTAGGAACATCATAGTTTGCAGCAATACCCTCATCAACGTCGGAGGAAGCAAAAATTGCTGTGATTAATGATTCTTCACTCTTAAGCTTACCTATACCCTTCTAACATCTTGTTTTATGTCCTGTAAGGGAGCAGATGGTGTTCGTGGATTGAAAGGCACCAAAGGTGAAAAGGTGAGTTAACGCTGCACATTTGGATTGATTTTCTACAGCCTCCGAGCATTTTTGCAGACTGGGCCCACAGGATGCTCCCCATGACATTTTCTCCTGCACAAGGGGTTTCTCTTAGACGAGCAGGGGGACTGAGCACCCACAGGACTGGTAACCTCTTTGTTTTCGGAGCGGGTGCAGGCTGGGTACCTGCTGTGATGTTCTGCCCCATCTCTGCTCAGAGCCGGGAGTAATTGAGCCTCCGTGGCGTGCTCAGGTTTGGAGCTGTTTGCTGGGGCAGCCGTTACTGATAGATCTCAGGGTCCAGCATCGGGATGATTTGTTCCTGACAAAATTTGCGGCTTGAGTGATTCAATGGAGCTGAAGGGTTTGTGGTGTGTTAGGGCTGGATAACAGTGTACGGGATATGCTGCCCAGCCTGGTCATCAGAGCAGCTTGTGAAACCCAAGTCAATAAGAAAGTCAACACAGTCTATCTCTGCATATCTCAAAGATGCAATTGGTTTCTCTTGAGGAAAAGCAGGAGTTGGAGAAGAATCTTGCCCGGTCCTATAAACACATCTGTGTTCCTTCGTTCCTGCCCCCAGAAGTTCGGCAGCAAAGCTGGGCAGTTTTAGCTAGGGAATCCTGGCAGGGACCTTCCAAACTTTAAAAGTCTTTCTGGGAACTGTATCTTTGTTGCCTATGAGAGATTTGCTGTAGGATGAAATACATTATTGATTTGAGCTCTGCAATTAAACCTTCTTGGCTGAAAGAAATATCGCCACTGTCCTAGAGGTTGCCTTGAAGCATGGTGTAAAACATCCTCCATGAGAATAAAACCAGTTGTACTTCAGAAATAATTGGTTCCTAGTACTGGCAAGGTGGTGTTATTCACATCGAGCCAGATTTGTGATCTTGACTTGCAGCCGGGACAGGATATAGGGAATACTTGCTGTGATCCCACGGGAACCTTGGCGGTCGCAGCCTGGCTGGGTTTCCATGCCTGATTGTGCACACCCAAGACTTAGAGAAGCCAATGAGATGGGCATCAGGGACCTATTCTTATCCTCCCTGGATAGGGGCCACACAATGAGGCTAGAGAAGCCGTTTTTCTTTTTTTCCATCTATACACCTTGTCTGTGTTTTTTCCCCTCTCTGTTATTTAGGGTGAAGATGGCTTCCCTGGCTTCAAAGGTGATATGGGCATCAAAGGAGACCGGGTAAGAGTCTATGACAAATGGGATCTGGTAGTGCTTTGCCTTTCAAGACCCTGTGTTATCGTACAAATGCGGCTTGGGGAGAGAGACTACTCTTGTCAGAGTCCTTCTGGCACGTCCGATCTCGAGGCAGGAACGCAGGAATTTCTTGTTCACCTCAAGCACAGCAGTTGTAAATCCCTAAATTTGCTAGTCCCATCTTGAAGGTAAAATAAAACTGAGTGATAATAGAGGGCCCTGTCTTGCTGCTTTGACTGCTAGGAATACTGCATGATCCAGCCGTATCATATTTTTATTTCCAGTATCTTTTCCCCTGCTATATTACATCTAGGGTCTGGTAGGCATCATTATTTGCTGAGGCTAATGTGCTTCCATGCCATCAACATGAAGTGTAAAGTTACCAGGAGCACGTTTTACTAGAAACCAAAGCAACGCTGTGGAAACTGCCAGGGGTGGAGTGTTCTATTGGACTCGTATCTTTAGCAGCAGGGCACACTGCCTGGTCGCAGCACGTCTGTCTGTCCTTCGTGCCCAGCCCTTGGGGACAGGGAGCTGTCCTCCTCCCCTCTCCGAGCGATGCGTCGCCTGGGGCTTGGTGTCCCCCCGGAGCTCTGAAGCCTTCCCAGGGATCAAGAGAGCTCTGCAGTCATTCATCCCTGTGTTTAAAGGGAAAATGAGTGCCTTGCGTGAAGGCTTGTACAAGCAGAAATCAAATCCCCCATTTCTCCTGGCGTTTAACTGTGTAATTGAACAGTTAAAGCAATTGGAAACTTCCCCAGCCCCCAAATTCTTGCCAAGGAAGAAGGACCGAAGGTGGCATCTCGGGGAGGCGACTCCTGTCCTCACCAAACGCAGATAGACGTAAGCTCCTTCAAACAAAGCTCGCGACTCCGGTTCCCACCAGTGAGTTTGTCGTGCTTTATGATGAGCAATGAAAGGACAAGGGGTACTTCAGAGCCTCGCGGATAAATCTGCACCCACCCGGCTTCTGGTGAGCGAGAAGACGACTGCCTGTGTTCACAGCATGGAAGCATCTCCTGTTACCCTACATGACAAAATGACAAGTGTTGTTTTGTGTGCCAAAGCCTGCAGTGTCACAACAATTCACATTAAAAGCTCAGTCCTCTCGGCTCTCAGATTTCCTAATGATTTTCCCCGCAAAAGCTCCAGCCCAGTCTTTCTTCTCCAGTTGCCCGGTTCAACCCTCAATTAAACGCTTCCCAGGGCTTGCTTGCACATCAAACTGCGATTTGGGAACCGGGAGGTGGGTAAAAGCGTGCGTTGCAATCAGAGCTAATGAAGGCTGTTTGGGTGGAGAGGTGCTGTGTGTAGATGGGATAATTGGGCCATGGGAAAAGACGGCTGTTGTGGGAGATAATGGCTGGGCTGTGTGAGTGAAGTCTTGGTGCTCTAATAACACTCTGCAATTTACTCAATGACAGTCTCATCCGAGCTTTTGGTGAAGACCAGCTTTCTCCAAGAGTTGTATTAGCAGCTCCGTGGAGTGTCTGATTGCAGCCGTGAGGGTGTTGCTGTCAGCAAACACGGGGTCTGGGACCTGCCCGCCTCATCAACGCTTGTCTTGTGATTAACAGGGGGAAATTGGACCTCCTGGCCCCCGAGGTGAGGATGGTCCTGAAGGTCCCAAAGGTCGCTCTGGTCCCAATGGAGATCCCGGTCCTCTTGGTCCTGCCGGAGAGAAGGTGAGTCTCAAGGGTGGAATCGCCCAGGGATGTTTTACAGCAAAACCTGCTTTTCTTTGGGTGTCTCGGGTGGGTGGCCAGGGCAGGGCCCAGTATGAGGGGGCAGTTTTAGGGCAGAGGGATGAGGAGGAGCTGCAGGAGCTTTGTGTGACGGCTGGCCTGAGTTGTTCAACGCAAAGACCAGAGAAGACCCCGCGGAGATGGATTTACTGCAGCGGCATGATTTGAGTATATTGAAATGTTGGTCTCTTCAGGGTTATCTGCTTGGGTGCAATGTCTTGAAAAAAAGACTAAAGGAAAAAAATTGATAAATTTGAAATTAGACTGGAGTCTAATTTCGAGGTGCATCCAGTTGAAAAAAGCTGGTAGCAAAAAATAACCATTCCCTACTAGTTTCCTGACATGTTTACAGTGCTCAGTCTGGATCAAACCCACTGGGCTCCCCCCAGGGAGGGCAGAGGATGGTCGCAGTGCCCCGATAGCTTTATTCTGCCCATGTCACGTCTGCTCTGCTCTTGAGTTCTCTGCACTTGGTATCTCCCCTTTCTGCTGGTGCAAATCTGAAGCTGCTCGCAAGCTCTCTCTCGCCCACACTAACAGACTTTTGTTTGTGTTTCAGGGAAAACTCGGCGTGCCAGGACTGCCCGGCTACCCGGGCAGGCAGGGCCCAAAGGTAACTCGGCCGGGTTCAGTCCTCGAGAGGTGCGGGGTGCGCGGGGGAGCCCGGCGGATGCCGGCCGAGCACAGACGGTGGTGCCGTGCAGAGGGCTCAGCCCCCCGCTAATGGGACGAGGTGGAACGGCAGCATCTCCCACGGCGCGATCCCTCCTTCCCACCCCTGCAGGGCAAATTCATAGAGGGGTAAAAACAGCTCCCAGCCCTTAGCTGGTGGAAATCGGTGACCGGTTCTGCATCGCTTCGGTCTTCTGCAAAGCGGTGGGAAGAGATGCAATGGGACAGGTTTCATGCTAGTAATAGGCATAGTAGTCCTTCTCCTTGTATTACGTTTTATATCTTCAAAGCTCTGCGCTGGTGTTAACTAATTAATTACGGAGAATAGCTGATGAATCAGGGTCTCCCTGAAATTAAAATAAAACTGCCATTTGCAGTTTTGCAAACATCCTTTGTATCTTATCTACACGCCCACCTTCATTTGGGCCATTTTCAAATGTTCTTTTTAAATTAAAACTGCAAATTCCACTACATAGACTAAGGCTGCAGCCTGTTTTTTACATGCCCTGGGGGCTTTGGGAACTTATGTTTTGTTAACGTGGGGTTTTTGTTTTTTTTTTTTAAGAATTGTGTTTTATTATTCATGTTCATTGCTTGAAAAAAAAAACCAGCCTTGTTTAACACTGGAGACATAATTATCTGCAAGAAATTGTTTCCTGGTTGTGGTGTTGATGGCTTACTTTTTAATTTGCATTTTATAGCTGGGGTAGGGGGTTTTTTATATTCCTTTGACTAATTCATATTTTAAAAGCAGCAGCAGCTATTCTCCAGGCACTTACATCAGAAAGGAACAAGCCAGGAGTTAAATTTTCATGTGCAA
This sequence comes from Gavia stellata, assembly GCF_030936135.1. Lineage (NCBI taxonomy): Eukaryota > Metazoa > Chordata > Aves > Gaviiformes > Gaviidae > Gavia > Gavia stellata. Next base: position 9,892,939 of record NC_082617.1, read on the forward strand.
CATAGTGACTTAGGAGCTAAAAACCAAAAGCCTGCCTGTTCCCCAGGTACAACCGTGGGCTTGGGCCTTTGCAGTGATGCCTAATGAGGCATGGACCTTTTTTTTTTGTTATTTTTGGATGAAATTTAGTTTCTGAGGTTATTTTGGGTCTGTCTTCAGTTTTGTTTTTATTAAAGGAAGGTTGAAAAAAAAGCATTAGGAGCTGTAGACGACAGCGGGCACTCGCTGGGGGTTATTCCAGGGCAGCGGGTGCCTGGCATGGATGGACAGAGCTGCCCCTTCCAGCGTCTTGAACCGCTCTTTCTCTCTTTGCTCTTTCCCCCAAGGGTTCAATCGGCTTCCCAGGATTTCCAGGAGCCAACGGAGAGAAGGGCACACGGGTAAGAGCCGCTTCGTCTAGCTGCTTTGCTGATTTTTTTTATTTTTTTCCCCTCTCCGAAGAAAGGTCCTTGGGCAGCACGTGCTCCATTGCAGGCAGCCGCTGGGCTGGTGCTCTGGTTGCTTTTGCACAAAGGGGTTGCTCCAGGAAGGGTCATCCCACCCGCTCGCATCCCGGGATGAGGTCCCTGGCACAGGGGGCGTGGGACCAGCGGGAGCCTGGAGCGGGCAAGAAGCTCCCGACAGCGGCTGTTGGGAGAGCAGGATGCCAGTAACGGCACAGTCAGCTCTGCAGACAGCAGCTTTCCAATTAAACACTGGACATTTTCCCCTCCAGATATTTTAAGAGGTTTCTCTGAACCTGAATCCTTCCCGCGCTGTCAGACTTTGCTCAGGGCATGAAGAGCTTTTTAATTAACAGTAATTATTAGAGATGGGTGAATCTGTTCAGAAGCAGCAAGAACCATCTTTAGCCTAATTTGAGATTCAAAATGCATAGCTGAAAACGCTCTTACAAGTTCCTCCTTTTAATAAGCGGAGCTATTCTAAATTCATAAACACCCTTAAAATGTGGGGGCTCCGTCCTCCAGACTCGTCTCTGCCTCTCACCCCCCCTCCATAGGCTTTGATTTGAGTAGGGTTTGTCTAAATACACTGGTGATTTTTTTATTTTGTGGAAAACGTGCTTGAATTAGGGGTTTCAGAGTACAAACGTAAAGTCATCTGCACCAGCTCTGGTCACAGGGAAAAAAGGGAGGGAGTGAGGAGAGTGAGTGGAATTAGTTTTGGTTTTACTCTCATTTAAATACAAATGACTTCTAACAGACGTGTTTGATAGGAGCCCAGAAAATATAAATCACTTTGCACTGCATTAATATCATGCCACTGAAATTTGGTTTATATCCATCCCCCCTTTTTTTTTTTTCCACTGAGTAATTTTCATTTCATTCTGAACTACAAATGCAGCATCCTCTCCCCTCCCTCCCCTCCGGCCAGGAGGGAGGCCATGAATAAGGCAGCTGCCACAACAGCCTTGAATTCACTGTAGCCCTATAATTACCACCCGCCTTATTGAATATACAGCAATAAAATCCTTGGCCTGGATTTTCAGGTGATGTAAAACAGGGCATCGGCACCGCGGCAGGGCGGGGATGTGCTCCTTTACATCCCCGAGCATCCGCATCCCTCTTGCTCCATCTGCTAATTTTATTCTGGTGGGATGGAGAGCCGGACTGCTGGGATGGGAAAGCTTTCTGGGAGCGGAGCAGGTACCAGGAGCTTTTTGGTTGTTTATGAGAGGGGAAAAACCCCCAAGGCTTGAGCTGGTTGAATTTTGGCAATGCCCAACCTGAAAAGGATTGAGGAGGGAGCAGGTCTGCTGGAAAGGGGCCCAACTGCAGGACCAATGCAATGATAAGACAAAATACCAGAAGTTTGCTGACTTTTATTCTAAATGAGCTTTGTGCTCTTAGGAGGAGGTAGTGAGGACACTTAATTAGACCCCCCTGGCATGCCTCGAGTTTCTTCAGTTCTGATTTGGAAAGGGTTTTTTTGCATTTCGAGGCCAGCCTGGAAGGAGACGGCTTGTCGTGGCTCGGCAGCTGAGATGTGTCCGGGCCAAAACGGGCTCCGGAGCTCGCTGCAGTGGGGCTGGCACCGCCATGCCGGCAGCCCCAAAACCTCTGGTGTAAAGGGAGCAGGCAGGAATTTGGGGAGAAATGAGGGGGTTTTTTGTGTGTGGGGAGCAGGGACAGGGGCTGCCACCCCGACCCCTAAGGCAGAGCAAGGTCTGACATGCCTCTGTCAAATAGAAATAAGTTGGTTTATTTTATGGTAATTTTAAATTTTTTTCTCTCCAATGTGTGATTGGACCGTTTCTGCCATTCCACATTCTGCCACTCCAGCAACACGCACTTGGTTTATCTGTATATTTGTACGCGGGGGAGAGAGGGTGGCGAGAGAGGAGATTTTCATGGACAAATCTCTCCTTTAGTAAAAGGAGCCCAGCTTGAAATTTTTTTAAGAATAGCAGAAATACTGATTTTCAGTAACTGTTGCGGTATCCTTTTTTTTTTTTTTTGCTCCTAAGTATCTGATTTGAAATAAGTAAAAAGCAATTATATACAGAACGATAGACTGAGCTGGGATCACACCACACAAACCAAATGGAGAACATCAACTTAATTTAAGCCTTGTTGAGTTAGACTTAATAAATTCCCCTCTCTTTCTCTTGAGACCAGTAAATTTGCTATTTTATTAACATGTCCACCGATAGTCAAGAATGAGAGTTTCTAAGATTTGCTTCCCCCAGTGCATTGTGGAGTAGCCCAGTTTGCAGCTGAAATGACCAAAAATCATTTGTTCGTATTTTCTTTTTACAAGGTATTACTACTATGCTATTCAACGCTGCTGTTTGTGTGTCCAAAATAACATGAATCACACGTTCCTCTTACGATCGTCATCATCTAGGATTTGAAATAAGCTTTCCAGCTCCTTTTTTCAGCAACACAAGTAGTCTTCCTAAGTCCTATAATAATACAAAAAAAGGTAAAAACCCAAGATACAAGAGCAGTACCAGCAGATCCTGCCAGCACCAGCACGGGCAGCTGAATTTTGGTGCTGGCAGAGTTTCCAGCACTAAAGCTCCCCAAACCTGAAACCTGTGCAAGCTTCTGGCTGCACAAAAGGGCTGGCAAGGTTAAAAATGGGGGAAAAAAAGAAAAAAGGCTGTTTGGGGTTTTTGGAGAAGTGTGACCTGTTAAATAGCAGGGTGGTTTTGGCGAGCGGCTGCTTGTCGCGGTGCCCGTTATCCCCCAGCTGCCTGCAGCCGGAGGCGAGCTCGGGTGAGCTTACTCGGACGATTTCAAAACCTGATCGTAAAATCAATAGTTAGACGTGAATAAGTGGTCTTATTTTTAGAGTTAATAGGCCTCTGCCATTAGCACAGGGTAATAGATCTCCCCGCTCGCCTGGTCTGACAGAGCCTGGGGGGTGCGTGGAGGTACCGAAATCCAGACCATTTATTTGGGTGCCTAGAAAATAATCTGAATTTAGATGCCTTTCCCTCGGTATGCCTGCTTGAAAAATATAGGTCTGTGTACATTTACAGTGCTATATAAATTCTTCGCAACAGTACGCAGCGCTGTATGCATGATTAATGATAGCAATAAGCAGGGGAAAATTTTGCTTAAAAATAGAATTGAAGAAGAAGGAGAGGAGTTGTGTGGGGCTACCTGCGGGGAGGTGGCACACACTCCTCTCCACCTGCTCTGTATTTAGCCCCCTGTAGCTAAAGGAAAACCAGCTGGAGTACTTTAAAATTATTTTTGTAATTAATTAAAAAAAAGTTTGCCAGGAGGGTTTATTAAATGGAGCCGCAGAACAAGGAGGATTCAGCAGGACTAATTTTAGTAGCCTGAAGAAAGTTGATTGTAAAGTTTTCCAGCTCCTGTTTTATGTTCGCCTGGTTAATGAGTGCCAAATACGAGAAGGCGAGATTGTGAGATGAGGGATTTGGGGCAGAAAATGGCAAGTGATATTTTAAGCATTCTGTGTTCCTTAAGTAGAAAGCAAGTCTTTCTCTTCCTTCCATTAACAGGTGATTGGTAGCAATAGGGGACTGCAGGTCCAAGGGAAGAAAGTTAAACCTACGGGTATTTTTTCGGTAACTTGACACTAGCCAAAACAGCGTTTTCAGGGAGCAAGCTCAAGGCCATTAGTTTTCTTTCAGGCGCAGGGTAATGGAGCTTAACGTAATGCCAGATTTAGGACCCAGCCGTCTCTGTCTCTTTTCTGTCAGAATTAATCACAGTCCCCCATTAGAGGAAGCTGAGTGCATCTGTCAGATCTCATAAGCCTGCTGCTTTGTCGCTGCTGCAAAACAATGTCTTAAATTACTTGTTTAGCACAAAGTTCACAGAGATGAAGAAAGATTTGTAAATATGTGGGGCAGCTTAATTGGCTTGTGTGGCGTAAAATAACTGCTCAGGGCAGGAACCCTGCTCTGCTGCTGTCATTCCTTAACTATTTAACTGTACAGGTCTTGTAACACGTGTGTGCATGGGTGCGAGCCAGCCTGCCCCGCTCCCGGCTGGGGCGAGGACCAGCCCTTCCCCACGTCGGGCGCTGGGTGAAGGGACGAGCAAAGATCAGTGGGAAAAGGGATTTACAGGTTTTGGGGTGGCAGAGTTGAAGAGCTTTTTTGCAGGCTCTGGTGTGTTGGCTAGCTTTTTAGGAGCCTGCGTGGTCCGAGCAGGCAGCCTCATTTTTTAAAGTCTTTGTGGTGTTTTAAAGGACTCGGGATACTTTTTCTTAAGAGGTTCCTTTCCTCAGATGGTAGATGTCATCTGGGCATTGGGATTTGCAGTCCAGATCTGCCCAAGCATTATAAATTGAAATAAATACAAGAATCAGGAGATGAAAGTAAACCTGTTCGTGTCCTTTTCATTGTAAACGGGAACTGGAGAGGTTTTGGGGGCAGTTTGTGTGCAATAGGCTCCGCTGCGGGTTCATCTGCTGTGAGCTCAGCCTGCGACGCTGGCCGCTAACTCCTCTTTGTTTCTTTTTCGTTCCAGGGGACACCTGGCAAACCAGGTCCAAGGGGGCAGCGCGGTCCAACGGTAATGATCCATTTCTTCGTTCTTGTGCGTTTTGAAAGCTTCTTAAGGCCAGGGGAAAGGGGGATCTGGTTCGTGTCTTCACTGGGTAGGATCTGGCCTTCAGCAGTTAAAGCTAAGCGGAGGGGACACAGTGATTTGGGGCTGGGGCTCACCAGTGAACATGGTTTAAGGTCATAACAAGATCAGACCTCCGGTGGCAGTGACAAAGGCTCCTGCCATCACCTTTTGCTGCTGGTGGGATGGCTCGTTGACCCAGTGCAGCTTGGATGCTTTGCCTCATCACAATGTAGGGCTGTGGGTAGCAAGAAGGGCTAAAATGTCATCTTTTGTGTCTTTTTAAGGGTCCACGTGGGGAAAGAGGCCCTAGGGGAAGCACTGGGAAACCCGGCCCAAAGGTAAGGTCTTGGGGAGCCTATTGGAATCGTCCTAAAAAGTGTTGGTATAAGAGACTGTCTGGTTCACCGCCCCCTATTTCCCTTCTCCCCTGATCTTGGTTGCCCAGCCAAATCGGCTCATAACCCACCTGTAAAGTATACGCACAGATCCTAAAAACGCGTTGGCCCACGTTTCAGCAGGACATCAAGCGCATGGACAAATTAGGGGTTTTTCTGCCAGCCAATCTGGAGGCACACTCCGCTCCAGAACCTGCTGCAGAGACCGGTTAAGTGACCATCAATTGCCGGGCACGGTGGAAGCAAAGCTTTTGTAGTGAGACATTGGCACCACTGCGCTGCCAGCTTTAAAAATAAATGTCTCTGCTTCGTGTCAGCATGAATTTTTGATAAATACCTCATCTTTGCGGTGGCATTTATCTCTCAGAGGGAGGCCGTTATCTGGTGGAAATATCCTGAGCTCGTTGACGTTATCTTTCCTGTATTTTTATTAAGCAATGTGGGGGGAACGAGCAGCTGCTTATTTGTCACTGGATGTTGCTCCTGATACAGAATTATTAATAGAGAGGGGCCGGGGGAGCCGGTGGGGTGGGGTGTCACCGTGGGCTTGGTGCCATTTGAAGTCTTTGTGCAAAGCAGCTGCAATGGTGATATATGTATTTTTAATGGTGTGTTGTTTTGTTTATTCGTAAAAGGGCAACTCTGGTGGTGACGGCCCCCCTGGTCCTCCTGGCGAAAGGGTAAGGCAAGCCGGTGGGGCTAAAGCAGGACTCGGTCCAAGCCCGTTAGTTTAACGCAGCAGACGAGGCGGGTTTGAAGGGCTGAGGTGGTGCTGAGGGTTTTTTTGCAGTGAGCATCCTTCCAAGTACCTTGTTAAGCAGAGAGGGGTGGGCAGCTCACTGGAGCCAGGATGCAGCTTAGCGTACCTTGGCCAGCAAAAAGGCAAAATCTGTTTCGAAATATGAGGAGAAACGTGCTTGTGTGGAGAGAGGTCTCCCGAGTCACCTACAGCCCTTAGGTCCTTTCTGAGCTCCCCAAGGAAGGCTCGAATGGGACCTTGGGTGTCCTGCGTCCCATCGCTCCATGGGAAAAGTCCCCCATGGGGTTTGTGCGGACAGCCAGAGCCCCGGTTTTCTGGAGGAGGTGGTCCTCTAGGACCTCGTGCTGCTTTCCCCAGGTTACAGCACACTAGGTGGAAAACACTGAAACAATGGGATTTTCATGATTTTTTGCGTCAATTTCTGGTTTTTTTTTCCTGGGTTTTGTTTTGTTTGTAAATTTTCTACAAAACTGCCCAGGGAGGAAATGTATGAAACTGATCCCTGCTTTGCATCTGCTGGTTGTGACCGCGGGGGTGAGGGGGGAGCTGCTGACGACACTGCTCCGGGGAAGCAGCGCTCTGAAGAGCATCAGCCGCCTGCGGCAGTGGCCCCAAAGTCACCAGCTCCCTTCTTTTTCATTCCCCCATGAGCTGGTAGCTCCCAGGTGCTCTCACTTGAGCTGGGACGGGAAAAGACCTATTTTTCTTATCACTGGGAGGGAAAGGCACAAAGCAGTTGATAGCCCTCTTCATGTTTGCAGTGCTTTTTGCAGCTGGACAGGCCACTCAGTTAAACATGCCTGGTGGTTCTTATCTCTTCATGCATTTTTTTTTTTAAGGGATAGCCCTGTGCAGCTGCATCTCGCATTTTGGCGCGTTTCTTTGGGGTAGAAGTAGCTGGCTTTCCATATCTTTCTGCTCATCTGCTGTTCACACAGAGCTAGTATTTCATAGTAAAGCGTTATAGGTTCCTAAACCATGTTTTCTGGCTTGGTTTGCATCCCAGGGACCACCAGGGCCTCAAGGACCGACTGGATTTCCTGGACCAAAAGGCCCCCCTGTAAGTAATTCTCTTTCTTGGACGTGCAAAGAAATACATAACGTCTTTCCCATCCAGCTGTGATTGCCTGTGCCAGCTCAGTCTTAGCTGCTTCTCTGACAAGCAGTGACGTACCCAATAAAAGGCATTACTGAGACATCGTGATAATAACCCGACGGTTTAGGATTTTAAATAGCCAAGTAAATTGCGGCTGATTATAAATGTTCATTTCCTAATGACTCAATATCGCTAGGATCTTTCATGGTTGCTCTGTTCTTTATTTTCCCTCTGTATATTGGGAGGACAGCACAACAGAGTAACACTTCTGTCTCTGCAATTATTATACACTGGTGGGGACCTCAGAAACCTTTTTGGAGTGATTTCCTTCCCTGTGGTGAACAGCTTGCTCCCGCTCTGGACCTGTAAGATAAATCTTTCCTTTGGGAGATGGATGGGAAAGGGCCTTTTAGGGTTCTGAGCATCCCCGTTTCACTGTAAAGTGGATGGAAACTAATGCAAGGAGGCAAGCAGATTTGATTCAGTCCTTATCACAGTTCTACTGCTGAGCACATGGTCACGTTCCTTCTCACCCTGGTTTTCTGCTGTAGGGTCCTCCTGGGAAGGATGGATTGCCTGGTCACCCCGGACAGAGAGGAGAAACCGTAAGTAGCCAAAAATCTTGGGTAGATCATTAGTCCTGAGTCTCGTCTTGCTGGTTGGTTTTTCTAAACCCTTCTGTGCAGCTGGGGAGATGTGGCCACACGTTTGGTTTCCCTGAAGGTCCATGTCTCTCCAGCTGCACGGGATGGTCTATGGGAAGCAACCCTCTTCTGAGCAGGACGGGTCGGTCTAATGATGATTTATGTGGAGGTTGTGCACCAACTCCTCTCTCTGTCCCTTTAGTAGATTGTAGAGGTCAACATGTGCATCACGCATGGAGAAAATGAGAGCAGAGAGGTAGTGATGCCGGTGACCAGCATCGGAGGCAGTTGGGTTTCTGCCGTGACGGGTGCCGCAATAGGCAGCTCCTCGTGGGGTGGGAGGATGTTGGCTGGGGTTGAGTCCGGGTCAGTACCAGCACAAGCCAGCACTTGGTGTGGCTCTAGCTTTCATGAGGTGGAGCAGCTGGGGGGAGATTTCCGAGCAGCCCCCGCGGCTGGGCTCTGTACCCCAAGGACTCACCGAAGCACGCGTCCCTTTGCTCTCCCAAGGGGAAAGCCTGTGCCTCCGCTCTTTGGAGCGTTACGGGTAAAGTCTGTGCTTTCTTTCCCACTCTGTCCTTTGGAGATGTGCAGGTTTTACGTCTCTCTGTTCCAGAGACGGAACTCTAGGGCTGCGAGAGCAGAGATTTTTTCATGCGAGATGGGCTCCATCCTTCGCAAGCTCAGCTTTCTGCACCCAGCTGCGTTAGGTCAGGGGCAGTTTTATTTTCTCTGGAACCTGCAATGGGGAAAAATAAACGCTTTTCACTTCTTGATGCGCCTTGTGGCCAACGCCAAGAACTGTTGCACAGCAGAGAAGAGTTACGGCCCGGTTTTGTCCATGCTTGTTTTGAGAGGAAGGCAATTCCTGACCAAGATGAGGGATGCAATGGTTTTGCTCTAGTTTTTCTGTCCGCACCGGTTACTGCAGCACGCTCGTGTATCAGCCGCTGCCTTCGCACCCAAGTAAGAAGAGCACCTCTGCTGACGCTGCCTTTTAGCCAAAGCTACGCACAAGGGCCTCACCAAGTTTTGCTTAAGCCCCCTCCAGCAATAATCCCTTGCTGCAACCCACGGAGCAGCTCCTGGCTGTTTAGGTACCTCACTGTATCGTACGCATACTGCTTTGTCCATTTTAAAAGGTTTTGTTGCACAGATGTAATCATTGTTTCTCACCAAGGGAGAACGATGAGGCATGTGGAAGGTATGATACCCTGGCTGTCGTGCGTCTCTGGCGGTCTGTTTTCCGCACCTTTTTTGCTTGAAGGGATACCCTAAGCAAAAATGATCCTTCTGCCATGTATTCCTCTGCATGCAGTAATTAGTATCTTTCTGTTTGGCGTTTTGGGGGATGTTTATTATTTTTCCTCGGCTGCTTACAATCCAGCTTGTTTGCTGTTGTTGCGATGTCCCTCTCCCCAGCACTGCATGCTGCATGTTAGCAGATAGACTCTTTGTTCTGTGTTTATTTGACAGGAAAAAAAAACCCAATTTCCTCTACCCAGCTTAGCATTTTTCTCCACTGCCTTCCCTAGCAAATGAGCATTAAAAAGGCTTTGCACATTATGCATTTTTTCCCCTTAACTTATCACACAACAATTTAATTAACTTGCCTGGCATTTGCTAAGCAAGGCAATGCAAGTACTGCTCAGTGCCACACCAGATATTTATTTACACTCCATAAGACTGACTTTAAGGTAATGGTGGTTGTATTTTAGAACACACGGTCCTTAGGTCAGGATTAACTTAAAGGTGAAGAGAAGAGTTTCCACCTGCCAGAGCCTGACTGTGACATTTAGTCTTCCTTCACAGAGTTATCGATACCATCCAGGGCACCTACATTCAGATTAGAAGCAGGAGTAAGAACTTTGTGTCTGCTGTTATCAACTTTTGAGACTGGAATAAAGCACCAAACTCCAAGTCTGCATGAATATGAATGGAGAATGGGCTTTCAATTATTTGGGATCTGAAAGCATTCCCTAATAGCTTTTTTCACTCATTGCAGCAGTCGCTTGCCTACCACAGGCAAATGCTTCCAGAAAACCAAAAATCCATTAGTGTCTGTGCCATCAACAAGCTTGCAAAGGTCCCTTTCCCTTGCATATGCTTGGGGTGCACGCAGACGTGTGCAGACCCAGGTAGCAGAAGTCCCTTTTTTGTTCCCCTTTCCTTACACAGTGCCAAAAAGCGAGGCGAGAAACATAAAAACAAATTAAATATTATGTCCACATCAGCAGCCTTGTTAGCTCACTCTGTACCTTCACGCAAGAAAACCTAGGCTTGAAATACGCATCTCAAATGGTTCCCTTCATTTTACTTTTCATTTAGTAGCAAATAGGCATGCTGAAGGATACTGAAATATTTGGCCATATTAAATTTAAAAAGATTGGATCTAACGAAGAAAACAATCACTAAAAACTCTGTGCCCAAGGCTCAGGCAGGATAAAAGGAAACCCCTTTCTTCAGATTAATAAGAAAAGTCCTGCACAAAACTGGCTGAAATACTTTCCTACAACAAGAGTATTTAAATTGTACATTCATTTCACAAAGATGTTTTGCCATTTCCCCATTAATGACAGGATATTTTCTGTGATCCGCAGACAGCTAGAATAGCATTGAGTAGTTTCTTTAGCATAACACATTACTGTTGGCTTGGGATTTATCTGATCCTCTTTTGTAGCAATGAGAAAATAGCCTGTATGTCCTAAATGACATTTCTCAAGCTTGTCAGCATGCTATAGTAAGAATGATAATTAATGTGCTTTTTAAAGAGTGGCTTAGGAGAGCTAAACAATTGCAGTGGTGATAGTTCGTTATTGTCACTCTTCAAATGTCATTATAAGTAGCTGTCATGGAGACTTCGCTAGTCATCAGCAATTGGAGAGAACCACGTTTGTGATTTCTTTCAGCAGATGTTGATGAAGGAAATAAAGCTTCGCTCAGCCCCCAGGGCTGGTGGGTTGGGGGCTTCAGCGGGGCTGGAGATTGATTGGGGCTGCCGGTGCCGAAAGCAGCGGATGGTCACCCAGCCTCCGACCTCCTGGGAGCTAAGCCTAAAACACAGCTAAGCCTAAAGCAGTACCAGAACGGGGAGCAGGAGAAGGGGACATGGTTATTAAGAATTGCTCAGCATTAAGAAACTCGCACGTTCTGACTCTTTAATAGCCATTTCCTCTACAGGTTTTATGAGCGTAGCAAATTTTTTTATATATATACGGCCAGTCCTTCAGCCAAACCACAGTAGCTCCATCAAAACAGCAGAGCTGAGCTTTGAGAATGCCTTTTTCTTCCTCTGTTTCACCTCTGTGTAAATGTACACATTTTCCACCTTCTGTTTGATTTCTTGTTTCTTTTGTCTTTGGGTGTCCACCCGTTCCCGGTCAGTAGTTTCACCAGAGGAGCAGCAGTCGGGCGGCAGTCTGGGACCCTCGCTGGAGCACTCCTTGGCAGAATTGTCATCTCTCTCTCTTTTCCCTTTCTCTAACAGGGTTTCCAAGGCAAGACCGGCCCTCCAGGACCCCCCGGTGTCGTAGGCCCTCAGGTGAGAAACAAATGCTCATGCTTGCACCAGCCCTCTGCAGCTCATCTTCGCTGCTTCGGCACGGCGGGCTCCCACAGCTCCGATGGTTTAGCTGGAGCTGCTGGGACCAGAGGTTATACGGCACAGAGACTCCTCTTTCGGGGGGGCAGAGTCACGTCGAAGCAAGCTTGATGCCTTTGAAATTCTTGGCCGGGGTGTGAAATACCCCACTGGGTCCCAGCCCTCCTTGTCGAGGTGTTAGGATGGTATTTAGACAACCATGCCTGAAGGCTGCTGTAAATAAGGTGGCTCCTGTCAACAGAACTCGGTGTAAAATTGGCGTAGGGTGAGAGAGAGACCAGCTACGCACAACCTGACCAAAAGATCTTGAGCAAACAGGGAGTTAAACGTGATCTCAAAGGACTGTATGACTGCTGGCGCGTTCAGGGCAGCGTGAGCGTGATGCAAGAGTGCTCTTACATGTCGCTATGAAGAAATGCATCCCTCTTTAATATAAAGTGCTGCTAGATTCTGTCAGAGTTGGGCTATTTGTCTTTTAGTCACAATGAACTCTGTGCAATCTGGAAATAGTAAATGGGCAAGCGGAATTTGTACCCCTCAAGCACGGGCGTGCAAGGCTCATGGATCGGTTTTGTAGGGAGAGTCCTAGACCGAGTGGACTGGCTTTGGGTTGAGTCTTCTTTCCTGAACTGCTGGGGAGGTTGCTCTTTAATTACAAAGTGATTAATTTGTCTACTTTTAATGATAGTGTAAAGTCCCTGATTTGTAAGTTCCCTGATTAGGGGCAATTCCCTGACTGTGTCTGTCTTCTCAAGTGCAAATTAGGTTCTATGGCAATTTTATTTGGCTCTGCTGCGCGTAGTTAGCATGATCTGTGGTTGCTGAGCGATCGCAATGTTATCGTTCTGCTTACACTAAGTGGCACCCTGCAGCGTGACGTGAATTACAACCACCGCCCCAGCGGACACCAGCGTGCAGGGACATTATAGTCTTGTGCATATGCCTTTTGTCCTCCTCCGAAATGGGCCACTTGGGAATCTTCTGCACTGGGCCTTATGTTACACTCATCACCGTTAGTGCCCGCGTACAGCACAGAGGCAGTCGGTAACTGCTGTGTAGTACAAGTCTAATCCATTATTTATGTCCCATATAAGGAAGAATCAGCATGATTGAAGAGGACTTGGGAAGTTTTTAATTAAAAAAAAAAAAAACCCTAAGCATAATAATTGTAGTAGTAATACCTCGTGTATGTGAGTGCTTTCAATCCAGAGGTCTTCAATGCCTCTAGTCTGTCAAGTGCAATGTTGCCCACTTCCAAAACAAGGTCCCTTTAGATGTCAAAGGAGACATCTCTGCAGGGATTCCTGGTGGCACCACAGGGGACAGCTAAGGGAAGGAGCATCTTCCATCCCATTGCAACCTAAAGGACAAACTGCTAGCCTGCACCTTTTCCTTCGTTGGTTGTTCTGCTGATACCCACCACCTTCTCCCCAATCTCTGTTTCTTCAGGGTCCGACTGGTGAGACGGGGCCAATGGGTGAGCGGGGACATCCAGGCCCTCCTGGTCCCCCGGGTGAACAGGGTCTTCCTGGCCTCACTGGAAAAGAAGGGACCAAGGTAGGGAGTAGCAGCCTACTGAATTCCCCCTCCTTGCAAGCCTGGATGCCTGCCTCTCTCCCAGAGATGGAGAGGGATGATTCAGAAAAGACACGATGTTTCGCAGCGCCTCATCACGACTTGAGCCCAGAGGGAGGAGCTGGGTCTCTATGGAGTCTGCAGATCCTCAGCTATTTATCACTGTCGTTGCAGGGGGACCCTGGTCCCGCTGGTCTCCCAGGGAAGGATGGTCCCCCGGGCTTGCGAGGCTTCCCCGGAGAGAGAGGTCTCCCTGGCCCCATTGTGAGTAGAGGCTGCCCGGTCCTTCCAGCGGGAAGGATGCCCAGGCGGTGCAGCACCCACCTCCCAAAATGACTTTGTTTTCCTCCCTCCAGGGTGCTCCAGGGCTGAAAGGCAACGAAGGTCCCCCAGGCCCCCCAGGTCCAGCGGTGAGTATCCTTGCCCTTCCAGGCACCACCTAATGCATTTACAAGCTTGGCAAGCCAAAACGGAGGGTTAGTCACGGCTCGGTGCTTTATCCGTTGTTTCCTTTGCACTAACTAATGACTGGGTGGGTATTGCTTTATTTTACGAGACATGCATGAAATAGCTCAGTCATTTCATGGTGTCAGCTATGAACATACATGACAAGCTGAGGGAACAGGAATGATTCAGGACATCAAGAGTTTTGCTCTTAAGTCACCAGCTTTCCCTCTGAAATTTGTCCTCACTTGAGATTCGTGCTCAATGCAGCCCTCCTGGAAGAAAATATTCATCATCCAACCCTCCCTGCTGCATTGTCCATGAAGTAGCTCATGCTCTTGTTTCAAGCTGATAATGTGCCCCCAGGAACTGAGCTCCCTGCACCATCCAGAGGAGAACCCAGCCCTTCCAGGGATTTTAATTAAAAAAAGATCTGCAGGACCCCTTGGGCTGATGGTACCAAGTCATCCCATGGCAGTCACCCCATCAAACATGCTCAATTATGATGCATTTGCAGCATCTTACTGCTGGATTTATTTCTGTCTGTATAAAGATAAAGCTTGATACTCCAGCTAATGCTTCCTTCTTCTCCGAACAGGGCTCTCCTGGCGAGCGTGGTCCCGCGGGATCAGCCGGCCCAATAGGCTTGCCGGGACGACCTGGCCCCCAGGGACCTCCAGGACCCGCAGGTGAAAAGGGAGCCCCAGTAAGTACCAGTATAAGGATTAACAGCTGTGAGGCAAATAGAAATGTGTGTAGCAGGAAGCTGAGTGTGGAGACATTCCCTGGGGTAGGTGTATAAAACATGAAAAAAAAAAAAAGAAGGAATTCAATTAGGAGGGAATTTTCTCATCTTGAGTGCATCAAACCATTGAACGTTAGCTGCTCAACTGCCCCGTTTGTGACAGCCGTGATCTCAAAAATGGATGTCATCCCAGGATCCGAAATGTCTTCAGGCTACGAGAAGGGATGAAGACTAAACAGGTGAAATGACAACCTGTGTGACCTCCTTGTGACAAATGGCCAAAGAACAGGCCACTGGGCAGAGAAATGAGCCAACCCCATCACTGCTTACAAGGATGCAAGAGCCGCAGCGATTTCCACTGAGCCCAAATAAATCCTTACCCTCGCTCTGCCCCGGCCAAGGGGCAGCACGTGAAGGTGCTGCGGAGGTTTCGGCTCCACTTCGTGGGACGCTGTGTGCTGCTGGAGCATCGGTGTTCCCAGGCATCCTGCTGGTGCCCGTGGAAAGAGCTGCTCTCGGCAGGAGCCCGAGCGGAGCGTGGCTGAGTCCTGCCATATGGTCCCTCTCCTGAGCGTTCACCAGCCAGCCCGCGCAAACTCTCACGTCTTTCGCTCCCCAGGCAGGCGCGTGAAATGTCACGTGCGGGCAGGAGAGAGTGGGCTGGGATGACTATTTCTGTCCCTGAAGAGCCCAGCACCGTGACAGTCCTGAGGAGGAAGGCTGTGCCTCTAATTCACGCCCAAATGGTTTTGCAGGGACTTTTGGGTTGCCTGCCTCAAACTTGAGCTCAGCTTCAGACCCAGCAAAATGAGCAAATGCTGGCATTGGTGATTTCAGACTACACGAGGACACTTACAGTGATTGATTGTTGTTATCAAAAGTGTTTATCAGCCACTGTATTCCACATTTGCTGGCTTATTAGAAACTCCAGCAGCTAGTCCAGAGGCAAGAATTTCCTGGTGAATCAGCTTTATGAACAGCTGTCCTGCCAAGTACCTATATGATGTATCAGTGGATAGATGAATAGGCAATTTATGTGGCATCTAATTATTCAGAAGAGAGCACCCAGGATTCAGATGCAATTAAATTCTCTACGAGGAAACTGAAAAATATCCACTGTTTGGTTCCTATAAACAAACAAATTTGATTGAAAGCTCCCGGTTTGAGGAATACGAGTAGATGTTTAAGCAGAAGGCCAGCAGTGTTTGAATTATTCTCTTCAGGTGTTTTCCTTTGTCCAGAAGCTCAGGAGGGAGCTCGGGGCCCCCTGAGAAACCCCCATTAGCTGGGGATCAGCCAGGGAGGGGGCAGGCAGTGAGTGCTGGGGCAGCCAGGGCCAGAATCAGTAAAAACTGGCTTGTGGGAATAAAAATTAGTTGAGGTCTTGTTTGTCATCCAGAGAGAGATGGCAGGAGGGTTCAGATTAAATCTGATTATATTGCTATAGCAGTGAAATTGCAGTGGTGATCTGGGTATTCACCGTTTAGATTTGTTTGTTCTTTCTTTATCTCTCGAGATAGACATTTTGTCTTGTTTCAGACAGCGAGCACAGAGAGCCTGATGAAATATCAGCTGGAAACCGGTTTTGCTATACATGCCCATATAGTCAGGGGTCATTAGCAGCTGAATAAAACATCAATGGGATGTGGTGGATTGGTTGGAGGGCGGAGGAGAGCTCTGTGTGACCTGCCTGCTTGTTCTGCTTCCAGGGCGAGAAGGGTCCTCAAGGACCGGCTGGCCGGGATGGCATCCAGGGCCCGGTGGGACTTCCAGGTCCGGCAGGTCCTGTCGGCCCTCCTGGAGAGGATGGAGACAAGGTGGGAGCAGCTCCCTGCTGCACAGGGTTGCTCTGGGAAGGAACCGGGCAACGTGCCCCATTGCCACCACACTGACCCGCTGCTTCCCCTGTGTCGGGTTGGACGTGCTGCCAGTCGTAACACAAGGATATTTTATGGCGCTTGCAATCCTACGAGACCAGCGGTGTCCAGTCTGGGGAGCAGCAGGCAGACTGGGCTGTGTGTGCTCTGCCAGCCAAACCGCTTGCTGAAATCCAGTTAGTCTCCCCCAAAGCCTGTAGCAGGGGCCTTTCCACATTAATTACTTTTCCCCACTCTCTCATTAAGCCCCTGGACTGGAAGGTTTTTAGAAAACATTAGCTGGGACAAATCACTCATTGCTGCTGACAAGGTCTGCAAAATGATGCTTTTTGCATTGCATGGCAGCAAAGGAAACTTTTAGGATGTAAAAGGGTTTGGTTACACCTGGAGTGGCCAAATCTCTGGCCTTTTTCAGAACATTCTGGGGTATTTCTGTGGGAATTAGCATCTTTGGGATGAGGGTGCAGACCTACAGGACTGTTGCTTGAATGCTGAGCTATGGAAGTGGTCACCAAGTGAACTAACTGTGCCCCTTTGTACCTGGCAGGGTGAGATTGGGGAGCCTGGCCAGAAGGGCAGCAAGGGCGACAAAGGGGAGCAGGTGAGTGGCATGGACGTTGTCGTAGCTGCTTCCTTGGAGGAGCGTGGTTATGTTGTGTGACTTGCTGGAAGCAGAAAACAATACCATTTTAGTTTCCTTCTAGCATTGCTTCATCTTCTCCTTTGCTTCATCAGATACCCACATGATGTAAAAAATAGTGAGTGCCTGAAGTGTGAGCCTCCAGCTCCCAAGAACACACTGAGATGTTTCCATGTCACCCATGTACTGTGCAAATATCTGCGAAACATTAGCAGGCCTTGCTGTTAAAGTTGAGTGTTCGGCTCTGGTTCCTTTTCTAGTTGCTTACAACACACTGAAGCACCCTTTACGTGCTGCTCAGAGCCTGAGGAAGATAATTACACATAAGTATCTAGACAGAACTGAGTGGTGAGATATTGCTTTGCTGGAGCAAAAATGTGGTTAGATATGTCTGCTGTGCCATTGGCACCAGGGCTGAGGAATGCTGGTGTGTCCGGGGAGACTTGACCCTCTCCTCCCTCTCTGTTTGGGGATGTTTAATGCACGTTTAATGGCAGCTGTGTTGAAGGGCATTGCCTTTTCCAAGTGAGTTTTTTTCACTCTGTGCTCCTAACGCTCATGTTGCACTTCTGTTTCATGACAGGGTCCACCAGGTCCTACCGGCCCACAGGGTCCGATCGGTCAGCCTGGCCCCGCTGTGAGTATTGTCCCGTGTTGGCAGAAATCCCCTTTCTTGCCATAAAATCCCCTGGGAAGCACTGCAAGGACTGGCAGTTTCTGCCTGGCGCTGCTGATGCCCAGCGCGTGGCTGCAGCAGGAGGTGGTGGGGATGGAGCTTTGCATCTGCCTTGTGTCTTTGCCAAGCTGTGTTGGACTCGTTCCTCATAGGGTGCCGATGGAGAGCCAGGTCCCAGGGGACAGCAAGGCCTCTTTGGTCAGAAAGGTGATGAAGGACCCCGAGGTTTCCCTGGTCCCCCCGGCCCAGTGGGCTTGCAGGTAATTTGGAGCATCAAGGGAGGTCTTAGGGTAATGAAAGTTGGGACTCCACCTGCAATGTTCACAGCTAAAACTCATCCCCTCCACCTCCACAGGGCTTGCCTGGACCGCCTGGTGAGAAGGGAGAAACAGGTGATGTTGGGCAAATGGTAAGATGCTTTCCTACTTTTTATTTCATCACTGACAGACATTGCTCCAAGAAACACATCTTAAATTTGTCTCCCCTTTCTCTCAGGGCCCCCCAGGCCCACCTGGACCCAGAGGTCCATCTGGACCACCAGGAGCAGATGGTCCACAGGGTCCTCCCGGGGGAATAGGAAATCCTGGTGCCGTAGGAGAGAAGGTAAAGCATCCAGACAAACCTGACTGAAGCCCGCAGGAGTTTGCTGCAACGCTCATGCAGGGGCTTTGCTATGTCAGCAGAAAACTCAACGCCCTGCAGAAATATAACTGTGATCACCCTCTTTTCCCCTCCGCAGGGTGAACCTGGTGAATCTGGTGAGCCTGGTCTTCCCGGCGAGGTTGGCCTCCCCGTAAGTACGCTACGGCGTGGCTCTTGCTTTGATGGAGAAGAGCTTTTCTTGAGTGGTGTCCCCTGAGGAGCTGGTTGAAGGGGAGAGGCATGGATGTGGATGGGGCTGCAGAGACTGAACCAGCCACGTCCTTGGTTTCGGTATCGGGCGACACATCGCCATGTTACTGCGTATTTATAGTATAATGTTTAGTCACCGAATGTGGGCTACCCATGACTGAACAACACGAACACCATTTAATCTTTGTGGGAAGGGACTGCTAAATCATGTCCTCCTGTTTTGAGATACAAACAAAGCTTCTTTCTCAGAGTTGATTAAAGGATAATTAGAGATCGGTAAGTTGTTTTCCTGGATAAGAGAAACACCCTTTTTCCTTTACAGGGTCCTAAAGGTGAAAGAGGTGAAAAGGGTGAAGCAGGTCCCTCTGGTGCCGCTGGTCCACCTGGCCCCAAAGGTCCACCAGGCGATGACGGTCCCAAAGGCAGCCCTGTAAGTACCCCCTCCTGTCCAAGCAGTGCTTCCTTGTCTTGCCCAGCAGAGATTTCTGCATGAAAAGATGTTTTCCAGATATTTTTGTGGAAATTTGAAATAGTTTACCAGCCAGAGAATTGCTCCTCTAATGATATGTGATATTAGTCTCCTTCTTTAGGGAGCTAATGAGGAAAAGACTCAGCTGTACCATATCTTCCAGCAATACTTGAATTATTAGTCCTTTTTGCGGGCTATTAGAAAACTCACTCCTATGGAGGGGGCCTACAGTATGTTTACTTTGCACTTGAGCTTAGATATTGCCAAGGTCCTCTGCACCAGAGCGAAGCTTCCAAAATAGCGTAGAGGATATTTATGCGAATTTGGGAGTTGTACCTCTAGGGTCAGATCCCTGCTGATGCTTATTGCTGTAGCTGTGTTGAAGCTGGTAGAACTATACTGATTTATGCCATATGACAATGGTACAGTATTTATCTCGCCGGCTTCTTTGATGCTTGCTGGCTGAAGAAATTTATTATGCGATAAGCAAAGATGGCATGAAACAGCAGAGGAGGCAGGGGAGTTAGTCATCTCTCTTAACAGATGGGGTTTTGGGATATCGCGTTATTGGTTGAAGCCTATTTTCTGAACGCTGGTCTCAGAATCATTTGAAGTACACAATAGACATTGCATGGAGAAGAATGGTGAAGTGTTTTAGTCATTAAATGCTTTGAGAGGATTTTCATGTGAAAAATGTTACACATCATGTAGTAAGCAAAAGCAAAATCTTCTAATCTGCACATTCCCCAAAGCTGCGAGGACTTCACTGTCACTTGTCCGATATATTTATGAAAAACTAGATGAAACTCCCAGCGTTGCCTCTGTAGCTTTGCACAGTCTGGATGCAGAGCTGAACCGGTGGCTGTCACAAGATGAAATTACTGAAGATGCAAAGATGGGATGTGATCTGGGATGGTGTTTGAGGGTAGGGAATTGGGGTTTTGCTCCGTAGGGTGACTCCCCGTGTTGTCACTGGGGTAGCAGACACTATGGCTCTGCAACTCTCCAGATGCAATATCTCTGACTTGGGGATATCCTCCTTCTCTCTTTGCAGGGTCCGGTTGGTTTCCCTGGTGACCCTGGTCCTCCTGGAGAACCTGGTCCAGCTGTAAGTGTTTGTCTCACAGAAGGGTGGTTAGGTTCCTCCTCTTGGTTTAGTGAAATATTCACCCGCAGCTCCTCTGGCATTTACTCTTCCTTTACTGGGAAAGAGTAGGAAGTGCCACCATAAGACTGTTTGTCTGACCGTGCTACAACCTTTGGGACAGCAGCCGTACGAATGCTGCTGCCCACGGTATTTGACACAGGACGTTTGCTGTGGCCAGTGTTCTCAACGGGAGATGGGAAGGGATGGTGCCCGGTGACATGAAGACCGGCTGAACCACACCTGCTGCTGCTAACACTACTCAACTCTATTCGTACCCTAAATACGCCTGCTTGTTCCTTTCTTCTTCCTTTTTAGGGTCAGGATGGTCCCCCTGGTGACAAAGGTGATGATGGCGAACCTGGACAGACTGTGAGTAACTGGATAGATGAGATCTGTTCCCCATCAGTCCCTATGGTTTCTGCGTGCGGGTCCAGGGACTTTTAAAACGCAGAAGGACATACAGCATCTAATTCCCAGCAGCTGCACTGGTCCCCTGATGCCTGTCCCTCTCTCTGTGTCAGCCTGGCTGCTGCCATCCATCCAGGCTGCTCCGCAATGCATCCAGAAAGCAAAAATTAACTTAGGGCAAAACAAAATCCAAGTCTTTCATTTTAACTTTGCCGTGCCTTATGGTATTTCATGGTGGGAAGGGATAAAACAAGATACCACCTGCATCCCGGGGAGGTGTCGGGAGTTGTACTGGCCGCCCACGCCTCGGCTTAGCACAAACTCTAGATCTTGACTCGAGTTTTACACGTTTGCTCCTCCCTCCTGCGTCTCGTGGTGCAGTTATGGCTTGTTCTCCTCCCCTCTCCATCTAGGGTTCCCCTGGTCCCACGGGAGAGCCAGGCCCCTCCGGACCCCCAGGGAAAAGGGTAAGCTGATTGTTTAGGAGCATTTTTCTGAATGTATTTGTGTTGACATTTTGAAACTAATGTTATTACTAGGTCTACAGTAAATTCAAGGCAGTAGTGTGTAAAATAAATAAATAATAATTTTAAAAAAATGTGATGCGCCATCCACAGCTATTGGAAATTGATGGGAAGTTGTCAACTGAATCCCATGGATTTTTTTGAGATTTTAACACCCAAAAGAAAATACAAATATGAGGTGCTCCTGCTCTTCCTGCCTTGCTGGCAGAGCCCAGGGATTCGTTTAGCAAAAAACTGATTTAAAAAGCTTTTCAGAGATATTTGTCTCCATTTTGTCTTCTTCCCTGGGGCTGCAGCATCATTTTGCTAATTCCAATAGACCATTTCAGATCAGTGTGATCTAATTGTGTTTTGCATCACTTTTTTGTGCTTTCTCTAGGGCCCTCCTGGTCCAGCTGGTCCTGAAGGAAGACAAGGAGAGAAAGGAGCCAAGGTAAGAGCTGAATGGGATTTCGCTTCTACCGTGTCCTCTGTATGCCAAAAGGATCACCCTCGGACAGCATTGGTGTTTGAAAGCAGTGATTTGGTTTTGCTGTCTGTTACAACAAATTAGCCTGAATTTGGGGCCGTTGGCCTCATATCTAAGCTTATGTTTCATCTTCTAACAAACTCTGTGGAGATAATTAGAGCTTGGTAAGGTCATGGGAATGTTTTTCTTGTTTTGAAATGACAAAGTGCCATATTCGGCCATTTAATATGTTATAAATAACACAGCATGCACAGCCCTACGTCCTTTCCCAGGGCAAACAAAGCATTATTGGACCATGATTGTTTTGGTAGGGGTGGTGGGGAAATGTAGAGTGGGATTGCAAATTATAAGTCCAATTGTTGCGCCAGCCACAGGAACACTGGTGGTGGAGGATGTCCTCTGCTAGCTCATCTCCCAGGACCCAACCCAGGAAAGCTTCCTGGTCCGGAGAGCTCGCAGCCAAAGGGCCGTTCCTGCTGGAAATCAGCAGAAACGGTCAAGGCTGAAAAGTGAAGGAGTTTGGAGACTTGTCCTCAGCGCATAAGGGATAGGGAGCAGTAGGAAAAGCAAGGAACAGAAGGTTTTACATGCTTTGCATGGAATTGCATTTGCTCTGTGACATCCTGGCAGCAGCCACAGCGTATTTTGAGAAGGTCGTTTGATACCCCAATGCAAACTAAACCATGCTGCCTCTTGCATCTAGGGTGAAGCTGGTTTGGAAGGACCTCCTGGGAAGACTGGCCCAATTGGTCCCCAAGGTGCTCCAGGGAAGCCCGGCCCCGATGGCCTTCGAGGAATTCCTGGTCCAGTCGTGAGTATTCCCAAATTGAGCAAAGTCTGAGAAAGCTTCTGGGCAGGGTTGTTCCCGGTGCTTTGCCGTAACCCATCCGCCTTGGAAGACGCCTTTCTCTCAGTGTAATGTTCTGTCTGTGCTTAAATGCCTGACAGCAGATAAAACATCTTTAGTGGAAATAACATAATGATGAATATCATCTCTCTGCATGTTTTATTTGAGTCTTGGTTCTGCTTACCCACTCTCTGGGGTAACGTTTCCACGAGCTGCAAAGTCCCTTTTCTAGTAGAGATTTGAACATGAAAGGAACATAAATCCTTTTACCTTTACCCACCCACGAGAAGCCAAGGCAAATGTTCCCTGGCACAGGGACCAGATGAGGATGGGTGAATAATCTGAATAATCCCAGCTGGGAGCACTGCTGCTGTGAATGACGGGTTTGAGGGAATTGCACTGTTTTACAGGGTGAACAAGGTCTCCCGGGATCCCCTGGCCCAGATGGTCCTCCAGGCCCAATGGTATGTCAAGACCATCAAATTCCATGAGTTTTTGAAATGAGTGAATGCATTTTACATGAATTCATTCTCTCTTCTGTTTTTCCTCCTGTCTCCCAAAGGGCCCACCGGGCTTGCCTGGTCTTAAAGGAGACTCTGGTCCTAAAGGGGAGAAGGTGAGAATGGCACACACGATCTCTGCATGACCTGATGTCCACGTCTGGGTGTAGGGAAAAAAAAGTCATTGTAGAGGGGTCCTGGAGCTTCATTGTAGACGGGTCCTGGAGGTGGCAGGATGAGTCTGAGGAGTGCCACCAGCCCCATGTGCTCTCTCTCATGCTCTGGAAGCTTTGGACATATCTTTAAAGGAGAGATGGAGAGTTGCCAGCGTGGCCCAAGGGATGAACCGGGTTGGGCTGTTGGTGAGTGCGTGCCGCTGCCTGTCTGGATCCAAGACTGTGTTCCCATCGCCACATCACCAGCACTGATGATGACGAGGTGACATGGAGGATCTGAATCTCTGCATTCCCTTACGATGGCCCTTGCAGTCCACGCAGCCCTAGTTGTCAGGGCTGCCGGAACACAGGCGCTTTAGCAGAGGGCGTAGGGAGGTGCAGACGCCTGGCTTGCTTTAGGGCATCATTCTCAATCTTGTAGAAATTTATGTAATACATGTTAGCGTCCGAAATGAGCAGGCGCTCCAGTGCAGCAGTTCTGCTTCTATATTTGTAGCATTTTCTGTTGCAAAAAGCTAGTGCTTTTCTCTGCGCTGCCACTTCCAGGTGTCAGGGATAGCTACAAACTCCTATCAGCTTGCTTAGATATTCAGGTTTGTATCTAGAAATGCCTTTGCTAGGTAGCTTTGGCATTCAGTTACCTCTGGCGAGAGATCATAATTAACATCTGCTGTTTTCCCCTAGGGTCATCCAGGTTTAATTGGTCTTATTGGACCACCGGGAGAGCAGGGAGAAAAGGGTGACAGAGGTCTCCCAGGCCCCCAGGGCTCAGCAGGACCCAAAGGAGAGCAGGTAAATATTCCATAAGACCTTCATGGAATGTGCTTTTGAGCTGTGGGGTTTGCTGCCCTTGAGCGGGTACGGCATAGCAGAGGTGATCAACCTTGGTAGGAGACTCTTGCTAATTTTTGAGGAATATTTTCTATATTAATGTGGTTTATTCTACATGTGAAATGTAGAGATGCTCCAAAATGACCCATTTTAGTGAAAAGCAGATTCTCAAGGGTCGTATGAAAAGAGTTGAATAGACTTGGAGGGATGGTAAAGTTAAATATGCATCTAGAGGACTGATTTTTAAAACTGTGCTTAAATGAGACGTGAGATTCCCTGGTCATCCTCTGGTCTGGATCATGCACATGCTCAAAAACCAGTTAAAGCTCCAGATTTGAACGGAGTCTTCCAAAACCAGGTGGTCATCTGTGAGCAGATGTTAGTTGTGTGGTTATAGGCCAGCATTGCTGCATGCAAATCGATGTTGTTCTGCTTTTATTTTTCAGGGTATCACAGGTCCTTCTGGACCAATCGGACCTCCAGGGCCACCAGGATTACCGGTATGTGACAAATAATTATCTTTTAATTCCTCGGGAGCTACAGAGTTCTTCTGGAGTCACCTTGGTGCTCCCAGATATACCCAGCACAGTCCTTCTGGCCTGACCTCGCATGAGGGTGCTGATGGGAATGGGTTTGCCCAGCTGAGCCCATTAAAAACACTTGAATGAGTTACAGGAGTACTGGGGGGTGACGCGTGAGCTGAGACACGGGCACAGGGGACACGGCGGGATCGAGGCAGGGAAATTAGCCCACCCTGTTTCTCTCTTTTGGATTATCTGCAATCACATGGTGATTTTTTTGTACTTTTTGCTATTTGCATATTTTTTTTCACTGGATGCCCAAAGGCTGCAGCCTACCCCCTTGGGTGACCAGCATTTGCTATTGCTGGGTGTCCTTAGCACCAAGCCAGGACCAGCCCCAGGTTACAGTAATCACCCAGCAGCTTTTCCAGTCCCCATCTGGGCAGGAGGGCGAAGCGCTGACACAGATTGGTCTGACACAAATGCTTTTTGTACGTTGGCAAATAAAAGCAACACCAAACTCAAGTGGATGTGAAAAGTGGAAACAGGAAGGAAGTGAATTAAAAAAACCCACCTTGTATAACACTACTCTGTCTCTCTCTGAGGAGAGACTGACTTCTCTGCTAGGAAATGTACTGACTCCTTTCTGTATTTTTTTCTCTATACAGGGTCCACCTGGTCCCAAAGGTGCTAAAGGATCATCAGTGAGTATAGACATTGTTAAACGAAGAGGCTGAGGAGCTCTTAAGTGCATAACCTGCTGCGACTCCTCCGCATCAGTGGCATTAAGGCAATTAGCCAAAGATGACTGTAGCAATTGCAGCCTTTTCAGGCTGTCTAAGCCCAGAATTTATAATTGGGAAAGGTTTCTGTTGCACACACTGTACTTCATTGAACATCAGTGCCGCAAAGATCATAAGGAGGAATCCAGTGCATAGTCCTTAGGAGAAAACCTACTGCTGTAAAGTAGAGGGTATTAAAAATAGACTGTGAAGCGGGAGGTGGCAAGCTGAAAAGCGAAGAACTCGGTGAGAAACGCAACACTGAAGCAAACTTCATGTTACAGATCTCCTATGCAGGCAGCTAAAAATTCCTCTTGGGCAACTTCCTAAAGTCTTTTTCCCATGCAGAATTCAATGTTTTATTAATTTTAAGATTTTATTTGATTTATAAAACTGTTGAATTGATTTGGAGGGTTAACATTCTCATGCATTGGAAGATTCATCCTTTTCCATAGGAAGCCTAAGCAAAAATTGAGTGTTTGACCCCAAGTGTTTGACCTTTTTCTCTTACCTAAGCATCAAAAATAACCAAAACAAATATTTTCTTGGGGAGGGTGCAAGGAAACTCCTCTGGTGTGCCTGAAGGGACAGGAAGAAAGTTTTTTGCCACAAGAGACTATTAAATAATGTTTGGGATGTGATAAGTGACAAGTGCTTTTTCCCGAGTGACTCATGTTTTTTCCCTTGTTTTTCCACCCAGGGTCCAACAGGTCCAAAGGGTGAATCGGGTCTTCCTGGGCCCCCAGGTCCTCCTGTAAGTAGATCCCATTACATGAAGTGTGAAATGAGGTTCAGATTTAATGGGTATTGTAATGTTAGGAAGTAGAAGATTTCTGGACAAAGATTCAGCCTATGGGGAGTCAGAGCAAAGGATTGGCATCTCTTAGAGATGCTGGGGAAGAAAGCAGGATGTGAAGGGAGAAGTTACTACTGGGAAGATGACAAGAGAAGATGGGCCCAATGTTCAAGCCTGGTGGCCAGGGTTTTTATCAGTACCGTCATGGGTGTTTTACATCTCTAGTGTGTATCTTGTGATCTTCTCAGCACTGGGTGGCTGCTTTGGCCATCTCTCCTGTCTCTTCCCCACTGCCAGTGCAATGAGAAGTTGTATCTCCTTTCCCCACAATTCAGGGTCCTCCTGGAGAAGTCATCCAGCCACTGCCCATCCAATCTTCCAAGAGGACCAGGCGAAACATTGACGCCAGCCAGCTGGTGGACGATGGAAATGCCGACAACTACATGGACTATGCCGATGGCATGGAGGAAATTTTCGGGTCGCTGAATTCCTTGAAACTGGAAATTGAGCAAATGAAGCATCCATTGGGCACTCAACATAACCCAGCACGTACCTGCAAGGATCTGCAGCTCTGTCACCCCGATTTCCCAGACGGTGCGTCCCGGGACAGAGGGGGAGCGGGGAAAACGCTGTGGGTTTCCTACCCCCATGCAGTGAATACAAGTGAGTGCAGAAAGAGAAGTAAATCTGGGGAGTCGCTGGCCCTGGTGCCCCATGAGGAATGTGGCTGACAGAGAAGCAATAGGTAGAGAAGAATGGGGATATATAATGCAAAGTAACTACTCCTGTAAGGTGCTACAATATAATCTGAAATCAGAACAAACTGGTTTTCCAAATAATACATATAAACAGTAGCCTATGACTGAAATGAAACGTCCCTGGTAAGATGGCTGCTGTAGTGCCCATCGCCCTTCCCTCACAGTGCTGATCCTTTCTTCCCTTCTCTTCCCTCTCGTGCATCCAGGTGAATACTGGGTTGATCCTAACCAAGGATGTTCCAGGGACTCTTTCAAAGTTTACTGTAATTTCACAGCTGGTGGAGAGACTTGCATCTTCCCTGATAAGAAATCTGAAGGAGTAAGTCCACACAACTTTTTTTTTTGCCCCCTTATGTCATGGTGATAAGAGATTGTTTCCTAATATGAATATTCATAGACAGTCAATTTCAGGAGAGTTGAACAATAGCAAGTAAGGATTAAAGATCCAGAACATTTCTTTGTTACACAACGTTGGCTTCTAAAATAATAAGGAATATGTTTACAAAGAGAATTTCTTTGAGTAAGTCAGGTTTAAACTGTGATTTGGGATAAGTCTTTGATGATTTCCCAGGCATAATAAATGCTAAAACCTTACTTTTTTTTTTTTACTTTGCTTTACAAAGGCAGAAGTGTCTGTTGGCGCAGGAGCTGCAGCTCCCCGTGAGCTTCATTTAACTCGTTCCTTGTCTTCCCTCCTGCAGCCGTGCTGCTGCTCTGCTGTCTGCGTCCATAAGCACCGCTGATGCCTCTGCCCTTACTGTGTCTTCAGGCAGAGCGGATAAATATTTCTCTCCTGTCATTTTTCCTGGTCTTTCTTGTGGGTATTTGGTTTCCTAAACGATTGCAACTAGCCTCAGCGCTCTTCCTGGCACCGATGCACGAGGTTGATGAAGTTATTTGTGTAATGATGTGCTTAGCTCAACCCTACTCATCATTTTTGCCCCGTATCCATGCACTCTGTTTTCTGGAGCTGCTCTCCCTGATGCCTTGGGACCAGCTCTTGTGCTGGCCAAGCAGAAACTCTTGGAAAGCGGCCTGGGGGAGCTCTCTCAGTGTCACAGTTGTGCTCCAGCTGGGTTAAGGTGCAGACAAAGCTGTTTGCTCCAGTAGAAGCTGTTTGCCTGCTGAATTTCATCCACCAGAAACATGTGTCAGCACAGGACAAATAACATGCAACATAACTCTTCCCTGAGTTTTTGTTAGGGCTGATTAAATAGGAGATTAATTTCTTCTCCTTTGCGTTAACTTACCATGGCTCTCCTCAAAATGTTGACAGCTAAAAAAGCAGAGTCTGCCCGTGGTCTTACATCCGCTCAGACTCCTGCCACGCTGACTCTGCGAGTGGCTCTTTGGCCCCATCTCGTCCACTGTGGAGCTGCTCTTCTGACCGCAGGCTGCGATGCTCCTCAAATGCAAATTGTGCTACACTTCTGCAGTACTGTCGTAAATAAGAAAAAGCTTCAGCCTGCTCTTCTTCCATGTAGAGGAATGAAAACAGCTAGCAGACCAGCATTAAGTATTGGCTGAGTGGTTTTATTATAAGCCACAGCAGAGTTTAAGCCATATCCCCTTTCAGTCCATCCTTAACCCAACAGAAACACACTGACTCACTTTATGGTTCACGTACTGGAAAGGACAGGACAATCCCAAGACACCTGCATACAGCTTGGTGGTTGTTTTTGTGGGGAGATTTATGGCAGAAGTGAGGGAGCTTGTGGGGAGGGCAAAGGAGCAGACAGCAGCCACGCTCCTTCCTTGGGCTCTGACTCAAAAAGAGTAATTCAGCTGCTTAGATGGGGTGGCCATAAAGGATGCTCTGACAGCTCATTTCTTGGCAAGGTCACCCCCTGCGTCGCTCCAGGTAGTTGGAGCTCCATCACGTGTGATCATCCAGCACCGACTGCGGAGGATGTGCTGCCCGTGCTGCACAAACGCAGGAGGCAGGCAGAGGCTTTTCCTTAATCACATTCTTTGCCTTTCCCAGCCCCACAGCGTTTCCCAGAAGTGCAGCCTTCTCCGTTATCAGCATGGCTTTTCCACCCCAGCCCTCCCATGAGGATCAATGCATCTTTTACCATTGATATTTCCTTTTTTCTTCTCTATTCTCCCTTTTATCTCTCCTGCCAATAGACTGCACTACTGGTTTTGTATCCAAAGGATCTAGGAGGCAGAGATCATTAGCCCTTAGCAAAGGAGGCCGGTGCCGAGGCAGCGCTGGGCTCCCGGGGCAGCACCACGCCGTCCCGTTCTGCTTGAGAGGCTGCCGGCACCTTAGGGCTCTGCCGACTGATCTTGTTACTGGTGTATAAAGATTAAGAAAACATTTTAAAGGAAGTTGGACTGTTTCAATAAAACATGCAGACTCTGCTTGTGGAACTGAATGTAACTTTTTCTTATTTCTTTTTTTTTCTTTCTCTCTTTCCTCCTTGCCGTCCACAAACTAGGCTAGAATTACTTCTTGGCCAAAGGAAAACCCAGGCTCCTGGTTCAGTGAATTCAAGCGCGGTAAACTGGTAAGACGCATCTTGGTGCTTTCTGTTTTCTTTAACCCGTGTCATATTTTACAGAGTAAAATGGCTCGTTGGCCCAAAGAACAGCCTTCCACATGGTATAGTCAATACAAGCGGGGGTCTTTGGTAAGTGGCTAACCTTGGCCCTCTAGTCGGAATCAGAGCGCGTCATCTGCTTTGGTATGGCCAGACCTGTTGCACTCTGCATGCTGGACTAATAACCATCACAAGTCGCAGTAAAAACGTTTAAGGTGGAATACTGAAAAAGAAACAAAACTCAATGGGGACGCTTTTTTCCAGTCTGCTTGACTGGAAATGTAGGAGCAGGTGACGAGCTTTTCCCTGCGTTAGAAGGGGACAGGCTGCCGTGCTGGGGGACCCTGCAGAGCTGGAGCTGTTGCAGGTCTGTCTCTGCAGAGCGCTGTAGGAGGGCTGTATCCTGCAAGGAGGGCTGTTGCTGTCTCCTGAGCAGTTCCCATTACGGCAAGGACAAAGCGGGTGTCCCCGTGCTGCTGTCCCCCAGCAGTTTAGCCTTATACCGAGAGCTGAGAGACCCCTAACGTGATGCTCCAGCCTGGAGCTGGGCACGGTGCTGTTGCAGCCCATGCTTGCTGGTACCCAGGCTGAGGTGGTGAATCTGCACATCTCTGGTCTGGGGCAGGTTTTCCCCAAAGGATGGATTTAATCTCCCACGCTGGAGATGAGCCACACTGGGGGCTCCCATGCCACCCCCGGGGCTTGGGAGACATGAAGTCATTGGTTTAAATGAAGATTTCAAGCCACGTGTGTTGGCCAAGCCTGGCGGACAGGAATTTGACTTAGTCAAAATTAAGGATTTTTTTCAAGGGAGAAGAACTGTCATAAAGTCAAACAATGCTTGATGTCAGCAAGCAAGCAAGACAGCAACATGTAAAACAGAGAAAAAGCTCTGGTATTTTGTCCTGTAACAGGACATTCACGTTGTGGATAGATGGCTCCCGCAGAGCCCGAGCTCTGGTCAGGGATGTCAGAGCAGCAACTGATTAGCGTAAGCCAGGTCTTCTTAAGCAACAGAAATCTCCCGCGTGCGTATCGATTCTTGTAGGATTAGCAGGATGCAGATAATGAGCTCAGTCAAATCAGGAGAATTAGGGAAGAAGGAACTATTCAGTGGATAAAACCGCCCTGCCCCCGAAAGCAGGAGATGCTCTGAGGTACCGCGCTGAGCTGCCTCGTGCAGTCATCCTCTCCCCAGGGCAGAGGTTTCTTGCAGTGCCCCAAACTTCCACCTTAAAAGGTAAACAACAAAGAAAATCACCGCGTTGTTTTCCTAAGCCGCATTTCATCGCCGCTAAACCCATTTTGCTCTGATTTTGCCCACAAGAAGGGATATGGCTTCTGCAGCTTTTCTGCATTAATGAATAAGGCCGCAAAGCCAAGGCTTCAGCCTCGTAGCTCCTTGGAGGGCAACTACTCATAGCTTAATTACAGAGCACTTCATCTGTTAATATTATGAGTACCTCCGTTTCTGCATCTTCTCTGCTTTTTTTTTTTTTCCCGAGTCTGTTTATCAGCTACGTTAGAGGCTGAATTGCCAACCTAGAGCTTAGGGCCTATTTTTTTTAAACAGGAATTTCAGTGCTACTTGGAGTCCTTTGTTCTATCTTTCTGTGTTGCCATTTTCTTGCTTTTTTTAGCTGTCCTGCATTTTCTGTTCGGAAAAAAGCCACCAGCATGTAGAAGACCTGCCTAAGCAAACCACAAAACTGTTAAACACACGGGCCATGAAAGTAAAGTTTGATTTTATTTTTTTTTTTAAAAAAAGTACTTCTCATTTCACCCCAGTGAGTACTTGGAACCATGAGATTGGTAAACTGGGGAGACATTTGCCTGGATCCAAGACCAGCCCAAATCTGTGTGTAGATGGGTGGGATGAATGAGTCTGAGTTCCCCTCCGGGTGCAGCGTTGCTCCTGTTACTCCCTGGAGAAGGTCCCTGGTGCCTTTCCACACAGCCCGAGCACGGTCTTTCGGGGGGGCTGAGCCCACGGGGATCCCCGAAGCCGAGGGGAAGATTTCTACCCGGCTGCTCAGCACTGCCGAAAGCACAGGCTGCTGATGTGGGGGGCTCCGTATGAATCTCGGCGCTTGCACGAGGTGCGCAGCCGTGAAGATGCTTGCCTTTCTTCTGGGGATATCTAAAGTAAGAAGGACATAGTAAATATGAAATACAAAGAATGTGTCTTGTTTTGATGCTTCCGCATTGTCATTAATCAATGACACAGAGTTCTTGGAGCTGATTTCTTACCGTTTCTCACGATGCAGCCAAACTGCATTCAGAGGGATAAAAGGGTTGCAGATGTTTTCTTCTGGACTCTGCTCCCCTTCTGTGTGCATGTTACACACAATTCCCAGTAGCTCCAACAAGGCCTGCCGTCCATCCTGTCCTGTTATCCTTCGTGGCCATATGGTATCTGCCACAGGGAAATGCTACCACAGAGAAAACAGGAAAGGATTGATTTTTGCAAAACCGAGTTCCCACAAGCAAGCCTTATGCATGCAACCGGTTCCCAGTGGTTCCATTTGCAAAGCTGGGATGGGTCTTCGTGCAATCTGCAGAGGCAGAACAGCAACCGAGACCCTCCTGTAACGAGCAGTCAGGCTCCCAAACCAAGCACTGATTTGAAATAAGAACAAATAAGAGAAGTGGGTCCTGCAGATCAGTAGTGCCATGTGTCACTGGGTGTGTGCCAAGTAGCTGGCATTTTGTGTCCCTCTCCTTCCACGTCCTGGTGGTTTTCTGGTAGCTCTTCTCCCAGCATGCGTGGCTCTCTCATGGTCAGTCATATTTAACTCTCAGGAGGACAGTGCAACGGTATCCCGACAACCGGTTGGTATATTTATTTATTTTCATTATCTTTTTACTTGTGATTTTATTGTCTGGTTATGAATCTCTTCTACTGTTTGCAGCTTGCACCGATGCTTCACAGTACCTCAAAGAACACTATGCTGTTTGTGTGCCTGTATTTTTCTCCTGGTCATTTCTAAAGAAACCCACTGTCCGTAGAGGACAGTGAAAAGCAGCAGCTCTGGTCACTTGGCCATGGCTGGAGATTCCACCTGAAGTGCAGTTAGTTTATACATACAAACTGGCTGTCCCACTGTGCGCTTGCTTCTTTGGTGGGGTCAGAAAGTCCTGAACCCCCCGGGTGCTGGAAGTGGGTTTCAATAAATTGTGTTTTTCAGAAATATATTTCTAGACCCTGTTCTCCTCCAAGGGAGAAAAGGAGCCTGATGTGCAGAATGGAGCAAATCCCCATGCCAGTGCCACTCTGTGTTTCATGACATTCCCCAAGGGCAGCAAATGCATTTTCCCTTTAGCCGGGCATAGCCTTGCCGACCAGGGCAGCACAGGAACAGGATTGCTGCAGATTAAGTGCAAAGATTGCTTAAAAGCCAATGTGTTGATGCCCAGGAAAAATGAACGGGAAATACCCCAGTGTGTGCAGAGCAAAATACCCACAGCAGTCAGAAAATCAGGTTAAACAGGGCAGGAAAATAAAGCTCCAAACCCTTTCAGAAATCTGCTTTCTCTTCAAACGCTGGAGAAGTATGCTCAGTATTGGCTTAAACTTGAGACATACATCCCCAAATTTGCTTAGCACTGCACCTTTTTGCAACGAGGGCTGAAATCCCCCTTCCTTTCTCTTCCTACCCTGCATTAGCATTATTTTTTTAGCTCACAACCAGCAAGAGAAATAACCTGCCCTCGGTAGCCATGCCCCGGCCGCAACAGGACCAGAGCAGCCCCGTGGCAGGAGCCGTGTCTGCGCCCCGGTGGGGTGGTGAGACCGAGCCCCATGCGCAGGGTGATAAAGATGGGTGAGACCAGTGGTCCTCAGAGCCCCAAAAACCTGTTGCGTTGCCACTCACTGCCCAGTGTTTCCCCTTCTCCGCTTCTCGTAGCTCTCCTATGTGGATTCGGATGGGAACCCCATTGGAGTGGTGCAGATGACTTTCCTCCGGCTCCTGAGCGCTTCGGCCCACCAGAACATCACTTACAACTGCTACCAGTCCGTAGCCTGGCACGACGCCACCACCGACAGCTACGACAAGGCCATCCGCTTCCTGGGCTCCAACGACGAGGAGATGTCCTATGACAACAACCCCTACATCCGAGCCGCCCTCGACGGCTGCGCGGTACGTGGGCAGAGCTGGTCTTGGCCAGTCCCTGTAAAAGGGTCGGTGCTGGAGGTGTCTGTCCCCCTCCCCGGTTGTCCAGCACCGTCTGCCTCGGGGCAAATCGCCTCCAGCTTTCCTGTGCCCGCTGATGTAGTTGCCTTGAGGATTGTCCCCTGCATGGGAGGCATTGAGGCTGCTCTTCCCTGTGCTGGGAATACGTGGTTCCACTCAAGGTCAGGGGAAGCTGCAGGACCTCTAGAAACCACATTAATTTGCTTTGTTGCTGGCTCTGCATAAAGGAAGGGACCTGCCTAAAACCACCAGTTGCTTTTAAATGTCTCCCCTCACCTTTGCTCTTACTCTGTTTACCCGCACGGGGAGAGGCAAGCGATGACACCCAGTTGCGTACAAGTTATGCAGGCTTTGATAAAAATATTTTTAAGTGCTTTCAAGAAATCTTGGAGGCAAAGCATTAAGGGTTTGGCATTAGGTTTGTTGGGGTTTTTTTGTGGCACGCTCCTGCGTGCAGCCCCAGGAGGGCTGCGGGCTGTGCTGGGCATGGGGGTGCATTGCTGCATCACCTCAAGGCTGGCTGCAGCACCCAGCTCCAGCCCGGCGTCCCCTGGGCTGCCAGAGGAGCCCCAGCACAGCGCTTTAGTTTTCTCTGTGCTTGGAAGTCCCTGCTCCTCACAGGAGCTGCCTGTGCCCTTGGGAGAGGACAAACCAAAGCAAAGCCTGACTCTATAGCAAGACAAGTAGTCACAGCCACGGGGCACAGGAGACAGAGGTTCGCCTCCCTGCTCACGTTTCAAATGCGTCTTTTAGCATCTTTCTCTCTAGTTCTGTTCCCCGTGACTTTTTTTGCCCAGAGAGCAGAAGCAAGCGCTACACTGCAGCCCACTCCCCACGCAGCCCACGCCACTCTCCGCCTTCGCTTTGGTCACGAGCAACAGCCAGAGTTTCCAAAGGGGCCCAGCATCCTCCCTTTGCTTCTGCCTCCTTCTGTTGGATGCCTGATTCGAGGCTGAGCTCTGAAAAATCTGCCCTCAGGAGCTAAAAATTTGGCAAAGCAGGTGCCGCTTGCAGTTATTTTGAGACCCAGCTTGCTGGTGCAAAAGCACGCATAATTCTCACCCTCTGCAACTGCAGTGCTTGAAGCCTACGGGACAGAAAAATTGAGATGTGTGACAGAAAAAGCCCCCCACGTAATTTGAGATGGAAATGGTTCTGTTCTGGCACACGTACGTTTTTTACCATAGGAGCAATGAGGAAAATCAGATTAGAATCACTTCTTCTTTTAACACTCTCACAGAGGGGGAAAGGGCATCCATCCCGCTTCTGGAAATGCTTAGAAGCCGCGTGGGGAAGCTTATCCATAAGTACTTTATATCGCCTGCTAATGCAACGTGTCCTCGGTAAAAAGTGCCTTCCCCTCCCTTTCCCTTCTTAAGTCGTAGGGATGCTGCAAGGTCACACGTTGCATGTTTTCAGGCAGATGTGGCTGCTGAAAACCTTTTTGGTTTAAGTGATTTGGCTCGGATGCCCTACATTCCTCTCCCTACGGAGGGATATTTGCACAGACAGAGGTCTGTAGGTCCTTGGAGTTTATTTGCTTGGTCGCTTCTCACAGGCGACTGTTAGCACAGCCGGTCTCAGTGTTGCAAATGAACGACTGTGGCAAGAACTAAAGCAGCGGGAGCACCGGGAAAGGCTGAACGAGCCCCGGTGCGATGGTGGGGCACAGAGATGTCTCCTGACTCAGAGCTTTGGGCATTGCTTCCAAACCAGTGTGCCCCAGTCCTTCCTCACTGCTAGAGGCATTCCTGCAGGCTATAAAAAGGAGGTAAAATATGCCAAGGGAGCTTATTGCAGCCTTGCAGAAAGAGGTGCTCTGCATCTCCTGTATTCCTGTACCGTCTTTGGTACCCCGGTAGGTCATCCTCCCTGAACCACAGGCAGGATATTTAAGATTGAGCCCTATATGTGAAAAATGAGATTGGGCAGTCCGACACAGCATTGCCGCAGAGGTCCTGGTATGACCCGTGCTTCGGCCGTGATGGAGGCTGCTGCTGCCGGCACCGGCGGATCTCCAGGACTAATGTTCGGGCCATTATTCGAATGTGTTTTTCCTGATCTTACAGCCCTTTCTCAGTAGCTGTGATATAGCCTATTCTACCGAGACACACAAATCAGAGGGTGAGGTAGAGCCAAAAGCTGCTCCATAAATTCACTTGTTTGTGCAGCTTTGTATGCCCTCGGGTGCACTTCTGCTCCTCTAATAATTATTTATATTTTGGAAATAACTGTATGGCTACCAGGCACGATAAAAAGACAACATCACCTTGTGAATTCCATCAAACTTTAAATGTGATCTTTTTGGTAGCGCTCGGATAATAGTCAAACTAATATATTCAAATTAAATTGCTCATATTTGCTCAACAACCCATGCGTGTCCTCGGGGAGGCAAAACAACTGTACCACAGCCACAGCAATTTTACCAAGCTCCTGTTCCAGCTCTGAGATGTGCTGACAGCAGAGTTAGTGTCTTCCGATCTGCATGGCAGCAGCTGCTTCTGCGCCAAAGTCTGGGCTCGGGACAGTCATCTCCCCCAGGGTTTGCTCAGTGGTCACCATCCCACTTGAGAGCATGTCTGCTATATCTGCAGGGTAAACGTAGGGCGTTTGGGTGCTGGGTGCCTCTAAGCGCAAGTCTGATAAGGAGCGGCTGAGGGAGCTGGGGGTGTTCAGTCTGGAGAAGAGGAGGCTGAGGGGAGACCTCATCGCTCTCTACAACTGCCTGAAAGGGGGTTGTGGGGAGGTGGGTGTTGGTCTCTTTTCCCAAGGGACTAGCGACAGGACAAGAGGAAATGGCATCAAGTTGTGCCGGGGGGAGGTTTAGACTGGATATTAGGAAAAATTTCTTTCTGGAGAGTGGTGAAGCACTGGAAGAGGCTGCCCAGGGAGGTGGTGGAGTCACCATCACTGGAGGTGTTCAAGGAACGTGTGGACGTGGCACTGCGGGACATGGTTTAATGGGCATGGTGGGGTTGGGTTGATGGTTGGACTTGATGATCTTGCAGGTCTTTTCCAACCTTAATGATTCTATGTCATTCTGTAATTCAGCTCAGAAAATGCCTGGGCAAGATTGTCACTGTATTCCCAGCTGACCGGTGAATGCTCATTTGTGATAACTTGTTGCTGGGTTGGAGGCATCATCAGAGCTCCTCTCTCTCTCTCTCTCTCCCCATCAGGCAAAGAAGGGCTATCAGAAGACTATCCTGGAAATCAACACACCCAAAGTAGAGCAAGTACCTATAGTCGACATCATGTTCAATGACTTCGGAGAAGCGTCACAGAAATTTGGATTCGAGGTGGGACCAGCTTGCTTCATGGGCTAAGAGCCACCTGAAAACTAGTCTCCAAATGAGCAACCTCGTAACCTCATTGCGCCATTTAATTAATTAAGAAAAAAAAAAAAAGAAAAAAAGAATTCCTTGTCACATGCACGTTCTGAAACTGGACAGCGATGGGTTATTTTTTTCCGTTTTGTTTTGTTCCTTGTTTTGCCCGAGTTCCTCTGCGCCACCACACCCAGACGTACCGAACCGCCAACGGAGAGAACCGTTCCCGCGACAGACGCAGAATCGCATGACCGACCGCCGCACGCGTGGCCTGGAGACCTGTCCCGCACCGCCGCCACCGCTGCTCCCACCGCTGCTGCTCCATGGCCACTGAGCAGACCCCACCACCATCAAAGACTTCTTCTTCTTGCAATGAAGCGATACCGAGCGCTTGTCTATACATTAGTGTGTGTCTGTGTGTGTTTGTTTCGAAGAAAAACGGAAAAAAACTTGAAACTCCTGTGTTCAGCTTGACGTTGAAGTCCTGGCTCCAATCCAAATCCTGCCAAAGCTCATCAGAGGCATTTCATTGACTTCCACGAGATTTGGATCGCTCTAGCAAGCAGACGTCATGGCCATTTCCAGAATTTTTAATATCTCCATTGAATCACGTAATTCTACATTTTACAAAATTTAACCCCGTGAATTTGATAGCTAAAAGTCACACTGGGCATCTCTTTCCCATGTATTAAAGGTGCTTATATTTTTGTATGTTTGTAAGTAAATATTTGTATTGTATATTATTTTAAATGTTTAAATGTTTCTGGCTTCAAAACATGCATGTGACCCTGTCTGTATTAAAACCACCACCCCTCCCACCACCATCCCAGCTAAGCATCCACCTGGGAATGAAGACGGCGGCTCACGTCCCCACCGCTCCCACCTCTTCCCAAACCCGAGCCTGGATCTGGAGGGGCTTGGAGTTACGCCCAGGCACGAATCTTTGCAGGATGAGGGCCCAATGAGTGGCAAACCAGCCCCCTGAGCCACAGATGCCTTTTGGAACGATTCACTTCAAAATAAGGAAGTTAAAGCCACTTTTTAACAAGATTTCTACA
The DNA here is from genome assembly GCF_030936135.1 of Gavia stellata. Taxonomy (NCBI): domain Eukaryota; kingdom Metazoa; phylum Chordata; class Aves; order Gaviiformes; family Gaviidae; genus Gavia; species Gavia stellata. The sequence goes on from NC_082617.1 coordinate 9,930,655, forward strand.
AAACCCTGATCTAAAAGCAGGATCCGCTTTGACTCTCTGCCGTTTTATACACTTGCTTACCTTAACGTACATGTTTTAAATTAATTCTTCTTTTTTTTCTTCAGCATTCTTTTAAAATAATTTAAAAAAAAAAATCCATTCCCAGCGGCAGGTTGCAGTGGCAGGGGAAATCCATTTGTCCTCGCTGAATAGAAAGTGTAAAAAAAAACAAAAAAGGAAGGAAAAAAAAAGGTGCTTTTTATTTTTACATGTCTCTGTGGTGCTATCTATTTGAATAACTTTAATACAACACTGGTGATACCCTGCCATTGGCCAATCTCCCACCAGCCTTTGCTTTTTAGCCACTTTCAACACAAGACTGCAGGCTTCTGCTACAGTCTTTGATTATAAATGCATGCCACCTTCATATTTGTTACATAGAAGCCCCGCTCCTTTCCTGAATTGTATTGCGGTAGCTTATACGGCCCATGTAGAAAAAGTATTAAATGTGCTTACATCTTTTTTCTTTTTTCCAAGAATATTCATGCATTTTATACGGTGGTAACCATACCAGATTGTACTCAGTCGCTGAATGTTTGTGGTGCTAATTTATGTATTTGTTGGATGTCCTGACGTGATGCTGAAGCCGCGCGGGCGCTTGCCCGCCGAGCGCTCCCGGGAGTCTGCAATTTTCCTGGTCTTCCCACGGTGCCTCTGCCAGGACGGCTATTTTTTTTTTCTTATGCAGTGTTTTCGGCTCACAACCTGCTGACACCATCTTCTTTTTCTGTTTGTTTGTTTGTTTTCTCCTTGGCCGTTTTCCTTGTTTAGATCTCTTGGCTGGAAAAATAGATGTTGCAGGGTTGTTTTTTTATTATTATTTGGCCTGGAGTATTACAGCAATGCTTGAGCCAAGGGGGGCCTTTCACCATAAAGGAAAAGACATCACATTTACTGTGAAGAAAAGCCTATATATGATGTCTTTTCCCCCCTCCTTTCCAAGCAGAGAGCAGCAGCATCCGAGGAAGGGAGGCGAAGCCATGCTGGAGGGAGCGGCGATGCCGCGTGGTGCTTTTTGGTCTGGGAGAGCCGTGTCCATCCATCTCCCTTCTTCTGTTGTGTTCTCTCGTATTTTTTTTTTCCACTTGGGGGGAGAAAAAAAAAAAGGTGCTATCCTAAAAACTGCAGACTCTGGCAGCAAAGCAGTGAAAAGGAGTATATAATAATAATAATATATCGGAGAATTCAGCTTCTCTGTCACCTTGGCAAGAGCCTTGTCCAGGAACAGTGGGAAGGTCAGAAAAGGTTGCACATTCCTCTCTGCAACAGATAAGCCATATATTGATGTACGTACGCACGTGTGCGTCTGTCTAGGTCATGTGATTCTGTTACAAATTTTCATCAAGGGAGCTTTTTTCTTTTATTTTTCCTTTTATTTCTTTGCTTTAAGAAAAAAAAAAAATCCTCTGTTGAATTCCACAGTGTTGTAATTGTACTGAGCTCCAAACTGTTCCAATTTCCCCAGACCACTTAGCTACGGTATATTGCAATAAAATTACTACTTGTATTTGCAGACATTCTTTTTGTGTAATTTTATTTCCCTCCTCCCTTAATATATATGACTTGAACAAATGTTGATAAGAAAAATAAAACCTATGGAAAAAAATTTTAGTACATAAGGCCCTTTTTAAAATATAGTGTCAAATGACATATTGTACATTTCTTCAAAGTCCAATAAACATGTCATAAAATTTAAGTGTAATGCCCATAAGAGCTATTTTTAAATATTTTAAACCTGTGTAATAAAGGAATAAATGTAATAGATTTTTTTTCAATAAATCAAGTTTACTGTTTCCACCTAAACCAACGTGATGTGAATGTCTTCTTGAAGTTGATTGCAGCGTGATTTCCCCACGACCCCTCTGCTCAGTGGAGCCTGAAGAGTTCATCAGAGGAGCGGTGAAAGCGCTTAAAGGTAATATATACTGTAAAAAAATACGAAAGCAAACTCTCCAGAGAGAGAACTTCCAGGCCTGGAATCTTTTTTTTTCTCAGTGAGAAACTTGGATCGACCCAACAGTGCAAAAATGCAACCCGGGGATTTCAGTTTGCTGGGACTTGGATGAGAAGATGAGGTGGCCACCCGCCCTCCACCCCAGCGGCAACGGCACCCGAGGAGTCTTTGCTTGGCACCGCAGCCTTCCCTCTAGCTGATCTTCTCACCCCAAGATGGATTCAGGAAAAAAACCTGTTTCTCCAACTTCTTGGTGAGCTCCTCAACCCCCAAACTCATGTCTCGGTCCCAGGGCACTGCTGCATGGACATGCTGGGGGAAGTGACATGGGGGACACTTTGCTCATCCTCTCCTTCTTACCCCCTGCGGGTTTCACTCCAGGGACATGCAAGAAGATGAGGGCTCCTCTGGAAACCACTGTAAGAAATTGCACGCATCTGCCTGCCAACACCAGCCACCACTGCTGGGTTTGCATCGCTCTGGTCCTCGGAGGGCTTCTTGCAAAGATCATTGGGTTGGTGCTGCTGGTTTTCAGGTTCAAGAAGATGTTTGCACCTTAGAAACGTGTCCTTATTTGCAACGCAGCAGGTATGTACAGTACAAACACCCGCACGTGTGCGCAAACCCATCTCTACGCGCAAAGCTTTGCAATGACCATGCCAAGTTGTGTTTCATCAGCCTCTCCCCTTTATTCTTTGGCTGCAATTAGCACTAGGTCTCAGATAGAGAGAGATGTTTGGATAAGGAGCTAAAGTCCTTTTGTCTAAACATATAATTAGCTTATAGGAGTAGTTTTGGGAAATCTTGGGATATTATGGCCGAATCCTTATCCAGATGGACCTCAGAAACACAGAGGTACCACAGCAGCGGGAAGAAACTAGAGAAAAAACAGCTTTAATTACTTAGGCTTGGCTAGAAAGGTTTAACTTGGATCCTGATGATGCTTCAAGGTGACACTAACCTCGTCCGTGCTGACTTGCCCGTTGTGATTTGCACTCCCTTATTGCTGGTTGAAGCAAATGCTTCCAGCAAATGCCTCAGAGTCTCACAGCTGAAAGGAGCTTTGATCTGCCATTAGGAAAAAGCAGCGATCCGAGCGAGGATTTGACTGTTTCTGGAGCTGCCAGACATGGAAGCCATGACATAGTTTTCACCTCTTTTCATATAACAGAAAGTCCATGATCTGGTGCTAGAGCTACTGTGCAGTAACTCTGTCTGTTACGTGAAATGGGGAGGGTAATTTTTGGAAGATCCACAACAGGAGACAGCAGCCGATTACTGAAACAGAGTGTGAGCACCCGAGACAGCTCAGTTTTGCTCTCAGGATGGGACTGTTCAACCCAAACTCACGCACGCCCCAGGGGCTTTGGCCGGGCCCAGCCCCAGCGCAGCGGCTGCCTCCCCTGGCCTCGGGGACGGTGCGCGAGGGCAGGGTCGGCAGCTCGGACCTCGGGATGCAGCAAGGAGAGCAAGAGGACGGAGCTCAGCACCCAGCCCCGCTGCAACTCGGGGAGTGAGAGGTGGGTGCTGGTCTCTTCTCCCAAGGGACTAGTGAGAGAAGGAGAGGAAATGGCCTCAAGTTGCACCAGGGGAGGTTCAGGCAGGATATTAGGAAAAATTTCTTTCCTGAGAGAGCGGTGAAGCACTGGCAGAGGCTGCCCAGGGAGGTGGTGGAGTCACCATCACTGGAGGTGTTCAAGGAACGTGTGGATGTGGCACTGCGGGACATGGTTTAGTGGGCATGGTGGGATTTGGTTGACGGTTGGACTTGATGATCTTGCAGGTCTTTTCCAACCTTAATGATTCTGTGATACTGAGAGAGTGGTGAAGCGTTAGAACAGGCTGCCCGGGGAGGTGGAGGAGTCACCATCACTGGAGGTGTTCAAGGAATGTGTGGATGAGGCATTGTGGGACATGGTTTAGTGGGCATGGTGGGGTTGGTTGATGGTTGGACGTGATTATCTTACAGGTCTTTTCCAACCATAGCGATTCTGTGAGCTGAGCCCGACTGCGTTTCCAACAGCCTTTAAAAGCAGCTGAGCCTGCCTGGCTCAGCTCAGCAAGGCTACTCATGTCTGCGTTGCTCTGCCTGTGACTTTTTTTTCTAACAGGCAGGGGCTTAACTAGGCTGGGTTTTATGCACTTCTGTGTATTAGGAAAGAAGGTGAAGCCTGAAGAGTTTTTTCCCATCCAGTTACCTGAGCTGACCCAGGCATGAGGATGTGTACACTTGCTTCCCACTGTTTCCTAAGGTAAAACATGAATTGCGGTGTGACTTGATTTCTGCTAGTAAAATGGGAATTATCCTTCTTTGTTTATTTTTTAGCCCTGTTGTGAAGGAAGGGGCCCAGGTCTTCATGCTAGCTGTGTGTCTGTTGGCTCCCTGTCTTTTATCATGGAGTCCCTTGGCTTGCTTCAGCTGGTGGAGCAGTGGCTGTCCCTAAAAAACCACATTCCTATATGGTTTGTAACAGTAGGCAGCAGAGCAGAGACAAGAGCCTTCAGCGAAGCTCAGCCCTGTATTAGCCACCCAAGACTCCACCATCTCACCCGCCCAGCACGGTGCAAAGCAGCTTTTCCAAAATGCGGCAGCCTCTAGTCATACTTCGACCCTGGGGCTGCACCACTGCTGACCAGCACGTTCCTGCTCTTCCTGGGAGCCGGCTGGGAAGGGGGCCAGGATCCGCAGCCTGGGTCGGGGGGGGGAATACAGCCCCCCGGGGAGGCACAGCTCTGCCGTGTACCGCTCCCGCTCCAATCTGCGCCGTGCGGGGACGCACTGTGATCACACCGTTTGCTCTCTGTGAGACACGACAGCTTTGGTTGGGATGCACCCTGCTCTATTATTATCTCTCAAAGCAATGCTCCTCCCGGCTCCTTAAATACCGTCTTTACATGAGACTGGTAAAAATAAAAATGGCTAAAAAAGAGGTGTTGGCTAGGATTAAATTTAGAGACCAGATCCTGGGCATTTCTTCCCTATGGTCTAGGTGAGTTTGGGCAAACAACCTAGAAGAAAAACTGTGAATGGGTGTTTTATACAAAGTATTGGGCTCCCTTAGTGTGACTAAAGCTTTCCTGGAAGGAGAGAAACAGCAAGACAGTGGGAGGCTGTAACGAGAAGGGGAGAGGAATGTGCCTTAGCATGACGAGAATACGTAGAGCGAGGCTTTCACAGCATACAAGGCAAGCTAGAGCTATTTTCATTGTTCAGCTGCTTTTTGTCCAGCATCTTGTCCCCAGCCGGGCCTGGATTGACTTGGTTTTTTTATTAATGTTTCAATCAAAAGACTAGAACTGATCTGACCTACAGCTCTGGGGGAAAAAAAAAACCCTTCTCCATGACTTTCTGTGAGAAAGAGCAAGTGAGGTGGAGATGCCTCCTGGCAGTTCACAGCCACCTGTAAATTAAGCTGCAGAGTCTCCAGCAAAAGCTAATACAGCGCAAGTCAAATGTATCCCCTCTCTCTCAACACCTTGCGCAGGAACCGTGCACTGCAGATTCACTGCTCTGCCTTTCCTGCCAGCCAGGCGCTCCGCCAGACAGCCAATTTCCAGATTTTTTTTTTTAATTTTTTTTTAACACGGGTGATGTGAGCAGGACAGACCGCTGCCGCAGCAGTGAGTCGCATCAGGCTGATTCTTGTGTCGTTTGGCACTGCAAGCCTGGTGTCCCTCTGCCAAGAGCATCATGTCCCGTCCTCTGCCGGGGTTTGGGTGAAGGCTGCAGCCCGCGGCAGCAGCGGTGCCCGGGACCGTCACCCACAGCGTGGCTGGAAACACTCTGCCACATCTCAGCTTGCGGCAGTAATGGGAGTTATTGGTGCAAGAGCTGTTAGCTGTGCTTGGTCTCTGTAATACTCAACAACCCCAGCTCCTGCCAGCGCTGTGCGACCCGACCCCTTCTTCGCAGAGAAAAGTTGTGTTTCACCCAGCCGGGGCAGCCCATGCACAGGCTCTGCCCAGCGCCGCTGCGGGTGGTGGGGCAGGATCCGGCCCTGCAGCCGCCTGGTGCTGCTGAGGACTGTATCTGAGCGTATCTGCCCACCTCTTTGGCTCTCCCTTTTTGCTCCGCTTTCCCCTCTCCTCTGCCACGCTGCGTAGTGCCACAGCAGCAGGTGGGAAGCAGTGGTTTATCATAATTACCTATAAATCATCGTCTCACTGCAGTGGGGACTTCTGGTTTCTCCTTCTTTTCTGTTTTCTTTCCCCATATTTCCCTTACTTTCAGGCAAGACCAACCTTTTAAGCCAACCTGGGCTGATGTTCTCAACATCCCTCCGTCGCTCTTTAACTGGTACTGCTCTCCTGCCGTTACGCAGTGGCACAAAACCGCAGAGCTTTAACGCTTTTCAAGGCACCTGCCTTAATCCAAGCTCTGATTTCAACCAGGAGGCACTACTGACACTAGGGAGTACAAAAGTACAGCTTCATGACTTGAGCAATGACAGGAAAACACAAAGCTTGAATCCCAGCCCTGGCATTCAGCGCTTACAGCCAAGTATTGGGATGCGCAATAGGTCTGTAGTGCTTCCCCCTGGGCTGGTCTCCATCTCCGCTCCAGAGGAGCGGGATGCTGTGCCACGGTTAGCCACTGACTGGGGATTGTCGCTGCAAAATCGCCAGCGCCAAGCTCTGCTCCACCAGGATTATCCGGCAAAAGGCACCATGGAGAAATCCTTTGGATCGTTACAGCCTTGGAAATAATTTACCCTTAAGTCATCCCTCCCTCCCTCCACGCTTCCAGCTGTGGGGAATGGTGGTCCCCTCTTGCATCGAGGAGAGCTTCAGTTACCAGCATCTTCTCTGGGCACATAATCAACCTGCTGGATTTGGGGCTCTCGCTGGATTTTCCCGAAGTCACAATACTGAAAGCTGGTTCTGCTTTTGATCTCCAAAGCTGGGGGGGGGGAGTGTTCATGTGCTGCAGTTTTATTTATGGCACCTATTGCCATTTCATTTATTCCTTGTAACTTCTCTGGCTGCAGATTTTTTCCATCCTGGGGCATCATGGCAGCAAAGTGATTTTCTCCAGAGGCACAAACTCAATAGTTCAGACAGGCCTTATGTGTTTCTACCTTCATAGCAAACAAAACTTAGCAATTTATGCTTGTATTTAATGGGTTTTCTCAAACAGCCCAGAGCAAAAATAAACACCCCAAAGAAATCAAACACATGAAAACCCTAAAGAAGAAGCTGTTTTTCTCCTTCAGAGAGAAGCCAACACGCTTGTTTTTTAAGAGATGCATAACTAAGAGAGCTCTGAAGCGCTGAAATTACATCTTGTAAAGCGCAGGCTGTCACGCTCAGAGGCACCCCTGGAATCGCTGCTCGACACAGCTGAACGCAGAGAGCAAATGTGCCATCTTCGGGACCTGCCTTGGGACTTAACGTTCTCACTCTGCCTAATTATTAATATGTTAATTTGACAATGAGTTGTTCCTCTTATGCAGAAAATTTTCTGCACTGTGCTCGGCTTTTTGTCAGCTGCTCCTTAGCTGGGCAAATTTTCCTTTTCCTCAATTTCCACGGCTCAGGCAGGGCAGAGCTGCGGGCTGCGCCTGGGGGACCCTTCCCTGAGCACCCCGGGGTGCTCAAGAGAGTAACCACGTCGGGTGAGCATCGTGTTGGCGCTGACTGCCAGCCTGACTTCGGGGACATCCCCTGGTGTGACCAAGCCGTGGTCCCAGCCCGGCGAAAGGCGGATGCTGAGGCTGCAGCGCTGCCCTGCAGCCCCAGGGATGGGGGCTGCTGCGGTCGTGCCATTGCCTGGGGACCCAGAGGGAGAAGATGCACTGAGTGTGCCTTTCAAAGTGCAAAAACTTCACCTGGGCAGCTGAGCAGGGACCACGACCTGCTAGTGGGGTCCCTCCGCCGCGGGTGGTCTCCTGTCCACATATACCTGTGGTGAAGAGTTCGGTGTCTTTGGGATTTAACTGATAATTCACATGCAAACTTCTGCTGGGGGCTCCCAGACAGAAGCCTGGGTTGGAAAAGTGCCTCCCTTCAGCCCTCGTCTCCCCCGGAGCTGAAGCATCTCCGCTGCAGGTCAGACCCCGGCCCGGAGCCGCTCCTTGCTGCAACCAGCGTGATGTTGAATTTCAGGAGAAAGCAGGAGCAGCCACCAGAAAAAAATTGTCCCTCTTTAAGGTGTTCCTTTCAAGCAGGCTGATCAGAGACCCTGTTGAAACGGAAATCAAAAAGCTGCCAGGCTTGAAACGTTAATTAAGACACACAACAGGGAGAGAAGGGGAGACGGAAGGAGGGGAGCCTTTATTCATGAATTATCTGCTCTAAGAGGCAGCGTTTGTGAAATCGAAACGCGTATATCATTTTGGTGGCAAATGAAAGAAATTGAATCAAACTACACAGGAAGTTTGTGCACCACTGTGGGTTGCGTTTGCAAACTTGCATCAGGCAAAGATTAACCTTGCTGAAGGGCGTTAGCAGTGCAGGCAGAATGTGTAAAAATTAATCCCTGCTATAAGTTTTTTCAGGAGGAAACGCTAAGCAGTATTAAATATTTATTGTATATAAATACCTTCTTCCCCCCCCCGCTTTCTACCCTGCTTTGCATTTCAGTCGCTGCTTCTGCCAAAGCCTGCCTGCCCAGCAAAGCAGCATGCCTGGTTCACACTGGGGCCCGGACCGCGAGTGCCTTTGCTGCACAGTACAGCTGCTAATCCATCTATTACTGCTGAAGAATATAAATGTTTTTTGTAGGAACCGCTGTCTTTGAGAGCAGGCTGACGCAGCGGGACCCGCCGTTGTTCCCGCATCCCCAGCTGCGGTGCTGCGGTGCCTGCGGACCCTCGCGGCTGATGTCCACTGATGTCCCAGGAGCAAAAATAACGCACAGTTTAGCCCATAGCTTCAGCTCTCAGGGAAGGAAGGATCGGTGCTGAAATATGTCTTTGGAAAAGCTGTTCAGTCCCGTATAGCCTCTCTCATCTCTCATCCTTATGGGTTTTATACTCCAAGTTAATCGCTTTCCTATCAGCAATTCTGCTGTGGCATTTATTCCATGCAAGAGAGCCTGCTCAGCTCCGTACACCGGGAGGGATTTCACCAGGCAGCCCACCTCGATGGCAGGGATCACCTCACCCCGACATGCCTCTGCTGATGTTCCCTGCCGCCTGCCTGGGAAGGAGGCCTGGCAGAAACCCCACGGGTAATGTATGGCATCCATGAGCCCCAGCAGCTCCAGCCCCTGCAGCATTGATGCTGCCGCCTCCTGCCCCCTCCCTCTTAAACTGCTGCAAGTGGACACTGCTCTGGCTCGAAGAGAAGAGTGGGGCTCAAATATAGCTCCTGAAATAGGTCAAAAAAGAGACCAGAAATCCTCCCCAATGTTTCTTTCCACTCGCCACATGCAAACTCCCCAGGGATTAATTAGTGTTTTCCCAGGGCCTGGAAAAACACTGTGCATGTATTTTTAGTAGGTCTGAGGGGGATGTAGAACACTTCTCCATACTTTGCTCCCTGTCTTTTTCCTGTAATTTCCCCATTTCATGTCTGGCAAAACACAGACTCTTCTATCGCTGAGTGTTGTATAATCTAATTAAACGAATGTTTCCAAAAGGCTTGGAGACCCTTGGTTGAAAGCCAGCTATTTGCTATTAAATATTGTTAATAAGGTCAGCGATGCTCCAGGCCCAAAATACTTGTGTTAAATACTGTAGATGGAGTAATGGGGGACCCCCCCCAGCTCCCGCAGCATCACCCGTTCCAGCCAGCGCCTGCACGCTGCTGGGAAAGGGCTGCGGTTGCTCCACCAGCGTGGCCATGGGGCATCCCCTATCTCCTCTCCTGCTCGCAGACTGCGGACTGCAAGGTTTTCTTTTTCTCCTGCCTGAGGAGAAAGGTATGAGGAATAATTCATTTGCCACCTTGATTTTTTCACTCCCTTCCCTCTGAAGATTGATACCTTTTTACTTAAAGGGGAGAAAATCAAGTTGTGCTGATCTATGACCAGACACTATTTATTCTCATAGAGTCTCATCTGCAATTTGTTCAGCATCTGTGGAATTAAAATCCCTTTGCAATCTTCCCAGCTAGCTGAAAATATGCCATTATTTCCCTCCTCTTCCTTCTCAGATGTCTTTTCCCTCTGATCAGGGCACAATGTTCTCGATGCTGTGATTCTGCTTTACATTCAGAGGGTTGTGGAAGTTTTAGACCATAAATAATGCTCCTGTGTGTCTCAGGCAGAATTATTTTGAGGGGTTTTTTTTCCTTTTCTTTTTCCTTTTCCTTCTCTCTTTCCCTTCCTATCTTTCTTCAGATCTTGGAATGGGTGATAAATTAATCATTTCTTCCCCCGTAGCAACCGCCAACGTACAATATGGAGCGGATTACTTCACACCTGTGATTTAGACTTAGAGGTGACCCTGCAAATGGCAAAAAAAGAGCCTATCATGTGGATCCTGTGCTGCCTGGGAGGAACAAACCAGCCCGGCACAGAAACATGGCTCAGCACATCAGTCCTAGAAAGCAGCTTAGGGTGCCAGCGTCCCTCCGTCCCCCGCAGAGCGGGGACAGCCTGGCCAGCTGAGTCCGTGCCTGAGTGCATTTCCCGGAGCAGATGCAGGCTGGTTTCCACTTTTTGCAGGGATTAAGGTGGTTTGCATGGGTATTTTCTACTTGGCAGGATGATGGGACTTGGGCTGGCAGGCACATGTCCACCGGATCCAGGGGATACCACCCATGGCAGACCGAGCTGCCTCTTACACCCTCTGTGCTCCGGATAACCACTGCCTGTTATCCAGGGCTGCCAGTCAACGGTGACAGGAACATCTTCAGGCCACCAGTTACACCTGCCTGACTTCGCTTTGCTGAAGTAAGTGGGCTCCGTGTCCTGGACCCGACCTCTGGATTAGCCCAAACCCGTTCTGGGGGCTGCAGTGCGTGACCCGACGGGACGCTGCCCGTTGCAAGGGCAGAGCTGCAGGGTCTGGTTTGTGCCGGGGCTTTTTAACTCGGGAGGAGAGCCCGGCTGGCTCCAGCTGAGTTGGGGGGGGTCAGGACCCCCTTAAGCTGCTCGCAAGAGGCTGCCCAGCCAAGGCGTCGCTCCAGAGCTGGTGGTGTGTGGCCATGGAGGAGAGGAGCCTCATCCTCCTCTTGCTGCCCTGGAGCCTTCTTTCTGCTGCCCAGGGGAAGGGCTGGGAAGGACTCACAGACCCCATCGGGATGCATTTTCCTATTGTTCTGTGGATCCCTCCCTTGAATTTCCAGTACAAATAACAATTTGTGACTAAAAGGAAATCCACCTGAAATGTCTGTCCCATGGAGTCATTATCCACTTGAAAAGGCTCTTCTGGGGCTGATCCAACCCCCTTCTCATGGCTGCATTTCTATTTATTTTTTAAAAGCAAAAGCTTTCATGTTGTTTTGTTTCTAATTTTCTAGAGAGCTAATCGGATTGGCAAGCAGAGAAAGGAGCTTTCAAGAGAAGCAGCTGCTGAATAGCAGACAGCACACAAAGCTGGGCGTGTAATCCAAGCTTTACCCACAGTCTTATTAAGATCTAGATGTTTTATCGCAGGCATATATCCAGCTGGATTTCATATTAAGTTTTGTGATTTCTCCCTTTCCCCCCTCCCCTTCTCCAGATTTTTTTTTTCTTCATACAATTTGCTGCCTTTTGCTGGAGGAAAGAGTCTCATTTAACTGATACACATGTTGCACGGAGAAACATCCTCAATTTAAATGGAAATTCTATCAATAACAAATGCACTATCTTCCCTCGCCTGCGAAAGGGCTTAGAAATATCATTCAGTGGTAAAAAAAAAAAAAACAGAGCTCAAACCCATCAGTACAAGAACAGCCACAGTCCTCTCGCAGAGGCCAATTGCAGATAATAAACTGCCCATTTGTTTGTAGCCAAGATAGCGTAAATTATCTGGAGGAAAGATGAGTTCAGTAATCAAGCCTGAAAAATAAAATGAAGGTGGGGGGAAGTGGGAATCTCATTATATAGTTACTATTATCGTTTATCGCAGCAGCCATGAAAGACTTTGGCTGAAAATAGGGGCCAATGCGTGGAAAAGGAAACGGAGACAGAAGCTACGGGAGGAAGAATGAGTCTGCAGCAGACGTGAGTGACAGCCCCACGCCTTCTTGCAGCCACTGGGGAGAGGATGGTTTAAACGACTCGCTCAAGGGCACAAGGAGTTTGACGTGGATAACGGGACTAAATGCGCGGTTGGGTCCCAGCCTGTCGCCCTCTCCAAGTCTGCAGCTTTTTCTACCTGTTTTCCTTTCTCACAATCCATCCATTGTATTTCAAGCCTCACTGTACACTTCTTGGGTCAGAGATTTTTTTCTGTATCATGTAATGCTATGGATGCCCTGTAATGTGTCCCTGACGTGGTAGAAGCCTAAACGTAACTAATAATGTAAAATGAAAAGGGTTTGAAATATATTTATCCCTTTTCTTGTGGAGAAGAGGGAGAAAAACTAGGACAAAATATTCAATTTTCCTTTCATCATTCAAAATTCCAGAAAGCTTAAGAAAGGGTTCTTTTCTGGATGAGAAACTTCTCAAAATGAGAAACTTTGCCAGATGTCCATATTGTTAAAAAGCCATTTTCTCCTAAAAGAGATGCTTTGAGGAAAATTTTTCAGCCATCTGTAAAAATAAATCACTGAGTATTGCTTCCTTTGACTGATGAGATTTATAGGCGCTGTATAGATGATTTATAGAGAGGATCGCATAAAGATGCTTTCTCGACTACACTCAATAAAGCCAAAGTCTTTGACTTCTCCCCACCTGGTGCAGAGCACTGACGCCCTAATGACGCCGGTGGCACCGTGTCCCATTGCACCAGGTGAGGATCAGATCCGTGGGCTCCATTCCCATACGCAGGACGCAGAGTTACTTTTTTATCAGGCTCGTTTGGGGATGATGGGGGTACAGGGGGAGGCACACGGGTGTCCCCAGCCCCACGGTTCCTTGTCCTGACAGACCTGTCACTGCTCCCCTTGTTTTTCAGAGCCAGGCTTCCAGAACCAGAGCGCGGAGGTGAATCACCTCCCAGGTCTATATTAATCGAGCAGAAGGATGTTCAGGAGGACCAGCTGCGACAGCGGTTGTGCAGGATGCCACAGGGGATAAGCATCTCTTTCCATTTGTATCGGTGTTACCTGTTCATTTATTCACTGCTGTCCAGCCCGCGGGTCCCGGTGGCCCCCGACCCCTTTGGCTGTGACAGCGGAGAGCCCAAGCTGCACCTCCCGTCTGCGGCAGGCTCTGCTTCCCGCAGGCCTGCTGCCGGGCAGGTTTCTATTGCAATGCGGTGCATAGAGGTGAGGATGCTCTAGCTGCCCCAAAGATGGGAACAAGTTCCCGGTCCCTGTCCAGATTTGGGGCGTAGCTGATTTTCTAAATCTGTCGAGATTCATTTATCACCGTGATGGATCCCTTGCCCATATGTTTAAATACCAAAGAAATGCAGCCTTGCAAATATCTGCTCACCCGGGATGAATAATTTTGGTTGACAGGCAATCAAGAAAAGATTAGTATGTTCGTTGCCGTCAACAGCTCTAAGATACTTGGTGAGAACTTTCCATGTCCCTTCTTTCTGCAAAGCTGCACAGCATCTCACAATTTGCTGCTGATGATGTTAGCGCAGTTTTCTTTTTCCCTTTCAACTCGGTCCCAAAGTGCAAAGCTGTTTGCAAACCCCCAGCTCCTTCCTCAAAAATAACACAAGCAGGGCCTTCCACCTTGTGTCGTAAATCACAGCAGGAAAAATGAAATTATAGGAGCTTACAAGACCCACCAGACCAGGGCCAATGCTGAATTCATCAATCCCGTGGCATGTCCAGAGCTTAGGTTTCAGCTTAGCCCTTTACAGCTGGTGTCGCATGCAGGAGATATTTCTGAGCCTGTGCCAACGATAGTAATGAGGAGAAATAATAAGTAATCATCTGTACTGTCTGCCTGGACTGACTGTTTCAGGAAAGGCTGGAGGAGCCACCTGTGTGAAATAAAAGGCTTCATTCCGAAGGAATCAATTTTATCCAAAGCTATTTTTCTCTGAGACTGAGGAAGAGATCTCCTCTGCCTTAGTGCACATCCCTGGTTGGTAACTGGAGTCTTCTGTATGAAATACTGTATGAGCAAACCACAGTTTCATTCACTAAATAGAGTTGCGCAGAGAGGGACGGCACGGCGCTTCCTAAGGAGCACGAGAGCAGCGAAAGCTCTTTAACACCTTTAGTTCCTGTGTAGCATCTGCTGACATTTTATTTTTGGCACCTATAAAGCATCTATTATCCCTGCTGAATTTTTTACCGAGTCATGTTTGCTTATGGAAAAATAAAATCTACCAAACAATAAATAAATACCAGCGACAAAATAAATAAAAAAGGAGATTATCCTGAGAAGGGAGCTGGGCCTTGAGCTGCAGAGGGCTGGAGTGCCCCGCAGACAGGATCCCAGCGATTTGGGGGGGACTTCAGACACCAGAAGTGTTTTTCAGATTAACCTATTTCTTATGCTAAATGTAATGACTACACCGTCTGGAAGAACCGCATCCCCCCAGGGCAACCCTTTTCACTGAACCAAAGAAGTGGTGTGATTTTCCAGGGTGGAGGAATGAGGAAAGGTTAACATATTATTAAAAACTTCATTACTATGCTAACGATCAAGAAACTTCTGCTAAAAATCATTTCTAACCGATTACCTCTTCCCCCGCACCTTTCCCCCTGCGTGTGCATACCCCATCACGGTGCTAAATGACTTTTTCATCATCTCCCCACGCTTTCCGGGACAATTTCCTTCTGGTTGAAGCTCTGGGGCTGGATCCAGCGCCACAGACGAGGTCTGAGAGCAGCCCATCTTCCAGCCACCCGGAGGAGTCTCCCACCGAGGACCATGCAAGGACCCGACCTGGTTCCTCTCCTGGGCATCCCAACTTGGGGGGGAAGCAGCGAGGGGATGGGTGGCTCGCAAGGGCTGCTCCCGCTCGGTGCTTCGCCCATGCTTTGCTGGTGCTGATGGGGAGATGGGCAGATTGCCGTGGAGTTGTTTTTCCCTCTCGCCGTCTGCCGCGAGGAGCCTCCCCGCCATGACTCACGGCCGGGTCCATCTGTCCCCGCCGGTGAGCTTCCGCCCCGCGTCGATGCCGGCAGGACCAGCAGCGCTCACTTCCCTCCAAGAAAACTAAATGAAATATTCCTTTGGAGGGGGACCATCGGCATGGGGCTGGTATTTCAGAGCTTAACTATGGCACATAGTTCTCGCCGTCTTTTGCTCGAAGGAGTTATCTCATTACTGAACTTGGATGCCGCTGACTCATTTATTCCGTTGCTTTTTGGCTGGCTATATATATTTCAGCACCAAGGCGTGCTTTGTATTTCAGGAGGGGTGGGGGAAAGGGAAAAGAAGCAGGAGGAGAGAGCATTACGGTGCTTAGCTTCATGCCCAGCTTGAGGTTTGCTGTAATGGCTTGCAAACAAAATGATATCCCATAAATATCACTATGTTTTAAAGGTTTCTCACACACCATAACTTGTCATCGCTCCAGCTCCAGGGAACCAGGGCACTTGCAGAAGTGTGTATTTCCAGGGAATGGGTCTCCTGCCCATCACGACAGAGGGGAAGAGAAATTACGGGCTCTTTGCCCTCCTCTTCCTTGAAGATTCCCCACGTCTCCTCCACACCATCACACCTCCGTCTGAGTCAGCCTTCCTCCCTGTTCATCTTCGTCAACACCCCAACGCTTTTCAGCTCTTCACTGGAAACATTTCTTAGCTCCCATGCCTTGCACACTAAATTATTCTTTCCCTTTGCTATTATTTACCAGTGTGACACTCCCAGATGTGTTCTCCTGTGCAGCGGGGGTACGGAAACATTGTAGAATTGATTAAAAAGGGAATACATCCTTTTTGGCATTGGCATCAGGTACGGGAGTTTTTTTGTAGTCTCCTCAGACAAGTGGGACCAATTGCTTTCAGAAGCTGCTTTCTTTCCCTGCTGAACTGAGCGCACCTGAAACTAGTCGCCTTACCTTTAGATAGCTGAAGAGAGAAGAACTGAATCACGCTTTTAGACTGGAATTTTAAAAGGGACCTAGGCACCCAAATCCCTCTGTAAAATTAGATCCTCCGACATCGTTCTCCAGCTCTCTGTCTGCTGGTGAGTCTCGGGCTGGGGTCAGCATCTGCAGCCATGGAGACCTCACCTTGGGAAGTTGAAATAGCCAAAATAAAGACTTAGTTTTGATGGCTTTCCTGCAGAGAGCCAGGAAAACCAGCCTAAAGTCATGGTCAGGAATCTGCAGGTACATCCCCCTATGCCTATGGCCCGTAGGGTGTCCTTGCTAAGTGTTGATGGTAACGTGATTTAAAAAAGTAAATAAACATGCACCAAAGTGTGTGTTGGGGGTCTGTTACCTGACCTAACACCCAGTGGTGATTACTAACAGAGTTCTTGACCTGACAGTTTGCTGCTATAAGAATTTTGAAAATGCCAGGTGGGTGTTCATAAATCATACAGTCCCAAGCATTTTTCTTTCGGGAGCCAGACCACTGCTGTGGTTGTGTAAATCACTGTGTACGGAGCCTTTATTGGATGCTATAAATCTCAAAGGTCTCACCTTCTTTTTTTTCTTTTGTCTTTAATAACTAAAGTCCAAACTGAGAAGGAGAAATACTGAAATCCTTTGCAAACTCCCTGTTTTTGGGGGATATTTCTGGAGGGTTTGGAGTGCTCAGAGAATGGGAGCCCAAGATAAACAGACTAGAAGGAGGGGAGAGGCTGGTCAGACCTCCTGCGTGTGAATGAATTTATTCCTCTCCGAAGTTGAACTTTTCATTTACAAAAATAGCCTGTCTTGATTTTTAAAATCGAGACGACTCCACCACAAACACTGGATCACTGCTGCTGGTGTTATTCATCTTCTCTCTTAAAAATGTGGGGTTTATTCCTAGTCAGGAATAAAAAAATAAAGGAGGAGACCCAGAAGTCTTGCTGTCAGGAAATTCACATCATGCACTACATAAAGAAAAGAAACTCGTTTTTTTTTCTTTCTTTCATGGGGCCTCTTTCCAAATTAGAATGAATGAGATGATCATAAGGATGTAAGAAAAGGATATTGAAAGAACAGTCCAAATTGTTTTAGAAATGGATCTCAGGGGGGAACATAGTTATAAAAATTAAGCCAATTAGATTGAATATGGGTTGTTTTTCCCCTTCATGAAGAAGCACACAGAGGCAGATAATTAAGGCCAGTACAGATGTAAGGATTAGTATTCCTGGCTGTGAAGCCCACAGTTTTAATTACTCACTGAGTCTTTCTGCAGGGCCACGTTAATAGACAAGGGCGTGGTGACCTTTTCTTTTCGTTTTCACCAAGTTCATTACAGCCCCGCTTATTGCCACGAAGCATTACAGCTTCGTGCTTGCAGCTGCTTTAAAGGCACAATGAAAGCCATAACCATAGGTCACCCCAAAGGCACGTCAAGCACATCATCCAAAACTAAGAAGTCCTTGGTGTCCACCTTCGTGTGCGCATTTCTTTCTGGGCACCCACAGCTCCTTGGAGCAGGGGAGTGAGAAACGGGGCAGCTAACGGGGGACAGTCTCCAGAGAGGCAATGGGACGGAGGTATTGGGGCCTGCTGGGATGTACGGATCTTCTTTTCAAAGGCATCTGCTCAACTTTGAAAGCCACCGGGACACAAGCTTTTAATACGTGCGGATGCTTGTGAAAGTGTCCCTCCACCTGCCTGGCTTCCCTCGTGCTCTGCCTGGAGGCGAACATGGATTCCTCCTGTCCCTTTTCTACCTTCCTACCATTTCCCTGTTATCTTCAGCTCCTTTCAAGAAAACTACCGTGAGACTTCTTAAGGAAATCTTAAGACAGCAAAGGCATCTTTAAAGTGCTGATAATTTCAACACCTTGTCTTGCACTGCATGAGCAGATTCCCCACGAGCCCTTTGAAATACCAACAGTACTTATAAAAAGTTAAACTTTCGGGACGCGCTACGGTCCGTGCCTGGCAGCTGAGCTGTATCTGCCACCACAGCATCATCCCCGACACTGTCTATATGATAAAACCTGAACACGCAGGAGGGAGCATACAGTTACTGTGCCCAGGGCACTACCAGAGGTCTGGGGGGATGGAAGTGGGACAGGGATTTCAGTCTCGGTAAAGGGCAGAAGCTCAAGATGCTTTTCTGAAGGTTTATTTTAAAAGGATTGGCATGGCTGACAGCAGAGTATAAGATCCAGTAAAGCTTTTGGTGTCTGATAAAACACGGAGAAGAAACTCAGTCCCAAACTTAAGGGCATTACTCCTCTTGACACAAGCAAACACCCAGCCGAGTTTCATACAAGGGCAAAAAAACCTTTTGTTCTTCTTAAATGATTTAGTTTGACAACTGAGTGCGGCTGAAGGCCTGGAGGTTCCCAGCTCAGGATTTCTCTGCTGTTAACTTGGGGATGAAGCTCATTATGCACAGGGCGATCGGCTTTGTGCAGATGGCCCAGCCAGCCCCAGCGTTGCACTCTCCGCTCTCACCTCCAACTCTGTTTCCCAGGATCTGGGGGACAGGAGGAGTGCACGGACAGTGCTCCTCTTCCGCACAGGCTCCCTGAAGGTGTTTGCAGAGCTTCCCTATCTCTAGGAGAAATTTCTTTCAAGAGTTGCATATAGATTTGTGTGTGTGTGTGCGTAGAATAACCTGGCTGTTTAGCAAACCATTAATCTCTTGGGTTTATTGATGCACAAAGATTATTTGCAGGTCTCTGAAATGAAAGTATCTGTCTCATCGCCTTTGTAATGGTGTCAGTAACCGTACCAGGCTAGAGTGAATCAGCCACACTGACTTTGCGAAGTCTCTGCTATTACACCGGGGTAAAACTCACGTAAACGAGATCAGAATCAAGGCCAGCCCTGGCAGTAAATGAACTGCAGCAGCCAAAGCAAGTTTAATGGATGTGTACTGCAGTTTAATGGATATGTACAGCTCTTGTTTTATTGCTGGGTTTTAGGAGAATAGCAACCATTTAATTGACTTTGATAGAAGAGGGTCTCCTTAGCGCTGTAGTCTAGGGCAAAACCGATCACGAATATAATTAAGGTGTTTACTTCCAACATATATTTGTTCTTTCTTACTGTAACTCCTGCCTTTCAACCCTTGCTGGCTGCAGAAGGATGTTGGCGTTGGCCTGCTCCCCACTTTGCCATTGAAAAGAGGGGCCCACTTCATCCCCCGTTCCGCCTGTTCCAGCCACAATGCCCCAAGGATGCTATGGCCAAGATGTTGTGGGCTTCACACTTTTGTCTCGAGCACAATCAGTGTCGGTGACAGTCTGAAGGCTTGTGAGACGCACTGAAGGGTGGGGGGAGAAGACTCGCTGATGGTTCCCTGTGTCTCTGCAACACAGACTCCGGGCTGCTCTCCCTCCCATCGGTGCCACAGCGAGCCCTCGGCATGCACAGCCACGGAGCATCACTCGCCTTCCCGGGCACTAAGCATGGGACTGAACTGCGAGATGTACTTCTAGTTACAAACGTGTCCCCCCTCTCTGTTCCCCGAGACGACGTGCTTTGGATGCTTTCCTTTCATGTTCCCTTTAAGGGGAGTTGGAGGTACAGGGGTGTGCAATGACTGCGTAGGTGGCTGCCAATGGCTACTGGAAGTAAATCAAGGGCTCCATCTCCTCCTGCAAACCCCCAGGCTGCCAGCCCCAGCCCAAGGAGGTTGCATCCACCTCGCTCAGCACTGTGTGCAGGCGGGAATGATGAGCATCCCACCAGGCTCATCATTCAGGTGTGGGTGGATCTGCCCATGGAGGGTCTAACGAGCACTGCAGGCAGGGGCTGCTGTCCTGAGCTTTTGCCAGGTTTCACCGTGCTGCAGCCTCAGAAACGCCGCTGCATTTCTGCCCTCTCCAGTGGAGCCTGCCCAGAATGCCTGGTCCTGCTCAACAGGGAGAGGGGAAGGTGACCTGCGGGCTCTGCCAATCAGAGAGAGGTGGCTCCTCTCCATCCCAGAGATTCCACGGAATTTTCCCACAAGCAGATGACACCACTATGGGGCAACCACCCTTTTCCAGATGGCTCCCGTCATGTAAAGTGGGCACCTTCCTTTTCCCTCTGAGCAGAGAAACTGTTCTGCTGTGGTTGGTGACAAACACCCTGCCTTTCGTTTCTGAGTGAGGCCATCCCTTTGGATTCCTCTCATAATTAAACAACAACAACAAAAAGCATAAATGTAGGACAATTATCACTCAATTAATTCCAGTCCTGTCACTCTGTTTGACCTTATTCATAGTTACTTGATCTTCAGCTCTTTAATATTTCAGATGACCTTTTGGGCTGGAAAGATGCTGCTGTTTCTCACTAGCATCCATGAATCAACTTGTGCATCAAGTCACAGCAGTGGACCCAACCTCGTTTATCATTCCATTTAAGGTGTCAGCAGAACTGTTATTCAAATGACTGGCCATACATGTAATCAATCTTTAATGAAACAATAATTACACCTTTCACTCTGCAAGACCTCTGCCTTTCGTAAAGGTATCTTGTATATTAATTATTGAAAACTATTGTGTTTTACCAGCAATAAGTTATGTTTCATCAATTGCCGTCTTTCGAGAGAGTTTTAATTGGGAAATTTATGACCCGCTGTTTCACTAAGGGACAGCAGCAGCTTCTGTTCCTCTTTCTCTCACCTTAGCATTTCTTGTGATTCCTGTAGGTTTTTGCGTCTTTCCAGAAACAGAGAAGCATGGGATAATTGGGCTGCTGGGCAATAAAGAGGTGAGATATGTACGTGCCACTCCAAGGTGACATTGGTGAATGTCCCTGGGCAAAGTGCCCCTGTCCTGTAAGCAGTGATGCTCATGTCAAAGTAAATGAAAAGCCACAGAAAGTGTTTCCAGGGTGGGAGACCTCAGGGCTGCCAGTGTCGTGTTTCCTTTTGAAAAGTATTCAGACTTGCGTTATTTACCAAGATTTGAGAGGGTTAATTCTGAGACGCATGGTAGTAAACCAGGCTTTCACCAGGTGAGGCTCCTGATTGCTTTTGCCCCATAAAAAGCCAGCAGCTGGGGGGTCCTTCTTCCTTAGGAATGACTCAGGAGCAGCTCGCTTTGTGTGTGCCTCTCCTGTGAAATCAAGTGGAGGTAAGCCACAAGGTTTAGTGCTGGCAGCATTTGGAAACTGAAAAAATCTTATCAAGATTCAGGGGATTTTTAATTAGAACAACAGAATTTTTTTAATGAGCATGAAAAATTTCTGTGAGTTTATAGACCCCAGAGTACTTTCTGTCTGAAGGAGATTCATGAGAAAAATTGAAGTGGCTGTAATGCTGTTTGGTTTGGGGGCAAACTGCTTAGTGATGGAGCAACACTTTTAAAAGTGGAAGTGGTGAATGTGTGATAAATGCTGTTGTTGGTCCTGGTGCAGTCTCTGTGTATTTCAGAAACAGCAGCAGGGTGCTGGTCCTCCTGTAGCAACAGGGAGGCTAATATTAAGAAAGTTCCTATTATTAGTCTCTTCTTTTTCTCAGTACTGTATTATTTTACTTGTGTGTTTCCTTCACCTTGTTTACAACCTTTCAGCAGTTATTCCCATTGGATTTTTTTTGTTTGTTTTCTCTTCCTTTATTCCTGAAATTACCATCAGCCTTGTTGGAAAAAGATATTACAATGGCCTGGTACCCTGAGCTGTTTACACAGATATCCCGACGGAGGAGGTGAGCTGGCTGGGAGAAGAAAATGAACAGTTCTATTTATGCAGCGAGTCTAATGATGGTGGAGCAAGGTAAATATGCTAACAAAGAGCCTCTGTTTGCCTCAGCTGTGACAAGGCTGTATCTTGGGGAACAATCTCTCTTGTTGTTAAGTTTCTGTCTCATCCTTATTGACTTTCTCTGTGCTGCAATAAGACAACTCTTGTATTACACAACAAAATGGTGATGGATAAAGCAACCCATTGAGCAGGTAAAGCTTTGTGTACAGTGCTGTATACTTTTTTCTTTTTTTTTTCCTTCCCAAATTGTTTTCATGCAAGTCCATTCTTTCCTGCTGTCAGCTGCCCTGGTTCAAGGTTTCCCTGTGCTGAACTGTGAGCTCTGTGCTCAATGTACAAGATAAACCAGCAATTGAGAAACAACCTCAGCAGAGCCACCCCGGCACAGACATAAGGGAAGGGTGGTGTGAGCATCTCGGCAAGATGCACCTTTCCCTGCGTCCCCCTGTAATTCTCATCTCACGACCAGCCCCCTTCTTAACGAGCCACCAATTTAGAGTAAGGAGGTCCTCTCCACCCTGCCTTTGGGTCTGGTCGGGGATGAATGAACCAGGGATTTTTCTTGCTCTTCCTGCACGTTCCTGCTTGATAGCACTTCACTTCTCCCGTGGGACCTTGCAAGGCGCTGAGCTTGGTCCCCCAGGGATGTTTCTCATTTCAAGAAACCATGTACTGCGAAACAGGCAGGCGCCTGCTGCGTGCCCGGGGATCAATGCGAGGGCAGGAGCAGGACACCAACCTGTTCCTGCCAAAGCCGGGGCTGAGCGGGTCTCGGTGCCGCTGCTGACTGTGATTATCAATGAGGCGCGTGAGCGAAGTCTCCTGAGGTCGGGGACAAGTGACCCATGTACCTTGGGCCAGCTTATTGTAGTCTCCCAGTGTTAACCTCTCATGTACAAGGGAATTTTACTGTGCTTAGTGGTATGACTAACACTTTTGCTCCTATATCCGTGGGGCTGGCTGGTTGAACACTGCGTGGGGGATGATATGTAGGGCTGAGGTTTCCAAAGGGGCGTTGGCAAGCTGGGGGCATGGACCTTGCTTGTGCTGAAGAGGGGACACTTCAGATGTCCCACGGAGAGGTCCCAGGCTGGGCTGCCTGCGTTCAGAGGTGGTTGTGGTGCTGCCCTGTTCTCAGCTGGGAGGAACTATCTTGGAGCAAAGCCCCGGAGTCCTTTGGAGGGGAGGAAAAAAAAGTTAAACCATTCTGCCGGCACAGGATTAGTTGGCGTAAGGTTAAATCTAGCTAATTTAAAAGGCTGGATTGCAGGGTGATAAATGACATGGCTTCCTGTATTGTTTGATAATTAATTGTTTGAATCCTATTGTATTAAGGGGTGGAAAAACCAGAAAGATAAAAGAAGAGGAATGCCCTTTTCCTTCTGTGCACACTGAACTCCATTTGTTGGGAAAGGATTTATAGTTTTCATCATAATTTAATTCTAAAACATATCGCTTAATTAAAGGGATTTATTAAAATCCTCTGGCAGTGCCTTTTTACGACTAGCCCGGGACTCAGCCCTTGAATGTCATGGAGAAAATTCATCAATTGATTTGTTTAACTGCACAGGTCTCACCCCCTCCCTGCTCTGGCTGACTCTGGGTGGAAGAAAGAAATCTATAGTCAAAAGCCTAAAAAAAAAAAATCTCGAAGATAGATTGGTTTGCTGATTTCATCCCTTTTTTTTTCCTTCCCCCCATCCCTGGGACTGGTTTTACAAGCCTTTGTTAATGAGCCGATTAATATTGATGCTAGAGCACTAAGGTGTCAGTTTTTCCGCCAGAGATGAGTAGCGAGTCTGACTCCAGCGTTCGATGAGCCGTGCTCTGCCAGCAGCGATGGGGACACCAGTTGCTCAGCCTCCGAAGAGGACATGAGATGGATTTGTGCTGGGATGCAAATGGTGCCGGCTCTTCCTTCAGCGGGGCCTTGAACTCCTTCTGTCGTATGAGCCAGAATTAGCACCAATCCTGCAAAAGCTTTCTGATGTTGATTGCTCTGTGAGGCACCCCCCAAATCAGTAAGGTCTTGGGATTGTATGGGAGAAAGGCTCCTCTTCCTGATGGTACAGCTGAAGAAAAAGGCTTGGAAATGCTTCTAGGCTTCTTGAAATACCTAAAGGTTCAACATACCGGAGGCAAACGAGAAGAACGCAAAATGGGTTGTGAATGAGCATCCTGCCTCTCTGCCCTTTCTCTGGCTTCCAGACTGGTCTGGGAAAGAGGAAACTTGTTTGGGCCCTGATGGGGACTCAGGAACGGGAGCACATCTAGCTGCAGGAGTTAGCAACCTTGTCACTAGCCCTGGCCACTGTCATTTGTCTCCCGAAGAGTTATTCTCCTCCTGTTTGAACTTCTGATAAGATATATCGAGAACCACTCTTCTCTAAGCCCATAAATCCTCCCATAACCCAAACGGAGAGCTTGGGAGTCTTATTAAAAAACTCATGAATGGGTTCAAACTGTCTCTGATGACATTGTGCCTGTAGCCTTTTAAGTCTGTGAAATCGGGAATTTCAGCGCCGCGTTTGGCATTGCTCCCCGAGCTAACGGCTCGTGCTGAATACAAATCGGTGCTTAAGGGCTCCATCTCTGGATCCTCGTGTCAGGCTTAAATGCAGTAAATCTCTGGATGTAGCTGTCTATTAGCCCTGTTTATTAGATCTGGAAGGACTAGAGGAGAAAGAAAAGAAGAAAAAGTCCGTGGAGGGAAGGCTCTTTCAGTTCTCTTCCTGCGCTGTATGGTGATGTGGGCTGAAGATGAAATGCTACTTTGGGAGACACCTTTACAGTCTTACTGTGCTAATGTTTTAATTGGCCACTGCGTGTTTATAGTGGGAGAGTCCAACGCTAGTGGCTGATCCTCTTCTTTTTGCCTTTCCCATCTCAGATGCAGGGAGCAGCTCTTCAAGTCAACCCCCAGATGGGTGTAAAGGCTCAGTGTTTTGGGTAGGATATATGAAGGCTCTGAAAGTATTTGGGAAGACATTTCTTATCACTTTAATGGGGTTTGTGACCCTAAAAGGTGGTGACACTCTCCTGCTTGGAGGCAACAACATATTTTTTCTGCCTCTTGCCCAGATTCATGCGGCATATGCAAGCACCCGCTCTGACAGCACTGTGCTCACTGTGGCGCTTGGGACCAACATGTGCTCAGAGCCACGTTTACACAATTGCTGATTAGACCCACCCAACAGAAAGGACTCATCTTTTGGTGTGGAAAGATGAGCATTGAAAGTGCCTTTCCCCAATGCCTCCTTCTACAATCTGGTTTTGGACCATGGGAGCCCTTTCTCTCAGGGTGACTGAATTTCCCTGTGCTGCTCCAGGCAGCTCCCATGAAAATCCCACCTAACCAGGGTGGGCTCGGGAGGATGTTCATGGATCACAGGGCTTGGCTTTTGGAGCCCAAGCAAACTGCTTGCTGCAGCTTTTTTCTCAAAAATGCCTATTTCTTCTTGGCCCCTCAGAGGTGTTTTTTCTGAAGCTTTCAACTCTCCCATCTTTTCTCTTGGGGGGCAGGGGGTGAAGGTTGCTAGTGCAGTGGTTCATTTGCATTACAAAATGAGAGTAAGACGTTGTCCTCAGGCTTATGAAGTGCTGTCAGAAGACTGAATTAAAATACAGTGCCCCAAGTCCCTCCTGGTTTATATTCAATTAAGGCCTTTCATTCATCATTTATTTCTGCATCCCATCATCTTTGGTAGTTTATGAAGAAAGAGGAAAATAAGGCTTCTTTCTGACAAAGGTGCTGATAAGTGTTTTCTGAAGGCAGCAGGCTCCTCTGGCATCTGTATCTCTGTTGATGATTTCTTTAACCCATACATTTTTTTAATGACACAGGCACTTTTTTATTTGCTTTTTACTAAAGGGAGTCCTGCCAAGTTTACAAGAAAGAGAGGATGATTCCTTCCCTGCTCAGTGCCGGTTACATGCTGAAGTCTCCCTGCTGCTCTTGACTTTGGTGCCCAGTGTTTTTGGGGGACAGAACTGGATTATGTTACTTTTTGGACAAAAATGAAAACTAGCGAGGAAGAGACAACTGTGGAGTCCCCGTGCTAGATCTGGAGTCTTTCAAGTCTGGATGTAAAAGTGATGGTGTGCACAAACCTTGGCTTGGTTTCTGTAAAAATTCATTCTGAAAGGGATTTATATTTATCCTCCCATCTTTCTTCTAGTTCCCAAAGCATGCTTTCTCAATGCAGATAATTAAAAATGCACATACATCCCAAGAACAGAGCTCTTCTGAAAGCAGCTCAGGTGCAGCCAAGCATGCCTACTTCTGTATTTTACTCTTTGAATTTCATAAGTGTCAAAGAGAATAATTTTCAGACAGTGATAAATAGTTTATACTCCTGTTTGTTTGCTTAGCGTCTTCCTTTAAGACAATGTGAACACTTTTGCTGGCTGTGAAAGTGTGGGGGAGATGCTTCAGTCCTCCCGAGGTGTGAAGAGCGAACTCGCTCCCATCTCGATGCACTGTGATGTTGCAGTGGGGGGGTTGCATCCCTCCTGAGCTGCCAGGGCATGCTCCAGACTGCCGCTGCGGCACCCAGAGCTCTCGAGCCCTGTGTAGGTATTCAGTTTTGTCAAAACACTTCATTCCTGCTTGGCTAGATCCCCCTTGCTTTATAAAAACCCCCTCCACTTCACTCCTGATCTGCTATCCTATTTGTCTCTCTGGCTCTGCTTTCCCCGGAGTGAAGGCTGGCACTCCTATCACTCGCTGGGGAAAATTCAGGGATATTTATCACTGTCAGCAGGGAGGCAGAGGAGTTTTCGTAACAACTTGCTACATGTGTTCTTGCATGTGATCCAGTTTTTACATAGGCTTAAATCTGGATCGATGATCTGCCCTGTCCTCCAAAGAGCTGTATCGCAGCGATGACATTTCAGAGCTGCCTTCGGTATATCACCACGAACAGACTTGCCAGAGCAGTTCCCCAGCTCTCATCCTTTTTAACAATACATTATTTAAGAAAATTAAATCTGAACTGCATATGTGATCATCATTCTGAGTCACAGGGTCACATACCCGGGGCTTCGCTGAAGTAAATAAAAGCCTCTCCTTATGGCTTGTTGGTACAGGTGCCTTCATCCAAACCTTTTCTGACAGTGCTTATCAATTATTTGGGTCTATGTTAGGAGGGAAAGGCTCCATGCCATGATGCCAGTTGTTGCTGGTGTACAGCCTGAAGGCTGACAGCCAAAATCCTGGGTCCCCTTGACGGTGCCTGCTTTGCTGCTGGTGACGAGTAGGAATTTTCTCCTTTGCTCTGTGTGTGTGAGCAGACGAAAGGGTTTCTTATCAAGCCCCATCCAGGGCTTCTCCTCCTACATAGTCATCGCAGCTGTGCCTCATTGTTGATGGCAGAATAATGGGAGCGAGCGTAAGAAGGGAGGAGAGCTCTCTCGCATGGGCACTGGGAACAGAAGATGCTCTTCCCTCTCCCTATTTAGCCTCCTGCTGATTTTGGTCGGCTCTGCCCCGGCTCCCATTGTGTGCGAGAAACGCAGCTGGGGAAGAGAGAACAGGGGGAGGAGATGGGGAAGGCTCTTGGATACTTGTGCAGCAGTAACTTACGTATTTAAAAATTTGAAAGGTATGTTAGCTCTGTGGTGTGTCTGAATACCCAAGGGGTGATGAGAGCTAGAGAGAGGAAAAAGCTGTGCGTCTTCTGGTTCAGTTTTAACTCCTTCCCCCCACAGTTAAAATGGTGAAATGTGAGTGTTTTGGACCCAGCGTGTGACACATCATGGAATGGTCTAGAAAATAAGTCTGGAAAGACAAACGTCTGGTTCTGCAGCATTGCTTCAAAGCCAAACCCAAATTGGGAGGGAATTAACTAAAATTCATGACTGCTGGGAGCCCCTGCTCAGCCCAGCTGAGCTGTAGCCACCGGCTCTCCCCTCCCGAGCCCCTGCTGCGATTCCCCAGCTTGGTAACTCGGATGACGGTCTCAAGAGGGAATCAATGAAAAAGGACCATTACTGTTATTTATTACACACTGTATGGATTTGGTGGCAAGGCTGCGAGACTAAATTCCTCTCTATCTCTGCATATTGTCCTCCAGGGCTGGGTTGGGAAAAGCAGAGAGCTTTTATCGCTGCTTGCCTGAATGTACCTGTTCAGAAGATGAATAAAGGCCACTTTTCTCCAGTGCTGTCAGCCAGGTTCCTTTTACCAGGAAGTTTTGCCCATTTTGTTCTGACACTTAATAAGAGCTTTAGAAGGCAGAAGCCTTGTACTGCATTTTCTGAAATAGGCCCCTGCTCAGTAAAGCACTGGGATTAAGGAAGCACTTACGCTAAGGCAGATGTTTACATGAATTTTGGAGCAGAAGCTGCAAAATGCTTAGGGAATATACAGCCAAGCTTCGCTTCACAATAGAGCACTGACATTCTCCACTTTGGAGATGTGGTTACATTTCATTCTGTAATTCAGTTTTCAAATACACCGAGTGCCTGCAATGATGTTCTAAAACGTTCACCTCGCTGTTAATCTGCACTGTAATCTAACCGCCGGAAAGGCACCTTTTTGGGGATGAAACAGTGTATTTCGTTCATACTGCTTTTTTTTTTCCCCTCATTGCTTTTTTTTTTTTCCTTGTTCTTGGAACATCCTTTGACTTATCTGCCGCTATTGATCGGAACCAGGTCTTGGAGCGCGTGCTGTGAGGTGAGCCAGCGCAGCCGAGGGGCTCAGCGCTGTGTGCAGCCGCCGTGACCAGCGTTTGGTCGCCAGCAATGATGGAAATGGTCTGCTTGAGGGGATGGGACAAGAAATGCTGGGGGAAAAGGGTAGCAGAAGCATTTGCTTTCCCTTAGCGCAGGTTCACCGGTGCCCGGTGCCTTGCCGAGGCACGCCTGGCTGCTCCCCTTGCCTGTGGGAGCACCCGCGAGAGTCGTTTAATCCTATGAAAGGCATGAGCTCCATCACATCGTGTTGCAGGGATGAGGGAGGTGTTGTGTGGAAAGGATTATTCGCCGAAGGAAGCTGCGCAGGCTCAGCTGCGAGGTGAGCCCCATGCCGCTGGGGCCAGAGCGGCTGGTGCTGCCCGTGCCGGCGCAGAGCAGGGCGAGCTGGATTTTAATTGCGCTAAGGCTCTGATTGATTGATTTCTTTTTTTTTTTTTGTAGCTCATTACCCAGCAAGTCATTTTAATTAACACCATCTAATATGGGTTGAGATGTATTTTGCAAATGTCAGCACTCTTTTTTTTTTTTTTCTTTCTTCCCTACAGACCAAATGTGGAAAGTTACAAGAGGACAGCGCTAAATGATTTCAGTTGATTTAGCAGCGGTAAAGCAAGTCGTTAGTGAAGTGCTTTATGAAGCCATAAATGTCCTTTCCAAGTCCTTTATGGGATTCTTGGGGAAAATCTGTTTGTCACAGAGGATTATGCATTGCGCTGCTCTTCACCTGATGAGCAAACGGGTCAGGGTGAACGCAGGGCTCTGGTGTCTCGCCTCCGTGGGGCCACTCCTCTCGAAAGCCATGGAAAGGCAGACCCCAGCACAGCACCCCTGTGCTGTGGCCCCCAAACTCTGCTCGGTCTCTGGGTGCCAGTGTAGGGAATTCCCCCCTGAGACCACCAAGGACCCCTCAAGTGTGAGGTGGTGCCAAGGTAGGACCAGTAACTAACAGGAGCAAGGCCAGCTCCTACTGGGTCAGTTGGGAATTGAATAAAGCACCTGATAAAATCACTGACAAAGCTCTTAATGATTTCAGTTGTGCCTGATCAAGCCCCAGGAATGACCTCAGCCAGTCTACGTTTTGCTTACAATTAAATTCTCTTCCATTAAGCCATACTGGTACAGCTCTCCACTCAAGTTTCAAGTGGATGGGAGGCATCGACTGCTTGTCACCTGTTGGCTCAGTTCTCAGAGCATGAACATCAGGAAAAAATATTTCCAGTCTGAAATTCTGATTAACCTCTCGAAACTCACAGCAAATGTCCCCCATCATCAAGGAATGATGGAAAAACTGTTGCAGAGAGAGACCCAGCAACTACCAGCTGTGTGTGTGTACAGGAATAGGTGAGCAGCCCTATAAAATACTCTTTCTCCACTCATATCTCTGACAACATTGCACCTTCCTTTCTACTGGTGTGCAGGGGGGGAACTGAAAAGTATAAATCTGGAGCATCTCTAATAGAAAGCTGATACACTTAAAAGTGGGACAGATACTCCTGTAGCACCGCTGTAATATAACTGCAGATAAAAACATGTCAAGAGCAAAGAGCTTGACGGAAGCAGTGACCATGGACTGGGTTATTCCTTGGGGTTTTATTTAGTTCAGTTTTGGAGGCAATGTACTAAGTGATTTGCTGTTTCCAAATCACTCTCGGAGCTGCCAGATCTAGGCTGATAAATAGCAGTCAAGTCTCGTGTGTGAAGTCCACATTCATAAACTAGTGGTTTTGTGTAAAGGATCCTCCTCCTCCTCATTACAGTGGTCCAACAGGCTGTGCCGAACCATTGAAGAATTTGGTACAATATATATCATGTTTAACAACATGTGCAAAGCTATATTTTCCAAGACATTTCTCTTAGATTCCCACTGTGCTAGGCCTAAACATGAAATACAGCAGGTGCTGCATTCAGCATTGTTGCCTCTCATCACCCACAGGTGCAAAATGATCTGTAATATTTAATATCTATTCAGCAGACAAGATTTAATGCAGACTTAAAGCACAAGGCCTGGGTTTTTTCCTCTCCCTTGCATTTGTACAACTTCACTGGCTTCAGTTCAAGCTTCATTAGGAATAGACTAATGAGCTGAGGTTGTATGGCTTGTAATGAACGCTGGGGTTTGCAGGCTTCCTCCTACTCCGTACCAGCAAGCCAAGCCCATACAGCTGATACTACATCATCATTTTTTATTCATTGCGTGTAAATATTCTTTCCATGGCAAGTGGCTTATAAACACACCCCTGTGCCGCTGAGGGTTAAACTGGGCTGTCTGTGGGTGTTGGTGCCAGCTGGGGAGCGCGCCCAGAGCCTCAAGCTTGCGAGGAGAAAGGCACTAAGTCATCTCTCATTCTCACTTCTAAAAGCAGTTTCGCTGGCAAAACCCACACCCTGTTCATATCACACATTACTTTGGATGTTTCTTGCCCAGTTTTGCAGTCCCAGAGAGGTGTTTCATGTTCGGGCCGTTCCAGCTGTGCTTTGACCAGATGTTTTTATGGAAATAACCACGGTGGGCTCCAGAGTCCTCTCCCAGCTGCCTCCAATTAATTTAGACCTCATCAATTTATGGCCAAAGATTTCCTGACCATAAACCACATTTCAGTTTGGAAGTAGACAAGTAATAATGTTAGCGATGAGGATGAAATCCCAGAAATGCATCTGCTTTACCTCCCAGAGTGCCTCAACCCACAGGGTGAATGCCCAGGGGTTAAAATCGTGTTTATCTCCTCCAAGCTAGCTATTAGCACAGAGAGCATCCTCCCTCCCGCCGGTCTCTTCTCTTACCCTCCAAACCCAGCACCAGTTGAGTGCTTGGTTCCCTTGCTGGCTCACGCAGCCATAGGGAGGTGTCATTCACAGCGAGCGCTTTTATCTCCCAGCTACATCTTGGGTGTCTTTGGTGGGTACCTCGGCTGCTCGCTGAGGCTTACCGGTGTGACTCCCACGCTGGAGATGTACCTGACCTACATAGAAGAGTCTCAGCTTTAACCTTCAATTGCTTGTGTACGTGTTTACACCTACAGATTTCTTCCACGGGTAACCAGAGATCCGTATCACCCCGGCATTTCTCTAGTACGTGTGGTAAGAACTTGTGATTTATGCTTCTTCCCATTCTTCAGCATTTCTCCCACATTTCTGTTCACCCAGCAGGTGTGCTTATTTTAGGATGAGAGAAGGAGAAAGAAAGTGTGTCAAGCACGCAAAAAAAGACTAAAAATCATACAGTCCCTATTTAGGAGAGAGGTGCTAGTTTCCTTTGGGGAAAAATACTCCATGAGAGATATAAATGGATCTTTGCTCTGTTTTACTCCATAGCAATTACTTCTGCGTGGCCAGCAGAAGTAGGCTGATCAATTAATATTTTAGGCTTCCAGTCAGCTTGAGTTTATAGCTCATCTTAGCACCAGGAGAACCCAGCACAGAAAGCTTTCCTTGCTGGCCTTTGTAATGCAAAACTGATTCCTTTGCAATAAACCACACTGAGTCCCTGCAGCCCAAGTCTCTGCAGAACTTGTTTTTACAGTGGCTGATATGGGGGTCAGCTTTCACTGCTAATGTGGTAGATAGGAAGATGCTGAATTACCCAGAAATGAAAGCTCCTTTCTGGTCGGAGGTAGCTGAAGACTACAGCGTCACAGGGGAACGATGCCCCAGTGCTAATTTAAGCAGGATTGCTGATTCCTGCCATCTCATTGTCAAGAATGCCTGAATTTAGCAGCAGCGAGCTGTGCTTTACTAGCACTGAATCCTCTTCGCCCACTGGAAATGAGTGAGCTCTTGGCTCGACCGGGGTGGGGGGTGAGAGACCCCGTGGGACAGTCCGTGAGCAAGAGCTGCCAGCCCTCGGATGCTGGGGATGGCAGCGTGGAGGGAGCAGCAGCAGATGAGCTCGTGCACGAAGTGGCATCTCAAGAACTCAGTCAAACATGTGCAGGTGCCCATCCTCCTCCACCCGGTCCGATTCAGCTCCATCCTCCCAGCGTGGCATTGGCATATGGCTGTTCAAGACAGCTCTGACGAGGGAGACCAGGGAGATGTCTGCAAGAACAGACAAAGAGAAAACAGGAAAATCGAAGGAACTTTCTCCCAGCATCAGCACTTTGAGAGTTGTGGGTGAGATGTGCAAACGACATTGCTCTAAGGGGAGTCAGATGCATTTCATTTATTCTTAAGCATTTCTGCAGCACTCGCATGAAGCTGTGCTGATGTGCATGATGCATCCCTTCGCCCTTAAACTCTGGGAAGGTCAGTTCAGTAAGTTCTCCAGTGCAGGGTGTTTCATTGCAGGCCCACAGCATTTGCAGCGGGGCTGTGTCTGCCCCCTCCCTCAGCTGCAGCACTCCTGCGGCGGAGCGAACAGTGCTTTGATTCTGGGACTGGCTGCTCTTGGAAACAGGACAGCAGGAAAGAGCTCTGACATGATGCTTCCCTGGCTCTGCAGGCTCCCGTTCCTCCCCCCAGTCATGGCTTGTGGGAAGCTGGGTGTGATGCAGCGAAAGGGCACAGGCAGAAACACGGCTCATGGTAAAAAACATGTGCATCATTCAGATTTGTGGTCTGATGTTTCAGATATGACATTGAGACATGGGGTAGGACCCGAATCAGCCCCAGCCTTCCCAACATCTGGAAACGGCTTGATGCTAACGTGCAGCACCCCAAGGTGCACAGGAGGCCCGGGGGGGATGCACTAAGGGCTGGGTGAGAGCAGGGAGCAGCTCAGAGATCCTGGGGAGGGAGGGGGTTAAACCGCCTTCCGTTGCAGAAAGCCTCTGCAGCCTTGACATAGGCAAGCCTGAGTCAGGTGTGATGAGTAACTTTAATGACTATTAATTAAGTATCAAGTCATTACCAAGGAGGCTATATAAGTCTGAGTGGCTGAAAGCAGAACGTTTTAGATTTTTCTGCACTTCTAGGTTAGTGCAAGAATTTTGGTCCTTCCCTTTAGAGGCTAAGGTTGTTGCTGAAATATTCTCATTCTTCGCTTGGCATTTAGACGTGGCTGCTATTTCTCTGAGGTCTCTGTATTCAGGCTTTGACTCCTGTCTTTGCATACGCTGTCTCATATTCTAGGGGTCGAGGTGAGTTAGATATCCTGTGGCTGGTTGCATGCCCTCGTGGGCACCTTGGCTGCAGGTGTTGAGAACTGCAGGGGGAATCTGAGCAGGGCAAGGGGTGACCGCCACTGTCTGCAGCTGCTCTCCTCCCCGTACTGTGTACGGGATGAGAAACCGAAACACAAAGCCTGTTTCTGCCTGCACAGACCCCGATTTTCATCGCTTTTACTTCTTCTTTCAGCAGAACAGTGTAACTGCAGCTCGGCTCTAGCAAAAAGCTGGGGCAATTTCAGGTGTCCCTGCGAGGGCTTGGGGTCTCCGCCATCTCAGGGACTTGTTGACAAGAATTACTAATTTTTTTTTGCTTTTGGAAAGAACAGTTTTCCCTTGTGCAAAATCACAATCTTGACTCATTCTGCAATACTTCCTCCTGTTTCTTCCATCTGCTCCTGCTCAGACAGTTGGAGTTGGCAGTACTGCCTCCCTTCCGCTTCCCCCCTTGGCCGGCATGCTTGCCTCCATGCCGCAGCGAAGCGCCGAGCATCCTCCTGCGCTGCAGAAGATGCGCCTGTCTGCAATGTCAAAAGAAGGTACCCACCGTCTTCGGGGAGTTTTCTCACATTCACACACGTGCACAATCCTGCACGGCTTTAGCCTTCAGTCCAGGGGATTTGGTATTTGGTTTAAGTTTTATTACCTGGGTGATGACACCCTGCCAGCCTCGTCTTCCTCCCTGGTTTCAGCTGGAGTCCCACCGTGCTCCTCTCCTTGGCAGAGGTGGGGGTGAGGCTCAGCTGCTGTCCCCACCGGGGCGGCCAGCCTGTTAAAATGAGCTGAGTCCTTGGGGGTTTGCAGGGATGGGTGCTGCTGCTAAGGGGTGATCGCTGGTGGGTCAGGAGGGCAGTGGAGACAGCTCGTGCCAGCGTCTGGTCCCGTGCACCTCCAGGAATCGCTCCTTGCTGAGAAGCAAGTGGGAGTGAAATTCAGATTATGGCAATGGTGAAACTGTGCCCTGACTAGGGAGTAACTTCTGGGCACCACTGTTTGCCAGGAACACCGAGCACCATTGTGCTACTGCTCAGAAATACTCCGAATTGGGCACAGGGGAAACTTGTGATTGCATGGAAAAAAATCTGGTTTAGGAAATCCTTCTTGGGTTCCTTTCTCTTTCCTTCCTTTCTTTGTTTCTGAGCCATTAGCTGATGCACAGATCATGTTTTTCCACCTTTGCTCTGACACTCTAAAGGCTAACAACAGAAGATTTTTTTAAAGTAAAATGTGTGATTCCCAGGTAACTACCTAGCCTTGAAGCTGTGGGTTTAAGAAAAACACCAAATACCTTATAGCTCATGATTAAAACACTGACATGACAAAACACTGACTGCAGCTCTGGGCAAATTATTTAACCTTGAAGAAAGGAAGGTTCAGGACAGGTATTAAGGAAAAATCCAGTTATAAGGATGGGCGCATGATGGGAGGGAGGGATGGCCAGAACCAGGTCAGACATCGTCTGCCCGGGGCAGGCAATGGAGCTCCCAGCTCCCTCGCCTCCTTACGTTATAAGGTGTGGGACTGCCCTTTGCTCTGTGTATGCAAGATGGGGGTCAGAGTGGATTTACTGAGAGAAAATCAAAATGAAGAGCTAGTTGTTCGCCAAAGAATAATCAAGATACTTGGTTGAAAAATTCAGCTCAGCCACAGGAGCCCCAGGGCTGAGTTTTGGGGTGTGACAACCCCGTTGCCCACTCTCCATCCCAGAGGAACCTGCGAGCTGCTCACAGGAGGAGCTGGTGGCAATGTCCTGCCTCCAACAGCAAATTCCCCAGAGCTGGTTCTCCTCTCGTTTGCCATCAGAGCCCCGGACCTGACCGTCTCTCTCCAGCTGATAAGCAAAGCCAGCAGGAACTCAGTAAACTGAGCTAAAATCTTCCCGAATGAAGCCTAAAGTCTCTGCATTGGTGGCTGTGTTGCCCTTTTCACGCATTCAGCCTCAGACCCTGTTGTTTTTTGCTGTAAAAACCCAAGAAAAAGCAAAACAAGGGGCAGTCCCTAAGGCCTGAGCTTGATTTAATACTAATTGCTGCAAACATCCAAACTGTGGCTGGGGCTGGCTTTAATTAAAATGACAAAATAGGGGAGCCGTGGGGATGAATTACTGAAGGAAAATGTTATATTTCCCTACAGCTAGTTTAATTAAAAAAAGCAATGATTCAGGCATGAAGGGCCTCCTTCCCTGTGCCAAAGCGGGAAGGGCAGGGCTGGCAGGGGCACTGACAATGGCATCCCCGTAGGACCATGTCACCCAAACAGTTTCCTCTGTCATTAAACCCACGTTGCCGGCTCCAGAAGCCCCTCAAGTGCATCCGCTTGGCCGGCTTTGCTGCAGTTTTCCCCCTCACTGCCCTTTGTTATTTGTATAAATTAACGCACCCCCAGGCTCAAATATCTAAGACGCTGTGTTTGGTTGCAAAAGGAGAAACAAATGCAGCTGGTGGTGCCTCTCCATGCACTGTTCTTCCAGGGCCGAGCACCTGCGCCGCTCACCGCTCACAGGCGTGTTTTGGGCTGCAGGAGGGGTGGGTGGCAGAGTCCGGCCCTTCCAGCAGCTGTGGGCATGAGACGGGCTGCCGAGATTGGTGGCAATGGCTTTGCTGTCCTTTTCACTTGCAGGTGCATGATGTTTAAGATCTGAAGGATAGAGGCAGGTCTTCAATTTTGGAAGAGAGGTGGTGGGGGTCCCTTGGGTCTGGCTTTGTTGGGGGTTGAGGCGATGTGGAGAGATGCTTGCTTTTCTGCCTGTCCTCAGCACAGCGCTGGCAGATGCTCCCGTGGGGAGCAAAGGATTGACCTACATTGGGTCCCTCCGCGACCCCATGCAACCACTTACCTGTCACTGCCAACTGCCGGGAAGTACCAAGGCATCCACAGGCAGCTGGCTGGGGAGAAACCATGTTAGTCAGATCTAGCAGAGGAAAACAAGAGGAAGAAATTAAAAGGAGCTGCTTGGACTATCTCAGTGTGCTTTTGGTGACTGGAGCCCTGTGGAGGGAGTGTCAGCCTTGCTCCCGCACAGACCCCTGTGATGTTCCGGTAGGAAGTGCTTTTCATGGCTGGTGCGTGGGAAGCACCAATCTTCTGGCCACCACCACAGCCTTGGACAGTTGTACGGAGCAGCAGCCTGCCTTGGGGGCAGCCCGCTTCCCAGGCAGCCCTTGCAGGCATCCCTGAGCCTTGTCCCTGCAGCCCTTGGCAGGGCGGATTGGTGCGGATGCTGGGGACACCACCAGAGCCCCCTGCCCTGCACTTCCCTGCTGGAATACCAACATGTGCCTGAACTGGGGGAAAAAAGTACTGAGCAAACACATAGAAGAATTGAAAAGCAGTTTTCTTCATCCTGTTAGACATTTGCTTACCTTCTGTATCACCTACAAGCTGCACGGCTGCCCTCTCGGCATGAGAAGGTGCATTTTCCAGCCCCAAGGTCAGTGGGTTCTAGTAGAGCCTTTGTTTTCCCTAGTTGATGGTAGAGCCCTATTGCTTCTTTCCAAGCTTATTTTTGAATTCCTTTTTAGAGTAGAAGGGTGTCTCTGGATAAATAATTCTTGACCTACAGTTTGACACACATGTTCAACTGAACTCCAGTGCATGATCTCTCTAGCTCTCCAGAGACGCCTGCTCTACTTGTCCTATTAAAAATAACACTCTCATATCTAGTGTTTGCTTCTTGCCCACCTCTGAACTCCCAGGATCATCTGGGCCTGCATTAAACAAGACCAAGTACAGCCCATCTTCTGATCTCCCTGGGTTTGGCAACCAGAGCACATGCCCACCAGCCCTGCTCCTGTACAGTTTCTCACTGAGCCCTAATGCGCTTTGGCTACCACCGTGGATGGGAATTAGCAATCAATAAACATCGAAGAGCTTTGTCCAGCACTCGGCTTAGAGCAAACTTTGGCATGAATCCATCGGCGTGTCAGATGGCATGGGGCTTCTCATGTCTTTTGTACCACACTGAAGAAATAAATCATCCTCAGAGTCAATACATGCATGTCTGTGTGGATAACCATGCCTGCAGATAACTGTGCAACCATGGTTACAGTCTTTTAGGTGCTAGGATATTTGGGGCAGACTGTAATTTTGGCTCTGTGGTTGTACTTCAAAAGATGAAGGGGAATCTGCTAGAAAAGGCTCTGACCCTCTGGGTCTTTGGCAGATGGAAAGGGCCAGGCTTTTATCGTGGTTATGGCACAAGGATGCGCTCCAGCACATTTCTGCTTTAGCATAATATGCGTTTTCATTTATTACCCTTAGAAAAAAATAACCAAGAGAGGACTTTGACTGTTGGCCATGGGCTACAGGGAAGAATTACCCCCAAGCAACCCACCTGGGTCCAGGTGGACCATTTTCTGCTCCTCGGCCTGGCACAGTTTACTCGTGGTTAAATCCATCGGTGAATGACACAAAGAGCTGCGGGGCCCGTTTTGCACGGAGGGTAAAGCAAACTGCTCGTGGAGCTGGTGGGAGCTGTGAAGTCCATTCCACCAGTTGATTTACCACTGAAACAGCGATGCTGAACCGAGTCGATAAAGAAGCCAGACTCCAAAATGGAATTAAATAATTATTCTCACTTTCTTTGACTTCAGGAGGATCCTATTAGAGAAAAGAGCCTGGATTACTGGCTGGCTGACATTTTCCTCTGAGCCTGTCTCCAGATTGGATTTAGCTCTTTTATCTCCTAATCCCCAGAGCTTTTTAATGTAGAAAGTAATGGCATCCAAAGGCAAATTTAATTTTGACAAGTAATCTGACTTCCTTTCCTTTTCTGAAGTCAGGTTTTAATCCTGTTTGCTGTCTGAAGCTGCATTATGTGGATGTATTTAAAATCCTTACCGCTCTAAAATCTTTCAAAGAGGCAGAAGAATAAGGGAAACTGCCAGCCTGGAAGCAAGGAATAGTTTCTTATCAAACATGTCAAAACATTTTATTGCTGCTGGTTTTATTAACCCCTGCACTACACTTCAGCTTGGCTCTGTACTTCTTTTCTTTTCCTCCATTGCAAGTGTTAGAATCACTCAAGGAGTTGAAATTTCACGTCTTCTCCAGCTCTTCTGTTTGTGTCAACAGGTTGGGTCTGGACCGTGTGTGCAGGGGAGCCGTGACCCCCTTGGGGTAGTGTCCCTCTGCCCCCACCACTCTCCAGGGTGGAGGATGCTGCCTACCAGGTGTTTGGCAGTAGGCATCAACCGCTGCAAAAAAAAGCTAAAGCAAATCACAGGGAAAGGGTGGGGTAATGGAGCTACAAAGCCACTAATCTCAGCAGAGAGAAAATAGAAATTTATGTTGTTATTACATTTCTCCAACTCCAGGTCCCGGAGAACCACATCTAGGTGAGGATCAATTGAACTGATCGTTGGCTATTTCCGACACAGCGACATCCCACCCTTTGCTGTTGCCCTGATTCATACCAGCTCAGAGCTTGCTGTTTCCCTGAAAATATCAATTGCAAATAGGGTCTTCTCCTCCTGAGAAAATCTGTACTTATTGACTGGGGACTGTTTTCACAAAAAGACATAAAATGCAGAATGTTCCTGTCACTCTGCAGCGACTCAGCTGAAGGTTCATTATTCCAGCATGTAAATACCTGACGCCTGCAGAAGCAAAATGTGCAGCTTGGGGCATTGGTGGCATCTCGCTGTTAAATAAATAATAAAAAAAAAAGTGTATCTGCCTCATTCTAGCTTGGTTAAAAAAACACCTCAGCAAAAGAAGGGATTATGTATAAATACGTATATTGGCAAATGCCAGCCTCAAAATAGGAAGAAAAACTTGCAGCAGCGCTGTGGGCCTGGCGGAGATGGAAATGGGTTGGTTTTAGGCAGTGAGACGCCGCTGGTCAGAGGGAAGCTAAGTGAAACAAATGGGGGCTTTGCTGCGGGTGCGGTGGTAATGAAGCCAATTAGGGTAAGTCGAGTCACATCCCACGTGCCAACATGTTCCATTAGGCTTCAGGCCGGGGCCGCGCGCTCTCTGTAGAAAACTAGTGTGCAAGCAGCATTAGTTAATCAAGGGGCAAAATGGTGAAACCACTTTCTTTTGCAGTTCCTGTGGTTTTTTTCTTCCTCCTTCCTAAGGCTCCAATTCACCTCGCTCAGGATCTGTCACGGGAAAGGGGTGAGGATTTAGAGGATTAGCGCTGCTCCAGGGATGCAGTAGCAAGCTTGCTTGGTTAGGAGCTAGGGAAGAATGTTTGGACAGGGTTTTTATTTTCAGCTACTTTTGCTTGCCTGGCTCTGAGCTCTCTGAAATAAGCAGCGCTTTTTCAACCTCTTTTTTGACTATGGACAACCACACCTTGGCCATGCTTCCACCTGCATTCCCACTTAATCACCAAAATGTGCTGCATCACCCTAGCACGGACATAAACTGGAGGGTCGTCTTGTATGTAGTTGACTGGAAGAGCATACTAAAGGAGACGCTGCTTTGAAGCCCTCCCTAATGCAGCTATAGCCACCTGAGACCTGATGACTAGCCAACATCTCCATCATGGACCAGTAAGCTTGGGTCCATCGCTGCTCTATTGCTCGGTCTCTTTGGTCCCACAAAGAGGGGGAGTTTGCAGATGCCGTACCCACAGCGTGGAGATGCTCTGCCCTGCCCTGGAGTAGGGAACGCATGGGCAATCACAGCCAGCTGAGCTGAAATCAGAAACAAGGCAGCTAACCCCCCAGCCATCCCGATCTATCGGCTTCCACCTTGGCTAATCAAGGACCAGCTCTGCTATTAGAGCAGGGCAAACTGAATTCGCTCAGGCTGCTGTTGCGGCGGATGTTTCCTAGCAGCCGCCTGGTGCATGCAGTTCTGAACATTTGTTTTAATAATGATGATGAGCGCTGGAAATACGTCTCTTCAGGAAATAAAGATCAGATCAGCCCAAGCACCGTGTAAGCTTCATTTCTTTCACAAGGCAGATTACTTGGGCATGAAATATTGTCACTCTTTACCCTGTGGATGACTGATTCCAGACTTGACCTAGTGCAAGCCGGTGTAAGTAAACACATCTCCTCCGTAGCTCTGGTAAATGATCTAAGCGATCTAATGCTGAGAATAAGGAGAGAAGGGAAAATACTGTCCCAGTGTTGTTGGATGAGCTTAATCTATTTTTCTTCTTGTGTTTAGCAGGGTATTTTGGATCAGGATGGCGAAGGGTGCATCCATCAGTGCACAGATGATGTACGGCTCTGTAGTGGGTGCGATGTTACCAGCTTGCTCACGTGCGGTGCATGGGGATGATTCACTGCGACTCGGAGTCCCTTTTGTCACCGGCCCTACCCACAGCTTTTAGAAACCATTTCTCCAAAGCCTTTCAAGCGTATTTCAGTTCAGCAAACCCAGATCTGGAACCGAACTGTCTCCCTGCTTGACGTGTTCATACCTGGAGTTTAACGCAGGCTGCCGCTCCATTTCCCAGCTTCCACGGTGCCTGTGTTAGGTGGCACCCACAGCCCGAGGGAAGCATGTTGGGTGCTGCGGGAGGGACACAGCAGATGGTCATCTGCATAACTGCAAAAAATCAATTCCTTTCTTTTTGTTGACAGCATTTAAAACCTGAACTACTTAAAGCTAATTTTAGAAATAACCCATTTGTTTTTTGAAATAGATAAGGGTCATTAGGAACTATGAATTTTTTATCTCACCTGCTTTGTCACCTGATGTCGAAACACAAAGCTCCCAAAACACCATTGCCAACAGTAACCATGAAGAATTTAGTAAAGATGACTTAGGAAAATTATAACTACAGTAACAATTCTGCCTTATACCATCCTGGTTTGTATTTTCAGGAAAGGAGCATTGAGAGGAGAGGACTAAAGCTATATTACGATTTCAACACATCTGCAGCAAATAAAGATTTCTACTGCACAGGTAAGTGTCAAGCTTGTAGAGAGGCAACACAGTGGAAATCAAGTCTCCTTGATAAGATGGGTAGGAAATATAAATGTTTTACACGTGTCATGAGCAGCCTTTTAGTGGAAAACAGAGTATAAGAACCCCAAACCCACTCCCCATACAGCAACAGTTTAACATTGGGTACATGTGCCTTGGAGGTGGGTGCCTGTCTCCAGGCAGGACAGGTAGTTTCCTGCTCAGATGTTGTATTCTGGTCTAGTTGCAATAACTTACACCTTCCCGGCTGTTAAACAACGCGTCTGCTCCGGCATGGCCCCTCAGGTGGTGCCCATGAGCAGTCAGCCCCAATGTCTAGGATGGAAAGGGGTTTATCCAGCCAAGCAGGGATGAAATGGCAAACCCAGCTAGTCTGTCTGCAATGCAGGACTGTGTTGTGGGCTATGAAACGGAGAGGATGTTGACGCTTGGGACAGATGGAGAGGAAAGGGAGACAGCCAGAAAAAAAAATACAACTCCAGCCAAGCAATATGTCCCGTTACCCAGTTCCCCCCTCTCTTTCCCCCCTCTCTTTCCCTTTAATATTAAAGTAGTAACAGTACATTATGTGGAACTGAGAAACCCCTCTCAGGACTGGGCTTTTATCATGTGCAGACTGAAGGGTGATTGACAAACCAAGAAACATCGCTGTGTATTCAGGAGTCAGTGACAGACGGTAGAGTCTGATCTCTGCATCCCAGCGCTGCAGGGAAAGCTTAAAGGAGAAGACAAGCAACCTGTCTCTCTCTACCTTTTTCTTTTTTTTTTAGTAACAGAAAATATTTACATGCATATTAGCCTTCTGTAAATGCCTCTAAAGGCATGCTGAAGTTGGGCTTTACAAATTTCCGCAGAATCTCTTGGGAGCAGCGAGAGCCTCTGAAGAGGCAATATTTGGATGGGAAACTTATGTCCTCCAAGCTGGCAAGTTGCAACACTGACACAGATTTTCTTGTAGCTGCAAAGCTCTCTGTATAAAGGGTATAAAGTCCCTTCTGCCTTCCCCTCCCTCTCCCCTCCATTATTTAAAAACTGGCTGTGATTTACATGGTTCATTAATGCAATGGTAACACTGACACACACATTCCCAAATAAGCCAGAAGGTTTATGTTTGACCTGGGCCCTCTGTTCACTGCAGATGCCCCAGCGGATTTGAAGAACAGTGATTTGAAGTGATTGCATTGGATAAGGACGTTACACAGTGCAAATACAATTGGATGCAAGCATTTAATTTTTAAAAAACATGGCTATTGGAGTGCCTTTGAGCCAGTGAAAACAACAGTTTAGCTCCCTTCATCGCCTTGGCTTCTTTCTTCTCCCCGAGGACAGAAAAGGGAAGCAGGACCAGTTTCAAACTGGGGAGGTTTCATCAGGTGGCTCGGCTGGGATTGCTCCGAAATGGCCCCATTCACCTTCGGGTCCCACCTTGGGGGACTGACATCCCAGGCGGGGTCGCAGCAGAGGTCTGGGGTGTCCCTGTGCTGCTCACCCCCGCCCCAGGCAGCACAAACAAGCCCTGGTGCTCCCGGCCAGCTTTCCAACAGCCAGCGGGTCAGGATCAGGGACAAACTAGAAAGGTGATTATTTGTCCCCCTCGGGTTGGATTTTTATTGCTCCGTTTTGGTTATTGTGGAGTGAGGGGAAGAAAAGGAGAGGGTTTAAAATGATGATTGCACAATAAATGGCAGCATCTCTGCTAATGTGCCGAGTGCCTACAAAGAGCTTCTAGTCAAACACCCATAAAGGTTTGCTTTAATGAGGTATATAACCTTCCCCCTTCCTGCAAATGGCTTAACTCCATCAGCTCCTTGCCCTTTCCCAGGCAGGTGCCGAAAACCCGGGGAGCTGGAGCACCGAAAGCACAAGCCCCGGGGGCAGGAGGAGGGGATGGAGGGAGGGCTCCCCAGGGACCGGTGCGATTCCCCGAGCTCCCTTCCTCCTGTGGAGACGATCAGGCTCAGACACGGGGATGTAGTGAAAGAAAGACTGTAAAAACAGCTGGAACAGGAGACAAGATTGCTGAACACACGAGGGAAAAAAGCAGCAAGACCGTTCCCAATTCTTATGTGCCAAAGATTCCCCAGGGTACCTCCTTGGATGGCTCTGAGAAAATGTTTCCCCCTGCAAAGTGTATCAAAGAGGCTCACAAAAGCAACAGGAGAGGAACAGATCCTTTAGTGACATAAATAGATCTGGTTCCACCTATTCAGATGTTTTCTTTGCCTTTTCCACCCCAGAGGACAGCTGGACCCCAACAATTTTAACCCACGAAAGTCAGCACACGTCTGTGCATCCTACAGCCACTCTCACTAATTAGTCCTTCCTACGCCCTCTAAGGTCTTCCATGGTCTGCACAGCTCTTCCCATCTGAACGTCTCCCAACTATTTACATACAAAAATAATTATTACGGTTTCTCTTTCTGGCTCCCCAGGCTGCAGGAAACATTGCTGGCTGATTTGGCAGGCGGGAGACTTTCCTGGGGAAACAAGACGAAGCAGCCGCCTTGCCTCTGTGCCAGCTCCACCCCCAGGAACTCCAGCACCATCCGAATTTGAGAGGAGGAGAGAGTTTTTAAGGACATTTCCTTGGGTTTGCAAAAAACAGGGGTTGGACCGAGAAAGACCCAAGTTAAAGGCTCCAGGCTTGCTGCCTTGCTCACACCCTGGCTGCCCATGAGCACCTATAGCTGCTGCCTGGTTATGTACGAAGGGACCGGCGGTCAGAGCCCGGGATGGCGAAAGGCTTCTCTGGTCCAGTGTCTGTACAAGGAACCAAGATGGAACGAGTGGAGGCAGCTGTCCCTGCTTCCCCTTGCGACCCTCTGAGCATCGGCCGTCAGCAGTCCTGGGAGGACACTAACAGGAGGAGAAAGGCAGATCCTGGTGGGTCTCCATGGGGAGCGAGCTTGGGAAGGGCAGGGATTATCCGTAAGAGCTTTTGGCTCAGTCTGAAAGGAAGCACTGAAAGCATTGCGAAGTGTTAGAGCGAAGTGAAGACACTAAAGCACTTCTCAAAACACCCCTGTGGACCTATTAATTGCAATATTGGATCTTCCGTCTTTTCCAGCAGGTTCATAGCAATAGGCATGCAGCCAGCTTGGCTGTGGTTTTGTTTATTTTCCAGCTAATGTAGCAGCAGGATCAATTCCA
Organism: Gavia stellata; assembly: GCF_030936135.1. Classification (NCBI taxonomy): domain Eukaryota; kingdom Metazoa; phylum Chordata; class Aves; order Gaviiformes; family Gaviidae; genus Gavia; species Gavia stellata. The sequence goes on from NC_082617.1 coordinate 9,975,258, forward strand.
GCTAACAAATTTGGGAATGTCAGAAAAATGATGTCTGGTTCCCATGGATAATTTGTGATGTACACCTGGTAGACAGTCGTTAGTAGCACAATTAATCAAGCGCTATGGCAGAGGAATAGGAGCGCCTTGCAGAAGGGGATGCAAATCCTGGAAAGCCCATCATCAGAAAAGCAATAAAAGCACATTTTCCCTGTTGATTATCGCTGGCCACTGGTTAGATGGGAAAATTGCACTTGGAAACACGGCAACACACACAAAAACTCGTCTGCAAACGTTCCCTGCAGTGCCTCTGCCCGCAGGACTGTAAGTAGCATCTGAGTGGTGCTCATCTGGCATCACGCTGCAAATGAGTTCAAAATGTGACTGTCCAAACTGAACCATCAGCGCTTGTTACCAACCCCATTAAGCTTTAAACGGCACTTGAGCCTTGCTCCTCGCTCATCTGTGCTGGGCTTGGGTTATTTAACACATGGGCTCTGGCACGCACGGTCCAGCTAGACCATGAACTGGCAGGAACCCCAACGCTTGTACCTGCAGCCCCAGCCCTGCCTGTCTGCGAGGCAGCACAAACCTGCCGTGTGCTCGGGCAGGGAAGGGAGGTTTCTCCTGTGGGAGGAAGAACAAAATATCGGGAAAAAGAAAAGGGCAGGAATAGGCCACAAACAAAGAAATGGATTAAAAAATTCATCGTTTTCGCCGTTCCCAGCAGCTTGAATGGGATTTCACCAGGTGCCACCTTTCTGTGGTCCCCGTGAGCGCTGGGTTCTGCACGTCAGTGCTTGCCATGCACAAACTCTTCCCTTTTATCTTCTCGCCTCTTTCTTATTTTTAAATATGCAAATACATCAGAGGAGCGTTTCAAACTCCTGACTACAAATAGATCTGAAGGGCCTTTGAGCTCTTGAGAGGCTCTGGCCTTACTCTAAAAAAAGCAAAAAACCACAAATGCATGGATGCTGTGCGTTCCCTCTGCTGCGCCTCCACGCCGGATCCGGCATGAGGTCCAGTCCTGGCTCCCAGCAGCTCCTGCTTGCATCCTCCCAGCCCCAGCATCGTCTGCCCAGCGCTGGCACGGGGAAGAGGTTCCCGGGGTGCGGGGCAGCTCATGCAGCAGGCTCTCCCATTCCGTCCTTCTCCGGAATGGGTTCGGCTCTGTCTCAGGCAGGGGTTTTGGGGAGGAAAGCGCTGGGTTGATGAGCTGAGTAAGCAGAGGGAATGTGGGGCTTTAGCTTGAAAACACTGAGCGTGAGTCATAATTCTCAAGAAAAGGAACAAAAAACCACATGTGCCAGCTGGGAAGCACGGCGGTTTTGAAAATCTGTGATTGGCTCTGATTGAAGTATTGAACTGCAGCGGGTCTGCTGGAAAAACCTGAATGAAGGCGCTGAGGCCCTGATTTGGCTGAGCACACCCAGCTTTGTGTTACTGGGGATTCAGCACCATAGCAGGACAAATCCAAGGCAGCAGAGCTGGCCGGAGGAAACTCTCCAAAAACACAAGCAATTCCCGTTATTCCCGATATTGCATTTTTCTCTGCATTTAACACCTTGGCCAATTTCTGTTAGTTTACCCCATTGCTATTATTCGCTCTGCTTTAGATGCTGGAAAATTGAGGACCACAGGGAATTGGGGCTGTTCCCCAGACGAGGAGAGGAGAGCCCCGGCCCCGTGCAACCCCATGGGACTTGCTCACTGTTGCACACCCCTCCTCTCCCCCTGACTGAAATCCCTATTTATTGCACTCTCTTTGTTTACCACTAGGAACTTTAAAAATGCTAAATCCTCAGAAAGAGATTTCAGTCTGGATTTGACCCCCAGGCTGACCTGTGGTGTACATTTTAATAAGGCTGTTTTATGTATGCTGTACCCTAAATCTAAAGGTCAGGGGTTTGGTGGCCATAAATATTCAATCCGCACAGATTGGGTCTTTTAAACCTCCTTTTAAATATTTATGATGGTGCTTCCATGGCTGCAGGAGAATGTTGTAATAGTATTAAGAGAAAAAAAATCCTTCTGTATCTAAAAGCTCAGCATGAGCCATTTTCATATATTATGCATCACTAAGTGCTGTTTATGGCCGTTCTGGGTGGCGTCTGTACTGTATCACAGCAGAGTTCATGAATTCAGGGCTGTGCGGAGCCTGGGGTGTTGGCTGCACCATGCATCAGCCCAGGCATCGCCTCCGCCGTGGCGGGCACAGCTGACGGAGCGGCTGAGGTCCCGGCAGCCCGGCATCGGGGCAGTGGGGTCCCTGCAAGGCGAGCGCGGCGGCACTGCCAGCTCTTGTCTTCCCACAGACCCGCTCCTTTTGCTGGCCCATGGCACACAAGCCTATTCCCCAAACACTTTGGTCCAAGCTCTGGAGATCCGTGGAGGGAAGACCCCAGCGTGTCTGGTCTCTTAAAGAAGGACAAAGCTCTTGTTTGTGCCAGCTGAATGGTGGGCACGGGCGTGCACTTATTCTGCTATTTATTCTCTCATGATGTTTTGCTGAGAAGTGTCAGAGAAGTGCAGAGCACCACCAACATTAGCTGCAGGAAAACGTCGCCTGGCTTTCCCAGTGCCTTTCGTTTCAGTCACAGCTGTGCCCCGCTGCCTCCTGAAAGAGCTCTGCTGATTCTGTGGAAATCATCTGAAAACGAGAGCGGGTGGGTTGGATGCAATCGGCAGGACGGAGTCAGAGCTGTGGCCAAACATCACCCCCTTGATGCCGGAACTCGGGACTGCCCCGATGTGATGCGATCACCGCTGGAATGGGAAACTGGTCTCTGCGGATCAAACTGGGGGATGGCAGCTAGCAGGAAGGTCAGCAAAGCTGAAATCACTGGTAGAATTTAATCAGCGCCTAATTAAAACTGAGATGGGCTTTTGTCCCTATGTAAAGCAGCACCATTCAGCCTGACTGGTACCTCTTCCCAGATGCTGCTGGAGAATGGCCTTATTACCCTTATCGCTTTAATTTTCAGAAGTGCTTACGGTTTAGGGGAAAGTGCTGTCTCAGCACATTTTCCCAGGACTCATGAGCCTGTATCGTGAACTTAATCTCCCATGTGAAGTAATTTTGTGCAGTGTGAGGGGAAGTTAACTGGGTTTTCCCGCACTGCTTTGAAACTGGCCCCCGAGCTCTAAAGAAATAGGAGAATGATGGACAAGTGAAAGGATGCACAGCATACACCGGCATGCATACAGAGCAGGATGTCATAGGCTTCATTTCCTTAGGAAATCAGGTTTAAAATTAAGGCTAATCAGAGTTAAAAAACACTGCAGTTACCGTAGACCAAATGATACTATAATGTACTCAGTATATTACATTCTCAATAGCAAAGCAGCATCTGCTACATAAAATGAAATGTGTGTGTCACCATATGTAGGCAGCATAATGTGGACTCAAATTAAATAAAAACATTTCAGGGTATATGGTCCAATATGCAATCTGGGCCCTGGGAAATGCTGAGATTTACTCTAAAGTTCTTAGCAGTTGGCTAAAACGCTGAACCCAAAACAGTGCAAACTTGTTTTTTTAGCAACATAAGCTGTTGTCTGCACTTCCCTCCCTATGAGCCAGTGTTACTTCTGGAAATTCAGGAATGTATTGTTTGTACCTTGGATTTTTAGTTTTATCCTCTTTTTTTTTTTTTGGTCCGAGGCTTTTTGCATCTTTCCAGTAGTTGCAAAATGTCTGAGAGGGCAGAACCCCAAACGACAGCAAATATTGCTTTCCATCTACTAGCTGCCCTCCAGAAATACCATGGAAACTCTCGGAGAACACACCAAAGCCCCATAAACCAGTCAGATAGCCTGTTATCTGTGTACCACAAATAAAAAGAGAGAGGTAAACTCTGCAAAATGACTTGACTCTCACCTTTTCCAGCTATTTTTTGCCCACTGAAATCCCTCCCAAGCCAGGGGCTTCTCAAGCAAGGATGGACCATTTCGTGCTATATTAAAAGAGATCAGGCTGCTGAACTGCACAAGGCGATCTTCCCTGGCTGACTTGGGCTCGCTGAGTCTCTGAGGTTAGCGGTTATCCTCCTTGACCCCCTTTGTTTAGACTCAATAGGTTTAGATTCGATAGGTTTAGACTCGATATTAGGAAAAATGTCTTTCCTGAGAGAGGTGAAGCACTGGAAGAGACTGCCCAGGGAGGTGGTGGAGTCACCATCACTGGAGGTGTTCAAGGAACATGTGGACGTGGCACTGCGGGACATGGTTTAGTGGACATGGTGGGGTTGGGGTGATGGTTGGACTTGATGATCTTACAGGTCTTCTCCAACCTTAGTGATTCTGCGATTCTGTTGATATGAAAACGTGGTATAAAGTGTGGAGCCCCTCCAGGTGTCAGAAACAGCAGGAAAACGCTGGAGGTTTTGCCTGGCTTGGGTAGCAGACGAGTTTGTTACCATGAAGCATCGATCCTTGTGGGAGTTCAGCACGCTGGGAAGCTTGCGAGCCCTCTAAAATCTGCTAATGTTTGTTTTCTTTCGAAGGGAATGTATCAAGTACAAAACCGACTTTAAAGTGACGGGAAGGAAGGCGATGTTTGCACAGGGGCTGTGGCCGGCTGCTTCAGAAAATTCTGCCGTCCTGCGCCAGGTTTGCCTGGCATGGGGTTTTATCTCTCTTGCTCAGGTCCTTGAATTATTGGGATAATGAAGAGGCCAGGAAAGGCACTGTTCTACTCTTTAAAAGCAGCAAAACAAAATTTCCCGCTGTGAGGCTTGGACTGAAGCATTTGATGAGGGAAAAAATACAACCATACCAGAAAGCAAAGGAAAACACAATGCTGCGAATGGAACTAGCTGTGCAACCATCTGGAAATTTTGGCTACACCTGTAAAGGCTCTGGGAAGTCGCTGGGACACAAAGGCAAAATACCTGCATTCTACTTGCACCGGGAAAAGGGAACTCAAGACAAACGATAGGGAGAAGACTGTAACAAATCTGTTCCTGCCTGGGGCACTGTGGTTGACAGCAGACTTTGCCTTGGGGTCATCTGAGAAATTCATGTGGCAATGGGGAAAGGACTCAGCATCTCGCAGAAATCAGAGGCACGTAGCTAGCTGCAGTGCCGAGGCTGGATGCCGCCGAGGCTGCTGTCTCACACATCCATCCACCACCCCATCCTCTTCACCGCTGCCAGGTGTGTGCTGATTCAGTGCAGCCAACAAAGAGACAAGCTGCAAATGTTATAAAAAAATCAACCTGGATGGGGTTCGGTTTTTCTCTTGCCATTAGGTCTGTCTTTTCCAGTTCCCTTCCTACTATTTGTCTTCTGCACCTCCCCATTTTTCAGCTGCTGTATTATTTCTTCTCTTTGCTGGAGAAGGCAGGTTCTTACCATTCCTCGCGCATGCTGCTGGTTTCTGACCTGTTCTCACTTGGTCTCCCTGAAGCATTAGCGGATGAATTGAAGTCTTGCGGTGTCTGCTCCTCAACCCTCTTCTGAGCAGGAAGGTGAAGAGCTGCAAAGAATGAGACATGTTTTCTTAAAAAAAAACATGCCATATTTTCAGATGCATGCATGCATCCTGCTTTTCATTCCTATCTCCTGTGTCCTTTGGGTGCGTTTTGAATTCCCAGTGCTGAGAGAGCAGGTGAAAATGCATGGGAAGTGGCTTTGTCCGACTCCAAACCAACTGCCCAAGAGATCAGATCCTCAGAGAAGTAGATAAATCCATGAAATTTGCCTGAAATCAGCTGAAATTGGCCCTAAGTTGATTTCAGCACTTCAGGGTATGGGTAGATACTAAGGCAGCTTTTCCACTCTCCGTGTGGACGTTCATTATGCAGCCAAGATGCGCGCAGGCTGCGGCCGTGGTCCCTGCAGGTAGGCATTTGCCGAAGCATCGCATCCCTCCCGGACAGAGGCTGCTGCTGACACCCCACAGCTCTGCTCCCCACCACCCGCTGACGATGGTGCAACCAAGTCCCTCGCCCCGAGCATTAGCTCTGCCTGTGCTCAACGCCGAGGAAAAAGCATAACTTTCTCCAGCTCCCGTTTCCAGCTGGAGTGGGGAGAGCCCTATTCCTGCTTCACTGTCCTTCCTACCGAGTCTGCGTGGGACCTGGGGGTGTTGTCACCTTTCTGACTTGGCTAATCCATGCCTTTCCCATGCTGTCCTCACGACCAGTGCACTCTGCATGTCCACAGAGGCTCTCCTGCGGGTGGTGAAGGTGAGGAGGGGACGACCCAGGAGGGGCTGAGCCAACAGAGGCTCTGGCAGGAAGATGCTGTGGGCTGGAAACCAGCCCCGAGAGCGGAGACACACAGCCCAGCGCAGGCGGCTCTGCAAGCAGGCACGTGCTCGGCCCCAGTGCTGTCCTCATGTTGAGAGCCGGGAACAGGGAAATGGCTGCTGCTTGCTGGTGTTCCTCAACCCTTCGTGCCTTGGGACCAAGGTGAATGGGGAGGCGTTAAGGGGCCAGTTATTGAAGATGCGTTCAGCTGGGGCAGCCAAAGAGAAAAGAAAAGAGCAGGCTCAGGCATGGAGGCAATTCGGAAGATCCAGATGAAGTCCCCATGCGGGCATTGGCCAAAGGCACTGCATCGGTTTGGGGTCTCTGTTGTGAGTGGACAAAGGGAGCTGCAAAGAAGATGTTTCTGGACATAAACAGTACATGGGCACACGTAGGATCGTTTTTCAAAATGGGGAAAAAAAATAAACAGCCTGTAAATACTTGTAACCCTGGGGCAACAGAACCATATATCCTGGCAACGTATGTGGGTTTTACTGTTCCATGACAATTTGCTTTGCTATTCATGAAAAAATATGTTGGTGCTGTTACCTTAGCAACAGCCGCGTCACGTTATGGTGATGCTCTGCCCGAGGTACATGGAGCCCTGCCTTAAAGCAGCACATACGGCTTTGTGGTGCCTTTCCCCCTGGAAAGGGAGAAGAGCTGAGCCCGCACCATCACCAGGGATGTTACAGAAGTTGGTAACGAACCAGGAGGAAGTGCATTAATTTAGATTTACTGTTTGGACCACAGCACTGTCTGATCATGGCCCAGAGCCACTTTGGACTACATATAAACTTGCAAGAAAAGTGGGGTATTTTCCAAAAGTATTTCCACTTTGTAAGGGAAGGAAAAGGACATTAAGTGACCATGGCCAGGCTGGATGTACAGCTTTGTTCAGGTGTCTCCACACCTACTCTCTATATTAGCATCTCCTACTAGAGTGAGCCAATTTTCCAAGAAACACCAGGTTTTGCTTTGTTTTGGGTTGATGCCAGTAAAAACTACCAATGGAGAAATTCACCCCCAGTATCTGTAGCTGGGATCCCGACGTAATTCCTAAGAGAAGAGAAGAGGGAAAACTATTGCACAGGCAGCCACGGTGGCATCCCAGCTGCCAGAAGAAAGCGTCCTGTGTTCATCATTGAGTTTGTCTGCATGAAATGGGCTATTCAGGAGGATCACACAGGTATGATTTCCTCTGAGGATAAATCGCCCACTCCTTGCGTACCAGATGCTACTAACCCTCCGCCGTGTGCTGAGTGAGCGCTCCCAGAACATTCCTTGCAGCAAGTCCTCCTGTTACACACTCTGAAGCCCCATGACAGCGATGCTCATGCCTGGCATCTCTCCCCCTGACATTTTTCTAACGAAGAGAGCAATAGTTTGGGTCTATTTGGAAAATCAATTTTACACTGGGCAGCCCTTGAAGGACCACCATCAAAACGTCAGCCAAGCCAGCGGCCCCGGGAGGGGACAAGATCCGTCTGGCCTCACTGATTGTACAAGAGTGATGAACAGGGGAGGAAATGGGAAGGTTTTACAAATGTATGTCCCTAAATGGGTCCATGAAGTAGTCTCCTTGGGGTTTGTGTTTGGTGGAGCCGTTGTCCAGTGTAGTTCAATTGCAATGCCCAATTTGGGTATTTACCACCAGGTAGCACAGCCCTTCCCGCCCAGAGAAGGGAGGGCTTTTTGCAGAAGGTGAGCTGTGCTGGGGAAAGGGCAGCTTGTGCTGCTGGGTGGCTCATCCAAGTCCAGCCATCAGCAGAAGCAAATGAAAATGGTCGTGTCTCCCTTGGAGCTACTGCAAAATCTGTCCCATGAATTTGGTTGCCTGTTTCACCCGTGAGGATTTAGAATGTGGAAATTATTCATGGTTGCTCCTGGAGTTGCATGTTGCCTTCCATCCCTCCTTGGTGTCACAAGCAGGGGATGAGGCTAAATACAAGGGCTGAAGGACTGTTGGTGTCATCATATCCAGGCTGGGGCTCCTGAAAGTCTCCTACTTCTTTGTCCAAATGATTGCAAGTGGAAGATCTCTCCTGTTCCATTGAGTGTGCTTTCTTTTGTCCTCTGGGTGTATCAGTGCTGTCAGAGCCGACCTTAACCTCCCAGCTCTTCTCAACAGCCACCCTGGCTCCTGTGAATCGGCTAAAGCACACCCGGCTGGCGGCCCTGGGAGACTCCCTCCTCGGTATGGGACATCCGTTGGCATCCCAGCAAAGAGAAATTGTGCAGTACCAGTATGATCATACGCTGCTTGGGGGGGACCAGGCAGGGAACGCGCCTCCCAGGAAGGAACTCACTTTCCCATGTTTTTTTGCAGAAGATGCCTATGCAGGGAGCAGCAAACGGCAGGGCTGGGCTTAAGGAGTATTTCAACATCCATGTCTTCAGTAAAGGTTCACCCTGGTACACCTGATGCCAAAATTTCAGGGGGAAAGGTGCAAAAATGACAGGAAGTTGTTTTCACTGAATTTATACAAAAGGCAGGAAAAATGGGTGTGAAAATAGGCTTTTGAAAAAATTGCATCTGAAATATGCCTTTCTATATGTAACAAAGCACCATGAAGCTATTTCCACTACGCCTGGAATAGCCTTCATCTCAGTGGGTAGGAAGAGAGCAGGACCCCAGCGAGCAAGAGACACTTGGCTCTGCAAGAGGTTGTCGAGAGGCAGCGGGTGGGAGGGGATTGCAGAGCCGGGAAAGCTCCCAGTGAGGGAGACCGTCAGCCTGCTCTTTGAGGCGAAAATAGAGAGTTTTGTTCATTAAATCTAGAGCCTGGTAAAGGGCAGAGAGAACTAGGCCATGTGAATTAAGGGCCACCATCTGGCCCTGTGCAGGGAAGGCAGTGGATGGGGCTCGGCGAGGTCCGCTGTGAAAGGACCAAACCAGCCGAAACCCAGCCCAGAGGGAGGCAGGGTCAGGCAGGAGCACGTTGGCTGCCAGGGGAGTGTCAGCATCCTCAGCCGAGACCCGAAGAGGGAACCACATGCCTGTCTCCCGCAATGCCCAGCAGCACCAGCTCAGCCCTCCCAGCTGCCCGCGTTGTGGCTCTGCAGATCCCTCTGGTTTCCAGTGCAGAGGAAGGGTCTGCCTGCCATTCCCTGCCATCCCCTGCCATCCCCTGCCATTCCCTGCCATTCCCTGCCATTCCCTGCTATCCCCTGCCATCCCCTGCCATTCCCTGCCATCCCCTGCCATCCCCTGCCATCCCCTGCCGTTCCCTGCCCACATGGTGCTGTTGCTACGGGATGTATTCTGGCATCCCATCAAGTTTGCATCCCGGCAGCGGGCTGCTCTGGAGGGCAGCGTGGTCTAGAGAGCAGGGTGCTCGCCTAAATCGCATCTTGTCAATCAAGATGAGAAACCAGAAGTGTTTTGATCTCCTCTCCTGCATCACACAACAGAGCGTCATTGAAGGCATCTTGCCTGTAATATCTGGACGAGCGGGGATGCATCTTTCGGAAAGGCTCTTGGCTCTGATTTAACTATGTCGAGCAATGGAGAGGGCACCATGCCTTCAGCAGAGTTATTTCACAGTCTGATTATCCTCCCCTGAGGAAAAAAACAGTTCCTATTTCTACTCCAAACTGTGGACTCTTGCTTTGACTTTTTATCAGATAAAAGAGCCTTCATGAACAGAAACCTTCCCCCAGGCAGCCTCCTCTCAGCCCTCCCTTTTCCTGGTGAAAGAGCTGGAGCCTCTTTAGTCTCCATCCATGGGCAGGTTCTCCAGACCTTGAACCCTTTCCAAATTTCTGGAGGTATTTTTCAAAGTCTAGGGAAGACATCGCAGGAATCAAAAGACCCAGCTTGTATTCCCAGGCTCCTCTGCTCCTCCACTGGGCAATTTTTTCCTTTTATTTCTCTTGGTTTCTGTGATTTATGTCCTGCGAGTGGAGCTCCATGGGACAGGGCTCTTTCCCAGAGGAAGGACCGTAGAGGGCCTCACACTCTGGAGCATGGAGCTCAAGTTCAATAACAAGGTTCTTGATATTAACTAAGAAAGACTTTGAAAGAGGAATAAATTAAAACAAATTGCAGCGCTGATGCTTTTGTCATTTACTCAGGTGCAAGCCGTGACTATTACCATGAAGGTCAATGAAGCTAGATGTGTGTAAAAGCAAAGGAGGGGGAGAAAAGAGATTCCCATTTGGCGACATGCTGTTGCTGTCTTGGAAAAGGGGCCATTTCAGAGCCTTATCTGGTACCACCGTGGAAAACAAGGAGGGGTTCTTCTGTTCTGAGGTCTGACACCCAAACTAAAGTCACCCTCCATGGTCCCAGCAGCTTAAGGTGAAGCTGATCTCGTCATTGAAAATTTTTGAGTGAAAGAAACTCTCATTGCTAGTCTTCTGCACCTCTCAAATCTATTTTAAGCACTGTGAGCTCCAGCTGCACCTGAGCCCTCACACGGTGCGTCCTGAGCCGCACCAACGACGTGCTGCCTTGTGTCGCAGGGTCAGTAGGAAGCTGCTCAGGTGGTTTTTGAAGGCACTTTGAACAGTGCACCCAGCAGACAAATACAGCCACGTGTAACTCGCTGGTCCCCCTTCTCTCCCCTGATTTTTGGTGAGAACCAACTCACAGGCAGGGCGTCCCGCTGTGATCCCTGCCAGGGGGAAGGGGATGCCCCTGGTAAAAAAAAAAAAAATCACCTAAGGCACCAGGGGAGGATGTGTTCAAACCCTGTCGTACCACTGATGCTTTTGGCCTTATTGCGCTGCTCTTGATAAAGTCAAGGGGAGCTTAATGCTTTTTAAAGGTCCTCAGCTTTTATGGGCTATAAAGCATTGACCTTAAAGGGAGGTGCTGAGGGAAGTATATTAAAGGTAGGTCTGCGTGGGACAGTCAGACATGCCAGCTTTCCCACAGCTGCTCTCTGGACTGCCTTCTTCTAAGCTGTCTTTAAATTAACGTGTTGATTACCTTCCTAGAGAAGAGCTGCCTGAAGCTGCAGGACGCTGCTGAAACCCACTCTTAGGAGGTTCGGGGCAACCCTCCCTTGGACATTTTCTGATGGCAACCCACAGAAGTCTTTTTCCACTTTGTTCTCAGCTGTTTGTCCCCACTGAGCCTCAGCGTGGGGTCACCCTGCTGCAAATTTCCCGGTTTCTGCTGAACGCTGTGCTCTGTGACCCCAGGACTTGGAAAAGGCCATGTGTCAGCTCATCGCTACGGAGAGCCCATCTCCTGCTCCAGTAAGAACCAGTACCAGAGGACTCCAGAAGAAGAAACCCTTTGCAATGAGCAACCAAGGGGGAAAATCCTCTTGTGGGGCCTCTGCTAACTGCAGGCCTGTGGCAAGTGATTCCTATTAACACAGTCAACGACCATTGAGAGAAGAAGGTCGGCATTACATTTCTCACCTCTGGAAAAAGGGGATGATGCCATTCACCTGCATTGCCAATACTGAGAGACTTAATAATATTTATGAGGTCCTGGGAAATGTGTGGTTTGGAAAGCATTCAAGGAGTGTGTGTGGGAGAGAAATGAGAGGTAAAGAGTCCCCGTGGACCTTGGGGAGGGGCAGGGCACAGCCAGAGCAGTGTGGGGTGGGCAGTGCCTGCAGCCCCCCAGCCAAGCGCCTGGTGCACCAGCACCCTGGCAGGGTGCTGGGAGCGGGTGCAAGGGAGGATGCCCTGCAGAGCAAGAGGGTCGTCACCTTGCTCCTATTGCCTGGAATTAATTCGGGTCTGAGCCTTAGGGTGGATGCTGCCCAGAGCCCTCCTGGAGGGCTTGGGGGGGGTGGTACTCTGGGGGGATGAGATCCCTCTGCGCAGGCACACCCCCCCGGCACCCGCGGGGAGCGGGGGCAGCTGAGCAGGTCCCGGAGCTCCGGGGCGGTGGGAGGGAGGGAGGGGGTCACCCCCCCACCCCTGCCCCGCTCCCCGCGGGGCCGCGCCGCAGCATCGCCCCTCGCCCGGCCCCGCCGCTCCCGGGGCTGCCTTTCCCCCTCTCCCTTTGCCGTCTTTAGTCAAATTTCCCCCGCCTCAGTTGATGTCACATCCTGTTCCACAGCCATCCCCTGCTAGTAGCCAGCCCTACCAATTCCTTTCTTTTTTTTTTTTTTTTTTAATCCCTGTCCTCTCCCCATCACCCCCCCTTTTCAAGGCAAACTTTTGGCAATAGCAGAGATAATCGTTTCGTGCTCCGTTGAATTCCTCCTCGCAAATGTCTTTCGATCAGGGGAGCCATTAAAAAAAAAAAAAAAATTACCAGAGAGCCAGCACCGAGAGGAGAGGAGAGAAACTGGGATCCCGATAAATATGCAAAGTGAAGGCTCTGCTAAGCAGATTTCTTGCATTGCTTCCTGGGGGTGCTGAGAGCCGCCCGGAGAATCATTCTGATTTTTTTTTTTTAAATTGCATTTTATTGTCTTTTTTTCCTTTTTTTTTAATTAAAACAATCATAACACGAAAGGACTGAGGAGGCAGCGAGGCGCTCGGGGATCGGCACGGGGAGACTCGCCCGGGAGGTGATCTGCATGCAAGGTGCCTAGAGCGGGCTGCGAGACATGCAACCGGCAAGCAAGCTGCTGACCCTCTGCCTTCTCCTCCTGATGGGCACAGAACTCACCCAAGTAGGTTTCTCTCCTGCTTCCCCCCTTCTCTCCCTTTCTCCCCAACGCCATTTTCTATTAAACCTCGAGAGCGCAAAAGAAAACTGAGGTAGGAAGCTGCACCCCCGGGCCCCCCCTCCCCGGGCACCCCCTGCGCTCAGCCCGCGGTGCGGGTGGGTCCTCCGGGCGGCGGAGCGGGGGGAGCGGCTCGGGAGAGCGGACCCCGGCGGAGGGGAGAGAAGGGGGCTGCCCCGGCGTGGGGGGCCCCCCGCGGGGGTGGGGGGGCCCCACCTGCCCGCCCCGCTGGCGGGGAAAGTTGCCGCGCGGGGCGGGGGGGAGCGGGGGGGCGGCGGGACACCCCACCCCCCCACCCCCCCCGGGGCTCGGCTCGGGCTCTGCGAAGTTCGGGGCCGCCTGTCCCGGGTCCCCGCGACGTGAGTGCCCGGTGACGGTCCCGCCTCGTCACCCCCCCGCTCCCCACCAGCTCCTCGGGTGGGGGTAGCTTTGCTGATTTTAGGTGACATTGTCACCTAAATGTCCCTTGATGTTTCCATCTGTGACAGGCTTGTGGGAGAGAGGAGCATCTTCTTTATCTCCCTCTCCCCCCTCCGCCTTTTCCTTTTCTGCTGGATTTTAATGCTTGCCTTCGCTGTCCCGGCCCCTGGACTCAGTGAGTAGTGGGGCTGGGGGAGGAAAGGAGCCACGCAAAAGCCGTCTCTTGCAAGTGGAAATAAAACTCCATTTGACTTCTTCAAGATTACTGGGGAGAGGCGGGCAGGGGGGTTGTCCTGGTTTTTCCCCAGTCACCGAGGAAAGGCAGAAAAGTAATTGCAAGAGGATGCTCTAGATTGTGGGGTTAATTGTGATGCTGCCTGGAAGCAAAAAGGAAGAAAAAGAAGCTATAAATAGGAGGGGAATGGAGGCTTCTTAGTGTAGGAGCAATTAGCAGCTGGGCTCTCATCCTGGATGCTTTATGTAGATTATTTTTTTCCTTTCTCCTGCTGACAATGCTCTCTCCTGTCACTGCCCTATTGCTGAAGTTTCAGCAGCTGAAGCCTTTTGGCTTTGCACCCTCAGAGTATTTCTGCTGCCCCCAGGAAGAAATGGCTAAAGTAAAGAGCTGCCTTAATTGCATGGAGCCCTCCAGAGAAGGGATGAGAAGGTAGTAATTTGGGGGGGTGGGGGGGAAGCAAAGAAACCCAAGAGCTGTGTGGATGAGGAGGGGTCAGAAGGAACCAGAGCTGCAAGTGAGTGCCCAGGAGAAGCCCATTGTGTGTGAGAGGATGCTCGGGGAGTGCGCATGCGCCGCGCTGGACAAAGCAGCCAGCGACCGCCAGCATTGCTCGGGAATCAGCAAAAAGGGGCTCCTCGCTACGCACCCCATCCGGCCGAGGGCACAGCCAGCCCGGGGCTGTGGCAGCATCGTGGCGAAGCGGTCTGGCGGGGCTGCCACTTGCCCCACTGCCCCTCCGGCCTCCCCTCCTGCCCGGCCCCGGAAGGGCACTACGGCCTGGGGACGTGGGGGGTACCCCCCTCCCCAGGGGCTGTCACCATCCCTTATCGACCTTGTCAGCCCCCATCGCTCTGTATCGGTGGGTTTTTTCAAGGACATCGAGTTATCACCTCTTGTGCCGAGGATGCTGCTGCGCTTGGCTACTTTTTCCTTTTGTTTTCTTTCTTTTGTGAATGCAGCACTCCAACTTTGCGCCCAACTTTAAATCGGGGTGGGGATGGGGAATCAAATCGGCCCTGAACTGTGGGGCTGAGCGCTGCGGGCTGACTTGGGCAGAGTTACCTCCCAGCCCGCCCCTGCCCGCTGGCGGGAGGTTGGAAGCCCCTGCTAAGGCCCTGGCTTTGCTGAGCTGCCTTCAGCTAGAGCTGGTTTCTGGTTTGCGGCGTCTACCTGGGCTTTGCTGCCTGCAGGTAGCCGAGTCCTGCCAGGCCCCGCGCGCCGGCCATGCAGAGCTCTCCCGCCAGCGTGCCTGCTGACTCGCTTGGCACTGCAGAGCCCTTTCAGAGTTTTAGCATCTCATTTCTGTAGCACAGCTGCCAGATGCAATCCCCAAATACGCCTTTCAGCCCAGGCACCGCCCAGCTCAGTGTCTTCCACGCTTAATTCAGTGCTGGATTCACATCTCCATCACATGTGTGGAGTCTCTCCCATCCCCTACAGAGATCCCGTGCCAGGGGAGGAGGGATCGAGGTTCAAGGGAGAGAGGTTGCTGATTTAGGCAGCTTTCCCTGACGATGCAGAAGCTACTGCCGTCCCCTCCTCTCCCTCCCTGCAGTGACACCGGCAGGCCAGCACACAAGCAAGGAAGAAATGGGGAGAGGGACGGCTGTTAAATAGGGCTGGAGGGGGTGAGCACATGGCTGTCCTTCCAGCTGGGTGCTAGGAAAGCTCTTCTCGTGGAAGGGAGGGAGTTGTCTTCAAGGTATTGGTACTGCAGCGTCCTCTGACGATCCCCCCGGGAGGGAGGAAGGATGCCCGCGCCCAGCTGGGAGCACACGGGTGATGCACACACTGTGGGCTGCACCCCCAGGTCTGGTAGGGGCTTTGAGACCCACCTAAGGTGGACGGTAGCTTAGCTGTGTGAAACAAGAGGGAGTTGCCCCTGCATGCCCCCCAACATCCCAGTCCTTCACAGAAGCCCCTGCCTGCCCCTTGATCCCCCGCGTGCCCCTGGGGGGGTTGGCAGGAGCCCGAGCCCCAGCCCCAGAGCGAGACCTGCATGATGCTCTGGGATTTCTTCTAACTGCTAAAGGTTGTCTAATTTGTTTTGTGCCTTGCCTTGACTCTCCACAGGTCAGTGATCAAAACCTGAAATGACAAATATTTTGGCTGAGTCGAACGGGCTGGCTTTGGGGTGCAGTGCCTGGGCGTGGATGCTGGGCTGGGGGGGACAGAGCTGCTGCTCTGGGCACCCTGGGGCGCAGCACCCTTGCTCTGGCTGTGCATGCAGCTCTGGGCAGAGGGCTTCCTGGGCAAAGCGTGGGGCTTTCTGTCCTTCTTGTCTTCTTGGTGAGACCTGGGGCAGCGTTGCTGGTGGCCATGAAGGAGCAGAGCCAACTTACGCTCTCTAAGGATCTGCTTGTCACGTGCAGAACGCTAGTGCTGCCAAAAGGGCAGAGGATTTGGGCTGCTGTAGTAAAGGCATGGGTATCAGCAAAGGGGGTTCAGGATGCCATCTGCTTGTCTGTCTGTCCAACCTGTCCTTTTGTCATGCCTCGTGCTTGCTGGCGAGCTGCTGGGATATTACCGGTGAAAACCTCTTTGCATCCCTCAAAGTTTTGCAGGTGCGGAGCAGGGCAGCCGGTGCTCTGACATCCACTTACCCGCTAATCAGTGAAACCACACAGGAAGAAGTACCTTCCTGGAGCAGGCAGTTATTAAACATTCAGGGCTTCTGCAAGAAAAAAAAACAACAAACAAAACCCCAAACATTTTTGCCATTGATTTTCCTAAAAGCACGTCAGGTCCCTCTCGGGGCTATTTTCAGGGGAAGGGGGGGAGCTGC
Source organism: Gavia stellata (assembly GCF_030936135.1). NCBI lineage: Eukaryota > Metazoa > Chordata > Aves > Gaviiformes > Gaviidae > Gavia > Gavia stellata. The sequence goes on from NC_082617.1 coordinate 9,991,581, forward strand.
CAGGGATGCATGCTGCCTTCCCCAAAGCTGCTTGTGCCCCTCTGCCCCAGCAGCACCCAGCCCGGCCATGCTGGCTCCCCTCCATCCATGGGGGACTTCCCAGTGCCCAGTTTGGTGGCCGGGCTCTTCCCTCCCCTGTCAGGGAGGCACATGGAAACTAGTAGGATTAAGCTGCAAATCTGCAGCCTGTAACAGGAGGCAGCTGCCTCATCTCATAAACCAATTTGTGTCTCATTTCACTAACTTCAGCTTTAACCAATAAAAAAGAAAGGTAATTTTCAGCCCTGGGTTGTATTTATTACTCAAGTTATCAGTCCTTGTAATCAGTATTAGCATCACCGCGTAAAGTAATACAAAACTAATTACTATCTGAGTGAATTAGATAGATGAAGGCTGTAGACTGCGTTGGCAGTGGAAGAAGCTAATTCTCAAATTATGAGTGATAAGTGTTGGCTTTGCTCTGCTGTGATGAAGCTACGAACAAAAGGGAACAAGGCAGGGGCAGAGACACCCAAGGAGTGTCCCTCTGGGGTTTGTTGCCTGTGGGTGCCTCGGCCGGGCTCTTTGGGAGACCCGGGCAGGCAGGGACATACCTGAGAGGTTGAGTCAGTCCAGCAGTCCCCCAAAAAGGGGAAGATGCACTTGGGGAAACTGAGGCACAGAGCCTGAGGTGTGTCTTAGCACCAGAAAATCCCAATTGTGGGGGATAGAACACCTCAAAATCCTGATTTTCCTGCTTTTGTAGTCTGTAGCCATTGCTTGCCACTGCCCTCCCAGAGCTGAGCCCAGGAGTCCTGGTCCCAGCCTCTGGACTGGCTTTCTCCTGGGTTTTGGGCCCGGGAAGCTTTCTCCCTGTTCAGGACCCAGGTCCTGGCGCCCAGCCTCCCTCCCCATCCCAGCATTCAAGGCATTGAGGAGGCAGCATTCAAAACCAGCCAAAATGCAAAAGATCTCCTGGAAAGATAACAGCAGGGCAATAGCACACGTCGGCCCTCGGTCCAGGAGCGCGCAGCAGCGAGCAACCGCAGAGCATTGCCGTGTTTTCCAGCAAGCAACGTGCAGAACAAGTTCTCAGCGTAAAGGCACTTCCTGACTGGAGGCGTGTGACTGACCCAGGGAAATATGCCCAAAAAAATCATCATCCCTAACCAAAACATCCGAGTAACAGGAACCCACTGACATGCCCGCAAAACCTGCGCTGACTTTAATGGCTGTGCTCTAGCCCAGAGGCGCTGACATGTGTTGGTACTCACTGTTAGAGCATGAGTTTAATGTCAAGAGCAGCTGCAGCTAAACAGAGATTTAGCGAAGTGAAGACCTGCAAAGGGGATTATTCTCTTCCAATGTAACATAAGGAGCATGTTCTTTCTGCTGCAGAGTGTTTCTACTCGCTGTGCAGATAACAAAAGGAAAGGTTGCAGCGCGGTTTGTGCATGGAAGGAGTAGTCCCAGTGTCTGTAGCTGGGGGTTAACTTGCCAGAGCACATTGGGCTGCCTGATCCTGAAACGTGGCCGCTCCTGGAGCCAAGCTCAGCACCAGGCACAGGCAGTTCCACACAAAGTCCCACCAGGAGCTGGCAGTGATCCACAGCATCGTGGTCACTGTTTCTAAAGCACTTTGGGGTCTTTAATTGCCATTTTCTTTCCTTCCTTCGCTTTCCCAGTCTGTCCATCCATACCCTCCCTGCGATGGGAAGGGAAGAGTTTGCTCTGCATTGGTACAGTGCCGAGGTGACAGAGTCCAGCTCCAGGACTGAGGTTTGTGTGAGTGCTGGTAGCACAGATAGATAGCGACAAAAACAGATGAAGGGGCAAGGATGTTTGGAGGTCAGACCCAAAGATCAGGGAAGCCTGGTACCATTTATTGCTGTGGCTGTCGTGACCTGCTGAGGGACAGATGCCCCACGGCAAATGCAACAGAAGGTTGTCCCACGCTCCAAAGGTGATGGGTACAAAGTGTATGTTCCTTAATGAGGATGAACTTGCCCGCGTTGCCTCCCGGGGTAGGTGGGGTGCCTCTTCTGCCTGGTGCTGTTCACAGCCCTCCCGCTGCCCACGGGCTGGTGTGGAGGGATTTCGGATACCTCCTGCCATGAGCTCAGGCAATGGGGAGTGCGAGGGAAGAGGGTGAACGTTTACTGAGCTGGGAGAGGGATGAGAAGCGTCATCATTCACTCCGGAGCAGAGTCCAGGGCTCTGCCCCTCGTAACCCCGTGGTGCCAGGCAGAAAGCAGAGGGGCACAGTGACCGCCCAGCGCAGTGCTGGGGTGGGCTTGGAGCCCTGGCCTGAGCCTGCCGAGCAGGCAGGGCTGGGCTGTAGCAGCAGCTCCTTACCCACAGCCTTGAGCCCCACTGCAGGGACCCCCACGCAGAGCTGCTCGGCATCCCCACGGCCCCTTCAGCTGCCAGACATGCTGTGCAGTGCCAGGGAGTGCAGCACTTTGCACTGGTTTTTGGGGTGCTCTCCCATCCGTGTGTGACGGAGGTCCTTTGCACCCTGCGGCTCACCTGCCTCCATGCAGTCTGCACTGCAGTGGAGCAAGTGCAGCAGCACGTGGCAGTGGGGCAGCAATAGGGACTCTGGCAGCCCAGCATCACTCAGGACTCCAGGAGGGATGCAAAGAGTCAGTGGAGGCAGAGAGTCCTCCAAGAGCCCAGTTCAGAGCCCCTCCATCAACTACGCGAGGGAGCTTTGGAGAAAAGTCACTTAGTCTAAGTATCTAAGGAGGATCCCTGAAGTTACACAGCAAGGTCCTTCTGGAAAGGACAAGACCTTTCCTGCAGCCCCTGGCCAGAGGGCACGGCACTTCTCCCGGGTCTCCAGTGCAGACAGGAGTCGTCGGGAAGAGCTGGAGTATGGGCTGTCCCACGCACCACAGAGCAATCCCAGGGCAGGCCTGAGTGCTCGGCCAAATCACTGAGCCCTGCGCCCCCAGGACAGGAGCTGCCAGCCCTGGGAAGGTGCCTGGGCACTGCCCTCCATTGAGCAACCAGCTCAGCTGGACACATCCTCCTCGCTGGAGATGTCAGGTGTTAGCTGAGATGCCTCCCTGCATTTACTGAGCCAGCTTGGAGCACCAGCAAGATTTGAGGCTGTTAAAATACGGGTGTATGTATTTTGTAGCAGATCCCATCCTCTCACCATGCATTAAATAGGAGTTCTCTGACTGGGGTCTACGGACACCATCTCCAAGTAAGCTTGGGAGCAACAGAAACTTCAGAAGAGGTTTCTCTGAACCAGCCAGGAGAGGGAGACAATGACCGCCGTGTCCTGCACACATACACACACTCTCACACACACAGACACACAGACACAGACACAGACAGACACACACAGACACACACACACACAGACACACACACACACACACAGACACACACACACACAGAGGCATTGGCCTGTTTGCAAACCTTGACCCTCATAAGGCTCCTTTACGCAGACAGTCACATTTTGCATTATCACTTCCCAGAGGCGGAATTTTCCACTAAGTACCTATTTTGGAAGACCCTGTTCTTTGCTTTTATCTATTGTTCCTCCTCTTTCTCTCCTTAGAATATATGCATGCAAATAGAATCTTTTGTTCCCTAACAGTTCATCTTTTCCTGCTGTTTACTCTCTGCTTACAGCAGGAGAGGCACCCAGAGGGCAGCTCTGCACCCCCACTCTTGTGGGGAGGGCGGCTGTAGCGAGCGCATCAGGACAAGAAAAACTCAGTGACATCATGAGGTTTTTTTCTAAGGCAATGCCCTGTGCAAAAAACGCCAAAGCTATCAGAAGAAGGGTGAACTCAACTGGTTCAGCAAAACCGGTACTGAACAGGTTTCTGCAGACATTACAATGGAAAGTTGCTCTTTTAAGGACAGGTCCTGCTTTGCTCTGGCAAGGCCCATCAGTGGATGCTGTCAGGTCAAAAAGAGTCATCTGAGTCTCCTCCTTGATTTCACTAGCGTTTCTTCTGATTTGCTCTAGCATGAGTAAAGGCAATGTCAGGTCTCCCACATCAAGTTTATGTCCTTACTGGTTTTTTGCTGTCTGTGTTTCATTTTGTTGCCATGCTGGGCTTCTAAAAGCAGGGAAATCATTAGGGTAGGGAAGAGGGTTCCGTGTTTGCACATCACCTACTTCAGGCACTGAGATGATAAAGGTCATTTTCCTGCTTGATGCTCATGACGTAGCACAGCATGAGGTGACCGGCAGCACCTCATCGCACAGCAGCGACCACCGCCTCTTCCCTCTGAATAATCCTTCGCCCCTAAAAAAGGGAAGTGGCGGCATTTCTGGGAGCCTCTTTTTTGTCAGGTCTCTGCTTTGGACCAGCTGACATGGGCTCAGCTTGTGTGGCCGTGCCATGAGCAGCCTGATGTGTTGAGGAAGGGCTGTGGCTCTCGCCAGCATGGGTTCTACCCTACGGGCTCAGGGCCATCCTGCTCCCCGCGCAGGTCGTTAATGCGTTAAGTCTCTGAACTTTCTGAAAAGGTATGGAAGAACAGCTCATCTCTTGATGTCCCTACCTTAACTCCCTTTATCTTACCAGCAAAGAAAAGACTCCCCAAAAACCTGCTGCTTTTGGCTATTTCATGAACACTGGCAGCAAGAGAAAGAAAGAAAATCACCTGGATTTCTCTCTCCCCCGTTATTACACGCACAGCCCCTCTTTCAGCTGACATAAAGGGTTTTGCTCCAGGGAAGTGGGGCAGCTCTGCTGACTGCTGCTGCCGGAGCACAGCCTCCCCCCGCCTGCACGGACCCTCTGTGCCGGCCGCTGGGAAAAGACCCCCGCTAACGGGCCCCCTCCTTAGCAGGGACTTGTGGCTGCTTCTCCTCTCTCTGTGCCTCGCTGTCCCCACCTGCAGAAGCTTTAATCATTGCAAAGCACTTGAAGGGCATACGAATGAAATTACCTGCGTGCACTGGTAGGAAATGAGTCTTTCTTTAGTCCAGGTGGAATCCAGAGCAAGGCAAAGGAGTGCTGCTTGCCCCGCTGAATAGCATTTTAAATAAAGTATCTGTAGGTCTAATTCCCTTTGTATGTGTTTGGAGTAGACAAATATGAGGGACAAACTTTACTTACAAACTCAGTTTCAAAATGAACATTAAAGGACTTAAGTGTAGCACTCAAGTGTTTTAGATGGTATGAAATCAGATAAGCAATCAGGGTCTCGGCTGCTACAGTGCTGAGCGCAGCATAAGCATCTGCTAGAGCAGAACAGGCCGCACTGGAACAGAATGGGGAGCTGTGATTTATTCTGAAAGATGGAAGCCATCCGAGGCTTTTGCCTGATGAACCTATTCCTACAACCACAGCCCGAAACACCTCCTTGGTGCTGACCACCTCCTCAGGCACAACGCTGCCTGAGCTGACGGCAGTTTTGCCATGGAGAGGATGCCTGGGCTGGGTGAAGCCGATTTCAGCTACTTTGGGAGCCCTAAGGAGGGCAGGGTCCAATTCAGAGTGCAGGAGTGTTTTCTTATTGATTTCAGCAGCAGATTGACCCGTCGGCTGCCTGACTTACCCGGCTCAGAGCTCGTCTGGCCTGAGCAGAGGGAAAGGGCAGGGGTGACCCGGTCTGAGGGTGCTGGGAAGCGAGGGAAGGGAATGGCATTTCAGTTGCTGCAGCCTGTGACACGCACCAGCCGCTGCCTCCCAGCTGCCAGCGTCTGATTCTGCCGCCGCGTTGTCGGAGGGACAGAATCCGACCTGGCGTCAGCGCTCCTACTCTAACTCATCTCTTTTTCTCCACCTGGTGGACTTGCTAAATGTGCTTTCATTTCAGTGCCTTACAGAAACTCCCCAGCGCTCTCTGCAGAACCAGCTCCATTTGGCTGTTGCTGGTCCCTGCTCCCATTGCCCAGACCAGCAGTGCTGGGGTGCGCTGGGATCACCCCACGCCAAGGGTCAGGTCCCCAGCTAGGGGCAAGGTCCCGTTAAGGTGCAACAGGCCAGCTCGGCAGCGACTGCATTTCAGGGCACAGCTCCCTGCTTCCCTGGTTGGGACTTGCTCCGCACACCGGCCTGGATGCTCTAGGGCAAGGAAGTACTGGTGGGTCAAAGCCTTGGGGCACCCCTCAGCACCCTCTCAGCTGTAGCCCAGCCAGCCCCTGGGGAGGGGGCCATGAGACCCACGACCCCAAGGAGCCATGCCATCGGAAGAGCGGCTCTAGAGGTGACACGTTTGGGGCTGGGCTGATCAGAGTCCACCGGGAATGTGGTGGTTCCCGCAGGCCAGCCAGGCTGGGGGTGGTGAGGCTACGGAACAGTGCAGGGTCTCCTGGAGCAGTGCCGTGGTGGCTGCTCCAACATGCTGAGACCAGTGCTATACCAGCAGACCAAGGGGTGTCACTTGTATCCTCTGGAGAGGGCCAGAGGATTAATTTCATGATTTGCTTTGCACGGGCTGTTTAAAGGCTCACTTAGGGAAGGATGTGCAAGGAACTGCACACCTCTGTTGGTCAGAGACTTTGGTTCTGTCACCAGAACTGTCACCAGGCAGTTCTGCAAACACCTTCAGGAAACCTGAGTTGTGAACAAGCTCCATCTCGCTGCAGACTATACGCCAGGCCCCTACAGACGGGCTGTACGCTGTTTGCAGCGTAACAGCCCACGGGGTTCCTCGACAGTGTTTGCCTCTGAGCCACACCAGCCAGAGAAAGCCAAGAGTTTTCTTCGAACTCTGGGGTGGGATGCTCCGGCAGTGTCTGACACTGTCCCATCTCTCCTGTCCATGCGGTCCTGCCTGCTGGGAACGGGGCAAGGGCAGCGTTGGGGCAGGAATGGGGCAAGAGCAGGGTTGCTGCCTCGAGGGCAGAGTTTGCGGGTGTTTTGGTTTAATGCCAAGCGTATTACGTCTCTCGTGCTGATGGAGGGCAGAGTGTGATGAGGAGGCAAGCGGGGATGTGGGGGATGCTCTCTGACGGCCCACAGCCCGGGAAGATCGCAGGCCTGGGGACCACCCGGTGCCCCGCCTGGCTCCCGCACCTCGTGCGGGAGCGGTGCAGCCCCTGCATGCACCGCAGCAGGGAACGCTGCTCCCGACTGCCCCGGCTGGCAGCAGCTCCCCTCGTCCCCCGGAGAAGCTCCGTCTCCGGCCCCCGCGGCCGTGCGCCCACGGACCGACCCCGGCCCCGCACCGCGCCCGCTCCCGCACCGCGCCCGGCGGCGGCGCCGGCAGCCGGCAGGGGGCGCCGCAGTGCCGCGCCGCAGCGGGGCCGCGCCGCAGCGGGGGAGCCGCCCCCACCCGGCCCGGCCCTGCCCGGAGCCGCCCCCCCGCCCCGTCCCCCCTCTTCTCCTCCCTCCCCAAATCTCTTCCGCCTCCTCCCCAATTCTTTTCCGCTCTCCCCAACTCTTTTCCCCACCCCACCAAATCCTTCCACCTCCCGAAACCTTTATCCCTTCCCCCAGTTTTCTCCCCCTTCCCAAACCTTTTCCCCGCTCCCCAAATCCTTCTCTCCCTTCCCCCAGTTTTCTCCCCCTTCCCAAACCTTTTCCCTCTCCCCAAATCCTTCTCTCCCTTCCCCCAGTTTTCTCCCCCTTCCCAAACCTTTTCCTCTCTCCCCAAATCCTTCTCTCCCTTCCCCGAGCCTTTCCGCCTCTCCCCAAGTCCTTTTCCCCTCTCCTCAAATCTCTCCCCAATTCTTTCCCCTCTCCCCAAATCTTTTCTCCCCTCCTTCCCTGCCCTCCCCCTCCCCCAAACCTCTCCTCCCCTCCGCTCCGCTTCCCCCTCCCCTCCCCAAATCCCTTCTCCCTCTCTCCCCCCTGCCTCCCACCCGCCCTCCGCAGTCGCTCCGGCTGGCTGGGCGCTCCGCGGCGCTCCCGCCCCCCCCGCCCCTCCCTCCCTCCCTCCCTCCCGCCCCAGTCCCGTCCCGCCTCCTGCAGCCGCTCGCTCCGCTCCGCTCCGCTCCGCTCCGGCTGGGGCGCGCCCGGCGGCGGCGGGCGCAGGGAGGCAGCCCCGCTCCGGCACCGGCGACACCGGCTTCGGCACAGGCGCCGGCAGCACCATCGCCAGCGCCGGGCAGGGCGGCGGCGGGGCGGCGGAGGACGATGGGCCGGCGGCGAGCGGCGGCGGCGGCCGGGCGGCTGGCGCAGCCCGTCCCCAGCGGCATGGAGCCCGGCGCCGGTGCAGAATGAAGGGTGCCTGGCGCCCCCCCCCGCAGACATGTCTGTGCCTTTACTCAAGATTGGAGTCGTCCTCAGCACCATGGCCATGATCACCAACTGGATGTCGCAGACGCTGCCCTCCCTCGTGGGGCTCAACACCACCAAACTCACGGCGGCCACGGGCGGCACACTGGATCGCAGCACGGGAGTAAGTGCGGGGGGCGGCGGGCGGGGGAGAGGCTGCCCGGGGCAGCTCTGCCTCCCGGGGCGGCCGCGCCCCGCTGCCCCCCCCGGCCGCCCGCTCCCTCCTCGCCTGGCCGTCCCCCGGGCTGCCCAAAGCCCCCCTTGCCCGGGTGCCCCCCCGGTCCTTCCCGGCCGCCTGGCTCCCCCCCCCCGCCCGCCGGCGGGAGCCCCCCCGGCTGCAGAGAGCAGCGCTCCGAGCAGGGGCAGGGCCGCCGCCCCTCGGGGGGGGGCATCGCTTGCAAAGTGCCCCCCGGGGCCGGGGGGGGGGGGGGCTGGCAGGAGACGGGGGAGCGGCGGGGCGGGGAGCACCTCTCCTCTCCTCCGCCAGCTCTTCGGGTTTAGCCATCCCTAGCCCTGGGCTGGGGGCGAGCCGGGTGCCCCCCCGCCCCGTGCCTTCAGCCAAAGGGTTGCAAAGTTTCCCTCGTCGCCGCTTTGCTGTCGCTGGGCGAAGCAGCTCGGGACGGGAGGTGCGAGTCCCGCACGGCCTCATTGCCTTCCCCGCCCGTGATCCGTAGTCGTTAACGGGATGGAAAATGCGGTGGCGAAGTTGCGGTGTATTTTGGTCGTGCCGTGTGTTTCGTGTCCCTGTTTTGCTGGAGGGCTGGTGCGGTGCCTGGTCTTGCCACTTCGGAAATGGCTGAGAAAAGGAATCCTTCTGCCTCTCTTCCCGTAGCGGGGAAAAAGGGGCACCTTTCCCCTCCAGGCTGCACGCTCGTGCCTTCTAAAAGAGCTAACGCTTTACAGCTCTGCTGTTTCAAGACGAGTATTTCATGTAGTGGTTCTGCTGATTGTGAATGAAGCTGGGATTATTTTTTTTCCCATGTTACCAGGGATTACGAGACCCATTTATTAGGTTTTTTTCCAGTTGTTTTAGCCAGAGAATCAAATTGTTTGTCTGCCTAGCCGTCTCTCTCAGGGTGTGTCTGTCCGCGTGGGTATTTGCAAGGTTATTTGTAATATATTGAAATAGTAGAAAGTACATTTCCCTTCTGGTTGGCAAAACGGTGGTACCTTCAAAGTGATTGGGGACTGAATTGTGATTAAATAATGTATTTTGCAAAGCACTGTGAGATCAAAGGAGATTTAAGACCAGAGAGGTTTGGAGAGCCCAAGGGGCACGAGGGGGGCTGGGGACTGTGCTGTGTTTGTGGCTGGCCTCCCTTTCTGCCGTGTGTCCTGGAAGCTCAGCCGGAGGCACTGACCGTACCCCCCGGAGCGCGTCCCTTCTTTGCGGGCATGCTTTGCAGGGCACGGCACCAGGCTTTCCCTGCCCGGGACCCGCAGAACGTTTGGAGGGAAATGGTTGTCTGGTGAACCTCCCCATCCCCAGGAGAGTCTGGTAGAGGAGGGGGGAAACGTAACTCCTGGTGTCCGTTTACTCAGGAGAGCTGATTTTCCTGCTGCCGGACCTGGGAGAGCTCTGCAGAGGCACATTGATCGCTGCTCAGCCCTCAGCCAGGACACCGTATCCTCACTGGTAGCTCGGGCACATCCTTCTCACGATGTCAAGGGGAAGTCAAGTGCTTTGTAGCAACAGCCGAGCAGCAGGTTCCCCACCCCGCTGCGCCCGGTGCCTTACAGCACGCTACAACCCTCGCTGCTTCGTGGCTTTCCTCGCGTCCGTGCTTTCCCACTTGTGTTGCCTTCTTGCTCCAGCTCTTGCTCTCCTTTTCAGACCCTTCTTTCATTTGTCCCCGATCCATATTTTTGCATTACAAGTGAATTTTGCCGGCTGGGCCCTCGGAGGAGCCTCCCTCTGCTTCCAGCACGGCTCCGGTAGCTGCCACATCCATCCTGCTTCCTCCACCAGCCCCCTTCACCTCCCGCACCCCCGCCAGGCCTCCCCCGTTTACGTAACCCCTCTTTCCCTGTGTTAATTAGGTGTTGCCTACCAACCCGGAGGAAAGCTGGCAGGTCTACAGCTCTGCCCAAGATAGCGAGGGACGTTGTATATGCACAGTGGTGGCACCTCAACAGACGATGTGCTCGCGTGATGCCAGGACAAAGCAGCTGAGACAACTATTAGAAAAGGTAATGGTTGACCCCTTCTGGGGAAGGTGGTTTGGTTTGGCATGACATTGGGGGTAAAAACCCGAGCGAGCTGGGCTGAGCCCTGGTTTCCAGGGAAGACAGACCCCTTGGGCCAGCCCTCCTGTGCCATAGCTGTCCCCTTGCGTGTAGTGGGGAATAATCAGCCGCAGTTGCAAGTTTTTAAATCTGTAAGTGTTTCTGAGGCACAGAGGAAAAGGAACCGCGGCCTAAGGTCAGGTTAAAACTGCTGAGATCAAAGCAGCGATACTGAACCACATTGCTAAAAAAAAAAAAAAATAATGTAATTTACTCATTTTTTTCATTACGTTAACACAAGCAGTATCAAAGGATGAGCCTCAACAAGATGAGAGAAAATAGAATTCCTAGCCAGGCTAATATTAAAAAGGTCGAATAAAACAGTGCAAGCGGTCGACATCACATAGCACAGAAATGACAGTTAGTGGTTTTCTTTCTAATGTTGACATCGACTTGATTAGTTTTTAATAGTCTGCTGTCCAAAGAGATCAAAGAATCTCATTAGGGAAATATTTCTCATAACAAGAAATTTTCCGGATAATAGATTTCATTGAAGAAGTGCTGTTTCATGTGAAATGGTGCTCTTCTCTTTAAAATGTAAGTGGACTCCTGTGCTGGATATGTAATTATGCCTCGTGCCCTAATGCTATGTTGGCATGTATTGTGCATGACAAAATTTTTATCCTGCTGCTTTCGGGAAGTTGATGTATTAGTCATTCATAACAATATTAAACCTACACTTAACTGATTTTCTTATGTGATAAGGACATTAAAATGAGACAGGAAACATTAGCCCTAAAACACTTCTTTGGTACGTCAGAGGCTTCTAAAAATAATCCCACTCCAGCTTTTATTTCTCTAAGCAATAACAGCAATCGGTCCAACAGCACATTTGTCTAACAAGCAGCAGGCATTATATTAGCAGCTGACACGGTCGTCCAAGAGCCATCGCATTCCCAGAACTGCTCATATACATTAAACAAGCAGGATTTGACCCCCTGCCCTCTGCTAATGGACAGGCACGTTGGGCATATGAGACCTGGGATAACACCAGTTCCCGTGTGGAGGGTGTAAGTGCTCAGTGATTTTTTCCCCTTATGCAGCTCTCCGGCTGCCAGTGAATAAAGTGAGGGAGGAGCGGTATTTCAAGACATGTGTTCTGGGGATATGTTACCTGCCCGCTAATCTGTCTGCGTCTCACGCCTACGCTAACCTATATGAAAACCCCAAAATAAAGAATAGGCTCTTAGTGCCAGACAACTGATCTTGACGAAGGCTGAAATGATAATCCCTATAGGAAAATACAACTGCAGAGGAGAGTTTTCAGCTTCCCAGGAAGGATTTCAAACCTGAAAACTCCTTCCTTCATCTGATGTTTTAACTCTAGCTTTGTGATGGGAAAACTCGCATCTCCTGATTTCTCTCTGCCAGCAGATGAAGCAGCACAATGTGTCAAAGAGGTAATTGTGTTTGGATTTTCAAAGGAGGAGGCCTGGCAGTCACCTATGGAAATAATAAGGCATTGCTTTTATGGGGAAGAAATAAGCTGCATTTGTGTGTGTGTGTACACAAACCCGTTACAGCATCTTCAGTGAAGATCTCTGCACAGAGGCTTCAGCAGCTGAAGGTACTTTGAGGTTCAAAGCTGCCAAGACCCCTCAACACATGGGCACGGGCATATGGATAGAAACTGCAGTTTGTGCTGCTTGCAAGTGAATCCTGGGCACCCTGTCAGTTTAACGAGCGGGCGTTAGGTGAGGTAAGGTGAGCCAGGTCTGCTCGCCACCGCACAAACTGTTCAGCCCGTGTTTTGACACTGAGGTCTCTGAGCTCATCTTTGGCTGGAGTACACGGAGTCCTTCCAGCCTCGTATGTGTCAGGTGCTGAGTCCAGAGGTTGGACTGCATCCAAACCAAGACATCACCTAAATCCTGTTCATAAACAGATTATGTTTTATCTTCAAACAGATTTTTATTTATTTTTTTGGCCCCATTATCTGGGAGGACTTCCTCCTCTGATGGTTAAACCATTTTTGGTTTCCTGCCAATTCTTAATTTTTGCCAGCACTGATTTCCACATTAAACAGTTCTTTTTGTTCCTGTGATATTCACTCGGAGCTGTATGTAGGGAGGACAATGACATCTCTCCTCAGCCTTCACTTTGCCTTCTACAGACCTTATAAGATGAACTTTTCACATCCTGGTCCGTCGACTGAGTCCATCTCTCTGCTAATTCTTCCTATAGACCACAAAAAGCTCCCTCAAGATGCCTCATGCTATTGCTCCACCGGTTTGTCTGGCTGCCCAAAGCTAAAGATTCATCCCAGTTCATCCCCCAAAGATGGGCTTAGAACAGCTCTTTTGAGCTGGCACAAAAGGCTGGTCCATGGGGAAGCTTGAGCAGGGTTTAAACCATTGCTCTGACCATATAAATCTCACTGGGGTCATGAGGCCAATATTGACTCTCAGTTACTCTGGTTTAATTCTAAAACCATTCAGTGTCAAGCAATGACAAGAACAGCACTGGAAGTTTCGTTCGTATCAATTTTCTATTTCAAATGCTAAACTTCACTCTTTTCCCCAAGACAATCGCAGGTATCTCTCTCCCATTAGCTTGATGGAAAATGAGGTTTCATGCTGAGGGTGCGTGCTCCACCAATGGAGGCAAAAAGCATTTTAGCTCATGTTTGAGGATAGCGGTTAATGGATGAAGCTGAGGGAATTTGAGAAACAGTATCCTTTGGTCTCAGTTCATTAGAGCACTTATGTACATGCTTAAGTTTGAAGCTACAGTCTCATTGAAATCTAATCATGTGCCAAAGTACTTTGCTGGATCAAGGGCTTAATATGCTAATGAAGGAAAACAAGTAGATCTTCAGCTGATGAAGCATGCATCACTGTCAGAGATCAGGAATGATGGAGACTGACTTTTTACGCATCTGGCCAGAATCTTGCCTGGTTGAAAACAATACAGGCGACAAATAGCGAGAGTCTGGACTTGTAAAATGCATCCCCGAAATAGCACAGCAGCTAATTTTAGGCGTCTCAGTTTAGAGACATGCGAGGAGGCTATTTTCCTCTGCAGTCAGGGGAGAGGCAGACTCCTCCAGAGGTGATTCAGAGCAGAAGCCTGAGTGAGATGCTCTGATTCATTTCCTAGCGGAGCCTGCCTCTCCCTCCCTGCCATCCAAGAGGCAGTGTAAGGAGCCCCCGTAGCCTCGCTCAGCCCCTGCAGGGTCACACGCCAGCGTATCATTACAGAAATGCGCTTTTCTGATTACTTGCCGGTTGGGCTTTAACTGGGGGTAGGCATTATTGGAATAAATGAGATCAATTTTGTACGATCCCTACAAGTCATTCCTATTCCAGCCCATTGGAACAATCCTGCTATGTAGATACAGCTCGACTCAAAGGAGGATAGACTGGATTACCAGGATAAAAATATCTGCAGACCAGTCATGCTTGTCTAAGACTTCCCTTCTCCTGCCTCGGGTTAGAGAATCTTCAAACTCCTCCACATCCAGCCCAGGTAAATTGGCACCCAGCCGTGAGCTCACGTACCCCAGGCTCAGGCTGAGCTCAGGTTTGCTCTTTTGCTCTTCAAACCAAGAGGGTCTTGTTCTGCTCTTCTCTGCTCCTCGCATCTCCCTGAGCAGGTCCTTGGTGGTAGTCAGGATGGGTGCTGGTTCATCTCTGGGTGATGTGTTGGGGCTCAGAGACTGAAAACAGCTTCACCTTTGCCGAGGAATACCATTAGACCCCCGGAGCAGTTGTACTGGTTGTACAAAATGTTTCCTCACTGTTGGCCTTTAAAATAGAGGTTGTCCATACATTTTTAATAGTTCCCTGTAATAGTTTTCTTGTCATTGTGCATGAGCAATGGGTGTTTTGATCCCTTCAGAGATGCAGATGCCAAAGTTGGCATTTGACCTATGCTGGTTTCAGCAAGTAGTCTCCGAGACCTGGCTGCGTGCGGGTGTCCCACCGTCCCCTCGCTCTGTCACTCGAGGTAAGTCGCAGCAGCCCAGTGTGATTTGCTGGAGGCAATCTTGCACTTGCCCCGTTCTTTCCCCATCCCAGCCTGTCTGCACATGGCTTTGGCGAGGATGGAGACGGGAGCGGATGTGGCAGCAGGGGCTCTGGGAAGTGTCTCAGAGCAGATCCGCAGAGACGGTGCTGGCTCACATTTGGGTTTTGCTGAGACGCCCACAGATGAAGAGACTTGAACCAGGATGCCTTTAGTTAGGGCCATGACGCAGCAGCATGCTTGGATGCCTGATTCATTTTAAACACAGGCATCATCCCTACCAATGCCGACAGTCGTATTTCTGTGGGTAGGGCGGCAGTGGCAGGAGCCCCAGTCGTGGGCTGAGCCCCGGAATGTGCAAACCGTGGTACAAACACAACCGTCCCTGATGGAAAGACCTTAAATTACACCCATTGCTTAATGCTGAATAGGTGCTTCGGTGCCTGCCTAAGTCAGAGCTTCATTTACCCTCTCCTAGCCTGAAAAATGAGAGAAGGGAATATCTTAATCAGATGGCAGCCAACCTTCAAAATCAGGTCAGCCTAGCTATCATTTCCCTCCCCTCCTTACACCCTCAGCTCTTTTTCTCACGATGAGCCCAGCCAACCTTCTTGCATCATTCCTTCGGCAGAGCCAGATGGGCGCTGCGCGGGGAGCCGCGGGGATGCGGCATCGCTCGGCTGAAAAAGATGCCAACGTGGCACAACCGCCCGAGTGGGCAGGCACCAGCGGGGCCATCCGGAGCGGGGAGCTCCCGCGGTACTTCCCAGCTTCAAGATGCCCTCACCTGCAGCTGGGTTTGTTGCGGCAGATGCTGTGTAAACAGTAGGGCTGTTTGGATAATGACGTTTTTACTAGCTGGGAGTAAAGTTTGCACTTAGGCAATCAGTAAGTGACACTTGCGTACATGAAGAAATGATAATGTGCACCTCGGCAGAAGCGTTTCTCGTAGGCAGATGTGCTTCTGCTCAACTAAGAGCCTCTCCTTGTGCCACGGCGGGTGCCGTCCCAGCCTCTCAAGGAGGCCATTGTGAGTGATGCATTTTAGCCTTGACTGCAACCCTTATTTGCATGTGTGATTGTTAAATTATTCTCTGCAGTGCAGCAGAATAAATGTTTATGGAACCAATTTGCTCTATTTTAGAGCACGGGGGTCATCGTACTGTGAGATGCTGTTGATTAACTAGTAAATAATGCATAGGTTGATTACCCTTTAGCTTTGTTGACTGTGTAGAGAAAGGTCAGCGTTCGGCATTGGGATGCGAGCGCGGCTGCCTTGCTGCTGGGGAAGCGACACCTTCTTAATGAACCCCTTCTCGTTTGACAGGTGCAAAACATGTCCCAGTCGATAGAGGTGTTGGACAGGCGGACTCAAAGAGACCTACAGTACGTTGAGAAGATGGAAAACCAGATGAGGGGACTGGAATCAAAATTTAAACAAGTGGAAGAAAGCCACAAGCAGCACCTGGCAAGGCAGTTTAAGGTATGTCTGCTTTCCAAACTGCTAACGAAGCTGCGGCCAGGGGTTTAGCGGGGTGTGCACGGGACTGTGGCCCCGGTCGCCATCAGCTCACGTAGCTGTTGGTTGGTCATAGACGGCGCTGGCAGCCGCCCACCCGTGCAGCTCCCGCCTGTCCAAAGCACGGCCAGATCCAGGTTGCGGCATCGCATTCTCAGCCACAGTACTTTTTTCTATAGGGTAAAAGCATAAATCTCCGCGTTCCCGTACCCACGCACCACCTGGGTGCCCCAAACAGGGCAGCGTAGGATTGCTCCCTGAGAGAGGGTCTGCAGGGAGACCCCGGAGCAGCTGAGGTCAGGACGAGCTGGGTCCCCCTCCATGGCCAGGCAGCCCTTCCCCACGCCGTGCCCGGGACACAATTTTCTTGGGAAGATCCAGGAGCTGGGGCTCCGTTACCGTTTCTGCAGCCCGTGGCAGACGGCAATGGGCTGTCACCAAATCCCTCCTTGGGGTGGTTGTAGCAACAGGGCAATCGATCAAACAAATAACCCCCCCAAAACCCCCCAAAAGTATGACTATTGCAGCTGTCCTTGGGCGGGCAAACTGCACGTCTCCAGGATGGGCAAATGTTCAATTTTGAAGCGATGATGTTGGCAGCAGAGCCAGCACCTTCTGATGGATTATATGTGTTTTGTCCTGGCGTCGTATGAATGAGAAGGTATCAGCCTTTTAAATGAAGCTGTCATTGCGAGCTGGGGTCAAACTTTCAGGAACTTGATTGAGAACGAATGAAATTGCCTAAAAGAGGCTGTCAGCAATATTTGGAATGTTAAATTTTAGTAATGGTTTGGATTAATAGATAGAAAAAACAAGTCGAGAAGATTTCTAGTGAAATATGGGGACATTTCTGATCAGGCACCCAGCTGATTCCCATCCTCATTTCCTGGCAGCTGCCCAGCTGGCTGGTGTTTGAAAGCAGAATTTTTTCAATTGGTATATGTGAAATACTGAAATACCAAGATTACATCATAAAAAGTTGGGAAGAAGATTCTTAAAACTTTTCACCAACTCCACCTCTTCCACTCCCCATCTTCAGTTACCGCAGGACCCTAAATTTAGCTCCGCAGTCTGGATGTAAGGACCATCTTTCTGATTTAAGCATGAGTTTCTTCTTTATTTTTCTTTTTTGTTTTTTTTTCTCCCCCTCCATTCTGATGAGTTTAACCCCCCCCCACTGCCTGCCAGGGAGCTTGCACCAGAAAGTGCGAGTAAAGAAGAAAATACATATACTGCCCACATGCAAACCGCAGGAGGGAAAGCCTCTTGACTTAAATAGGAGGGGATGGGAAGGAAAGAAGTGAGGCTGAGGACCAATTTCTGATCCGTTCACCCCCGAGCCGCTGCAGCAGCCAGCCAGCTGTCCCAGCCCTGAGCGCTGGGAACTTGGCCACTGTGCAATAGCTTAAGCAGCGCCAGGTATACTGTGTACACTAACATGCTTCATTAACGGGTAGGTGCATGCATATTTATGTCTACTCATTAGCTGCTGGAGCAAAGCATCCTTAACAAAATGCTGCACACCGTGCCTTTAAACGAGGCCTTCATTTAATTTAAAAAAAAAAAGTCTTCGTTTCTGCAAAATAAATTTGATAATGACTTTGATTTTTATGTTCTTTATAGCATGCCTAAAAACAGTAAGGGATTTTTGTCTAATTTGCTGCCAAAGCACCATTTTAAATAACAGCCACAGCATTTTGTTTTTGCTAATGCCAGCATTAAAATGTGAGTGGTTTGAAGCTCGTGGGGTTTTTTTCTCTTTGGTTCCGTAAGAGTATTTGTCTATGAATGGCTATCTATATAAGGCAGGTTAGTGAGCTAGATCCTCAACAGTATTTCATTTTCTTGCTTACAGGGCTAACTTAAAAGCAAGTTTTTTCAATGCTGCAGTGACTGAAGAAGCAGTTCACTCCCATGTAACCATGAAAAGAGGGCCACAGAGCATTTTGCACCATGCATTTATTTTTTTGATTATTTTCCAAATTAGCACCATATCTCACTAAGGAACCTTGAACCACACAACCGAGATCTTCCTTTGCATGCAATTGTAGATGCATTTCATGAATAGTTTGAAACCCTTGTCAATGCATATATATATTATTTTATTTTATTTTTTGGAAAGAAAAAAAAAAAGAACTCTTTGTGTATGTGATCTGAAGCATGTAACCCTAAGATGTTGCATTCTAAAAATGACAAATAAAGGCCTTTCCCAAATATTTTGGTGTTCTGCAGCCTGTTTAATATGTTCTTTCCAATACATCATTTGGACCAAAATAATAATTAAAATAATTTTAGTGATAATAATTGTGGGATATGAACATTGCACTCACGTAGGAAGCAACCAGGTCAAGGCAGAGTGTTGCAGATTTTTGCACGCATAGCACTGAACCAAGCTTATTTTAACCTTGCAGGCAATAAAAGCGAAAATGGAGGAACTTAGGCCTTTGATACCAGTGTTGGAAGAGTACAAAGCCGATGCAAAATTGGTATTGCAGTTTAAAGAGGAGGTCCAGAATCTGACGTCAGTTCTAAACGAACTCCAGGAAGAGATTGGCGCCTATGACTACGAAGAGCTTCAGAACAGAGTGTCAAATCTTGAAGAAAGGCTTCGTGCATGCATGCAAAAATTAGGTAGGCTCAGAACAACATGGTGGCACTGGCTAAACACCATCGATGTTAAACCACGCATCCCGTCTGGAGGCAGAGATGCTAGACTGGACATCTCCTTGTGCCTGGCCTGGCTGTAAGAGATGAGCTCGCACAGCCAGCTTTGATCCTGTAAATATTTATGCTATAAGTAGCATTAATCTTGGGAGTAGTCCTGCTGAGGATTACTTGCATGACCAATGTTGCTCATGGCGTAAGTGCTTCAGGATCGGGCCCTTACCTAGGCATGTGACTTTTTGCAGCGTTTGCATAAGCGGACGGTGAAATGCGGTAAATGCGTGGCCTATTGCACGTGACGCTTATGCAAAGCAAACACATGCACCCGTTTTGCTTATGCATCAATGTCCAACCTTTTCGCTAACCGGACCTGGCACCTCAGCAAAGGTCTCTGCGCGCCGCTTTAAGTAGCGCGTGTGCGTGTGTGCAGGCTGTGACTCGGTTTCCCTTTTTCCTTTCCTTTTGCATCTTGCAAATCCCTGTTGAGAAGAGCATGATGTAGCTGGTGCGGGTTCGTGTGTTGGTCCGGACTATGCCATGCGCAGGATATAAATCCTGCCCGTCTCTCCCGTTCCCCGAGGGAGCAGGGAGCCCCTTCCATCAGGCCAAGTGACCAGCAATGCTAAAACGTGGGAGATTCATCTGTAATCTCATTCAGAGAGTATTAATTGACGGAAGCCTGTGGGTCTGTTGGGGGGAGACACAGCTGTAGCTAAACCCAGTGCCTGACCCCAAACAGAGGGTGGAGAAGGGGGGAAGAAGGGCACTGCCTTCCGCAGCTGCAGGAAATCTCCCCACCGTTTGCTGGCCTAGCTCTGACTTGATTTAATTTCTACTTACATTATTGACTTTCTTGTTAAGCAATTTAGATAATCTAAACACATTAACTGCTCTGCAGTCTATTTTGGTAGCACATATGAAATCACACTCTCAGGTAACTTCATGGAAGATCAGATCTCTTCTGAGCACTTTATATCCTTGGCAAGGTAACGCTTTGTTTCTCTCTTGTCTCTGCTGGTGGGGTTGCTTTTGCTTGTTTCTAGATGCCTCCACACTTCTGTAAGCAGCCGCTTCCCCTGTATTTCCCCCTGCTTTTCCATCCTGTCCCCTCATACCTTGTAGGTCCCTTATAAGCTACCTCTCACTCGAAATCTCGGGGAGGAAAGCGAATTTCCATGTAAGCCTGGATGCTCAGAGGTATTTGAACCACGAGCGTGCAGCGAGTCGTGCACCAAGATACCCCCGGGGAGCTGCCCGGGCAGCAGGTATAACCCCCCCGGCCAAGTGAGAGGGCAGAGCCTGATTTCTCAGTTGTTAACAAGCGCTGATGTGCCCGGGTTTGGTTCCGGGGCAGAACAGGCTGAGGCGAGTCGTGCCGTTGCTTTCTGCACCGTGTCTGCGGTCCCTCTCC
This sequence comes from Gavia stellata, assembly GCF_030936135.1. Classification (NCBI taxonomy): domain Eukaryota; kingdom Metazoa; phylum Chordata; class Aves; order Gaviiformes; family Gaviidae; genus Gavia; species Gavia stellata. Next base: position 10,011,607 of record NC_082617.1, read on the forward strand.
TCGCCCCGTGATGGTCACGGGGAAGGCAGCAGGGTTGGGGGATGGCAGGGAGGTCCGGACCTTGTCCTCACGCGCTTGGATTTCACCCTGAAAGCTTAATGGGGGCAGAAATGATTAAGGTTGTAATGACTTGGTGCTTTCTGTGTTAGCGGTACCTAATACCTGGAGCTGTATCACGTGGGGACCATACAAACATCTCAGGAATGACGCTCCTGCAGGGGGTAGGATAAGAAAGGCTGAAGAAGAGGCACAGGAGAGTCTGGTTGACCCAGGTCATGGAGCAAACCCCCCCGGCAGCTCCACACCACCAGCACAGGGCAGCTCTGCCCTACGAACAGCTTTTCTCATTCCTCCCCTGCCACAGGCAGAGGTGGGTGTGATGAGAGCAGACAGTGCCCAAGGAGGGATCCACTTGCTGCACCCGTAGCCTTCAGCCCATCTCTTGAAGATGAGGAGGAGCTGCGGGTGAGGGGGAGAGGGAACAGCAGCAGGACCAGGGATTTGAGTCTGGGCGGTAGAAGTACTTTCCCGGGATAGTTCTCTAAACAAAACCATCCTGGACCCCGCAGCCCCTCTCCAGCTGGCCTCGGTGGAGCTGCCCAGCCCAGGCTGACTCCACCAGAGCCAGGGAAGCTGTGATGATCCTCCCACAGACCCTGGGCAGACTTTAAGAAGTAGCTGCAAAACCATTCAGGACTCCAAAAAGAGTTTGTTCTTAGACCGTTAGCCCCTTCTGCTCTGAGCCGTGTCCTGGCTCATTACAGCCCCTCATGCTCAGGTCCTCCAGCTGGGACAGCCACCCAAGGCAGTAGCCCAGGTAAGACCGACTTGAGGCAGCTAGGATGGTGAGCTCTTGCAGGCAACGTTTTCTAGAAACTTTCGGGGGGCTTTTGGAATCTTTTTGAGGCTTTATTTGGGCATTTTGGCTGGGTCCCTTCTTTCTCCTCTTGCTCTCTCTATGACCGTGGGGTCAGGGCAGCTTTTCTGCCTTAGGGTGTTGCAGCACCCCTGGGTGCTCGCGGAGACGGATGCTGAGTCTCGCAAGGGTTCGCCCAGGAGGGTGATTTGTTTGGTCACTTAACAGCAAGCAGCACAGATTGAATTTCCAATGTTGTTTATCGCTCCGGAGTGGAAACCAGTGAAAATGGTAGTTAATTGAGTTAAATTCAGATAACAACCTTACAGACACTTTGCTGGTGCACGATGAGACACTGTTTGCTGAGGATTGCTGTTTGCTGCAAATTCCCTGCTCAGAGGAATTCACTGACGTTTCAAGTAGCACGTTTTAGCTTAGATTTGCTCCTGCACGGGCCAGCAATGCTGCTCACCTGGTGCGTGTTCACCTGCTAGAGCTCAGGATACAGCAGAGCAGTCTCAGGGAGCTGCTGCAATAAGCACAGGACAGGGGAAGGGGAGGGGATGTGCCGTGTTCCCGTACAGTTTGCCTCTCCCCATCCTCTGGGAAGCACTGATGCTTGACAGGGCAGCAGCATTTTCCTTAGACAAGGTCCTGTTTTGCGTTTTCCTGAGCATTATTGATGGATCAATAGTGAAAACTCTTCCTGACCCTGGCATGTGTGTGAAGGGGAAAAAAAAAAAATCAATAACGGCACGTTCAATCTGTTACTCTGTTTACACTCTTAAAGATCACTATTTATACAGGGATTTTAACGTTTCCATTAGTGTTCCTAAGAGCAGCCTTGGAGGAGTGGAGAGGTTGTCACTCCTTGATTCGAGGGGGAATTTAACTCTGCTGCGCTCCGCAGGTTCACGTTTGCTTGATAGCACGAGCTTTCCCTGACTCCTGCTAAAAACCCCAGCCCACAATCCCAGTGCAGAGACGGGACAGAGCCCTGCCAGCCTGTCCCAGATGTTTTTGGGATGGGGGGCTCCCAGCTGGGCAACAGAGGCCAGGGCAGGACACAACCCAACCGCTGCAGCCCCATCCCTGCTGCGGAGGGCTGGGACCGGGATTGGGGGGGATCAGACCTCGGCTTCGTGGGAAGCCCCAGCAGGGAAGGCGCTCGGCTGTAGCAGCAGCAGCCCAAGCAGAACCGCGGAGTCCAGAAGGAGACGGCGCTGGTGTCGGCGCGGTGGCTGCGTTGGCGGATAAATTGCTGCTGAGCTGCTAAACGTTGCTTGTGGGCTGGATCTTAGGAGAAATATGGAGCGGGGGTGTTAGTATCCTGGGAGGATGGTAGCGCTCGTTGTAACTGGCGGGAAGAAAGCGTGTCTTCTCCTGCTGGAAAATTCCTCGTGCGGCTAGAGGAAGGGGCTGTGCGCGTGGTGTTTCGTTGCTGCTCTGCTGAGCTGCAGGAGGGCAGGTCGGAGGCGGTTGGCTGGGTCAGCCTGGAGGGTCACTTGGGAAGAGGCTGATTTGTGCTGTTTTCCAGGAACTGGGACACACAGGTCCCCATGGGTCTGGGGACCTGAAAAGTGCTGGGGAAACCGGAGTGAGAATAGATCCTCGGTGCATGCCCCAAAAGCTGCTGCTCACAGACTTCCCCTGTGTCGTGGACTCATAGATGAGCACCAGGTTATGCTTTCCTGTTGCACATTCATCCCTGAGTGACTTGAAATGCCTGTAGCATCCCATGCTCCTGCCATCCCAACGGGAGAGCAGGTATGCTGCAAAAGGCTCAGCACCCATGGGTGCTGGGCTGCTCAGGGCAGGAGGGCTTTGCTGCACCGTCAAGCAGCAGCTTTAAGGCAATTGCAGCCAGGGCTTAAAAACTCCCTTGTGCGAGTCAGCAGAGTCTGGTAGAGGAAGGACTTGGATGTTGGGTGTCTGGGGCTCTCGCCCCAGCTCTGCTCCCAGCCCACCGCCCCATGCTCAGCTCCTCGCCCGCAGAGGAGAGCACCGCTGAGACTGGCAGGTGCTGCTGGTGGGTGCTTCGAGGCTGGGCAAGCTGCTGCCTTGTGCCAGAGCATGGGGAGACGCAGGAATCCTGTCTTGTGAGCTACCACTCTGATTCATGCTGCGACATGTCCGTGGGAAGCAATAGAAGAGAGAGTCCCCTCTGCACTCAGTAAAGTAATCTTCCTGCTTTTAATGATTGCTGGCCCCATAGAAGGGGGAAAAAAGCTGATGGTGTTAGGAGTGTGGTGTGCATCTCAGCAGGAACGGACGGGTGAGTGAGGAACACAGAGGCCATAGTTGTCCATCCTGGGTGATAAGCCCATGAGAGCTGCAGGGAGCTAGCCAGCTAGGGGCCTTAAAGCGCTGGGTTCCAGGATCCACTTGAAACCTTCCCCCTAGCATCTGGGTGCCTATGATAGCTTTACACCAAGAAAGAAAATACCTTGCCCTGCGTAAGAGCAACCCTCTTGCATTGCTGAAGAGCTGTTGTGAATGTGCCTCCAGCTGAACGTGTATGAGATGTAGCCTCACTACTTGCAAACAACAGTAGTTTACCCTTATCAGCTGCTGCTGCTTTTTTTTTTTTTACTTTTTTTTTTTTTTTTTAATCTATGAGCTTTTATACAACCTTTTTCTCCAGGGAAATGGAAGGAAGGAGATAAAGTGACAGCAATGTAGGGCTGCGATAATGGAAAGCAGTGTTGAGCAGATCTGTGATTAGAGGAAGGCTGGTCCTCTGCAAGAGGAATTTGCAGACATTAAGCATTTATTATTTTAACCCGTTGCATCCCTTTGTCAATACCTTGCTCTCCTCCTGAGCTGACAGGTTTTGAATGCATCAGACAGGCAGGAGGACAAATTCCCATACATTGTGTCTCAGTGAGGCCAAGAAAGCTCTCGGCTTTTTGGTGGGATCTCTTTCTATCTGGCTGGTGCCTGAAGGCTGTGGGAAGACTGATGGTCCCCTTGGCCATGTCATGCTGGTGCATATCAAGAATATCTTCATCTATATTACTCCCTGGGCTAAGGTGACCCCTTTGCCCGCAGCTCAGAGCTGAGGTAGGTGGATGTGTCCCGTGGCCATAATTGTGAATATAAAGGGGCAGATGAGGATGAGCTAAGGAGAGAGGCAGCTAAGCGATTTGCAGGGTGCATGTACTGGAAACATTCAAGGTCAGGTTGGATGGGGCTTTGAGCAACCTGATCTAATTGAAGATGTCTCTGCTCATTGCAGCGGGGTTGGACTAGATGACCTTTAACGGTCCCTTCTAACCCAAATCCTTCTATGATGCTATGATTCTACTTGGTAATTTTGAGCAGAAGGACATTATCCTGAGCTGGCGGAGCTCAATATGTGTTTCAGCAGCACCTACACAAGTTCCCACCTGTGGCCTCGGCCCTGGGTACCCCCCGCTGAGCAGCGGGACCATCCGTACCCCAGTGTAGCTGCAGCTCAGCCTGCAAACCCAGCACCCGGAGCAGCCGCTCTGTCCCAGCACCGCCACCTTCCCCTTCCCTGGCCTGCCAGCGGCTTCCACGCCAAAAAGGAGAAGTCAGGAAACACCTTCTGAAGTTCAGGTTGCGTCCGTCTCCCTGGTGCTGCTGACCTTAGCTTGCCTTGCTCAGGAGGTGCTGTCGCAGGTCCGCTGAATGTGTCCGGGTTTTAAATGAGTGCTGCCGTAGCGACAGACCATCCAACACCAGCCCCCAGTCCCTCCCGCGGCATCTTTGGCTCATCACCTGTCGTTCCTTAGTGCGCATATGCCAAAATGTTGGTGTTGCAAGAAACCAGAATGGCAGCTTTGCTGAAATTTGGGGATATCATTGGAAATAGGAACTCAGCGTGTGGCTGCACCTTCGATGCTGAGGCTGTAGCATTGCAAGCATCCATTCACAGGGGTCCCTGGAGGGATGCTGGGTTCAGTGTCAGGGGACAGAACGATGGAAGCGAAACAAGCTGCCACGGGCAGCCGGCATGGCACGGAGAGGTGCAGCTGCTTCACCTCATATTTAGGGCTTAAAAACACAGCAGGGCACTTAGCTGGGCTTGCAAATGTGCTGACGTGCCCACTGAATTCAATGGCATGAAATCAACAGTGTGGAACACCTAAATATGCTTCAAAACCTGGCTTGGAACGCTGTGCGGGTGCACATCTCCGTTGTGGTGGTGCTGAGTCTGGGCAGGATTCCTGGGGCAGCTCCCGAGGGGCCCTTGGGACACCCCACCTCCTGCCTTCCATCCTGCTGCGTTTGGGTTCCTCTCCTGGAGCTGGCGAAGCCCAGCCTGGCCGAGGAGACGGGAGGAGGCTGGTGAATTCATTACTGTCTCCTAAGTGTGCAGACGTGATAGGGAACAGAGAAGGTGGCTGGTGGAAGCCGGTAAATGGTCTTTGCAGGGAAGAGATTTATATTGCATATAATTTCCCACCTTTTTTTTTTTTCCGTCTTTGCATAACCTGTAACAAATGCGTGGTTCCAGCAGGGCTGGAATAGACACGTCTGTCTTTTTATCTTGGCTGCACCCACTCTATTATAGCAGAAATGAGCAAAGCTATTCAGCTAATTTCTCCACCTGGCTGCGTGACCCTGGCTAACTCTTCTCATTTTCTGTTCTGCGACATTAGCAGCACGGCGAGTTCAGGAAAGCTTCTTTTCTTGGGGGCAGTGTGATAAGGACAATTGTCATTAAGAGGCATGAAACAAACAAAAGCGTCCAACAGGTCTTCTTGGCCTAATTACCTCTAATTAAATAAAAACAGAGCTGCCCATCAGCGGGGGAGAGCAGTGGGCAGAGCAGTGTGGGTGGTGGCCGGTGCTGGTGCCCCTCATCGGGGCTACGGGGCTGGCTGGCAAAGACCCACCGCCAAGCGAGCCGCAGTGGTGGTCTGACGTGGTGCTCACCAGCCTTGCACTCTTTTTCAGCTTGTGGCAAGCTGACGGGAATAAGTGACCCAATCACAATTAAAACCTCGGGGTCCAGGTTCGGATCGTGGATGACGGACCCTCTCGCTCCCGAGGGAGAGAACAAGGTAAGATCGCCATAGCTTCATCCCTGTGTTCCCACCTCCATCAACGTGGCTGAGATCATTGAAAACTCATTGCATCCAAGCACCGAAGCCCGGGTTGTGCCCTGTGAAACCTGTGGAAGGTCCTAATTCATCTCACGGGGCTCTGCTGGCCTCCTCTGCAGTGGGAGGGGGCTGAGGATCCTGAAGGAAGGGAGGATGAGGAGGGGGCTGAGCAGCCCCACACAGTGGTTCCTTCCCAGGGCAGGTGAACCTCACTGCAGTGATGAGTGTGCATGGTCTCAGAAGTGTCACCGCGAGGTCTGTGCTCTCCGTGGGAGGGAAAAATCAAATACTGGGTTTCTTATCTGGGTTTGGCAGCCAGGAGGGAGCTGGGGCCAAGCAGAGGGACCCGTGGTCCTGGTCCCCGCTGCTCTTCTGCTGCCAGCGCCTCCGATAATGTCATCTGACTGCCTTTGTCCTCCATCCTCCACCTTCATTGTTGTGAGGAATTAACTGACTGCAGCCAGAGAGAGATTTGTTTTGGTCTTTTTTTTTTCCATTCAGACCATTCAATTTTGATCCCAAGGAGGTAGGAGGCCAATAACTGGCTGAAAATCAATCCAGGCTTCCCATGACTGATGGAATGGAAAATATCTCGAGTGTTTGCTGAGGATTTGCAGGCAGCAAAACAAAACAAAAACCACAGAGCTTGGCTGCATGGCAATTCCCTCCTGCACGCAGCATCCTTCATCAAAGGATGAAGGCACCAGCAAGGGCTGTATCGAGGCAGCTATTTTGAGAGCTCTGCCCTGTGATCGGCTCTCTGTAGGTAAGAGAGGACGAGGGATGCTCTGGAGAAGCCGCCCCTGGGGATGGCTCCATTTGCCCGTGGATGAAGCAGCGGTGACTTGAGATCTCGGGCTCGTTCCTTCCAGCAGCCAGCTGGTTGGCACTGGTTCCCCAGTACACCTCCGTATTTTACAGTTATTACATAAAACTTCACCTATAGCCCCAATAAGATCCTGATTAGAAGTGGAATGGAAGGCTTTACCCACATTACATCTTGTTTTGCTCAAGAGAGGGGACAGATTTGTCCCCTTCGGGCTGTTTGCTGCATCCCTCGGCACTAACGTGATCTATACATCTGTGCAGGGAGACTCAGGCCTGTTGCAGCTGAAGCTGGTTGATCAAATGCTAAAGATCTTCGCATGTCTTCAGAGAGTTTTGTCTCAAACCAGGTTTTTTTAAATTTTTTTTTTTACCCGTGCCTTTTTCTGCAGTGTATTTTTGTCGTGAGAGTAGACAAGCAGTTTTCTCTGGGCTGTAGCTCAAGCTTCACAAGCATGTATGTCTATATAATATATAAATCTACTGTGAATTTTATTAGAAACATACAATTAAGTGAACTTCGTTGGCTGCCCAGCAGAGTGGGAAACTGGGCATGGGGAGAGATGGGCAGTTTATCATATCCATCTTATGTCGCCAAGCCCCGGGAGGTGTTTGATGGTTCATATGGTCATTTATTCGTGTCATGAAATCGTTGAACACAACTGGGGAAAATCGCGAGACCCACAGGAGCAGCCCGGCGGCGAGGCAGCAGGTGGATGCTGAGCGCCGGGATTGATGTGTATTGGCAGGAGAAGGTTGCTCAAAGCCAGCCGGTGCGATGAGACGTTGCTATCCATCAATTTTTGCTTCTCCAAAGCATGAAATGCTGCCACCTTGCAGCCCCAGCGTGATGATATGGGCTTCTGCTCTTCTGGGCTTCTCTTTGTCTCTCTAAAAACTGAGCACAATGCATTGGCATGCATAGTTTTTTAATACCAAATAATGAAATGGGAGCAGCAGAGAGACAATCAGTTTTCTGGGGGGTTTTTTTGTGATTTCCCAAGCTGGTTTAGTTGAAGGCAGGCATTTCATTAAGTGAGGAACGCTCTCCAGCGCCACGTCTGACAGCAGAAGCTCTCCCAGGCTGCAGGCACCTCTCCGCCGTGGGCTCAGGGACACGCGTGGTTTTTCTCTGGTGCTTTTGCAGCCATCCTCAAGCCCACGGTGGAGGTGTGAAATTCAAAGCCATTTGCCACACGTTCATTCCCCACCCCCGCAGTGTTTCCAGGGAGGTAATGATGGAGGGATGAAGTTCCCTACCAAGTTTTTGCAGACCCCGCTTGGCCTTTCAAATACATCAACCAAAAGCAGTTTACATGCACATACCGTGTGTAAATGTTTGTCTGCTCTTCGACGGGACCCTGGAGACAGCCATATTGCAGAGACGACACCAGCAAAGGAAGTTTGCACTACAATGTTACCCAAATCTGCATCCTTAAAGGCTTCCCTCTTGCTATTTTGATTTACTTTTTCTCCTTCCTAAAGAGTTTCTACAGAAAGCAGTTATCTTATTTTTAGGCAGCAACTGCATACAGAATGTCATTCACTGGCTGGATATTTCTTCTTGATATTAACTGCACAGCTTTGTCATTTGCCTTGGAATTGGTTTCGTATGACAAAAGCTTTTTTTTTAAGGAGTCTAGACAGTGTCCCTAGTGAACTGGCACTTAAATGATGATCTAAAATCTATTGATACAAAGATTTTGATGTCTTTGTCTCTTATATTTTAGTGGCCTTGGTTTCAGCTTTTGATGCAGGATTGTAGGATTTTTAAACCAATACGGGCTTTGCCTGAATTTCCTTGACAATGAGCGATTGCACCCATCGCTTCTGCATGCCAAATTGATGGAGTTCTGCACAGCAGCTGGTATCATTTACTGAGTGCTACCATGACAGGGCTTACGGGAAGCAAAAGCGGCATCAACATAATATGCTGGGTTTAGCCAGAGAAAAGATGTTAATTGCCCTCTGGAAGGACGGTGTCCGTCACCCAGCCTAAACTCCCAGGTTCCCAGGGGAGATACCAGGTTACCCCCCGGGAAAGCTTTGCTATTCAGTTGGTTTCTTGGCTGATTTGGGGTTCCAAAAGTTGGGTTTATTTCTGGATGTACGTGACAGGCGTTGGACGTGTCGTTTTCCAGCGGGTTGGATTCCTTGCTCTGGATTTCGCTTCCAGCTCAGTTTCTAGAGTGATATGCAAAGGGCTCAGCCAGGTCTCTGCTGTTTTCTAACCCCATGTGTTTCTATTGCTCACCCAGGTCTGGTACATGGACAGCTACCACAACAACCGCTTCGTCCGTGAATATAAATCCATGGCAGATTTCATGAATACTGACAATTTTACCTCCCACCGTCTCCCTCACCCGTGGTCGGGCACTGGTCAAGTGGTCTACAATGGCTCTATCTATTTCAATAAATACCAAAGCCACATAATTATCAGGTTTGATTTGAAAACAGAGACCATTCTCAAGACTCGCAGCCTGGATTATGCCGGCTACAACAACATGTACCACTACGCCTGGGGTGGCCACTCGGACATTGACCTCATGGTGGACGAGAATGGGCTGTGGGCTGTCTACGCCACCAACCAAAACGCGGGCAACATCGTCATCAGCAAGTTGGACCCCAACACCCTGCAGAGCCTCCAGACCTGGAACACCAGCTACCCGAAACGCAGCGCCGGGGAGGCCTTCATCATCTGCGGCACGCTCTACGTCACCAACGGCTACTCGGGAGGTACCAAGGTGCACTACGCCTACCAGACCAATGCCTCCACCTACGAGTACATCGACATCCCCTTCCAAAACAAGTACTCGCATATTTCCATGTTGGACTACAACCCCAAGGATCGGGCCCTCTATGCCTGGAATAACGGGCATCAAATACTTTACAATGTCACCCTCTTCCACGTCATCAGGTCTGATGAGTTGTAGTCCATCCTTGTTTAGAAACTGATTTAGGGAAAAAAAAAAGGAAAAAAGGGAGAAATGAATTTAAAAAAAATACTAATATCAAGGAAACACACTTTAAGTAAGTAAATATATAAACAGCTGCCAAAATTAAGACCAACATCATGGAGGATTATTCAGCATAAATTTGACAGATCAGCATTACCTCTACATTTCTAGAAGTCTGGCCCTGTGTTATAGACTCATGAATAACCATGTACTTGCAGCTGGAACTGCACTTGAAGAACCACTTAAGTTTTGGGTTTTGTTTTGTTTCTGTTCCGATAGCAAACCTATAGTACATACTAAAGAAGTAAGGCAATGACTGTTGAAAGTTTATCCTTGGGAGACTCTCTCTCTTCTGTATGTGGGTTGCATGGACATTTTTCCGACATCACGGTCAGCTGTGATGGATGTGTGATTTGTATTTCTAAGCAGAAAAAGCTGACCCGTGAGGAGCTCTCGCTGTCTGAACAAGACCTATCACAGGTTAGTTTTCTTCGCCTTCCATTGCAGCTACTGTCTCTCAACTGTGTTCTTGTCACTTAGATTAACTGTGCTGAGACCCGAAGTAGCTCATGGATCTGTGTCTTAGTAACTATTAAACACGATGGTTTAAGTATGTATTATGAACAAGTTGTTGTACCCATATTGTTTGAACTTATGTATTCAGCAAATATATTGTATAATGTATGTCTGTTATTTACCAGAGGTGGCAAAACTTTGTATGTCCAGTTTATGCAATGAATGTTGTAAATGCAATGATGTAGTTTGGATTAATAAATGATGGTTTTGTTTCTAAAAAGAAAAAGAAGATCAGTGTTCACCCTTATACACAGATAACCAATTTCATGTTGATAATTACAAGAATATTCTCTTACTGTTATACTATCTACATAGCATTATGGTGGTTGGAAATAGCTTCTGTGGAAATTCTGTGGCATCAGATTCCCATAGGAAGCCCTGTTTATGGAAGTGTGAAGGTAATTAATTTTTTTTAAGAGGAAAACTTTGTACTATCCACAGTTATCTAAGGAACAATAAAAATATTAGAAGACTTCCCTGCTTTGTTTATTGTCTTCTATGTACAAGTGACCAAGTGTAGGGGAGGCGTAACAGGAATTATTGTGGGGTTTTTGGGTAATGGTTGAGCAGCCATCCTCACAGAATCACTAAGGTTGGAAAAGACCTGTCAGATCATCAAGTCCAACCATAAGCCAGCACCACCATGCCCACTAAACCATGTACCACAGTGCCTCGTCCACACGTTCCTTGACTTCCCTTACATCTTGAATCAAGCATTCCTGACTTCCCTTACATCTTGAATCAAGCGTTCCTGACTTCCCTTGCATCTTGAATCAAGCGTTACCTGATGGGTCGCTGCAGCTGGGAGCCGGAGGGGCCGGCAGCAAGGAGCCAGAGGCCAAGAAGCTGGAGGGTTTGCCTCTCTGCTCTGTAGGGCTCCCGCAGCGGGATTGCCTTCCTGTTTGCGTTTGGAGCTTCAAGGAGATAAAATCCTCCCTCTGCTCCCATGGCCGCTCTCCGCTGCGAGGGGAAGCGAAGGCGGCTGCAGTGAGGCTGTGTTGCTGCCTGCTAATGCGGGCAGGGGCTCCGGCTGCCCGCCGTGCTGTGCTCAGCCTCCTCGCCATCCTGGGGCTGGCAGCAGAGCGGGGTCAGGGGGTGACAGCGTTTGATATCAGTGCTACAACAGGAGAAAATTGTGTCGTCTTGTCGCGTTCAATAGAGTTGGAGACGCAGTGCCTCGGATTGCCTGGTGCAATTGGATCATTTTCCTTCTCAGATGCTTAGAGTGCTTCTCATCCTGGATTTGCTGTAGTCTTATTATGCTAGTAAAAATCTCCTTCTGTTTAACGCAGCTAGCACTGCGATGCTTATTATAGTGAGCAACTGTTACTGCTGGGGCCCGAGCACTCAACACAATCATTCCTCTTGTTTTTGCCAAACCAGGGGGCTCACGGCGTTGCAGGATGCTGCAGTACCGCAGCACACACCTTGAAATGATCCGAGGCACTTTTCCAGCTGAACGCTCCTAAAGCTCTTCATATTTTGAAGCTTAGGACGCTGGATGCTAACATGCTCTTCTCAACCACCTTTAAGAAATCCTGCACTTCCCCACTCTCCCCTTACACGCTTCCACCATGTGCTTTCCCCACGGCAGGGCTCATTTTACCAGGAACCCAGCACCACCAGCACCTTCATTCTCCCACCACTCTCAGGCGTGAGATGTGGGGTCCCACCTTGCCCTCCAGCCCCAAGGAGAGCGGTATTCAGCAATCCCCATGCCACAGCCAGCCCCGGGCGAAGGGACAGGACCCGTCCTGCCTTCGCTGCCCGCCCAAGCTGGATCTCGTGGGCAGCAGGGATGTCTGGTACCTGTGCACGCTGCAAAGGGCTTGCTCTGCTGTCCTTAGCCCCTTGTTGTCCTTTCCAAACAAAGCAGGTGACCGTGTTTAGCACCACCAGGCATGATGATTTTTCAGCCAAGTGGTATGTGAACAGCTATATTTGCTGATGAGGTTCAGCCCTTGAACTCGGCAGACGGATGCATTAGGGCCCTTGGAAGGAGCGCGGAGCACTGAGGTCAGGAAATTGAATATAAGCAATCGGTGACTGCTGCAAATTGCACGTATGGTTTTCAACCTCTCGGCCTTAGCAGAAGGTCCCTGCTCGGCTCTTCGGCAGGAGGAGAGGGGAAAGAAAAAGATGGTGTAGCGTGGTTTCCCAGAGCTGGATTAAACCGCAAGCAAGGAACAATCCTTCATGTGTAGATGTTTGAGCCAGTTACATGGGTCTGAGATACTGCCCTGTGTCAGCACTACTCCTCTTACTGAAACGCTGGCTGTATCCAGAATGGGGACAGCTCTCTGAAGACTCGTTTCTGTGCTACGCACCATATTTCCAGGGCTCTGAACCGCCAGGTTTGTGGAGATCGTCAATCTATAGCAGTGGTTTTCCCTCCAAGAAACTAAAAAAGGGGGCTGGAAACCCATGCTGTAATTGGCAGCAGTATTGATCTTCAATGCACAAGAGAAATCTGTTAAGCCAAAAAGCTGTAAGGCACCTGCAGTCATTTCTATTTAATTAATGCATTTCTTCAGTGCAAACTCATTTAAGGGGAGCACACTGTTTTTATAAGATTTAGAGCCAGATCCAGCGAGCGCTGCAATCAATGGGACGGACGCCGATGCCTACAACAGGGGCTGGGCTTTTTTTGCAGCCAACTGAACCTGCTCGCTGCACGGCTCCTCAAGTGCATCAGGGTGATTCTCTTGCACAGTCTTGCCCCGTAGTTTTGAATCATGGCTGTTGTCAGCTGTACGACACGCTGAATTGCTTTTCGGTGCAGATTATTTTCCCAGCAGCTGGGCTTTGCATACTCTGTTTCCTACCTGCCTGCACGCTAATCGCCCTGAGCACCAGACGGTTCTTCTCTAAGACCTCTGTAGATGTTCATGGAGATTGTCCCAGCCAATCTGTCCAGTTTTGGGAAGATGCTTCAGGTAGACCAGAGCACATGGCAGGGCACCACCCGAATCTGCCAGCGCTCCGGCCAGGCACGCTGCCACACGGAAGCACTGCCGTGCGCCAAATTACCCAAAGTCAGCTTTGTCATTAGGCAAGATTTGAGGACAAAAGAACACGTTTGCTTCAAAACATTGATCTGCAAAAGTAAATTGAATTACAGAAAGGCAAAATAATGCAGTTTGCTTTAGGGCACAGCTACATTTAGATTCTAATTTTCCTAGTGCAATGCGTTTAATACAAGACTCAACAGCACAAAATGTCCTTGAACACAACAGAGAAGCTTTTCTGTAACATGTACCCAAAGTTAATGAGATGAGAAAAGTGCTTTAAGGGGTGTACCTTTGTCCTATTTGCCTGTAGTGCAATATTCTATAAATGGATGCCATATGGTCATATACTTAATGGTATGTATTACTTTTCAAGTGGATGAGCCATTCAAAGACAAGTACGTCCCAGAGGATTGCTTTCTATAGCCTATGACTTAATTATTTGGTGCACGAGGCTTGCTGGTCCAAATTTAGTCATGGGAATCAGCGCATTACTTCAGAAAAACATCTGACCATACTTTTGTGTGTGTGTTTATGTGTTGTTGATATTTTTACAAGGGATTCATTCAAAAGCACTGTACTGGATACTTGTGAGGGTTTCGGTTTGATGCAGAACCCAGGTTCTGCTCCCAGCCCCATCAGCCATGCTGAGTCCCAGCTCCGTAGCTGAGCAAGTAACTGGACAGATTTAATTTTGCATGTCATGACATTGCTCTCCTTCATCCTTTGAGTGAGAAGAACCAATGCTCTCCAGCTGGTTCATACCTGCCTTGGGATGAACAGGGTATCTACTGGAGTTTGCTCTCATTCTTGCAGTTCCCCAAGCTATGGCCCTTTTCTGTCATTTGCTCTGAGACAACCCCTTTCCCTGGAGCCCCCGTGCCCACCCCAGAGGATGCCTGTGCAGATTTTGGGCACGGTAGGACACGAGTGCAGCTACGTCCCTCCCGACATCCCGGCTGTGTGTCCGGCCAGCTCAGACCACAGGCAAAGCAGCTCCCTGCACCTCGTCACCGTGTTATTTCTGTCACTCTCCGGGCCATGTCTAGCAATGTGTGTAACTGGTTTTGAGTGTGGGGGAGAGCCTGGCTTTCGGGGCTCACATAGGGAAATGAAGCTCATCCTTCCCCCACCGGTGGCAAAGCCCGCGGGGAGCAGCAGTGGGCTCTGAAATGCGGCTTAGAGCTGCGATAGCGCTTACCCAGACTGTCCCGTGGAATTAAATGAAGCTCGCTCAGCACCTGGCCTAAAACCCAGGCAGAAAAACTGACTGTTGCTTAGCATCATCACAACACTGAGAGCTAAAAATTTTCCTTTCTTCCTTTGCTGTTACTTCTCTGACCTTCATTAGTTCTGCAAGCACCGAATGCAGAGCCCATATGGAGAAAGTTATCATAAAAAAATGAATCCTGGCCCCTTAATTAGCTCCTCATTATCTGAGAGCTCCATATTGAAGCATTAAGATGTTGCAAAGCAATTTGTTGAGTTTCCAATTAAAACTTTTTAGAATTGTTGAGCCTTCTAATACTTTGTGTTTACAAATTGCCTTGGACCTACACCAATACACACATTTCCTTCACTGGGGAAATATAGCTGAGGAGCTGCTAGTTATTAATATCAAATCCTTAGTTTTAATAAAGTCATAAACCATGTCAATGAAGCTGCTCTTTTTATACCTGATACAATAGAGATGACTGTCTTTGAATGAGTGCAGAAAAGTAAGAATCATTAAGAGAGCAATTATAGGCTGATTTCTTAATAACTTCACTTTTACAGCACTATAAAAGCAAATGTACACATCCCTCTTTATACTAATTTACCCAGGATATGTTCCGACCAGATGACAGTAGGTGCCGAGACCCTCCGTTCTTGCAGGGAGGAAAAAGGAGTAGCCAGGCTCGGTTCCTCCCAACAGCACATTGCAGGATCAGGCCCATCATGAATAAATAAAAGCCAGATGGGCATGGATTATATTCACTGTATTGCACAAGCTGTTAGCTGGAGCAGTGCAGCTACCAGAGACGAACGCAGAAGAAAAATAGGTCTCTCCTACGAAGCACAGTGTTGCACAGATTTCGCCTGAGTTCCTCAGACGCGTCTAATCGCCCAATCTACTGCGGTGGCTGAGAAAATGGGGAGGTGGGGTGGCCGACTGACAAGCCCAGGGTTGAGCTGTTCCTAAAATCTGCAGAGTCGGCGTGAAGCAAGGGGAGCAGCAGTGGTTCCCCTGAACTGGAGAGGGATTAAATGATTTGCTTAAAACCTCTCAAAAATGGGTCCCAAGCCATTTGGGAGGGATGGCCATCTTCACATCGCATCCGACGGGTGTAAAGGAGGGACGCAGCTTTGTCTGCAGCAGAACAGGCACCAGCCCACGGAGCTTTAACTAACCCCAAACAGCTTCTTCCTCCTGCAAAATAGTCCCCAGGTCTGCCAGGCTGAATAAGTTCATGGCCATATTGTATAATGATCATAGGAGGACACGTATCACCGAGGGGAGCCGACCGAGGGAAGCTGCTTTGGTGTGTGGTGGAGCTGTAAGGAGGGATCTGTGCAAGCCATGACAAACAGCGCTGTGCCGAAGCGACATGCGCTGGGCTTTTGTTCTCAGCCTGTGCCAAGGACTTGTGATAATATGGTACTTCTGTTCTTTGGGATGTTGTAAAGCCATGAGCTGATCTGTATTGAACATGTCATTTGTATTCCCACGCTGTTTTTTAAGCAAATCTGTCAAATAAAACCAAAAAAAGAAAGACAAGAGGAATGCAAAGGAGTGATTACATAAGGAACTCACTGCGCAGGCAGCCACGGCCACTCCGGGCACTGGCGGCTTCGTGGCTTTGCTGTGCTCCAAGAGGAGGTAGAAACGACCCTGAGAAACAGCTTTGGTCTGGAACAGAGAGCAGCACCCCGGACCAGCGGCTGACACCCAGACAGGGGCTCAGGGCCATCTCCAGCCGCTGTGCTACTGCGTTTGGCCATAGGCTGCTGCTTCCCTCCTGGCCCCCAGCACCCTCCCAGCTTTGGGGCTGCTGCGTAGTGAATCAGCTCCCTCTCGCCAGACAAGGGCTGAGCTCCCTCTCGCCCTCCTTCTGGCTTTTTGATCTGGCTTTTAAAGAGCTCATCACTTTCAGCATGATTTTTTCATGCCCTTCTGTGCATACTTTCCCATTTTTGCACTTTCTGAGCACCCGGCTACCAAAAAAAAAAGGTGTCTACAGGCAGATCAGCACCTGCAGCAGCCACGTGGGTCCTTCCTCAAGCACACATAGCGAGCCCCCAGGAACGCAGGCAAGGGACCTTGGGGAAAGGAAACATAAATCTGCCATCTGTGGCAATTTAGCATTTACCAGTCATATTGCACTAGGGCACTGTCACTTTGAATGAATGTTAAAGTGTTTCCTCTCTGTGGCCTGAGCAGTCTCCTTTTCCCATCAAATTGGCCATGGCATGCCATAATAAAATAGACATACTGTGGCTGTGAAGGGTCACTCAGAGGGGCTGACATTAACTCAGGGAGGTCCCTTTTTGAAGGAGGCATTCAATTAAAGTTTTATAGCAATTCTGCAATGTGAAGCCACAAGGGTGAGTCTCAATAGCTGTGCTGGGATTTTAAATTAGCAGCTGAGTACAAATTTGCCAGTGATCCTGGCCGAGAGCACCGGGCGGTCTGCTGGGCTCTGCTGTGGGAGCAAGGTCCAGGGAAAATACACTGGTGGCACCACGCGCTTGGCTTTGCTTTCCATGACTAGTAGGATGAGCAAGCACAAGCGTGGGATCCCCTGGGAGCAGATGTGGTGGAAGGATGGAAGGACAGATCTGGCTTTCTGGGGTGCCATGGTGAGAGGGACCATCCGGGGGACACGGCGTGCCTCTGAGAGCCGGGGTTCAGGCAGCACTTTGAGAAATGAGACTTGGGTGAGTTCTGCAATCCAGGAGGAGTTTGCATGAAGAAAAGATGTTAGATTAGGCCCACTGTCTTTGAGCACAAATATTTGTGCTCTCAAGCAAGATTTCTTCCTGCAAACACCACTCGAGAGCTGGCAGCCTTTAGCTGCTAATGCACAGGCTGCACAGTGCATTGAAGAGCTTAGACAGGAGCCGAGAAATGTTTCCAAACTTCCACGTTTCTTCTTTCTTATCATTTCCCCTGAAACAGCAGGAAGAATCAGCCCAAATCACTGATGCAGCAGTGGCCAGAGGCATTCAGGACTTGTGGTGAATGGAGCAAAATGGGGCTGCGATCCTCTGCTACAGCTGCGGTGACAGCAGTGGTGATGACGATGATACCGGGCCAGGTCTGAGCGCCTGTCTCCTTGCTGGACGCAGGGCTAGGCGCTGGCTCTCCTCTGGGGATTTTAGGTTCAAAACCCCACTCGTCCCTGGGAGGGAAACCAGCTTCTGGGAACGCAGGGCGTTCTGCAGGAGGAGATCCCGAATATCTGCCAAACATCCCGAAGTACCGAACACGTTACGGTCACACACCCCGCTCAAGTGCAGGCGCCTGGAGCACAGCCGTTGCTGCAGTAGAGACAGTGGAGGGTAAGCTGTTGTAAATGAGCAGGGCTCTGTGCCCAGATTTTAGCCATAACGCTTTCTTTCAAAAACTCCATAAAGTGGTATTTTGCAGAGGAAAAACTGTCAGACTTTTAATTACCAGCCATCGTTACTGTGTTATAATAATACGAGCAAATAGAAGCTGCTCTGCCACTGCCAGATGTTCACGCTCTCGCTCCTTACGGCAGCGATGAGTGCGGTGCTGCCCATCCCCGGCTGGGAGCCAGGGCCAGGAACCCCGGCCCCGCCGCCCCGGGCAGGCACAAAGCTGGGATAAAGAGCTGTAAAATGTTTCAGCCTTCGGCATAAAAATAGCCTCTGCAGTTAAACCAGATGGGATAAAACCTGCGGAAGGGCAATCAGCCCTCATGCACCAGGGCACATGATGGCTGTCAGCTGAGGGTCAGGACAAAATTTGTCCTCGGGGTGATGCTATCTAATGGACTGTGCTAGGAGTTGTAATGCACTCTGCTGAAAGCGTGCTGCTGCTGGAAACAGGCTACCAGACCTGATAGTCCACAGTGTTGCTGTAAAACGTTTTGCATTTTAAATATTAAATGCAGTATTAATATTGTAATTCCCATCTGTTAATATCATAAGTACTCTGTTATGTCAAACACCTGCCCCGACCCTCGCAGGAGTCCTCGGGCACTGCAGGAGCTGCCGGGGCTCTGCCCACTCACTGTTTTTGGGCGGGTTTGGGCTGGTTTTGGGTTCAGCCCAGTTGCAGCTGAAAGTGAGGGCATAGAACCGGTGGCAGCTAATTAATGCCCTGGAAGGGAATGGAGGTGCGGGGTAAGGACGCCCCAAGGGACCGTGCAGCCGGGCCACGGGTGGCTGGGGAGCACACCCAAGGGTGTCCTTCAGCGAGGAATGAAAGATGCGTGTAAGAAAAGGAGAGAAAAAGTACAAAACCGGGAAGTTGGATCACTTTATCCCATAGCAACAAGCCCGTTCAACAGGAGGAGCGTGTTCGCAGAAGAGCCCTAAAAAAGGAGCTGTTAAAATAAACATTGGCATATCTCACACCTCCCTCTTCCCTGAAGGATGCTCTCTGGAAGCACATGTGGACAAACGTAGGGAAGGAAAGAGAAGGAAAATAGTGATGAAGGGGAAGATTAGAGGTACTCTAATTAAGTGCTGAAATTAATCCTCTGTTGTCTTTCACTATCTAATATGTTCAATCATTACGGCTTCTCTGTTGTTCACTGATGAATCCAGCAGTCTCTCTCAGAGCATCTGGTCATATTATTCCCTTGCTTAATGATAGCATAAAAAACCCAAGTGCTTTCTGTGGAGCTTTTGCCCTACATAGCGAATGCCATCTTGTAGGCAGGTAACGAAGAGGCCCTGTAACCAGAGGCTCGCAGCCTGCAGCGATGCTCAGCCCGTGCCCTCGCGTGTCGAGGCTGCGCACAGGGTGGAGGGCTGCGCATGGCCCCATCTCGCACCCCTCGCTGCACCCCGGAGCACCCCCAGCCCAAGGAGGGAGATGCTGTCGTCGGAAGGGGAAATCCTGCCAGGGCTGAGGGGCACCAGAGGCGTTACGGCAGCATGCCATTAGCACAGTCATAAATGTGGGAATTCATCACTGGAGCAGGTGAAGGGCCTTTCTGTGAGTGCTCTTCTAGCTTTGAGGTGGATGGAGTGTTTCAGGGGTTTTTCCCTGCTTTCTGTGCATTGCCTTGCTATGAGGAGGGATAAAAAACACCCATTTTTCTTCTGCAAACTGGAATAAGAGTCCCAGAGCCTTTACAAACCTGTGCTGTCCTTGCTCAGGACCTCCTGGAGTGGATGCTATGAGCAGTGGAGGTCTCTTCTGTGGGTAAGCACTCTCCCTGGGCCCGCAGCCCCTAGCAGACAGAGCTGGGAGGGTGCGCGGGCTGTACCAGCCCAGTCTCTGCGATACCCGCAGGCAGCAAAGCCCCCGTTGCCTCCAGCAGCAGGATGCTCAGGGGCTGTGGCAGAGAGCCAGCTTGCAGCTCAGGTGATGGGCTGAACCGCAGCTTTCACCTCAGGCTCACGCCCGCATCAGAGCTGCTCTGGATGGGCACGCGCTCCAGCTCCGTGCGGTACAGCACATGCCACTCAGAAACTCCCAAATTTCCTTTGTGCGTGCATATAACTTCACGTGCCACCATCATGTTGCCTCCAGTGACACCGCAGACTCGAGCAGAGTCACGTATGTGTGTGTTGGTCTTCGACGAAAGGCCAGGAGAATGTTATTTTGGAGTTAGCGTCACACTTGCAGTTGCTTCCCTTCCTCTTTCCCCTCTTTTTGTTTTTACCTTTGCATCAGAGCAGACCAAAACGCCGACATGTCACTGTCACCACAGAGCAACTGAAAATGTGACATGATTAGAGATCAGGGCAGTAATGAGACAGTTTATCTTCCCTACACATACCACACTGGATGAACCACTGGGAAATAAAAAAAGCTTCAATAAATCATATTGTCTCTGCCGTGGAAGTAATAACGCCAGCACCCCCAGGTACAGGGAGAAGTTTGCTCTGACACCATGTCCCGAGGCGTCGTGGCTGCGAGCCGGGCGAATCCCTGCTAAATCCTCCCGACCACCTCCGAGCACCTCTGGAGCTGCTCCCGCGGGCAGCGGGGCTCAGTGGCTGGACTGGGGGTGCCAGGGACATCCAGAGCCATGCAAAGGCCTGGGCAGCCCCGTTCCTTTTGAATTCACTCCTGTGCTGGAGTGTGGACAGTTCTCTTATTATTTTCGGAGCTTTTGCCCTGGGGAGCCATTTAACTCTTTGTCGTGGGTTGTTCGCTGGAGGAAGGCTGGTTTGTAAGGGAAATTCAGCAGGCAATGTGGGCTATGCAAGGTTAGCCAGGCTTTTGTTCTTCTTTGCTTTTCCTTGCTAAATCACGATTTCTCACCGAAAATACAAATGCAAAGAGGCCTTGTCCAAGCCCTGAACCCAACTGCATTTGGAGGAGCGAAGTCCGGCAGCAAGCTGGGCATGACAAGGAGACAGGAGCAGACTACAACTCCCGTGAAGCGCTGAGCAAGGCAGGCGCGTGGCGGCTGGGCTGGGGGGGAGCCGGGCGGTTTGTCACCTCCGTCCTCGGGCAGGACACCACATCCCACCAGACACTGCAGGGGGGGTGGCATGG
This sequence comes from Gavia stellata, assembly GCF_030936135.1. NCBI lineage: Eukaryota > Metazoa > Chordata > Aves > Gaviiformes > Gaviidae > Gavia > Gavia stellata. Next base: position 10,032,591 of record NC_082617.1, read on the forward strand.
CCCTCCCTGCCCCTCTAACAGACCCGTCTCTGCAGGACAGACATCCAGCCAAATGCTGCAGGTTGGACACTCCATCTTCTCTTGCATAATTACTGGGCTGAAGAAAAACGACTCGTAACGACTTCCCACTCACGTGTCCAACCACCTGCAAGTGGCTTCTTGCCCTGGTTGAACAGAATATTGTGAGACTGCCATAAATAGGTAGCAATCAAATAATGCTGCAACCCACTCCCATCTGCTAGCGAAAAATCCTGCTTTTTGCAAGTGAAATCCTGCCCAAGTGAAAGCAAGAGAGAGCTGGGAAGAATCGCTGCATCCTGCACCATATCCTGGGCATCGGCTCCTGCATCTTGCTTTGCATCCATTGCGCTCTTGGTGCAGGAACTGGGTGGGCAGCACCTCTCCTGAGTGGGAGGAATTTGCTGGTTGCAAATGAATGTGCTGGAGTGCAGACATCTGGCTGACAGAGTCATGCGTTTTCTTTATAATATGGTATTGGCAATGTTGTATGAAAACATTGATGAAAAATGAAGCCAGATACTGGGGGAAATGTGTAAAACTTTGTAATTCAGACTTGCATCACTTTGAACATGACCGTGTGGGCTTAGCTTATAAAACAGCAAGAGATCAGTTCTTCTGCTGGAAAAAAATCAGTTCAGCAAAGATCAGTGTAGAAGTCAGGGCCCCTTTGCAGCAGCCGCACCGACACGTGCTGGGGGGCTCTGCCGACGTGCTGGGAAGCGGCTGCTCCCGCTGGGTGACGGGCCACCCTTGGGGACCTGCTCAGGGGAGATGGGGCATCCACCCATGGCATCCACTCAGGAGCAAATGTCCCCTGGTGGCTTTGCAGACTGTGACCTGCCCAGGTGGGCTGGCTTGGGTTGAGCAAGGTGTTGATACCCCCACCACACCCCTGCACTTTCAGGTGCTTATCTGGGTTTGTTAATGGGATATTGAATAAATGACTTCAGCTCTGCAAAGAGGAGATTCTCTGCAGGTGTCTCAGGGGGCATGTTGCTTGTGCTGAAAGGTGAGAGCGATTCCCCCAGCATCTGCAGGGCTTGGGAGTTGGGGTGACATGCGAGATAGGGGTGACCGCCCTCTTCTGGGATAATCAGCAAGGGCAGGGGGGGGAAAAAAAGGTTAATCACAAGAAGCCTTTTCATCTTCTTTCTCTGGCTCTTCTGCCTGACAAGTTGTAGCAGCATAAGCTCCAGTTTCTGGAGCCTGAGACACAATTGATAGCGTGGGGATGCCCTTGCTCTGGTGGCAGTGCTATCAAAGGCATGTGAGGAAAATACAGCACTGGAGGCTTTGGGCTGGGGTCCCCAGGCGTGGGGCGAGTGCAGCCCCCACTTCCCCTGCCATGGCTTTTCGGAGGGATGAGGCTGCCAGGCGCCGGGAAGCCGGTCCTGAGCGGAGACCTTGCACACGTACAGAGAGTGCTGATTCATCTTGCTGCCACTTGAGACAAAAGAACATCTAATTAAGTCACCGGCATATAAATAAATGTACAAGGTATAACCTCAGGAGCACAGAACAGCACTGGAAAAATCTCGGAATTGCACAATATGCTTTTCCTCCTCTCCAGCAGGGCTGGAGCTCACCTCTGGGACTACCCCTTTGTTTAGAAAATATGAGAGAGTGGGATATTTATTTTTTCTTTCTGTTATTGTATTAGTTTTTACATTAAAGTTAGGTAATTTTCTCTTTCCCTGCAGTTCAGCTGTGTCTTGGGTACACCAGGTCTTTGATAACCCTTCAAATCTAACTTGGAGTGGGGCCCAATTTCCAGCTCAAGCAAGGGGTGCATGGCGTTTGCATCCCTTTTCGGAAGAGAGTGAAAAACAACAGCAAGTCCAACAAAAACAGTAAACAAGTAATTGCCAGTGCTGTTTAATTGCCAGCACCCTCAGGTACTAATGGCAAAGCTGAGGTGCCTGCAACTGCAGGATGCGGCACCAGTCTCTATGTTTTAATTAAGCCTCATTAAGTGGACTTTGCATTTTGCTCAGAAAGCGGTCAGATCCTGGCTTAGTCCTGCAGCGGGAGTGAGGAGGGTGCTAACAAGAGCCCAGACTTGGGGTTGGGAATTATTTGGCTTTTTTTCTGAAACGCCACAGGTTTGGGACGGGGCTGGGGGGGCTGCCCCTGCACAGCCACAGCCCTCTGCCCCGTCCCACAGCATCTTCCCAGGCTTTGCAAACCACTGGTGGTTGCGCAATGTTTTTTTCCCAGCCTGAGCAGGTGGCCAAGGCTGGGTCAAGTCTCCACGGCCGTTGGATGTGCACAAGCATCACCTCTTCCCTTCAGAAGTCTCTCCTTACCATAAAACTATGCATTGTTATTTTTATGGCCCTTTTCCTCTTTGAACTCTTACCATTAATGTCCCAAAAGAAGCCTTTGTTGCATTTGCATAAAAGCTGTGGCGCTCAGAAGCATCCAGCCGATTTGTTTTGATGGCATAATGAGGTTTATAAATTACCACCTTGGCCAGGAGCTTCGGGTGTTTGTGAGAAAAGAAATCCCTTGGTGTCTCCCCTCTGCATGCAGTGCTCGTTAGGGCTTTTACCGTGGCACCTCTGTCCTGAGGCTAACACGAGCCAACGGTAAAATAATGGGCAGAGTCCTCACCCACCCCTGCCCTCCCGCCGCGGGACCAGGCTGGTCCCGTCCTGCTGCCGGGGCGAAGCTGGTCTTCGTGGCGTGCCTGGCCGTGCCCGGTGCCCAGGAGGAGGTGGCTGTCCCTCGGTGGAGGCAGCAAGCTGATGCAGCCGGCTCCCAGGACGGACTTTCCTGTGAAGAACCATATTTTTGAGACAGCAAAGCGCTAATCATCTCCGGTGGTTTGACTAATTAAAAAAGAGAAAATCTGAAAGTTCTTGCATTGAACGTGAGCAATAATAATGTATCCCTCTGAGTGCTCCAAACAAGGGGCTGGGAGATTATAATTAAACCCGTCATCTGTGCACATACCCCACTGCTTTCCATCGCTTGACACTTTTTGGAGGTGATGCTGCTCTAGCCCACGTCATGGGCCCATGCTGGCTGTGCAGGAGTTTTCACTGTCCCGGTCTCAGAGGCATCTGCCTAATTGCACCAGCAATATTTTTTTTATGTGCTTTCCTACATTGCTTACATCTGATAAGGTCAAAACCACCTTGAGGACAGCTGCTCGGCTATTTTGGCTTTTCTTCTTCTGGATGCAGGGAGGACACAGCTGCTCTGACCTTTTAGGTAAGCCTGGTTAAAGATGATCAAGAAACACACATACATTTCCCAACGCAGTTTGAAGGAAGTGTCTGGGATGTATTTTATTTGTCATACAAACTCTCTCAAAGAATCACTCACAGGGTGGCAGGGCTCTTGACTGTTTTTCACAGAGAATTAAGATAACTAGAGACAGGCTACCACCAGGAAGAACATCCCTGCCTAAAATTGGAATTGGAATTTTATAGCCAGAAAATGGAGGAGAGAAACAGCAACCAGCCTGCTCTGTTGTCTTCTGCAAGGCTGTTTCTTCTTCTACTCGATTTTTTGAAAGCTGGGACTGACACTGCTGAAGATACGAAAAATTAAGCCAGATTTTCTAATGGGTCCTTGCAAGGTCTGAGTTCAGAGTGACCACATTGATGTGGCCTGGCGAAGACTCCCATAGGCTCCCATAGTGTTATGGATATGAGACTGGGAGCTACAAAATGCTGCTGAGTCCCCTGCGAGGTCCCTGCTCAGCACCGAGCCTAGCTGCTGGTGCAAACAGTGGCCACCTCTGCCAACATGACGAGCTCGAACGCTGGTCTGTGAGAGAGGAACAAAATTTGGGAAGCAGTGACTGCAGAAAGCTACACTGACCCATTTTCCTCTGGATGATGGATACAGGGACTGGTAAAAGCTCCATAGCAACTGGATGTGCACAGTTTAATTATGAAATCCCCATGGTGCTCCCTTGCAAAGATAAATGGATCCGGGATATTTTCACCTCTTGCAGCCATTAAAAACCCTCTATATTTAGGAGGTCCTGTTCCGCCCCGCGGTGTGCCAGGAAGTGGCGCGGCTTGAGGAAAGACAACGCTTCAGATGAGTATGTCTAGGACAAATCATGGCATGTCCTTCCAGGAAGGTTTGTGAGCCTGAGGATTCTGGTTGTCATCGCATGGCACTTAGGATCATCACCTCCTCCCAAGCAAAGCCGGTGGTAGGTACTCTCGATCATGGTGGTGACATTTCACAGACATTTGGCTCTGGTGCAAATAATAATACCGAGTATAATGGAGAACCCAATCACCCCATTGCAGGCGTTAATCCCAAATGTGGGGACAGATCCAGCAGTGGTGTTGGATTTGAGAAAGACAAGGCAATAGCAGAAGAACTGTATTATTGAGACTATTTTTTAACGTTCGGGTTCTTTCCTAGTTGTCTTTTGTTTAAGCTCTCCACAACAGCTCAGGTCAGCTCTTATTACATTCCAGCTGTCCCTCCCATCCCCTGGCACAGAGTATTGAGACACAGACAGCAAGAACTTTTAGACGGCATAATAAATAAAATAGATGATATTATTAAAGCACTGCCCTGTTTTCTGCTGCCATGGTATCTCTTGTCTTGTCTGGCTTATTGCTGATGTCTTCTGTCAGCCCAGCTTGCCTTTCTGGGTTATATGATTTATGGTCCAGGGAGACGGAGCAGAAACATGTGAAAATTGCAAATAAGGGTGCTGGGAGGAGCACAGGCAAGAAGACTAGAAGTAACTATGATGAGGATGTGCAAATGTGTCCTTCTCCCACTACCCTCTGACAGGGGAGGGTGTTCAGGACAGTGTGCTCAGACAACCAGGGCTCCAGCTTATAACATCCAAGCTGAGCAAAGTAAAACCTGAAGCAGAGACAGTGATCCCTGTCGCTTTCCAAGGTGAGCTTTCCAAGGTGAGCTTTCCAAGGTGAGCTTTCCAACCTATGTGTGAATGCCTCCAGTGTGGGGCGGCTTCTGGTCCTAAAGCTTCAGGCAACAGCCACCAATGTCCAGGTCCAGCAAGAGCAAGAAACCCAGCAGCCAGATCCTCAACTGCTGCAAATTTATCTTGTTCCTTCTGCTTCAAGGAGTTTGTCCTCTTCTGTATCTGTTTCTCTGCAGCCCGATGTGGCTTGCATGTAGGCAGGATATACAGCCACGCAGGAGTGAAACCGCAGGCTGCTGCGTGCGTTAGGAAGCTGTCCTTGCTGGTAGCGATTGCAGCTCGGCAGGATGCTATTTTCATTACCGTGTCTGAGGCTTGTGATAATTGAAAGCTGTTCCACTCGGTCCTGCAGCCTCCCCAAACTCCAGGCACCTCTCATGCACCCCTCCTCCTGCCACCCGAAGCCTGGGAGGAATACTGAAGTGCCAAACAAACAGCCCCTGATTTTTGGTGCTTTTCATTGCACCCTCCATGAGAGCAGGGCTGGGGAAGGGGGGGCTCGTGTCTCTGGGGTGCGTGGGACCCCCCCTGCCAGCCCCCACTGCAGAGCAAGCCCAGGCATGTGAGTACCTGTGTGCTGGGGAAGGAGAGCATGTCCAAAAAATCCCCTGTAATCCTCCCCAAAATTCAGGGCGAAGATGACAAATGGGGATTTGGGTTAGTTTGAAACGAAAATTAAACCAGTGCGTCGTTTCATTTCCTTGCACTGAACAGCACGGGAATTCCAAAGGCTGTTTTGAGGCAGATGCTGCTCCTTTAATCTGGTATTTTGGCCAGTTATACACACATGTACTAGTCCTGCTTGGATTACACTTTTGCATCAAGGATTACCGTTCCAATCCAGCAGTGCTTTTAATGCCTGGAACCGGGCAAAGCAGCTGACGTTAATATATTTCAGGAGTGAAAACACAGCTGGAGGGTTAGTCATTGTAAAGTATGATGTAGGATTATAATGCAAGTTGGAGGAATCAGACATACTGGTACATTTCCAGCTGTGTATTTTTCTTGGGCCATGTCACCCACTCGTTGATCAGTTCTGGATTCTAGATAATTATTCCAGGGAAAATTTGACTAGCGGAGCTGCTCTGGAATACTAATGCAGGCTGCTGTGCTTGCCCAGGGGCTCAGCACACCCTGCCAGATTGTTCTGCCACACAGGGAATCCCAATTAGTGGCCTTGTGATCTACCTGTTTGTGAACCAGTGGAAACTTCAGGAGACACTGCAGATATACCAATAAACACCAATATACAAAAGTTGTCAAGAGGAACCAGGGAATTTGGTTGCTTTGGGTTCTGGGTGCTCTGTTTATGGCAGTTTAACATCCAGCTGAAGAGACAAAGGTGCTGTCTATAAAGGTACACGTGTAAACGTGTATACAAATCGCACATAGATCAGATGATTCGGGGGTGCCCTACAGCGTCCCTGTGAATGCGAATTGCCATAGTTGCATAGACGATGTTTCTTCCTGCTGGCAGTGCTCAAGATGCGGGTAGATGGTTGCAGGAGACTGAGTTATGGGGGCTTAATGAATTGCCATTTATCAGCAGCCACTATACAGAATCTTAAACCGTTAGGGTCGAAATAAATGAAAGAAAACAATTCCTTTCTTTGTCCAGTCATCTCAGGCAGGTCGGGGTGATCAAGCAATTCCCCAGCTCCTTCCGGATCAAACCTTCTGTTTGCTATAATACAAATCCGACAAAGCAGGTAATTGCTCCTGTTGGCTAAAGAGGGGTGAATCTGTAGGAAAATAAGCATTGCCTGGAGCAGTGAATGCCAGTTGGGAAGTGCAGCTACTCAAACTGCTCTGCAGCCCAGGAAGCCATCACCACGAGCCAGGGAGTACACCCAGTGCCAAAATCCCTGTGGGGAGAGAAGGGCATTCTCCTGGCTGTGGTCTCACACCATCTTCACTGGCTTGGGAAGGGTTAAATCTCTGCTGGCAAGGCTTGCTCCTCCACCCTCACCCCCTGTGGAGAGGGTGCTAATTGAAGAGGCTGAAGGGCCCAAGGATTAGCAAGTGAAACAGGTGAAAATGAAATTGGGGAGGAAGAAGGCTAATTAGCTTCCACCCGCCCAAAGCCATGAAGTACCCCCAGCTGAGGAGCCCTGCTCCCCTGGCTCGGAGTTCGCCTTTGGCCGGAGAGCTGGAGCTGTGCCTGCCACCAAGCTGAGGACAGTAATTGCTGTTTGCCAGCCAGACCGAGGAATCCTGCATCCGAGTGAGCACCAGGTATCCTTGCTGTCTGTATGACCTTGATCTTACTGCTTTGCTTCCCTTCCTCAGTTTCCTTGGAGCAACCCTGACCATCTGCCTGTGCCACGCAGGAGGCTGGCCAGCCACCGCCGCAGAAACATGGGGGGCCCTTGTCTGAAGGGCACAGCCTCACCAGCATTCGCTCTCCGGAGCCTGGGTTCAGGGTTTGCTTGTGGAGGCTGTTGCAGGGAAAAAACTGGACCTCTTTGAAGTTGCTGCTGTCACAGAATCACACAGAAAATCATAGAATCACTAAGGTTGGAGAAGACCTGTAAGATCATCAAGTCCAACCCAACCCCACCATGCCCACTAAACCATGTCCCGCAGTGCCATGTCCACACGTTCCTTGAACACCTCTGGTGACGGTGACTCCTCCACCTCCCTGGGCAGCCTCTTCCAGTGCTTCACCACTCTCTCTGTAAAGAAATTTTTCCTAATATCCAGGCTGAACCTCCCCTGGTGCAACTTGAGGCCATTTCCTCTTGTCCGGTCATCCATCCTTCTGTCCGCTTTTGGTCACTGGTGATGATGTGACAAGGGAGAGGTAAATGTCATCTCTTCAGTGGAAAATGGGCTGGTTTCTCTCCATTTTGGGTGTGCATTAGTCACCGGCATGATGAGAGGAGGAACCCACCAGGTGCTGAGCAGCACTGATGACGTGAGCAGCGAGGAAGGGTCGTACCCCTGTGCGGTGCCAAGCTTCAAGCACACAGCCTGTGTTAAACACAACCCAGCTTCCCTCGACAGTGTTAAACTAAGCATGGCTATTAAACCTGCTCTTAATTTTAAGGTGGCTAAATAGAAATATTTAAATCTTGCTCAGGACATAGCATTAGGCATTAGCTGTAGTGGACTCCTTTGTCTAAGTGTTTTGGAGAAAAGGTTGCTATTTTTCCAATGATTCTCTAAGAGACTCGAAAGCAGCTTGGTGTTTACTTGCAAGTGATGTTGCACATCCTCCCTGGACCACTAGTTTCTTCTGCCGGGCTGTGGGATGTCCCAGGAATCCACTGTATGTTTGCACATAGTAATATTTGGCAAAGCTTCAGCAGTCTCCATCGCTGGGGCCAGGCACCCCGCTGGCAGAGATCAGCTGTGCTCAACTGAACCGTCTGAGAGCCCAGTCCTTTTATTTCATCTATACTTGCAAGTAAAAAGAGCTCAGAATGGCTTTACCGTTGGAGAGTGAAGTGAGTTCAGTTGAGGACTCTGTCTTGAGTCGTCTTGGCTGAAAATCACTCTGGGTAAACTTTCCATTTCAGTAGATTTAGGAAAGCAGAAATTAAACTGCTTGGGGATTTTAGATGGTGGCAGAGGTTAATAAAATATTGAAGAGGCATGCCATCTGTAACTCCCGGATGGATGGGGGAACAGAAATACCAACTAGGCAGCTTACCTACATGCCAAGAGGGGGAGAGACTGTTGTCCTGTTTAGACGGACACCCATCCTACAGCACAGGAGGAGTTCCAAGGAAAAGTACACATCTGATGGCTAGGATGACAGAGGATAATGGAGCAGATGGCAGAGTTTGCAAGAGACTTGCATTCCTTTTTTTTTCTGGTATTTGTGACTGCCACACTCAATAATGTGCTGGTGAGTGGCAGCCCTGGGAACACTCTGCAGCGGCCGCGTGCTTGCACAGCCTGCCGTGGAGCGGGGCCGTGTTCTTTTGCTATAACTTTATTTAAATAGATTTTTGTTACACGCATTCAATTAAAGCAAAGAACCTAAGGGAACTGTTTCCCTATAGATTTGATGTTGGTGCGGGACAAAAGAAGAAATTGTAAGGAGACTTTACATTTTGGGATGCTGTAATCATGCCAGGACTGCTCAGGGCTGTGCTGTGTAACTGATGTCTTCCTGCTCAGATAGACCTTTCCCAGGGGAGACTCCATCAGCCCTTCCTAGCATAGGGCACATGACACTGAGAATGGTATTGGGTCCATCTAGTGGAATAATTAGGCCCAAGCAATCTGAGAAACCATATAGAAATTAAGTCATTAATTGCAATCTCAGCCTTGGCAGTCTGGCGATGAGATGCTTCTTCCCAAAGAAAGAACTAAAAGCTGAGCCTAGTGCTAGCAAACTGCGAGGCAATCTCAGTTTTCACATAGGAGGTGGAGAATCCCTTGGAGAATCGGGCTCCTTGTTCCTGCTCAGCTTTAACTATAGACAGAGTTAAAAGAGCAGCCCTATTTGCAACACAAAGACAGATCTCTTCCAGTTTGTGTGTTTGCTTGATGTGGCCTATGGCTAAGAGATCCTACTCCAGCCGAAGGAGCTGTTCCGATCCTCCTGGAGAAGGCAACTATAAATAGGCTTCTTTGATGTACAAAGACGATAAATGGATAACAAGGGAAGGAAAACAACAAACACGCCGTTGAAAGCGTTTGCAGCTTAGAGTTTTTAAACGCAGAGCTGAGCGGCAGAAGCGAAGCTCGGGTGAAGCTGTGGGAGAGGGCAGTCAGTGGGGACCCTGCCAGCAGCGGGGAGCAAATCCCCTCCGGTCCTCACCCAGCTCTGCTGGGATGGGGCTGGATGTGGGACAGGGCGAAGATCAGCACTGACATGGGAATTAGGTAAGGAAACTTGCTTCTGGGTTGAAGTTTTCCTCACACGAGCAATAGGCAAGGCTTTAGCAGAATAATTAGGTTTTCAAGTGTGATTTTAAAAAAAAAAATTAAAAAATTAAGATGACTTCTTTCTATGTAGAAAGCAAAGTTCTTCTCCTGAAGTTCTACTTTCTGTTATGCACATGCAGATTTTGCTGTGGCAGCGGAATCAAATCCAGGAGCCAGAAGGGCTTGGGAGAGCCCAGCTGTCCCAGGAGAGGTGAGAGCTGCTCTCCCAACCTGTGCTGGTCCTCCTGTTGATTCTGGTGAGAGTCTGGGCAGCATCTCTTCCAGCTCCAGTGCAATGAAATAATCTCATCTAGCAGGTTTCTGCAGGAAGGAGCTCAGTAGAAGTCTTTTTGCCAAGTTATAATCCAAAATCGCAAGTCATATTCATTCTTTTTTTTGGTTTTGTCCCCATATTTCCAGCTTGGCAATTAAGAGAATTGCCTTCTGTTTTGCTGGGACTCATGCACAGTCCCAGTCTTTCTCAGTCTAAAGTTAATCTGGGTCCAGAAGCAAGTCCAGCCTGAACTGACCAGTTTGGTGTAACCTTTCTTGCATTCTCCCTGAGAAAATCAGTTCAAATGCCATGATGTGCTCAGGCAACCTCCTAGGGTTTGGGGAACTCAAAGGGGAGACAGCATCCCTCAGTGACTTGCTGAGTTGGTGTTGGCAGCTGCCACATCTGGGACCTTCCATCCTGCAAACATCTGGCGTAGTGAGGGACTACAAAGCTATAAACCAAGGGCAAATCCTGCGTACGTTCTTCTCCTTCCCCTGGAAAGCCCCGTCTTGCATTGGCTTTGCTGAACGCTCCCATGTCAAGCGTGCCTTTTCTCTGCCTCCCTTGCAAGAAGGTGTCTATAACGCATCAAATCTTTGATACAAAATGAGCTTTTCCGTTCTTCTCCCCAAACCTTTTGTTTGCCTGCTGAGCCTGCTGCAGCTGAAGGGATGCATCTTCTCTGCTTGCCTCCAAAAACAAGTCTGGCAGGCTGGGGGTCCAGGTGTTCTCGTTTCACCTCTGCAATGATGCATTTTCTTTCCCATCAAAGTGGCCACGTGTTTCCCAAATAGATTTTAGACTTTCTTTAACCTTTTCAAACTCCTCACTACTGGGGCCTGCTCTGTTTTTTCCAGATCAGGTTGGCATTTTAACAGGAAAATAGCCATTCCATAAAAATCATAATTTGCAGCAGCAAAAATGGATTTATTGAATAAAAGAATGGATTTTTCCATTGGGGGAATGGGAACGACCGCTCCCCAGTGCCTTCTGAGATGGCTGCTGTCCGCTTTGCTTTCTGCCTGCAGAAGAACCAGCCAGGTGGGCAACTTGCAGCCAAAAACTGGCTCCCTCAAAGGAGATTAAATTTTTCTGGAATGATTTTCTGTAAAATATTCCGCCTTTTTATTTTCTGTTCCAATTCAGAGCAAACAAATACAAATAAATCAACTCCAATTATTTCCCCCCCTCTGTATTTCCCCTAGGGCTGTACTGCGATTATGTGCAGATAAATAAATTAGGTTAAACAATGGTAAATTGTCCTGAGCTGCCTTTTATTATCAGAAAGTTGCATTGGCAACTAGATAATTTGCTGATGTTATTTTACGTGATCTTAGTTCCTGCATCTATTCATGAGATTATTCCAAATGTTATACTGGTGCATTTAAATTAAGCATGAAAGTGTTTTAGGGCTTTTTGCAATGATTGCTTATTTATTTTACTATCAATAATAAATTTAAACCAAAGCTAGGAGTCCCCGCTTTCAAGGACAGTAAAACGCAGAGGAGAAGAAGCTGGTGGCACATAAAACCAGCAGTTCTTTGGAAGCAGAGCTGAGTCTGTGGGAAGGCTAAAGAGAAACTGAGCTGAGTTCTCCTGATTCTTTCTCTTTTGAAGCAAATTGTTATCTTCTCTGGTCTTCACAGCCATTCGTAATGAAAGGAGAAGGATGATCTTTCTCCATGTTGTAATGTTGTTGCTGTGCTACATGGGGAAGTACTTAAAATCTTTCGGTAGGACTGGTAGGAAATTTGACCCTGTGGTGATTTTTAATGACAAAATTTTCTTTTTCTGCAGAGAGCATCTTTTACAGCCATGGCTCTCTTTTCTCTGATATTTTTATAGCTTTTAAATCATTACACTTACGTTGGGGTATTGTTTTTACGTAATTAATTGGTTTCATTTTCCAACCAGGCTTCTGAAGGGGAGGGAAGGAGTGGAATCAAACAACACTTTCCGCTTCAGCTCTACCTGGTTTAGAGTTGTAAAATATTTCCTTCCGCAAAGCAGCCATCACCCTTGCAGAGCATCTGCCCTGAGAATCGAATGGTGGAGGTGGAGCAGTGGTGGGGTGAGGGAAGTTGGTATGGGGGTTCAGGTGGCCATGGGGAAGGGTTTCTAGCCCTTTCTTCCCTCCTACTTCAACCTAGAAACCCTTTGTTTGCCTGCTCATTGTCTTTGTGTTACAACTGAGCAGCTGGAAAACATCCGTGAAGAGGCTCATCGGGGAAGTCGTGGCTGCATGAGGCAGTTTGGGGAAAGCGGGTCTGTTGGGCGGCTGGGGTCTGGCTCGGGGGGTGGACGGGCGATCAGCTCGCTTAATGACCAGGTCTTGAGCTCATACTCCATCTCCCTGGACTGCCCAGCTCTCTGCCTCCCCATCAGTGTCCTATCTAATTGAGAAATTGATTAATTGGCCAGGGAGATAACAGCCTTTCTTCGTCTATGTCTTAATTAGACTTGCACTGCTACCCTGGTCCTGGCACAGAGTTTCCAGCACCATGAATCTTAGAGCTGCGTTACAGTGGCGATGGCTTCAATGGAAAGGAGGTTGTAGTTTCCTCCATAAGATGGAATTACTGTAATGAGAGAAAAATCAACGCACAAAATTAACTCAGATATGGATGGTGCTGATGAGCGTCAAGAATTTCACACCTTGTGAGCTGCGTGCAGCTGGGTGAGTGGTTTCCCAGACACCGGAAAAATGACCCTTAAGTCTCCAAGCAGGAGGTAAGGCCAGTCCTTCTGACAGCCATTTCATTTGAGCAGGACAATATTGACACAAACCTTATTTCCCTAGAAGATGCTGGCCCTGTAGGTCTTCCCTTCCCGCATGCTAGCTGGGTTACCACGCGTTTGCAGCTCCGGCAGGATGTGTAATGAAACACCTAATATATTATGACAAGTAAAGGGCTTTGCAGCGTGGTAGTTAATGTTCTTTTTCTTTCGTGTGTGTGGTTGATAGATCCTCTGCCGGTTTGTTTTTCAATTACTAGGTACAGTTTTAGTGACAAGGATGCTGTTTCTAGCGTTTTGTAGTAGAATCCTTATTATAATAATTATTTAAAATTAGAGGGTGAATGGAAATGCTCCTGACAGTGAGGGATTATTAGTGCTGATTAAAGCCAATGGCAGTACAGGCAGGTATTAATAGACTGTTCCCTGCATGTTTTTCTCCTGGCTTGCATACCCTGTTCTCTTAGTTGTGCTACTTTCCAGGACATTTAATAGTAATGTCAGGACTCTCGCACTCCCAGCTGTGGGGTTATTCCAGAGCAGAAGTCATGAAACTTGCCAAACTGGCCAATATTTCTCCTGCAAGCTACTGGGCTATACTGGTCCTCTGGCACAGTCCTGTCAGCTGCAGACGTTGGTGCTCCAAAGAACCACAGGTAGTTTCACTGCGCTGACCGTAGCAGCAGCAATCGCTGTCCTGTGCTCGTTGCGTTTGTGGGTCAGCACTGATCTGTACTGGAGCACTGCAGTGCTTCAGTTTGGAGTTGTTTGGGGTTTATTGCAAGACTTTCCTGAGATCCCACAGACTCATCACATGCACTTGTCCCATGCAACCGCTGCCTCCTGTTGTTGCTTGATTTGAAAATGCAATTGCTGAATTAGTAGGTCTGAGCGCACATTTGCAAATGTAACTTGCTGATTTGGTCGCCTTTTTAATCGAACTCCTGGGTTTGCTTTCTCTAACTTGAACTAAAGGAACATCTTAAGTAGTGCTATGTATTGTGGATTGATCTGATGTAGTGACACCTTTTCTGTGTGCAATCAGTGTTATTTTCTCAGGGCAGGAAAGCAGACTCCTTTATTTCATGAAAGGAAAGGCTATAGCCCTGTCAGAGATGACAGCAGAGCTATAGCCCTCTGGAAGCAGGGGGAAATATATACTATGGTCACTGCCATAACTGGCTCCTAAATAAAGACTGGTGGACTGAATCATCTTGGTGCAATGTAGAAGAACGTGTCTGAAAACGTGCCTGGTGCACCGCAGTGCCGAAAGATCAAACGGTGTGTGCAGACAGGGAGGGCTCAGGTGAAAGCTCCGAGTACTCCGTGGTGAGTGCCGGTGCCTGTCCGACCTGGGGAGCCGGGTGGAGGAGGACAGCAAAGAGCCACTTCACGGATCATGGTGGGTTTCATTTCTCTGTGCTGGAAGGACCATGAGAGGTGCGGGATGGGAGGGCTGGGGCAGCGACGTGGGGGTATGCGGGAGCCTTTCGGAGAGGACAAAGTGGGCAGGATGGGAATGGGAGTGCTCTTTGGAAAAGTTTCTTTCTGCTGAAAGAAACAGCAGTCTTCATGGGCACAGGAACTTTTTGCCAGTATGATGGGCCATCACAGGCAGGGCAAATTTTTGCTTTTAATATTGACTTCTGCAGAGCAGGCTTGCATTTACCTGCAATCATGGGAAAAGCTATAGCCTTGTGCCTGCTCTGGGAATCCAGCCCACATCAAGACTGCCGGTTAGGAAGGACCCCCATCTACCTGGTTATTGTTTGGTCTCGGAGCTGAACAAAGGTTTGACACAGAACCAAATTGGTAACAAGACATTCTGATGGCAGTGACGTTTAAGATAAATGCTGGGATCTCTCGAGCAGCAGGAGCTGCTTCTCAAGAACTCCAGGGCTTTGCTTTGGAGATAAACTCTGTGTGTGTATATATGGCATCATGTAAAAGTCAGGGGATGGGTTAGCAATCATAGCTATTAAAGCCTGTAATAGTGACTGAACAAGAGTCCTTGAGTAGTACAACCACACAAGGCTGTATCATTTGAACTGTCTGCCTCTCTATCACTCTAACAAGTCTATAAGCCAAACATCTTACTTGTATTTGTACAGGGATTTGTTCTAAGCACAGACGCTGCCTGGTAAGAATAAACTCAAAAGCATGGTTAATGAATAACAGAAGATCCTTTTCTTCATTTTCTTTTTTTTCTTTCCTTTTTTTCCCCAGCCTGTGATATTGAGGGGCAGCATGAGGAATGGCAACCTGCCTTCCCAACCCAGTGAGCATTGCTTTAAACCAGCTTTCATTACCATTTCAGTCTCCTGGAGCTGAGACGTGGCCCAGGATGTGTCTCTTTCCTGCCGCAGACAGTATGAGCATGCAGGTGCAGAAAATGTGCTCCTATTTCTGCAAACTTCTGAAAAAGAGCTATTCTGTGTGTTCCTTACCAGCTATTTACAAGCACAACTGTTACCTTTCACACTGCTGTCCAGGTAATTCAGGGCTTTGGCTGGCTGGGGTCCACTTGTTTGCTGCTCAATAAGATGCTGAGTTTCTGGAGTTTTGTGGCTTTCATGTAGATTGGCAGGGGAACGTTATGTGCTGCCACTGCTGGAGATCACAAAATAAAGGTGCGGCATTAGTCACTGGGAAGAATTTATTAAGCCTAGATTAAATGCTGTTTGTATGGGAAAGCCTCGCTGCAGCAACAACCCATTATGTATCAGTGGAATGAGTGATAGCATTATGAAAACTCAAACTGGTTACTCATATGAAGTTAGTGAAAGGAAAGAAAGAGTTGATCCCCCAGAAAGGCAAATTAAATCTCACAGCCCACAAAAGCCCTATAAAGAGGAGCATGCCCTGCTGCCTCCATCACGCAGGAGGTGCAAAGGGAAGGGAAATGGGAAGGGGCAGCTCCCCTCCCTCGGGAGGGCATGGGGCAGATGCCTCCTGGTGCCTTGTCTTTGGTGGCTTACAGAGCAGGAGAGCAGCCCCTCTGCTTCCAAAATACTGGTGTTGCTGCTATGGGAAATGCAAGTCTCTGTGATGGAGGAAAGCTGATATGATGCTTCTGGAATGAGGGTGACATTTCTCAAAGGTAGGATGCCTTCTCTTCCTAGTGTCAGACTGATTTATGCTCCTTGGAGACAAACCAGGTCTGAGTGCTCTTTCCATGAAGTGCGTGTGAGATTGCCCGTCCCAAGCTGGCTGCCAAACCCTTCATCTTGCAGTGGGTCTGTCCTCCTGCCGTGCCCTCAGGGCTTTCCTGAATCTCCTTGGCTTGTCTAGTAGCTAAAAAATAAAAGCAGAGCTGACACCAAACATCTTCCTTGAAGGCTTCCTGAAATCCAAATTAATGATGTCATCTGCGATAGTCTAGAGCCCTACCTCCAACATCTGTGAAAAAGAAAATGTTAAAAAAGAAGGCCTAAAAATAAATATTGCCCACGGAAGTTGGACTGTACGTTTCCATCCTCCACCTCTCCACTGCTGTTAATGTCTCTGATATTCCCCAAACCCTTCCTTTTTGACTAGCAGTTTTGCACTTAGAATTTCTTATGGAGGTTCTGGGGTGCCTTGGCTGCCCTAAAACAAATAATTGGCAGAGGGGTGATGTTTGCTGTGGTGCAGCTCAGATGCCCATATCGAGCACTGTGATCCCTATGGGGAACTGTGGGCTGAGCAGCCTTTGGGGATGGAACCTCCCTTCTTGATCGCACGCTGTGACCCTGTGGACAGAGTGGAGATCACAGCAGTGTTTTTCATCCTAAACCTCCCCAAACTGGCCTGAATTCTGCACTTCCTCTGCTTTGGCTGGAGCATTTGCTGCCCCAGGAATCAGGTGTTTCCACAAGCTAGGATTAAAAATAAATTATTAAGCAAACACCAAATTTTCCCTTCCTCTCAGTTCCACCTACCAGTGTATATAATGAAAAAGGAGTTTTACACATATGTCGTACCACAGTCAATCCACACCACCCTGCACCTTCCTGCTGACCTGCGAACATACCCACAAGAAACCCTCCAGGGCAGCGAGAGCCTCCAGGCTGCAGAAGGCTTAAACAGAAATGTGTCTCTCTCTTCCTCCTCTCAGCACTTTCTGTATGAAAGGAAGAACAGCTTTCCCTTCCCCCAGCCTGGGATATTAATAAAAACCTGGATTCTGGCCAAAAGTCTGCCTCCATATCTTGCTGGAGTAGATTACTTCTAGCTCATCCTTCTGTGCAGAAATGGCCCGGCACCGTCTCCGGATGACCGCAGCCCTTGGGGAAAGGCTTTGCCGGGCAGGGGAGCCTCCCTGCTAGGGCCAGAGGTGATACAGGGGAGAAGGCAAAGGGATGGCTTGGATGAGAAGCACAACGGTGGGTTGGGTCACTGCTTGAGCACCAGCAAAAGGACGTTGCTCCCTCCCTGCTCCGCGCTGAGCCTTTGAGTCAGTGGTTTACACCGCTTTGCAGTTTTGTTTGTATTGTTCCTGCAGCTCCATCTTCCCTCCTCCCAGAGTAAAACATATTGTGCACCTCAGGTTGTCATTGCTAATGTTTCCCATCTGCAAGAACAAAAGTAGCAGAAGTCAGCTCCTTCGCCCTTTGAGACTCACCAGTTATTTGCCACTAGGAATGGCAGAGAGATTACAAGCTATTAACAGGAGGATTTTTGCCTTGTAAGGGGAAAACCATGTAGGAGAAATTCAGCTCTTGCATATTTTTAGCAGCTGAAATGAAGCTTTAGAGGGATGCTCTCTGCAGCTCTGCCTCAAGCCTGTGGCCCTTCTTTTGGGGTGCGGCCAATTAATGGACTGTAGAGCTGCAGCCAGTGGTGCCATGGAGCTGTTGCTCATGTCCTATTCCTGACTTCCCTCTCCCCATAGATCCATGTGCAGCATCTACTGCACAGGGGCTTTTCTACATTCAGGAGCAAGAGAGGCCAAACTTTCAATGGCTGGGTGAATGTATTTTACCAATCTAACATAGGCAGGCTGCAGGGATGTCTGAGATGAGATCAAGCCCAATTGATTCTGATCAAAGTTTTCCTCCCTAAGAGACTGGCTGGGCAAGCAGGTGACATATGTGGGGTGAGGGATTTGTGATCGAGGGCTGGCCTTGCCATAGAGCAGGGTGAGTTGATGGAAGAGGAAATTTTTGTCTTTATTCCTCACCCCGAAAAAAGAAAGACCCTGGAATGAGTTTAGAAAGGCCCATCCATCCCAACAGACAATAGAAGGTGGTTTCCCTGCACACACACCCAGCACCAGGGCTCCTAAATCAGCTTTGCAGAAGTTTCACAACTGCCTATTGTTCATTTCATTGCAAGATGGATTGCATCCTTCCCCAGAGCTGGAAGCTTTGCAATTCAAAACTGGCCGTCCTGCATAGCCTGACGTATGAGGTGTTCCGTGGCCTTATCCTCAGATATCATTCCTCCCCACCCACTTTATCATTACCAGTTGGAGATGTTGTAGACAAAAATGTTGAGAAGTCCATCTGTCTTGATCATTACAAAGAAACTTCGAGTTTGAACATGCCAAGCCACACGTTGGGTCAGGTAGAGCATTGTGTTTCAAGGAGCTTTTCCTGCATCTTTGGAGGAAGTGATGAAGTGGTGGCTATTGCCTTGAGATGGAGGGGCATAAATCAGAGACGGTAGGGTTGGCCATTCCTTATAGCAATGAACAAATTCATGTTCATGAGAGTTAGATGATGGCAGAGGAGCTTAATGAGAAACGTGCTCCAAGAGGAGAGGTTGGGAGTTTGTCCTTCACCTTCAGGTTTCTGTTTCCTGTGGTGCACATTTCGTTTTGGTAAGTGATGGGTGGATCTGTTATGAGAGACTGGAGGGAGCAGCCCTTACCTGAGGCCAGACATTTTGAAAAGCTTTCCTTTAAAGTTGCTGGCCCTGGAGTGTCTCAGTTTCCCCTTGGAAGATAAGATCAGAGTGAAATCCCACATGAATTCTTCTGCAGCCCTCGCACGCACATCTTGCCAAGAACCACATGAAGCAAAACCAGCACTTCTTTTCTGACCTTCCTCCTGGCTGGATGAGACACTGAGAAATTTTGGATAACTTTTGAAAAAGTCTTGTTGCTATATCTTGTTTTAGGACTCTCACTTAAAAATGATGGTTGGAAGGAATAGCAAGAAAAATGGGCACCTCCCAACGATAAGTCAAGAGCACCTAAGGCAGAGAGCAGGCAGTAGGAATGAGTGGAAGAAAGCAGCAAGTAGGGTGAGGGGTCCAGAGATCACCTCGGCAGAAGAAAACAACAGGATTTGTTTGCTCTGTAAAAGAAAAGGCTGAAGGCAAAG
Organism: Gavia stellata; assembly: GCF_030936135.1. NCBI lineage: Eukaryota > Metazoa > Chordata > Aves > Gaviiformes > Gaviidae > Gavia > Gavia stellata. The sequence continues at coordinate 10,051,744 of NC_082617.1, forward strand.
ATAGTTCACCAAGTTTTCCACAGAGAGGAAGAGACTTCAATTTTACTTTTTTTTACAAGCTCACTGCTCTCACGAAAAGGTGATGGGCTTAAAATAGCAGCAGAAGAAATTCCGGGGGAGAGATCAGACAAACATCTGTCAGGAGTGGTTTTGGTCGAGCTGATCTTGCCTGGAGGCAGGGAAATGGACTCAATGATTTTTCAAGGTCCTTCCACCCTGTCTCCTATGACTCACTGTTCTCTGTTTTTAGATGGCCAAGGTCTTCACTGAGGCTTTTTAGTTAGATGCCTACAGTTAGGCAGTAGGAAAGGTCCCCAAAAGGCTTTACAGTTTCATTTTCTCCATCATGAAAGACCATCTGCCTTGGAGTAAGGTGAAGTCCTGCCTGTCACTCAAAGCAGAGGAGATATTGTTTGATTTTCTAAACATATATAGGGAGAGAGACACACATATATTGTATATGTTGCATCTCTGTCTTTCTCCAGGGTTAGCTTTGTGATGAGAGGACATAGATGAGCATGCAGGATGGAGACTGGACCACTTCAAAACTCAGCTGAACTAAAACTTCAGGCAAAGTAGCACGTCGTTCATTTGTTTCACTGTTTCATAAGCAAAATGCCCTGAAAGGTTAATGAAAGTGCTAGGCAAACTCAGCCAGAATGAGCGTTGTGAGGCCAGATGACAAAAACGGGAGCTGACACTTCCCAACAAGCTCAACAGTGAGAATTTGTTTAAATGTAATTAGTTGGTATAAAAAAGAACAAAAAATCCCTCTGGAGCCAAGGCCCTGTGACTATTTGCTGTGCCTTTAGATTGAACCAATACATCTTTCTGCATTCAGCTACAAGGGAGGGGAAAAAAAAAATCACTCTCATTTCCTCTGAGAGATGGATGAAGTGTGAGCTGGTAGCTAATGCTGGTAGCTAACGCGAAGGGTCACACCGTGATCAACCACTCTGTCTCTCTCCGACCTCAAGCAAGTCCTCAAACTCTCAGCATCTGAGGTTGCCCAAGTGTCAAGTGTGCAGCATTAATATTCGCAGGGCAAGTCGTGACGTTTTGATATCGTTTACCAAAGAGCGCTTTGGCCCCGAGTACGAAGGGCTCCGGATACTCGCAAATTGCCGTTGTCACCAAGCCCGGCTGCGTGGGGACCTGCAGCTCTGCTGGCAAGCCTTGCTCCAGCCTCGCCCCATGGGGGCTTTGCCATGCTTGCAGCCACTCTTTCCAAGTGAATCTCAGCCTGGCTTTTCCAGCCAGATCTTTCTTTCTTCCCTCTTCTTATCTCCTCTACTGATTTCCCAGCCAACCCTGCTGAGAGAACGAAATCCTCGTGACCATCCTTACGCCTTTCTCTCCCTTCCCCTTACCTCTTGTTCAGCCTGTTTTGTTCATCTTTTTTTGTTGGGCAATAAAATGTCCACATCCTTCTCTGGACACTGCTGTGCTGTCATTAATGGCACCACACTGACTGACTGGCATGGCTTTTGGGGTGTGCAGCAACCCTAACCGCTCTCATCTTGACTCCAAAGCATGAAGCAGTTTTGAGCCAGGGTTAGCCTCGTCTCCACCTCAGAAGCAACTCCTCCACCCCTTGCTCTGTCCCTCCAAGCGAAGAGATGCACCTTGAGGTTTCTTTTTCAAGTTGCAAACCTCCTGCAGAGCTCCCTGTGCCGGGGAAAGCCCATATGGGATGGAAAAGGCACCCAGATTGCTGGGCTTGCCTGCTGCTGCCCAGGGGATGGTGTCTGACAGAGTCAAGGAAACAAACTGCCTTGCCAGCGCAGGTGAAAAGCTTGGGGAGCAGATGGCACAATCATTCTTCTCATTACTTTTATTGCCTTCAGAATGGGAGAAAAGTGAGTGCTTCAGGAGCTGAAGCAATCGCAGGCTGACGAATAGGTGTTGGACTCTCTCTGACACCTCGGCTGATGCTGTAGCTTGGGGAGAAGGGACCGGGGGTGGCACAACACGGAGCGATGGCGTGAGATGCGTCATCAGCTGGTGTCCCCTTGGACTTGAAGGGTGAGGGGCACTTTCGCTAGGAGACCAAGAGGCCAGCGCGGAGGATGCTGTAAGCTGGGGAGAACAGTGGGGTGTGTTAGGAGTGGCACCCACCAAAGACTTTGAGGGAAGTCCCACTGGCTACACATGTCATGAGTTCAGAGGGGACTCAGGAGCTGTACATCCCCTACAGCATCACTGAACCTGGAGAACAGTCCCTGTCAGCGATGCTGTTAAACCGTGTTTTGTTAAATATTGAAATATAACCTCCTCTCTCCATTCCTTGTACTATTCTCCCCTCCCTCCCCACCCCAAGCAATGGCCTGAAAATTGCATGTTATGGCCAGAAATTAAAACAATCTCTTTCTGGAGCCTTTCATCATTAACCATTCATCACTTTGGAGTGCTTCCTAAGGTCAAGAGCATTTTGTCAGAGTCATTCATCAGCCAAGTGTTTGGTGCATTATCTAGGGCTGTCTCTCAGGGAAGCCAAGGTCGAGCAGTAATACACCGGTGAGGTGACCTGCTCGTTACTTTTGGAAACATTTTTTGTCAATAAATGGCCCTTAGTGAGCATTTAATTTAGATTTAATAAGGCATCTAATGTTTGTTTAAAAGGACACTATACCTTCAAGGTATTTGTTGTAATTGGAAGGAGGATATTTACCGTACTCTTTATTAATAAACCCCTTAGAAGATGGAAATTAAAATCAGCTCCTTTAACGTCTTCTCTGGTACCAAGAGGGATGGTCTGTGCAATTACAAGAATCCCCACTCCCAGCCTGCACCCAGAACTGGGAAACCTGGAGTCGGACCGGAGCGCTGGGTCCAAGTCAGATCTTCACCAGCTGTCCTCTGCGCAGGGAGATTCCGACATCAGTACCTGCCAGGGTATCTACACCCGTGGGGTGTGAATGCATTTACCCTGCCTTAGCCTGAGCCCCCATGTGCTGTGGGTCTGCCCTGTCAGGAGGAGAGGGAAAGCCCCAAATTTATTTTGAGTCCATCTCCCCCCCACGCCTTTGGCTAGGCGTCTGCTCCAGGCAGCCAAGCCGCCTCTCTCCCCCGTGCGAATGGCAGGCGGGATATCATGAGCTGGGTGGTGACACCGCAAAGAAATGAAGTGATCTTTGTACAAGATGTGCCATGGAATATCAAAGACTCATCGTCTTTTTATTTCTCTTTGGCTATGTAAAACCCTAAGACTCGAGCAAATGGAAAAAAAAAATTGCTTTTATGTACTCTCTCAGCCGGCGCCCTTGACAGATTTGTACACCGAAGAAACAGAGTGGTGTCAAGGCTGCAGTTAAAACCGGGACACGATCGTCAATTGAGAGCGCAGGCTGCAATACACAGGAATATAAATTTGGGAACGGCGCAGCGTGCCCGACCCAGCAGCCCTGCCTGCCTCTGCCTGCTCTGCTGCCCCGGGCCAGTCGCTCACCCTCTGCGAGGGCAGAAAGAGGACGATCTCCCAAACGGGAGCTTCATTTTCCATCGAGCCCCCGACAACCCATACGAGGCCAGGCTCTGCTCCGTGCCTGGGAGCAGGGCGAGGAGCTGCTCGCTCTTCTTCTTTGCTAAGAGAGCAATGAAAGTGCCAATTCCTTCCCTAAGAATTCACTTTGTTTTAATCTGCAAGGCACCGTTGCTAAGTGAAGAACCCATCATGTGTTATCAGTACATAAAAAAATAAATTAACTTATATTTAAAATTGTGTTGCCAAATAGCAGGAATTCATTCAGAAGATCATTAGGAAGAGTCCTAAAACGAGATGAGCTAATTTCAGGCTGCGTCTTCGTGTTCTGTTGTTTGGGAAGCCCTGACAGTGAGATAGATGCTGGTGGGAAGCTATTAGAAACAGCAACTCATTTTTAGTCCCATTACCTTGACACACATCAGTTTTTAAATCAAGTGATATACCTTTTCAGATGATCCTGCTGTTATTAGGTGCTGTCTATTGCTCGGGGGGGAGAACAGGTAGAATTAATTCTAAATATGTGCTGTAATGTTAGATTGATTTCTTTATTAGCACCTTTTATAGTCAGTTCTCTTCATTGAAGAGCTCTGTCATATCTCCTGCTGACATAAAAAGATAGCCATGATGTTTTAAAAGGAAGCCAATAAATGTAGACATTTTTGAATGTGGGATATTTAATGGCAAATCGTTATAGATGGTCCACCAAATTGGGGAAGCAGAGACTGAATTAAGCCTCCTGAGATCTGACATCTTATTTGCAAGATAAAAAGCTCAAGCAGAGGCCTGGGTTGGGGACTGATGAATAATTCGGAGGTTTTACGCTACCCTTCCTGGGTTTATAATAGTTCCTTCAGTCATGGTCTGCATTGTTCTAAGTTGATGAATCACCACTGGCTTCCGTGGTGTCTTCCCAGTACAGGCTGTGTTGCCGATTTTAACCTTTCTCCTCCACCGGATTCCAGCAAAGCACAACAAAATGTCTTGCAGATCAGCTTGTATCCATCCAATATCCCAACGGTGAAAAAAGCAGCTGCAATTTATTAGCAGCATCGGTGTATTTTACTGCTCATCTAAGAAGAGCATTAATATTCTTTCATCACCTTCTCTACAGCTTTAAAACCTGCTTCATAATATTGAACTCATGGCTAACTGGGAACAAGCAAAATTTAAAATTTTCATTCCTCAGAATATCCCTGTGTTCCCACATTTTGGCATTGTGTCGTAACATCTCAAAGGATGGCGTGCAAAAAACAAAACCAGATTTCAGATGTTTTTGGAACATTTTGTTTGATGTTTTTCCACTAGCGCATTTTCTCACTCCAAAGGTGAAATGTTTTGGAGCAGTTGATTAAATTGCCCCGCTGTCACTGGATTCGGAATCAGTTTGAGATTGGTTTAATACTGAAAAATAACATTTCCCTCCATCAGCAGGTTCCTGCCGAGGGTGGTGCCCAGGACCTCGAGGCGTTCGTCATCCTTCTGCCCAGCTTAAATTCCCTTTTCTCTCTTTTACGTTTATGAAAATGGCAATTTCCATGGGAATATCACTCCAGTGCAGCATTGCCAGCTATGGCTGCTGCTTTCTATGGATTTATTCCAGCAATGGGAGCACACCAGCAGGTTTCTCCCGTGGCTCAGGATGGTCCATGGAGGAGACACCAGTCCCGCTCGTCTTCCCCACAAGCATCTCTCTGACTCTGGATCTTGCAGCCACCCCTGCGCTGTCTCTGATGAACAAATCCTCTCTCTCCTCGGATCACAGATACCCCTCCGGGGCTCCCCCAGATGCACCCCCTTCCCTTGGCCCCTGCAGATGGGGCAATACAGTGACTCTTCAGAGCGGGAGGGATAAAGATGTGTCCCAGCATCACTCATAGTCCATCACGTGTCAGGAGGATTTGGGGTCCTTTGGTGGGATTCCTCGTGGTGGAGGCTGGAAAGGGACAGTTCTCCAATGGCCAGACCGACTCCTTGATCCCGTGAAATTCCATGTTTCGTAATCATGTGTACTTGTCATGTAAATTAGTGTCCTTACAGAGCTGCAACATGTGCCTGGGTTTTAATTCTGGAAACTAACAGCAACATAGCAGTAAAGGACATTCATCATCTTGAGTAATGGATTTTCTATGACTAATATACTTGCTCCTGCATTCTTCAAGGGCAACGTCTTGACTCTCCCTCCTCTCTCTTCCTCCCCTTGAGGCGTGGAGGAGCACGGTTCTGCAGAGCTAACAACAGCAAAATGCTTTACACGGAGGGGAAATTGCAGTTGGTTTTCCTCCCGGCAGACCTGAGTGCAGCCGTTGCAGGAAAGCTCCGTGTGCTGCTTGTGTTCCTCTGATGAGCTGAGCAAAACACAGACCACATGGGGACAAAGAAATAGGTGAAGTGTTTCCCCGTGCTGTACGGTTATTGTCTGGTACCCAACGGAGGTGGATGGGGACCCACGAGATCTGGGTTGCTGGCGGCTCGAAATCAGCAGCTAGCAGGGGGGTTGGTTTCAGCAGGAGTGAAATGGAGCTCTGCGTGATTATTACAGTAAAAACATCCCCTCCATTAAAGCCAGATGCCTCCTCCAACAAAAGGCACAGTGGTGGGAAGAAAGTGTTTTAACATCCTCCTTGGAGCGGCAGGAGAGAAGAGGGCAGCGGTGGGGTGGGCATCGCCCGGGGATGCTCACCTCGGCGGCTGGTGCCCAGCACCTCCGTCCCGCAGGGCTCTGCTTCTGCCCTTCATTGCATGCAGAAATTAGAGTGTGGCATTCGAGCAGAGCAAGCTGGGAAGAGGTCTCGTCACTGACACGAGCAGGAGCAGCAGCGGCGTATTGACAGATGATCAGGGCAAAGAACTGGAAGTCGGGATTTCTGAGCCATGGTCCCTGCCTCTGCCTCGCTTGGCCAAATGGCTTAATGTATCCATGACTCATATTCATTCTGCGTAACACCTGGGGACGTGGGTACTCTTTGGCTTCACAAGACACAGCACAAATGAATTATTATTTGTAAAGTGCTGCAGGTGCTTTGGGTGAAAGGGAATGTTGTAATTGCAAAGCGATGCTATTAAGTCGCAAATTGGATGAAACCTTTTACTAAATGAACTGTGCTTCAAAACACTGCACTTGCAAAGACTGTTCCTTTGTAAAATGAATCCACTTTTTAATGTTTCTTGCTTTAATCTTAGTTCTTAAAGAAGATTTACAGTCTCATCAAGTCCTGAAAGTCAATGTTAAATTATTGTAATTTATTCCACATTATGTTACGTTAGTTTTTGCCACATATGGTATGTTACACTGATTTAGCTAATGTATGCTAATTTTGTGCTAAATTTATGTCACAGTTCCCAGATAGTATGGAGATTGATGCCTTAGAAATTAATGTAATAATAGTAATAATTGATAGTAATAATATGAAGACTTTGGCATTGCTGGGTTGGAATCCCTGAACGCTCAATCCAAGTTTATTGTAGCTTTGTAGCGCGACTCTACTAGCTACTCAAAGAGAAAAGAAAGAGATCTTGTCTCTCCTTTATAGACCCATATATCAGCCCCATAAAACACAGTCCCAATTCTTGATAGCCCCATGGCAGCAAAAATTGTTAGTCTCTGTGGCATAGGACTTCTGAGCACGATTATCTTTTATGCCTGTAAACTCCACAACAGCTGGACATTAAATCTCTGGATTAATTCAACAAGTTTCCCTGTTTCTCTCCACCCAGTAACCAAAGACTTTTTTTTAAGGAAAGCACTAAGTGTTTAACGGCAGGGCAGGGCTCTGGCTCTCTCCATCCCCGCGCTGGTACTCTGAGTGGTGTGATGCCAATGCGTTGCTTTCCAGCCTGCCTCCAGATGTGGCTTTCACATGTGGTCCAGCTCGGCGGTGTGATGGCCAGCGCCGGCTTCACCCTCCCACCGCGCTGGGTGGCAGCTCCTGAGGGGGCTGTGGGGCGGGAGAAAGCACCCACCCGTGCCCCCTATTCCCTGTGCTGCCTTTGTCTGCCCTTCATCGTTCACCAGATCGGTTGGGATTTTGCATGTGAAGAATTTAACTGGTACACCGTGGTGCGGGGAGAGTGCGGCCTCTTCCCTGGAGCCCTCCAGCCCCTGCTCCAGGCTTCTCCTGGGACCACCGGGATGCAAACGCTCCTGGGTTTGCAAGGGCACACGTACCCCGGTGAAGGTGTGCGGACACCGGCCCCGCTGTGGAGCGGCAGGCTGGGTGCTCTTCACTCAGATGGAGCCCACAGCCAGAAACACCCTGAACTGCATTTTCTGGTTGAAATTCCTTTTGTGCAAACTCTTCCTATTAAATCTGTCCTGCATTTATAGAGTTATTATTGTGTACGTTAATTACAACAGGCTTTGATTAAAGGCACGGACCATAAAAGCAGATTAAGATTCCCCTGATTTTAAGCTTCTATGTGAAACCATGTATGCACTGGTTCAGAAAAACCCCATTGTTTCAGGAAAAATAAATCCTGTACCTTGCTGTGGGCAGAACCTCACCCCACCCCTTTAATCTCATGTCTCTTCACTGCACTGAATTAATGGGAGCTCAGAAGAATTTCATCTGTTGCTCTAAGCCTTTTTGGTGTTATTATTTAAGAATATTTAATCTCAAGGACAACAAATAAATATGAAATCAGCGTCAAGCCATTTGCCCCACTTCAGTGGCTGAAATGCTGTTATTACCGGGGAGGGAGGAGATAGGCTGGGTCATGAAATGGAAATAGCTTTTAAGAAGTGAAACTATCAGCAAATCTGGGGCTGAGGGAAGGGAGCCGTGCTGAGCCCTCCAGCCCTGCCCCTGGAGAGGACACAGCCTCTCCTGGGCTCGCTTGCAGTGGGGGGTGAGAAATCAGGGAGATTTAAGGCTGTTTAAGCCCATCCCTTGGATAAACTATGCTCTGAACTGTGCCCTTGACCACTCTTTCCCATAAACCTGGTTGTGGCAGGGGAGGTTGAAGCAAGCGGGTGCTTGGTTCCTCTCTCTACCTTCTCCCCAGGGCATCGCTGAGCTTCTCCGTCACGAGCCATCCCTGTCCCAGCCTGCTGGGAATCGTGACTTTAAGGGGAACCACACATCCCTGCGGTGCTTCAGACTTGCCCTTTGCTATTTATAACTGGGGGTTGTCAGGTTTTTTAGAGCCAGCGGAGCTGCTGCGCTGGCAGGCAGGGTTAGCTCCCCTGCGTCTGCGGCGTGTCTGCCAGCATCCCGGTTGGCACCTCCGGAGCATCCAGCGCTTGTGCCCGGGGTCTCTGCTGTGTCCTCTGTCTGTCACTGCCGGGCGGAAAAGCCACAAAGCAGCAAAATCGCTCCTTGGTCTCGTGGCAGGGACCTGCTGAGGCCTCTAATGCACGTTCCTTTATTTTTTTTTTGCAGAAGGGAAATGGCTTTTGTTCTGAGTATGATATTTGCAAACTATTGGAAATCTGTTTCCTCAAACCCCAGGCTGATGTGAATAATAGATTTTGAAAATTTGGTGCAGGCAACGCAACCGTGCGGGATGATGAAGCGAGCAATATAACTTGGCCTGAGGCCCGTGTCTCGGTAGCCCTGGAGAAACTTGCCTGGTGACAATGACAGCGATTTTATAAATGAATCTATTTGTTATTGGTAGGCAGGCAGACACCGTTACGGGTAGGAAGCTCAGACTCCCTTTAGACACAGTCGTCTCTGTTGTACAACGTTGGCTGACAAAATATTACTTGAAATATGTGCATAGATATGCAACACCTTTAGAGAACTGTGGCTCACCTTCTCATCATCCGCCTTATTTTGGGCTCCGGCTAAAATATACTTTCAATGCCAGGAGTGCGTCCTGATTTCTCCCTTGCCTGAGCGCTGGGTCTGTGGGCAGCGAGTGCTGGGCACTGAGGTGGGATGCTGGGATTTGGTCCTCGCCCTCAGATGTCAAGTTATTCATGAGAGGGAACCCCCCCCAAAGAAGTTGTTTGTCTCTGTCTTGTAGAAGTACAGACCAGAAGCAAGGATCCTTTAACTAGCTAGTCTAGGAGTAGCTGAATTTTCTGAGCCTTGGCCAGTGCCCCAGACCGTGTATCACAGACTTGGGGAGACAAAGACCTCTCTGGGTTTGCTTTTCACTGAAGATTTAGGCAAGGACAACACGGTCTCAAGTAAAAGCCTCCTGCTTCCCCAGGCATTGGTCTCGGAGGCTGCCAGGCAGCAGGAGCTCTGAAAGAGCCCTTGGTTTTTGAGAAACCAGCTCCCACCTTCAATTTATTTTGCTTGCTGGCAAGCCCTCTGATGGAAATGGATTTCAGCTCCTCCTGCCAGATGGTGATGTGAACCAAGGGCTGCAGACAGAGATCGCCTCCAGGCTGAATTTAAAATGCCTCAGTACGTTTTATTTTTGTCCAGAATGCCTTTTAAGAGCCACTCGGTTCAGCAGCAGTGAGCCATCCTGCAAGCAGTCCCTGGGATGTGCAGGGGGCTCCTCCAGCAGAGCCTTTCGCTGCAGCAGCCATCGGTGATGGCTTGTATTCCCCCAGATGGCTTGGATCTACCTGGATGGCTTGTATTCACCCAGATGGCTTGGATCTACCTGGATGGCTTGTATTCACCCCAATGGCTTGTATTCACCCAGTGCAACCCAGTGCAAATGCTCCCTGTATACAAGGACAGCTTTTCCTGAAGCCACAGCTGTCCCGGGAAGCAAGGGCTTGGGTAATGACCAGCCTGGTCCGGGCTCAGCAGAGCTCTACTGTGCTGCAAGTGCCAAGAAAAACTAGAGAAATCCTTTACCTCATTGGAATTATATAGCAATCTCATAGTTTGTGCAGTCCAGTGCTGTAGGACCCCCCAAGGGAGGGCTGGGAATGGGTTAGTACCTACAAAACCACTTCTCCAAATTCTGTCTACATGGAGAGGTCTACTTGGAACGACCCGTTTCGGAAAGGGGCGTTCATCTTCAGCAGTGCTTGAGGTAAAAGGACATTTATGCAAAACAATGATCTGTTGTTTACTCAGTTTTCTGTATTCCCCACTCTACTGCAGGTGATATTTGCTCTTCAGCAAAAGTTGCTCCTGAACGCGGGTCCTGCCATGAAGTCATGCTCCTGCATTTATGACATCAGTTGTTGCTATGGTGGCGGTGTTAAAAATTCCTCTTTTATTATTGTTTAAAGGGAATTATTCAGGACGTTCCAGATCAAAAGCACTGGGATCTTGGGATGTGCCTCTGAGCTGCAAAGAAACTCAAACAAAGCCAAAAATAGCAATATTTGGGTAAACTGGATGACAGCCAGATTGTCCTGTGCTCATTTTCCTGTCTACATTATTCACTGCCTTTTTTAAGCTGCAGGGAGCTAATTCAGTGTCTGAGATGCATCTTCCCAGGAGCTTTCCATGCCGCAAGGCACAGCCTCGGCACGCAGCCACCTCTGCATCGCGCGGGCTGGCTTCAGCCTCCCGCTCTCGCTAGCTGAGCCATGTGCACATGCTTAATGCCGCTGGTTTCAATCGAGTTGTACTTCTGCCTGGTCTTTTTGGTGACCGATGGGAAGGGGTGCCCAGGAAATGGCTGATAGCAGCACACTCACCTAAATGACCTGTTTTTGGACAGTGTGCAGGAAACTTCAGGAAACTCTATCCGTGGGTCCATGGCCATGGATGGGCTCAGGCATCCTCAGCCGCTGTCTCAATATCCAGACATGATGCTGTTGAAAGCCTGGAGGTGAGGCCAAGTTTGGCAGGTGATATTTAAAGCAAGTCTTTGCTGGGAATACGAGGATTCACAGTTCCCAGCCCTTCCCTCTCACCTCTCTCCCATGGCTGCTCCCAAGAGGGAGGTCACACTGGAGCCGCTTGCCTCTGGGGACAAAAGTGGAGACTCTCTACTTATTTTGCCAAAACTTATAGGAACTTAATATCTTGGAGATTTTCAGCCTCTGTCAGCATCAGCTGATATCAACCGTGGGCTCAGAAGTTGGGAGAGGAAAAGGAAAGGCACGTGAACACACACAATGACATGAGCATGCTACTGTCATGCAAGCCTCCTTTCATTAGGCTAAAAATATTAAGGTGCAGGAGTTAAGCTGTTCATTTGTCTCATACCTGTTCTCGAAGGTCTCTCTTCCCCCCGCCTCCTCCCCTTCCCACTTCTAACCATCCTTCAAACTGTGACACAGGATCAGTCACTTGGCTCCTACAGCCTTTCCCTTGATCACTCGGCTGAGGGGTAGGTTTGAAGCTGGCAGTTACATCTAATGACCATTGATTTCCAATGGCAGTTAGAGACCTAAAAATAAACAAATGAATGAATGAAATACATGCTTTTGCATTTGGCCCCGTTTCCCCAAAGCTGGGGCCTTATAAGAGCTGCCTGCAGATGCAGAAGTGTTTCCATGACTTCCCTGGAGCTCTCTTCCAAGAAGGAGAGAGGACAAAACATGCCACTGATTATGAGGATAAATGCTCCTCTTGGTAATGTGATACTCAGCACCATCCACGTTCATTGCTGACAGACCGCAGTGGTGGTGTCCTGATTTTATACCATCTGGAAATCTTATTTTGCAAATGGCTCTGATCCCCGAGCAGCTGGTTGGGAGTGACGCCCACGCTTCGGCTGACCCTCTCCTGGAGACAGACCGCATGGCTGGGTTCACTTCTCGCCCATCTCACCACCTTCCCTCACTCCAAATTGTCATTCTGGGCTGCGTCGCCAAGAAATTGCATCTAATGTTTCCAGTCAACAGCTAAGGAAGACAGATGCCAATGGGATGGATATTTCCCAGCTCTCCTGAGCTCCCTGACCCATTGATGTCATCTGACTTTTATATCAATACCAGAAAAACCTCAAAAAGAGCTGGGGTATTTCAGCAATACAATACCACACATCGGTATGGCTCAGCGTGTGCAGCAGTGGTTTTTTAAGTAATCAAATGGTTTTCACAAACGAAGGGTAATTTCTTACAAGAATAAACCCTTTCCATCAGGAAAATATAAAGTGTGGAAGACTGGGTGGTTTTGTGTGTGTGTTGCTGTTTTTTAAGGCAAAATGTTGGAATTACTACTCATCATCAAAAAGAGAGAGCTGTTCGGAGGCTGCATGTGAGAAAATTGCCAACTCTTACTGAATATCTTATTTACTTGCAAAGTAAAAAGGAAAGTAAATAAGAAGCTCTGCAAAATATCTGCATCTCTGGCAATTTCCTTGTGTGCAATCACATATGCCGCCTACGGTCTCCACAATAAATTGTAATCCCGGTCGTTTGCTTCCTCTCCTTATGTACATACATTATATTTTTGCTCAGCAATTTTGACTTCCACCCACTTTTGTTGATGGGTGGAAGGAGGGGGAATGGAGAATAAAAAATGTTGCCGTATTTTCAGCATGACAAATTACAATGGATATTGTATTTCTAGCTGGAATGCCCAATGATACATAAATGTGTGAGGTGTTGTTCCCCCACGGTAGCCAATGGGTATCTGAGTGTTGTATTTCAAATTTCCCTACATACAAGTTCTGTGGCATTTTCAAGGCAAGATGGAGCTGTGAGGAAGGAGTCGTCCCGTAGACCTGTTGGAGGAAACAAACAATAGGCTGCTATCAAGCATTGATTTGGGTTGCTCCGTTGCTGTTGGCTTTTTCCCTATTCAATCAACCACATCTTATAGATTATTAAAGTGGCTTTCTGTCAGGGGAGCCTAAAGAGGCTTTATCGTTATGTGCTGAATTCGGGGCTGTTCTTTCCCATGTGAGTAAGGCCAGTGGAAGCAGAGGTACGGAGGTCAGGGAAGCTGGTGCATCGCCCCGTCCTGGAGCACACCAGTCTCTGGGCATCCCTTGGGTGGGCATCCATGGCAGCGTGACTGAGGACCAGCCTCCTATTTTTGGTCTTGTGTGTAATCAACAGGATGGTCAGTCCATGAGCTGTTTTTACAAGCTCTTAGTCATGCTTCTGAGCTTCATTGCAATTTCCTGAAGTCCCAAATTTCCTGCTTAAAGCCTCTGCCTTCCTCCTGCCCAAATCTCTCAGTTTTCTGATGGTCCAGCTCTGGGGTCAGCCACTTTGGTCCCTTCCCACAATGGGGAAGCACAACCCTGCTTTGGATCTGGACCGGGCGCTGGCTCTTCAGCACGTGATGGAGGCAGGACAACATCTGGGCATCTCCAACTTGAAATCTCAGCTCATTCAGCCTTGTCTTCACTGTGTTCTAAACATTAATTCCAGTCAAGATCAGTTTTCCCACATCTGCATTTTTCTGGCCAGATCCTCAGCCCACACAGCTCAGTCTATTCCATCAGCCCATCATCTTCCAAATCAAACATGTCAGCAGTGTCTCACATGAGCTGGACGTCACTAGGTCTAATTTGCAGATCTAGGGTAGCTAGATTACAGGTTGTTAAAAAAATAGTAAGTAGAAACTTCAAGGGATCAGAAGAAGTTTAAATTGAAATACTATATATAACCTGTGCTAATCCTCCCCCACTGCCAGGTTTTAATTACCCAAAGATATTAAGAAAAAACTCTGTTTTGTGCCTGCAGTCTTTAAATATGATTTTAGACTTCCTTAAAGGGACAGCCCCAAGGGAGCGGTTTAAATTAATACTCTGAAATAGAAACCCATTTCCTTTCTCGTTCTTCTGCTCATCTATTGTGTGTGTATAATTGTCCTTAGTAAGGTTCCCATTGACTTAAGCTGTCATTAGATCGGACCCCAAAAGGCAGAGGGCAACCCCAAAACCTGTCCAAGCAGTGAAAGCACCCCCAGCGTTGGCCAGGGTCCAAGGTGGAGCCCTCTCTATCAGACACATTTAGTTGGAAGTGTTGGAAGAGTCATGCTATTAACTGCAGGAGTGGAAGTAGTGGAGAAATATCCCTATTCTCAGAGTGTAGCACTTCTCTGATAATTTTTACTGTGAGCTCCAAACCCACCGTTTCTTTCATGTTTGCTCCAGACCAGCGAATGCTGGACCAAACAAGCCGCTGTTGTTACCTCCTGGTGTCATGGTGGGATGTAGCTGGCGAGCATCACTTCTCTCTCTTGGATGGCACCACTGACTATTACGTAAGGCACATCTGAGACTGCAGAATGGGGATTTAATTTCCAGGACCAACAACCCAGAACCAGAATTTTACAATTTCAAGCCTCAAGGGGTTCGTCTTACTTACCATAAAGATTTTATGACCCAAGTCAAAAATCACTCAGCTTTATACTTTCCTCAGTTATGTTACACTCCTTCAGCTCAGCCTCGGGCTTAGCCTGTCTTTTGAGCATCAGGAGCTGTCAAATCCATCTGTGGGCAGGGGAGGATGTGAGCACATGGGACACCAAAGGAGTTGGGCTGTTTCTAGGTCACCGGAGATGGAGGTTAAAGAGCTTACAAACCCGGTAGGCTTATTCTGTGAAATACTGGCTTTCCCCAAACCAGCAGAAAGAGGAGCTGTGCCGTGTAGTACTGCTGGCCATGACATGGAGATGTCTTACTCATAGGACACCAAGTCATGTCCATCAAGGTAGAGGTGAGGAGCTAGCACGTGCCATTTCTTTTCAGCTGGTGTTTCATGAGGCTATGATGGAGGGGTGTTTCTGCTGCCAAAATGTCCACGGTCTCCCTAAACAGATGGAGAAAGCATGCAAATTGGGCAGATGTCCAGCCCCTGTGTCCTGTGCCTCTCGACTCTGCATGCCGACCTTGGCTGGCCCTTCCGACTGTAGTTTGGTGCTGCCTGAAAATCATTAGAAAGCTGAAGCCTTATTTCAGTAGATTTTGGAGGTGGACCAGCACATTACTCCCTGGGGCCGTCTCATGGCCTGTTTACTTGTGCGGTTCCTGGGAAGCCGCAGGAGGGACTTTAAGTCGGGCTGAGAGACGTCCTGTCTTCAGTGGGCTCTCCAAGGAGCCATCATCTCCGGCTGGTGCAAGGCTGAGGATGAGGCTTTATTCAGTGATTTACTGCATCCTGATTCAGGCGAAATTCCCGTCAGTGGCTGGGGATGTGACCTATCCTATTGATTTGATGGTGGTGCTGTTTTGGGGGGAGAAAAAGAAAAAAAGTTGTCAGTTTCCTAAACTGTTATTCTCCTACATGCACGAGCAATTCTGAAATTAAAGCACTGCAACTCATTCTGCAAGGGCTGTTAACTTTACATCCTAATTGCTTAATTAAGCTGTCTTGATCCAGGTAATAATTGCAAACTTTCTATCCGAGAAAGGTTTTCCGAGTTAAGCAAGAATTGATTAAACATTTATGCTTCTGACAGAGCTGTCTGCCCTTTATTTCCTTCCGTTTGCTGTGAAAAGTCTCTTCGAGCCAGACATCTTCCCCCTGACACGTCTTATTTCACCCAAATTTAAGTGTGTAACCAACATCGCACCGTCAGTCAGTGCCGGGAGAGCACCGCAAACCACTCCTGGCACGGCTGTTCCCTCCAACCCAGGAGCGGGGACAGTGAAGGAACATGAAACCTGGCCAGCTTTGCATTTATCTTAAAGCGTAGTAAGGCACTTTAGCAGCAATAAAAATAGATTTAAGAGCTCGTCAGCAAAATTGCATTAAAAGTACTCACAGAAAAGGCACGATACATGTTCATCTGCTGTTCTTCGGGAGTGTGCTGGGTCATGCTTTAAGCACAGATCAAAAAACCTGTTGCAAAAGCTGCTTGCCCATCTGAAAGAAAACATCGCTTCCTTACGAGAGCTGAGCAGGCAGGGAGGGTGTCGGCATCGCCTCAGACACCACCAACATGCTCCAAGTCTGGAGGCATGACCTAATCCCTCGTTCCTGGCTGGAGCATCTTTGATTCAGCGCAAATCGTGACACTTTGTCCAGCAACCTCTTCAGGATAACCATTACCGCCGCCGCGGCTGTGCTGGATTACGGTATGGAGAATTGAAGCCAGCAGCAGTTTAGGATGGAAAATGCAGAGCAGGTCTTCCTTTGGGGACACTTTCTGCTTCAGGGGGATGCAGCATCTCACTGGCTTCCCCGGAGGAAGGCTCTGCTCTCCAGGAGGTTTGGAGTGGGCTGGTTGTGAGCAGCCCCACAGCAGCCCCCCTCCACGCTGCTCCCTTCATGTATTAACCAGCCCCCCCCCCCCCGCCCCATGCTGTCGATGTTTTGCATCAGAAAAAGGGGGAAAAGCAAACAAAACCCCAGGGATGTGGCACCCTGTGAAAGGCCCTGACTTCAAGCTCCTCGCATCCCTCCATCCTTGCAAATCTTGATCACACGGATGTGGGACCGGCGTGGGACACAGCAGCTCCATTGGGCAGTGCCCACCGGAGTTTTTCTGAGGGTGTTTTATCACTGCTGTCCCCACTTACTTTTGTTTCTGCAGCAGGATGAGGGGGTGCAATTTTTTCCTGCCACTTAGAGATTCGGATCAGGAAGCAACTAGTTGAGGTTGATATTGTCGTGGTCTGACTTTCCGGGAGCCTTCTGAATAAATTTCCCTTTATTAGACACAAAGGCTCCCATTACTGCACCTTCGTCCTCATTACTCCCAGATAAGTGCCTACATAACCCATCTCAAGTTCTGCTTTGGTATTCAAGGTCCCATGTCTCTTACAGCTCCTGCTCATGTGTGTGAGAGCCGGGAGGGAAATGAGAGCCTTCTCCAGCAACCGATTAAGCAACCTCCCTGTGTCCGCTGCTGTCTCCATCTCCTGCAAAACCGCTGAGCATCGTAAATTAGAACCGCATGATGGATTTCCTTGTGCTTGCAAATGAGGATGGATTTCACTGATGAGTATGTTAGGTGAAAGAATATATTTCCCCATTTTGTGGGGAAGAAAAAAATACATTTTTAATTGTCTCTGCATTTTGAATGTTGAAGTCCTCCCACTTTCACGGGGGATTGGCACTGCTGGTCTAAATGAGAACATTTGTTCAGAGGCATTTTGGAGGAGAAATCCCTGCAACACCTTTTTTCCTATAGGCATGGCAGCAGAACTGGGTAGATTAGTGTCTCTCTGAACTGAAATACCCTGGTCTGTAAGTGACATCAAGGGCTGTCTGATGTACAGCTACATCCACGGTTAAATACTTCCCCTCGCTCTTACTTCTCAAAGGGAGCGGGTGACGGAGCCGAAGGCTGAGTTCACATCCTTGGGTGGTTCACCACTGATCCGTGGAGCTCAAAGACTGACTACACGGAGCGCATCTCGCATTTATCCCCACTGGCCCTTTGAAATGCAGGGACCTTCTGAAGTTTCCAACGCCGTGAGACTGCAGACCTGATCTGTATATGTGAGTGGTGGAGGTGGGAGAGCCATTAGGAGGTTGAAAGCAAGGGGAAAGGCCAGGGAGGTGTTTTAGGTGATTGCAGGGAAGAGACGGGCACCCCGGGAGGGAGGTGCCCCAGGGTGGTCGGGGCAGAGCTCCGGGCAGAGACAAGGGGCAGGGGTAGTGGCGAGGGGCAAACAGCCCCTCTCAGCTCTCGTCCCTGCTCTTCAGTACCAGGGAAGGGGTTGCAGGCAAGCACAGAAATGCCCGTCTGGTTAATTTGGTAAGCTTGCTTTGTTTTCTGCATCTTGTGGCTGCAGCAACCTCAGATGATGAAGCAAAGCTGGTCGCTGTAGCATCATTTCAGCCCCTGGAGCAGTGGGAGAGTCAAGTGCAAAAACCTGCCTGTTTGTTTAAATTTCAAGCTGTTGAAATGAGGTGGAAGATGAGAGGGGACGGAGGGAAAGGACGGGGACAGCAGTCACTTTCCTCTTGTTTGCAGGCAAAGGGAAGAGCTGGCTGAAATGCATGCAGGAGCATGAAAGAACCTGAAGAACAAATATTGGCTTCTGCCTCTGCATGAAAAGGAAGTTTGAAGCAGTGGGGGGGGATGCAAAACAAACCCCATCCCTCCTGCTCACTTCAGCTATCTAAACATCTTACAAGGTGAAAAGCATTTCGCACCAAGCAGTGGACGTGCCACGGATTTCAAAAGCCCAAACTGTCCCCTCCTGTGTAAGGAGAAAGTTGTGTTGAATACACCAAACAAGGATGAGTATCGGGATGGGGAGTCCTCGCAGCAGCGTTTGCTGAGTCCAAGGAGGGACAGAGGCAGGGGTTTGGGTGGGAAGGGAGCCAAGCAGACCAAGGAGAAGGCAGGGTGCAAGGACGCAGAGCAAATCAGCTCCACCACCACTCAGCAAAACCAGTGTAATCCACAAAGGGTCCCTCAAGCATTGGTGGGACCATGCCAGGACTGAGCTCCTGTGGAGTTTGGCAAAGGAAAGCTTTGCTGCTTTTAATTTAATTTAAATCTTTTATATTGTTTATTTTATTATTTTGTTTTGTTTTACTTTGTTTTATTTTTCTGACAACGACCACTGAGCAGTCGGGGTAGAGGGAGGTTCGCTGTCGATTTCCCCCTGTATTGGTGAACTGAGGGAGCCGAAAGGTTTGTGACAAGGTGAGCTCAGTCAAGGCATGTGTCAAAAATAGCTCTTCAGCTGAAGCTGAAAGTACCAGTCAGGTGAGGGCTCAGCAAGACCAGGGCAAGAAACTCCAAACCGCTCAGGTCTGAAAGAAAAGCTGAGCAATCCCCACATATCACCCTGTGACTCGGCCCCAAACCAGGATTTCTATTTTCTATCGTGGCAGATAACGAGAGGGCAATGTGGAATTTTGCTTTGCCTCCATTAACGAAGGGGCTCTGAAAGGCTGATTCTCGCGGTGCGGAGCTGCGGAGGGACCATCCCCTGCAGCAGGGAGGGGGCTTGAGTCCCCGGGGCTCCTCTTTAACTGGACCCCCCGGTACTCACATCCTTTGCCCCTTTAAGCAGTTCCCATATCCCCATCCCAGAGCCAGCCACATTTCAGCAATCCATGTCAGGAAAGCACATCTTGCTGCTGAAGTCACAGCCACCGGCGCAAGGCCATCAGGGTCACACGCGTCCATTTAGTATCTTCCTGCAAAGTCTATTGATCAGGTTTTATACACTGTGGCACATCGCCATAAAAACCCCAGGGAGCCAACGACATGCCATTGATTTACACCCGCCGGCCATCAGCCTTTTAGAAACACTGAGTCCGGTGCGGTCCTGGCTCTCCCCCTTCCCGCAGGCACAGCTCAGCTCTGCGTGCTGCCCCAGAAACAAGCCCAGCACTCACAGAATAACTCACAGAAACCCCCAGGGAGAACCCCTGGCTCCCCAGGGCTGTGGGAGAGTCAGAAAGAACCCCTTTCCCAGCAGCTCCTTCCCACTGCCGTGCCCTAAGAGCCCGTGGACACCTGCAGCCCTTTCCCCCTTTAGAGGAGTGGTCCCAAACCCATCACCAGTACCGCTGATGCTTGGGGGACGGATGCTGCTGTGGGATTTCCAGTTGCTATCGGCAAATGGCTGGGGTTGGAAAGGGAAGCACTGTGGGCACACACCAGTTTGGTCGTGGCAGCATGGGAAACCCCCCCAGGAATGCAGGAGGGGACGGGGGGAGGACGGCCAGTGCTGGGCGATGGCAGCAGTTTGGCATGGAATGGATTAGGGGGGCTGGGGAATGCCCACCGGGATGGGACGTGGGTGATGGCTACAGGGAGAGTGAATGAGCATCGCTGACGATGGGATCCTTACTCCACGGTGTATCAGGGTGCTCAGTGGGATCAGCACCTCGCTGTGCTGGGTCGAGAGATCAGCCCAGCATATCTTGCTGCTTCCCCGCGACGGGCACGGGCGTAACACCCTGACAGCCCACGGAGGGAGAAATTCCAGTCTTCTCACCCATTTCTTAATGATTTTGTTCAGCTAAGAAAAAAAAAAGAGCAGCATCTATTTGCCAGTCAGGTGAGAACTGAGCTTTGAAATCAGCTGTCAGCAATAAAATGCAAATAGGCGCACGCAGGGCAGCAAAGAAGTGATCTGATGCCTTTGATTGTTCCTGCCTGGGTCTCGTAAATCATTACTGCCTCGGTCCTGTGCCCTGCTTTCTAATTCCTGCCATTACTACTACATTTATCCACTTGCATAGTTGGTGTGAATTCAAAATGTTGGTTTAATGTGGCACTGATGAGATGGCAGGCATTTATAAAAAGTACAGCAGCAACCTGGTTTGTGGAGAATACAGATTTTTCTTCAGAACAGTAATAATACAAAAGGAAATAGCATCTCTGGCTGCAACTTCAAAGGCAATTGGAACAATTTTGCAAAAGATTTTATGCTCTCTGTAATCATTTACTTATTTTTATTCTTTTGATTTCGCCTTCCCTCTGGTGCTAAATGCTAGTAGGCTGTGTATGATAAAGGCCATGCCTTGGGGGAACATGGTCTTTCACCTATTTCATCTGCAGCGTTTATATGTCTAACACGAGATTGAAATCATATTTAAACCACTGATGCACGTGCCTGGCTTTAGTTCTGGTTTTGAATCGAGCCCGTGGGATGTGAGTGGTACTCAGAACGTATGAGACAGACTCTAGGAAATCTGTCCCTGCTGCCATGAGGACCATCCCCGGTGTGACACCTATGAGTGCCACCTCCGTGCGAGGTGGTCCTGGGCACCACCAGCACCATGAGGGGCCCTGGCACGGGATGGTGTTGGGCACACCATCACTGCACCGGGCATGTACCCTGTAAATGATGTGGGTGAGGTTATGGAGGAAGGAGCACCGGGAGGAGACTGGAGCCACATCTCCCCAGCGCTGCTCCACGTCCCGACCTCTCCCCATCTCCCCTCCCTGCCCCAGGTCCCCCGTGCCAGTGGAGCACCGAGACGAGAGCATCAACCACAGCGTGGGGACGGCTGTGCCCACCCGTGCACCCACTGTCCTCTTGGAACAAGAATGTTCTAAAGTCTGATTGAAAAGAAAAAACAAAAAAGAAAAAAAGATAGGATGGAGCCAGCTGGGACCAGACCCCTTTTTGATATCGCCGCAGAGCGGGGAGTGAGTTCATCCCCCCGCAGCAGCCCCTTCCTGCTGGGGCAATCAGGCCCAAAGCACAGTTAATTTCCCATCGATCGCTGTCTCCCAGATTAAGGAAGGGCTTTTGATCAGAAGTGTCGTGAATCCCCATCACGCAGAAGGACCAGAGCTGATCTCCTGCGGTATTGATCCCGGGTCCAGGCAGCGCAGCCGGCATTGCCCGCAGGCAGGGGAGCAGAGGATGCACGGCTGAGCACAAAGCCGGAGCCGGGTGCTCTTGCAAACGGCTTTTCCAGCGGGATGGGGGGCAGGAGGGTGGCCAGGGCCACCCATGGGAAGCAGCAGCATCTCCCCATCACCGCCTGCTCGGGAAGGGCTGACCCATCCGCTCTCCCAGTCACGGCAGAAAACGCCAGGCTGGCTCATGTTTTCAAACTGAAACAAAAATAATTTTCTTCTGGAGGCTTCAGAAGGCAAAAAATAAAAGACAATATTTACATTTCCCTGTGATGTGTCACTCTGCGTGGGTTAGTCATCACTCCTCCTGCGGAGGCCCTGCAGGTAACTGAGTGACAGGGGGAGGCTGTGACTCACCAGATGGGATCCGTCTCTCCAATGTGACTTCAAACATGGGACATTAAAGAGGGATTGTCACGTTACAACAAGTACCGCTCTGGATTTCCAAGCAGCAAGCGGAAAGCCTGGTGCTCTGAGTAGGGCTAGGTGCCCAAGCACCCTTGCCCTTAAAGCCCGCTGGCGGCACCCACCTGTGATCCTGCACCGAGTTGTGTCTGGCCTCTGCGGTTCGGTGTAACTGTCCTCTGTGTTTTTCCAAACGGACAAATAGCAACAAGCCCCCACCAGCCGGAGAAACTCCCTTTCCCCATGCTGAGCCGCACCACAGCGGGCAGCCGTGCATTGAGCGTTGCTCCTGGAAGTGTTTTGCCCTGCTGCTCGCAACGCCGGCTGCGAGCACTGCGGCTTCCCCGGGCAGGCAGGCAGTCCCGGCGAGCAGCAGCAGCTCGATGTGCCGATAGACGGGCACTGTCAGTGGCAGAGCTGGAGCGGCCCCGGGCAGAGCGGGCTGGCACCCTGAAGTCAGTGCCTGATTTTAGGTATGGGATATCACCTGGCGCTAATTTGACCATTAAAACATAAGATTCCCAAGGGAATCTTAAGATTCCTATGATGCGATGTGAAAAGGGAAAGCAGGATGGGATATTTTCCAGCACTGATGTGCGAAGGGGTTCCCTGGAAGCAAACGTTAGCTGGGGGTCAGAACTGGGTGCGTCTGCTCCCCCAGCCACCCTGGAGGGCTGCATGGGCTCCCTGCGTGTGCCGGGATCCACCTCTGTTGGCTTAAAAGAAATTGCACCACTTTGCACCCACTAAAAACCTGCTCCAGCCCCAAATACGAACCTGGAAGTGTGGTCAGCAGTGCCTCTGCTGAAAGCCCAGTGCTGGTGGCCGGTGCTCAGCACCTCGCAGAAATCAGAGCCCGGGTGGCAGGCTGGCCCTCCAGCACCGCCGGCGAGGCTTCCCGTCTGCCTCAGTTTCCCCACTTTTCCCAGAAACATCCACCATCCACCCAAGCCAGCAGCGAGGGGAGCCCGGGGGGACATAAAGCACCTTGAGCGTTTGGCAAGGAACTTGCACGCAAACATTAATACCCACATACAGAATGATTAATTACTATTTGCCCATTATTATTATTATTTGTTTTCTATCAGCATCCTTGCTCTGGTTCTCTTTTGAATCCAACTCCTGATGCCAAGCCAGGGATATTTTAGGAAATGCAGATTATATAATATTTACATCTGTGCCACTTGTTTATTCCTCTCTGTCGGTTAATTTTATTACTGCTCCTCTCTCACAAAAGCAATGATTTGCAGAGCCAAAAGCATGCTACGTGTTTTCAAGGCTGCACTAATTTTAATAATTAAAAAGTTGCTGCCTTCCATCTGCCTGGGCAGGGACGGAGAGGGGCAGTGGGAGGGCGTGGGGCTGCCTGGAGCAGGGGCTGCTCCTTCTTGCTGCTGTCCCTGGGGAAAGACAGAGCTCCGGCCAGCCGCCGTCCCCCGACAGCATAAATGTGCCTTCATGCCCTCCTGTTGGGAAACTCCTCTCTGCACCAACTCGATGCTCCCCCAAAACACCACAGGCTTTCACGCAGTGGGTCTGGTCCAGGGTCTGCGAGTTTCTCTTGGTTTTCTTGTCTGGGAAGAGGGAAGAGACCCCAGGAAGGGAGAACAAGTCATAAGGGCTTGAGGGCGGAGCTGGAAAACCTGGACTGAAACAGAAATGCATTTTCCATTGGCCAGAATCACCTTTTCCCTTGACAAAAATCAGCAGTTTAACATAAAGGCCGGGTTCTGTTCCTTGGTGTTGCCAGGGAGGAGCACCCAGCCTGGAGGAAGAGCTGGGGATGGAAACGCTCTTCTCTCCATCAGGCAGTGCTGCCCCGGGGCCCCCGAAACGCAGCCCCGTCCCCGAGCTGGGCAGGGGGTGCCAGCCTGCAGCAGGGACGGGGACACTGACACACGGCCACCAAAACGGGGCTTCTCTGGCACCGCTGCAGCAGAGAGGCTGTCTGCAGGGATAAATCATTTTGATAGAAGCCGTGTCCCCCAGCCCCGGAGGGCTGTCAGAATAAAGTCAATTTTGCACTTCCAGAGCGTGTCTGGAGGGTAAATGCACGGTTAAAGAAGCCTCCCAAAAGCTGCCGGGTCCAGACCAGCCCTGGGGCACCCAGAGCTGCTGCCGGGGTGGGTGGGTGCTGGGGTGGGTGGGTGATGGGCAGGGGACCCCGCGTGGCACCGCTCACCCCGGCACAACAGAACAAACTAGTGCAGACAGTCAGAGGCGGCTCCGAGCATCCCGCTTGCCAGGGGATGGCAATGCGAACATAAATCAGTCGGTTTGGCTCCTTTCAAGCCTGCCTCTGGAGTCGCGGGCTGGGCGCTCGTTGCCTATTAAACCTGGCTCTCGTAGCATTTCTGATCTGTCCTGATTTAAAAGCTTCAGGCATTAACCTCCAGGACTGAAGACGTACACAGCTGCTCATTACCACTACAGAGCCGCTGAGCCCTCCCTCCACCCTGCTCTGTTCAGACACGGTGTTTGATAGCAGTCCTATAGGATTCCCTCTCTGATAACAAAAGAGGTATCCATACCGCACAGGGACGTATAAGACAAATAATAGCAAAAGGTTAACAGCATTTCGTAATATAAAACCCCCTGGCACTACTACCACATCTAAGCAAGGAGTCTGACTAGCATAATCCAAAGAAAATATAAAAGATGCAAATCAAAACAGGCAGAAAGGACAGTAGGACACGCGGTAGGAGGTATTTCTCTGTGGTGCAAGCTCTTTTCAGAGGAGCAGATGTCTCGCTAGCAGGAAGGGGAAGAGGGGATTTGTTTATTGAGGGGAAAAAATAATCTTTTAATTTGGCTCATGGATCAAAATCTGAAACTTCATCCCCAAAGACCCTATTCTCCGGCATTTCTTCGCACTGGTGCTAGCAACAAAATTCACCAAAGGCTGTTTGCAGCAGGCAGAGCTCTCCTTCGGGGGGCCAGGTCCCCAGAACGCCAGCGAGGGCTGGCTGGACCATGGCTGTGCCACCAAACGCCGTGACTCGGGGGACACTTTGTGGTGCCTGGCACTGCACCATCCCACACATCCATGCTCCAGCCTAATGGAGGGTATAAAAAAAATTGAGCATGATGTATGGCTCCCACAAGACTTGGATAATTCCTGTTTCTCCTCCTCTCCTGCCTAGTAAGTGCTGCCTTGAAAATCAGAAGGTGATGCTGCTGAGTACAACGAGGGCTGCTTTCTGAGACAGCCAGCCCATAATTACATGCAATGTTAAGTGCAGAAACATTTCCAAGGCTCCGCTGAGACCAGGAGCAAAGGGAGGGGGAGATTGTTTTAATTGAAAAAACATCCCCATATCTAAGCAAGCCTGTTGTCTTTTGCAGCAAGGCCAGGTCGGTGTACCGGTGCCCGCCGTGCCGGTGGCCGGGGCTGGCTGCGGCAGGGGTGAGCACCGACCCTCCAGCATGCCCGACGGCACAGAACGGGATGCCATGACCTGTGGCCGCTTGTTCAGGCGAGGAAGTCGAGGGTGTTTCTGAAGGGCTTTTCTCGGAGCCGGCCAGCACGGCTGAAGAGCTGGCGGGGAGCCACGGGCTCAGCAGCGCTGCTTCTCCATCCCTGCCGCCTGAATTAATAAAGGCTTGCTCCCAGACCCACGTCGGGAGCAGTGCCCAAGCAGGTGCCCAAGCTCTTTACAGTGCTCCTGTATCAAACCCCTGCTTAATTTGGCTGGCAAAAAATCACAGAGAGCCATGCAGCACCGTTCACCTCCCCTCCCTGCTCTCCTGGAGGGCTCGGGCTGAATATGCTGGAGCCCAGCATCCTTCTGGCAGGGTGACCTCCTCCTGCTGCTGTTAAAATTTGTCAAAAAAACCTCCTTTTCTCCAAGCAAGACCCGGGAGGACACCTCCTTGCCCGCTTCGGGATCGCAGGCCCACCTGATGGCCGAAAAGTGGTGAAGAAAGAAAAATCAGAGAGAGGGAGAAGCCCCCGAGCACGGGGGTTTGTGCCCTCCCCGCCTGCACACGCAGCCCCGCTCGATGCAGCACAAGTGCCCATCGCTGATGTTCTTCCTTTCCTCGCATTTTCTTGAGGACAAAAAAGCCAAAAATCACTCGTACAAATATTTTTGGAGCACTAATAAAACAAGTTGTAACCGCTCAAAGGGAGGTGAGATGTTCGCTGTTTTTCCCCTCCATCCTTCCGGAGCCGGGCAGCTCAGCTTTGCGGTTCATTGAGCACATCCCTGCCCCAGCCCGCTGGTGCTTGGCGCTGGGACCATGGCAGCCTTCACCCCGAAGATCTGCGGGGAAAATAGACGGGGTACCAAGACAGGCAGAGATCCCAAGCCACATACCTTCCCTGTTTGCTTTAAACACCTTGACTTCCAACCAGCTCGCCCGCCAGTGCCTGCACCGCCCGAACCTCCTCCAGTTTTCAACGCAGACCCAACCCGACCCCCACTGCTGCCGCTTTCTTAAGGTAAAAAAAACCCCTTCAAATTGATTATGATGTTTGACAGAGCAAATGAAGTGTGCCTGCCAATACCCCCAGTTGTCGCTTTATATCAGGGCTGATCAAGATTACTAGCTTTTGCTGCAGCCCAGCATTCAGGCAGCAGTATCCTGGTGTAGGAGCTGATCTTTAGAAAAAAAGAACGAACCAACCCAATGACTTAAAATAGCCCTCTTGATGTGCGTCACGTAAGAAAGCAAGCAGCCTCTGCAAGGGAGAAGTAAGCACAGTTGACACCACACTTCAGAGAGACTGCTGACTACTTTTCTCGATATCCCCCCAAAGCATCCAACGTTGCCCGTGTCGGGAGTTACGGCCCCGTACCTGGACCGGCCAGTACCCCTGCCCTCACCTCTGCGGCTGGGCTGTTAGTTTTAAGTCTGTGGGCAGAAGCCACTGCTCCGAATGGCAAAATGGACATAAAATACCATGTGTGGGGAGGTGACGGGCAATAGGTTCTGCCTCTACGGCCAACAGGCAACACTTGGGATGTATGGGAAGGCTCAGAGGAGGTGATCCTGCTCCTGATCCAAAACCAGTCTTCAACTCCCTCCTCTTGGATCTATTCAGTTGTTGGTAGTATCAATACAAAGAATTAATGATCTGTTATTTTCAAACAAAGAAGGGGTCAACTTGAAAA
This sequence comes from Gavia stellata, assembly GCF_030936135.1. Lineage (NCBI taxonomy): Eukaryota > Metazoa > Chordata > Aves > Gaviiformes > Gaviidae > Gavia > Gavia stellata. The sequence continues at coordinate 10,078,806 of NC_082617.1, forward strand.
AAAGAAAAGTTTGAGTTAGAAATCTCCAAAATGGTTTCAACTTTTCTTCACCGAGGGAAAAATTTTTTGCCTTTCTTCCCATAAAAAAGCAGGTTGTATTTGCCATGAATGTGCAGGCTACAGTGATGTTCCCAAGCCTGTGCCTATGGCAAAAAAAATATTTTTGCAAACGGCTTTTTTTTATTCTGCCCACACACAAGCTCTGTCTCTGCTTAGCAAAAAGGAATTTTCCCATTTTATAGAAGGAAAGAAAATATCTTTGCTATTATATCACAAGAACAGTCTTACGTACATACATGGGCCCAGCAATCTTCCCCTTGATAGTCCCTTCAGAGGAGGCGTTCCTTTGACATAAGTTACACATGGGAAAGTAATGAGTTATGTTAATTGAGCTCATCCTTGCAAATTGATATTGCTCCTGCAAATAGACAAAAAATCTTAAATATGTTTGCATATCATCCGTATGGAGCTCATATCCAATAGCAACAGGGTCAGGCTGTGGCTCAGCTCTCCAACCTTACTGCTAAACTAAGGGAAACCGCGCTTTGACTGACAGGCGGTTTGACCTTCATTATTGTAGGCGATAAAAAAAATCCCCAGCTGGAAGGATGCTGCTGCAGCATCCGCTCCCCTGTACCAGCCCCATTGCACCACCAAAACCTGACCACAAGAGACTCCAGGCTCAATTTAGACTTAAAAAGTACACCTTTGGCTAAAGGGACCAGTTTGTTGCCCCCCTTTTGCTCCTGCCTTCCCGTCCCGAGACCCAGTCTTGGTTTTCATGACCCAGCACAGTGAGTTGTGGTCCACACTCGAGCCAGGTTGCCCCAGTACAGCCCCAGCCCAGCACATCTGCCAGCAACGCCAGGGAGACAAATCCCAATTATGGCACTAAGCAGTTCTGAGACCAATTAACAGGGCCTGAACTTTAGGAGGCTGTTTAATTGAAGAGAGTTGAAGGACATGCACCTGACTAGGGCACGAGCCTGGAGGCACGGGAGTGCTGAGCGATAGATAATGAATTTTAAATCGCTTTGCTAACCCAGTAGCCTCGTGCCCACAGGGTTTTTTGCAGTCGGGAGATTTTCATGTCGTGTGCCCTGTGAACTGGTCTAAGTTTGCATTTATTGTGTTTACTTCTAATATCAATGCATAAAGCATATAAACCAAAGAATTATATGGATGTGTACTCAATTATGAAAATATACATGCATGAAAAATCTAGTATGTACTCATTTATACATGCACAGAGATCCATAGGGCTGCGGAGCTAGATAGAGGAATGCAGAGGTGAGTGCTGCCTTAGCTCCCCGCGTACAGACGGGCCCCTCACCATGAGCACGGCACGGGTCTCACCACAGGACTTGCTGAATGCAACAGCACGAGGGTTTCAGGTGCATTAAAAGGAAAAATACATTCATTTCTGGGGAGGCAAAGAAGAGCATGAGCTCTGAGCTGGGATAGATGCTTCCATCAGAGCCAGGACCATGGCATCACTCAAAGGTGAACAGCTTTACCAAACCAGACCCCCCCCAGCACTAGAAGACCGTGGTCTCTTGAAGATACATGTGAAGCAGAGGCATGGGTGGGGGGAGCGACTTTCTGCAGGGGTAGAGTGCTGCGGCAGCCCCCGGGACAGCGGTACCCGGGGATGGGGACGGGGACAGGGACAAGGCATTGCAAGGTGTCTCTCTGCAGTGTTCATGCCCTCTCAGCCGTGTCTCGTTACCACACGTCGTTCCTCAGAGCACCAGGTCACATTTTTGTGAAGCCAAGAAAGTTTGCAAAAAACCGACTGCTTCTAGATCCTATCGATCGAGGGGGAGAAAGATAGAGATCATTAAGTATTTAAATGGAGACAAATGAGTCCCTGTTGCTGTGACATCCAATAACCTTTCAGCCAGCCGCCTTAATTCCTAGTAAGTAAAAAAAAAAATAAAAGTAATTTGTTCAATCAGTCATTAATGAAGCCATAAATCATTAGGAGAATAATTCTTCCCAAATTGAATTACTCCTTTCAATTATTTTGCTTTTCTTCCTCCTTTCCTTTCATTCCTTCATTCCCCAAGGAGCTGAGCAGAGTCAATGCATTGGAATTAGACTTAACAGGGCTGATGCTGCTCCGTAACTTTTTGACTTCTCTCTTTTCCTTTCTGGTCTCTTGGCTGCCCTTGTTCTCTGCAAAGACTGTGGCAGGAGAAAATGAAAACCATGATGTCAAAGCCCACGGTTTCCCATGAGGATTGCTCAGTAAGCATTGGGGTTTTTTATTTACCTTTTTATGGAATGAGTCCTTCTGGAAAACAGAGAGCAGGAGCATGTCTTTGATTTTATCTTAATGAACATTACTGATCCAGAGAGCTCCAGCTCGCAGCCTTTCAAACCTTATCATTCGACAAAGCCGTGCTGAGAGGCGATAGAGAGCCACACTGAAACAAGATTTAATCTGTCCAACATTTCTGCGCCAGTGCATCATCCCTAATGTAATCTTTACTTGTTTGCAGCCCAGCACAAACAAGGAATGTACAAGCAGCAGGTGCAGAATCAAAATCTCCTCCAGGTCCTACCACGCTACGTGCTCTGCGTCCCAGGGCCCAAAACCAGAAGGGTTAGTCCATCAAGATGAAAAGGGGCATCCCCGGGGTAATTTTAGGACAGGATTTTCTCTTTCCTTCTCCATTTCACGTTTCCCCAAAAAAAACATATAACATTTGTCAACTTCTCCCCAAATCCAAACTCCTCTGTGTCCTGCAAAACAGAGACATAGCAGTGCTGGATTGTTTTCCACAAACTTCATTTACTCTTCCTTTTTCCCCTGACATTCATGAAGGGGTTAAAAACAATTTCTCTGTTTCGTTCCTCATCCTCTTCACTGACCACCATCAGCTCTCCCAAGCTGTACTTGAAAAAAGTTAAGTCTTAATTAATCTCTTTCATCCTGTTAGATATTCATTATTCTTTTCATTACTTCTTAACTCAGTTGAGAGTTTCTTACCTTCTTTTTATGCAACTCAGCCTATTCTCCATTCACTAAATCCTTTGAATCCCTGAACTGCATTTTTGTTATCCTTACTGTTATTGCCTACATCCTGTCTCGGCCATCATGGCATTTAGGTTTTTTTCCCCTGAGGCTTAGATTTGTGTATGTGTGTGTATGTGTACGGATATATAATACATAATTTGCTGAGCATCATGCAAATGGCAATCTCTGGGAGAATGGCAACCTGCATATTGGCAAAATGAGCATCAGTGAAATATGGGAAATTAATTTAGCCCCATGAAGTAGATAATTACTATTTTGCAGATTGAGAAAGTGGGGCATAAAAAGATTAAGGCCCAAGGCCCCAATCTAGCCAAAACCCAATCATATGCTTAATTTAAAGGAGATTAGATAGTTCCCTTAAAGCCAGCAGGAACAGTCATTGCTTAACATCAGGCACACACGGAAAGGTTTTGCTGAACAGAGCCAGTGTGGTGTTGGGACGAGGGGATGGAGGGACACTGCTCAGCAAGGAAGGGGTTGTGCAGACTCAACTCTAACAAACCTGGGCTGAAATTCAAGGGCTGACAGTTGCTAGGAGTAAGAAAAGGGCTGTATGTAGGACTTGTGACCTCCAAACACCGTTGAAAGCTGGTCCAAGGTGTCTCAGGGTAAGCAGCCAACGTAGGCAGAGCCCATTTATTGAGCAGTTGCACCTACAGCCCCATCTAAGGTCTCCTCCAGCTCCTTCGGCAGAGCAACAGACCGAATATCCAGGATCTGAGCCCACTCCCAGCTCCCAAACCCTTCCAGATTTCACCTTGGTTTTCCCCGTCCCCACCCAGCACTAAGCCCAAGGCATTTCACACCCATGCTGGCGTGTTGCACGCTCGTAGGAGCCACCTCTCCTCCCCGTACTTTGCTTTACTTTCAGGTCTACTTAGCTGATGATTGTTCCTTATTAAACTTCACCTGGGGACAGCTCATATCCGATGTTTTTATGCTCGATTAGATTTCAGACACGCCGAGCCTGCCGTGTCACTGCAGCGGAGATGCGGCACAGCCCGGCTGGATCGCTCTGCTCCCCTGGGTCAGGAGCAGGGCTGGGCGAGCCGCTCGCACGGACACCCGCACACCATGACAGCCCCTGTCCTGCCTGCGCCTGAATTGCTGGGGGTTTTTTTAATTAATTGCTATTACCTACTAATCTGCATTAAATGCATTGACATTCTCAGTTAAGCAGCTTTACAAAATTATATGAGAATTAATATACTATAGACTGATGCTTCGTCACGTTAATCCAGCCACATTTTTACTGCTAGATGCTTGATTACGGAGGTCGTGCCGTGCGTGTGAAACAGCGTGAAAACATGCTTTTCCTACCTCCCAGGGCCCTCAAGGACAGGCAAAGCTCCCTCCTCTCTTCCACTCCTGCCTGCTTTAGCTGGTTGGATGTTGCAGCGTTTGGGGCAGCGACTGTCTCTCCACATGTCCTCGCTGGACCCAGCAAAAACAGTCTGCGGGAAAACAACAGTAATTAGAAACCCTGGTCAGTGTGAGCTGCTTTTGCCTCTGCCACAAGCCACGAGCACCCGACGCACAGGGAGAGCAGTTGCTGGGTGGGAGCTGAATGCGGCACATCCCGCTGTTTGGCCAGGAGTAAAACCTCGGTGGAAAGCAGGAGCCCGTGTTCCATCAGGGATGGAGAGGGTCTGAGCAGCCTGCCGTGGAGGGGGGTGATGCTGGGGGGTGATGGTCCCGCTGCCTCTCAGGAGAGGGCCTTTGCACTGACGATCCAGAAGACTCAAATGCCAAATTTTACATGTTGGTGACATATTTGGTGGCCCCTCCCTGAAGTTTCACCTGCCATCCTCAGCTTGGAGCTGGCCTGACATATTAATGCTGATTTTCTCACATTTTGAGAAAAGGTGAAAGCATGGTAAGGACATCTCCTCCTACGGCAGAGCTGTAGCTGTGGGTGCCACGTACACGTCCCGGGGAAGCTGCGTGCATCATCTATACGTACATCATCTATACGTACATTCACGCACGCGTCTTCACACATAGCTCCTCAAGTTGCACTCAGCGTTTGCCAAGGCTGCTGTGGTCCATCTAGACTGTCATATATATTGCAAACTACTGTGCAAATACAGTTTTACATAAAATACCAGAGCAGAAAAGTTATGCCAGTCTTCTGGGAAAGTAATACCCATCTTAATAAAGTGTGTAAATACATATTTATTTGCTAGACTGGAACCAAAGAGGCTGTTCTGGTCTGCCAGAGAAAAGAAATACACATTTTAAGACTGCCTAGGTACATAATTACCTTAGAGAGAGAGTGAAATAAATCATCAATGTCTTCTTGCGCTCCAGGAAGGAACCGTCCTGAGCTCTCCTTTAGCTCCCTTTGCCAGCAGTGAGCATCCCCAGGCACCGTGCGAACCCGCCCAGTGGTAATTAGTGAGCCTGGGAGAGAAACCAGTAACAACCAGTACGCACAGTGGTAGGGCAAACCCCTCCTTTGGGCTTTGGAAATGCCTCTGAAAACATTTGGGTCCTACCCGGCGCAGGATATATTTATTGCTGCTGATGGAATGAGATGTCTACTCCATGGAGATGAAGTTAAATGAAGGAGAATTGATTTGGTAAAAATACACTGGCTTCACCTGCTTTCCGATGGTGCCTGACTCACCGGGAGGGAGTTGGAGGCCCCCAGTCCTGGCTCTGAGCTAGATTTTGGGAGCAGTTTGGCCAGGTCCCCCTCCATCCTTCCTGCCTCTGTTCCTGCTCAGGACAAAACCTTGCCTCCAAAAAAGCAAAGCTCAGCTATTTTGGGGGGTTCTGGTCCTTCCGTTTTATATTAAAGTCCTGCTCGTTGTCCATAAAGAGTTAATGAATAGATGTCTTAATAAACGGCCAGTCGATGAGGATGGATTGCGCAGCCCTCCAGTCGATAACTCACTGACAACGTCCTTATGACCATCCGCAGCAAAAACTCCTCGTGTCTGCAATATGCTTATAGCGGCTATTAATTATTTATTGGTCTTTTAGAAAATGTTTGCAAGTGGGGCCCAGAATAAAAAGCTGCTGGCTTCTCTTTCCGTCTCCCTTCTCCCGCTCCCCCTCTGCCACGCACGTACCCCGGAGGGGCTGCATCTCCATCCCCCCCGAGCCGGGGGCCAGCCGGGGTCGGGGCAGGGGGCCAGAGCCTTGAACAAGGGCACGGCTCCTCTCCTTCATTTTTAAAAGCTATCAGCTGTTTCCTGAGCCGATGGAAATTGGCTCCGCTCCTGGCGGGAGGGAGTGAGATACGCAACCCCGAATCTGCAGCGCTGTCAAGGCTCGAGCGATGCAGCTCCCAGCGCCGGGGGATGAGCAGGGAGGACAGGCACCGAGGCAGCAGCACACAGACAGGGATAAACTTAGCAGCAGCCCTCGCCAGACTGTCGTATTCACATGAACATGAAGAGGCCAAGGACTCCGCACGCCGAGATGCCCAAGTTGCTTTTTTCGAAGAGCCAGAACGCAGCGCGGCTGTGGCAGGGAGGTGCCAGACTGGGCTCGGTTCGAGATGCAGCCTCTAAAAAGAAAATGAATTATGCATCATGGCCCAGCCTGGAGATCATTGATGATAAATAATGCTAAGTAGGAGCTCGCTGCGTGCTTCAGCTACAGCCTGCCCCTACGTTGCCTTTTTCTTTTTTTTTTTTTTTGGAAGAGTACTATGGATTATGGAGTACAGTCTGGTGTGGAAAGAAGTATTTTTGCAATTGTTTTTTAGGCTGGAAGATTTGCCTCCTTTTGCAAGGTTCCTGGGAGCTGTTCTTCGGCTGCATCCTTTGATCATTGCTCCAAGCTGTGGGTCAAAGCGCACCGCAGAGAATTCAAACACGAACGTCATGTGGAGCGGGGGGTTCCCTGGGATTTGTTCAAACAAATTAATTTCATATTATTTTGATGGCAAAAGAGCATCGAGCTTCACTCCCCTCCGCCTCTCCCCTACATCTCCATCCCACGCTGCATGGGGGACTCAGCCCTGGCCACGCAGCACCAGGCGGGAGCTGGTGGAGCACCCTGGGGTGCTCAGCACCTCCTGGGTCCCCGTCTCCCCCGCAACCTGTGGGTGCTTTGCTGTGGGTGCCAGCTGTGACAGTCGTACCCCTGCAGCTCGTGACGCTGGGTCTTTCTCATCCTGCAGAAAAGGGCTCCAAGAGAACACCTCTGTGAGGGCAAGGAAACATCTCCTGCTGATGCCCAGGGGTCCCCAGCACCAGGCAGGATCCCTCCCAAAGCTCCGGGTCTCCCCTAGGCACAGCTTCTGCAATGGGGCCATCTCCTGAAAACAAAGGTCATAAAACTGCATTGCCAATGGGGCAAGGGAAAGCCCTTGAAAGAAAGACTGTGGGCAGGTGAGACCCCCCCAAACATGCACCCGCTGCCCCACAGCCCTGTGCACCCCATGAGGCTTTGCCAAATACTTTTAAAAACCACTTCATTCTCAGCTGCCATGACCTGCCTCATCACTGCCATGTCTCTGCTCGCCTCCTCCATCCCTTTTCAAACCAGGAGTCCACTTCGGCCACAGGCTGTCTCAGATTTAGGGTGAGGGTGCTGCCATCCCCACCACACTCACGCCCAGCCTAATAACTGGGGCCGGCCCCAGGGGACAGCGGAGCTGCACAGCTTTATGGAGGAAAAGGGTTTATATCCTCCCCCCCAATTATTTTTCCCTAAGTGAAATACATACAAAGGCTCTCTGCATCTCCGCTCCGTGCTAGGCTGCTTTTAAAGCCTCTGCTCTCTCTCGGTCAATTTTGCTCAAGCTAAAATCAGAATTAAGGTCAGTAAGCGGAGCAGCCGCTGAGGCTGGAGCACAGTGAAGGTGCTGCCCCACACCAGGATGGGAGGGGAGGGGAGGGGAGGGGAGGGGAGGGGAGGGGTTGAGGTGGGGTGGGGTGGGGTGGGGTGGGGTGGGGTTTGGGAGGAGCTCCCGTCCATACTACAGCTGGGCTTGTTAATTCCCCATGTGTTTCTTTTCCCCACATGTCTGTCTCTTGGCTGCTCTCCTTTTCTGCTTTCTTTGCACAATGAAAAAGCACAGGGTGGGGGCTGGCAGGGTAGGACAGCATTTAAGGCTGAAGATTTCTGTTGCTGTGCTTTTATTTAAAAAAAAAAAAGTCATTAATAGAGCTTGTTTATAAATGGTGACATCAGCCCTGTTGCAAATGGGACCCATTACAAACACACCCACGGGAGAAGTTTGTCTGTGCTCTAGTGTAAGGAGGAGCTCTAGGGCTGGGCATCTTCTATGGGGGAGATGCTGGTACACATCCCCATCCCTCAATTTATCTGTTATTGAGGAGAGATAAGGACAAGTAACCACTTTTGTGCTTTGGAAACTGGGAAAGGGGTTAAATAGCAACATTATAATTAATCACTCCTAATGACCCCTTGCAAATAAGGGGACAGACAGTTCCGCTGTGGCCAAACTCTGGCGATGCCCCAGAAGCTGTGCACGAGCCCAAACCAGGTGATTAAAATTCTGTATTTTCTTAACAGCCTGTTGCCATTTTTGAAAATCAGATATGTAAATACAGCCCTTTCCTGGACGAGGATTTATTATACCTTCAGCACTTTGACAAGGGATGATTGACAATAAGAGTGATGGGACCGTTCGCCGTGCTCTTGCTGCACCTCTGCCAGGCAGCCGCATCAAGAAAAGCACAAAGGAAGGCACAGGGCAGAGCTTAAAGTGGATGTAATTCATCTGCCAAGGATATCACTTAGAGAAAGCCCTTGGGCTGCAGCCGGGGGGTCAGGAACTGCTTCTATCTACTGGTTTCAAAACAAACGGGGTCTGGCAGGAGCATTTGAAATAACGGGCTACATCTTCTCCGAGGGAAAGGACAAATGCACATGATGTGGCCATGGTGAAGGAGCGCCTGGCTGGCATTGCACCTTCCCTCCTGTCTGCTCTCCTCTCCATCGCTTGCTGACATGAGAAATTATCTGCTCATCATGGTGGTAATTGGGGACATAATGGCCATGCCAAAAAGGAGCGTATCACGGATAAACTGCCATCTGCCAGCATATGAGACAGGGCAAGCGCTGTTATCGGTACATGGCTGTGCCTGCACCCCCATGCTCCCACCTGCCCTGCACGCCTCCACGGCCCCAAGGTCACCAAATTGCATATACCCAAAACCACTGCAGGGTCAGCAAGCCCAGATGCCATGGTGACAGCAAGAGCGCAGCACGGGGGGGCTGTTTGTGCGGCTGTGGACGTGGTTTAGACCTCGGGAATGAACTGGTGGGGTGGGGGGAGCATCTCTCTTTTTTCAGCACGTTGACTCTGAATTGCTCTGCTCCCTTTTATTCACCATCCCAGCAAACCAGAGGAACCCTGCGGGCTCCTTTCCGTAAATGTAAATAAATTCATCCACAGGACTGGGCAGGAGAGTTTTGCACCCAGGAAGCTGAAGCAGAGGAAGCATTACAGGCTGCATTTTTCCACTCGTGCTGAAAACCTGTTGTCCCTATTGACGTCAGTGGGAATTTTGAGCCTGCACCAGCTCTGAGCATTTAATCGTACGTGACCTCTCCGAAGACACACGGCAAATTAGCGGCAGAGTTAAGAGCAGAGTCCAGGAGTCCTGATCCTTACTGCCTTTATTTAATCGCAAGACGAAGCTTGCTCTTGATGGAAAGCAAACAGATGAGAACTGGAACAGAGCTTTGCCGTGAATTGCAAATGTTCTGACTATTGCTCAGATTTGAGTTATTAATCCCAGTTTCTCATGGTTTCTGCTCTTAACTCATTTCCACTTCTCAGCCTGCAAAGGCATCATGCAGTATGTGGCTTTGCAAGAGTCTCAGCCCACGCTGCCTGGGTTTTGCCTGCTCACAGCCAGTATGGAGGGGCAAGTGATGTTTTGGAAGCCCAGTCTCAGCCATCTCCTCCACCGACATGTGAGGTACATTCCGCTTGACCAGTCCATGTTGCTTGCTGGGACTGGGCGATCTTCATCCCTACAAATTTTAAAGGCAACTTAACCTGCATCTGCCATAATTGATGCCAGAGGTGCTGGTCCTGCCCTGGGGCAGGAGGGTCTGCTGCCTGTGACCCCATGATTTCCCTGCACGCACAAAACCAGCTTCATAATCCAGAATGGATCTGGGACATCACGTGGCGTCACCATCCTTTCATTGCCATTACCTCTTCTGTTATGTTTAAGAACGTTCCCAACAGCCTGGGGATCACCAGGTGGTTTGGCTCTGGGATAACTCACAAACCTGACTGACACTGAGGACGACTCTGTAGTCCTGATGTTATAAAACATGAAACATAACAGGTTTTTCCTGGAGGAACTGCCTCCGTCAGTTAGATCTGGGGTTAAGGAGGCTGAGACTGCATGACACAAGCAAAACCTTCCTTTAGAAGATGCATTACTAAAGTAGTAAGTAATAGTTGTCTTGAATGAGCACTTTGCTTTTCTGTGCATTTCTGCACTAGGGAATGGGGAATTGACTCAGTTTCAACTCCTTTAATTAAAATGAGTTAAAATCCATCAGAGGAAACTTTCCTGCTATGCCTACACGAAATCTGTTAAATGAAAAAAACAAAATACAGTGGCTATTATTTTCTGTCAAGTTCTACGGGATTTTCTTTTTTTAAGAGACAGGCTGAACAGCTCGTTCTGCACTAGCTAAACTCCAGCTTCCATTTCTAAGCTTTTTATTTGCAATGGATATATCTTTGTTAAACAAGCCGGGCTGAAATCCTGCCTTCTCCATCCATCCTCTTAAGGAGCTTGACTGATGCAACCGCACCAACACAACCCAACAAGTGAGACAGAGGGTGATGGGAGCAGGGGCAGGGCCCTGCACGAGGGCCCCACTTTCACAGCAGAAAGGGAGATGTGTGCATCAGTGTGGATCCACAGCAGGCCAGTTTTGGTTGCAAACAGCATTTAATATGTCTTCTCCAACATGACCGTGTCAGTCACAAGTGACCGATCCATGGATGCAAAACGGGAAGCCACTCCTGCCAAGCACTAAGGAGACTTTTTCCCTTTTTTGTCAATAAAGCAGGCTCGTTTATATACCCCAAGCCATATGTTTAATGCCAGTGGCAGCTTGGGGTAGGCTGGGGTAGGTGTGCTCGAGGCAGCTGCCCTGGTCTCTGCCCCACTCAATGAGTGCAGGGATGCAGAATGCTGCACTCTCGTCTTAATCACCACGAAATGCTTTAGGAGCCGTGCAGGGAAAGACTCTGTTTAAACGTAAGATGAGGCATTAGGGTACATTTGCTGCTCTTACTGTGATGTGTGCCATTTCTAAAGGGTGAAAGGGCAGGTTCTTCATGCAAAGAGAAGCACATGGGATTTAAAATATGCCAACCACTGCTGCTGTGCATCTCTTAGTATCATCTTATACCAGCAACCTCTGCTGGGGAGATTTCCAGGCGGATTAAACTGAAAAACCTTTTTCCAGCATCTGCTGCTTGAAGAGAGAGGGTTGCTATGGAAACCGCATCTGGCTTATTCACATGAGTTTTATAAGGAAAGAAACAAATAAAAAATAAAGCAAAAACAACACACACATCGCACAAAAGAGAGGTGACTTTGTCTGCCTTCATCAAAGAGAGAATAAGAGTAATAATGAATAACACAGCCTGGCTGTTTGTTTATGTACACGTTTGCCACCCAGCCTTCCCGCATCTCCTCCAAAGCTGGGTGCTGGGACACGGGCCGGCGGGTGTTAGTTTAGCGAAGGGAGGAGGTTCCAAGGCAATAACACGCGTGTTTGTGTGCATGCCGTGGATGCCTGTGGGCTGCCTGCGTGGCGCGGGGGAGAAAGGCAGGGCAGGAGGGCTCCTGCAGCTGAGGACTTTCAGCATCTTGTAGAGGTGTCAGCAGTCAGACTGCCTCTGGGTAGTGATGGTGTTTATTCCCTAAATCATCCAGCACCGGACCAGCCCCCAGGCACTGCTGCCCACAGCGGGGGTCCCCCAGCTCCCAGCCGTGGGGTCCCTCCCTGTCTCTGCAGCCCGAGGCAACGAAACCTGATTGCCGTCGTGACACCTCCAGGTAAGGGCTGTGGGGCTTCCCTGCAGGGCTGGGTCTAATGGAGCCTGGGGGATAATCGGTGTAATAGAGCTTTTCCTGGGAAATGGACTGGTACGGATCAGGAGGACCCCAGGGATTTCAGTGATGCTCCTAAAACAGTGTGAACTCCTAAAGCAGCGGGCTGCTTTCAGCACACTTTAATGATTGTTTCTTGCTTCAGCTTTGTCTTTTCATCAAGAAAATTCAGAATGTTTTACAAAAATCTTTAATACAAAAAGCTGTTTTGTTAGCAGTGGAACTGAGGAAACCTAGCTTTCTATCAATGTGTTATGTTCCCCTTAGCCTTCCACGCAATGAACTATTGTACCTATCCCCCCATAGCCCAGTGCGACCTGGGGCTGGGCGATTGCTCTCCCTGCACTGGGAGCAGATGGGGTTAGCAGAAATGTTGTAGGGACGGGCAAGGGACGGACCCACGCTGGGTGAGGCACCAGCCATTCTCCTTTTCTCCACCAGCTCCAGTGTGTCTGTGGGAATGGTTTCATTTTTAACTGCCTGACAGCACTGTTGATGAATGCTCTTCGGAGCTGATCTCTTGATCAGCTTGATTTGTATTTCAGGGCAGAACAGCAGATATTAGTGAAGGCTCCAAGCCAGCACACTTGGACCAAGGACTGGAGAAAGTCCATGATGGAGAAAGGCAGCCTAGATGTGTGAACCTTCTCGTGACAGGGCTGACAGCTAACCCGTTAGTTGTGGCAAAGCACCGGGAAGAGGCAGAGTTTTGCGGGGAAGCTGGTGCCGGCTGGGTGACACGAGGTGCCCACGCAGTCCAGCACCTTCACGGCAGGGGCACCGGGGAGCCGGACCCCGAGCGCGGGCAGCCCTGCTGCTGCTAACTCCCTTTTAAGTTGGAGAAATGGTAGTACACAGAAGAGCAGTAACTTACTTGAGGACATAAAGTACATCTAGGTCAGGCGATTGATCCAAGCCTGATGCGTGCTGGCTTCACCTCGCTGAGCGCTCCTGGGGGGGTACTCCTCCTTCACACCCATGCAGGTGTGAGCCAGAAAGCTGTGCCATAACCACAGAGGCCAGAACCAGGGCTTGTTTCCAAGCTCATACAAGCAGGGTCATTTCAGAGATCCATTAACATCACCAAAGCCCCATTCAAGCCCAGCGGATATTGCTGCTGTTTTCAGGAACGTATACAATTTAGCATCTGGCCTGGTTCTCTTCATGCTCTGAGCTTGACGCAAATCAACATAGCTCCACTAATTGCTGGGATGCTAATGTGCTCACACCAAGACACGGTCCGGCTGAGGAGGCCAGTGCCAGCTCTGCACCACGCCGGCACGTGAGCAGCATGACTGTCCTGCAGCCTGCAAGATGCCATCGGCCCCGCAGTCCTGGTCCACACCTTGCCATGCAAGATTAACTTGCCTTGGGATGCTTGTAGAGCCTAAAATGAAAAGGTGATAGCAACCCTGGAAAAAGGAAAAGGAGTGGTGGTGTATAGAAGGAATTTAGCCCTGCAGATAAGCTGCCCTGCAACTGCCCCAGCGCGGAGAGGAGAGGGCAGGTAGTGATAGACCGGTGTTGGGCAAGCCTTCTCGGGGAGCAGATGGGCTGAAATCCTTATCAGCGGATGCAGACGGGGAGAATATGGGAGTCAGCGCAGTGTGAAAGCCGGTGCTGAGGAAATGTTGCAGCAATTAGCACTTCAGAAACGGGGAGGCAGCTCCGGATCGGGCAGACTGCCTGCCCGTGGCCCTCCTGCCCACCACCTGCCTCCTCCTGCGGGCACGGAGCGGGGCTGCTGCTCCGGAGATGCTGCCCAGAATAGCCACAGCCAACATCCCACAGCCCCCAGGGCCAGTCCCACCTCCCTGCTGCTCCAGGCCAAGCGGGGAGTTTTGCCTGCAGTGGAGAGACTTCACTCTAACTGTTAAAAATGACCCCGTCACTGCAAATCCATAGAGCTGTGGTCTAGCTGCAAAAGAGAGGCCAGTTTGGGAACCTGAAACAAATGTATTCCCGTGGCTGGTGATTAGGAAGAGGTTCGGATTAGATGTAAAACGCTACATGTGTCTACACCGGCTCACGGCTGTGAATCCTAAAGCATCCTCCCCAGTAACCTTCCCTTCTTCTTTATTTTGTTCTTTCACAACTGACCAGCGATTTCTCTTCCCAGCACTTGAAACAAGACAACAGGAATGTCAGGGCACTCTGCTGGACTCATTTACTTATCCTTTACCTTCTCCTGCATGGAGGAAAAGCACCCTTTCGCCTGCTCAGACCTCCTGGGACAAGGGCCAGCAGCAGAGCTGAAGCCGCCCTGACGTCCCCGTGGAAAAGGCGGTGGTTGTTCCCAGAAGGGGCACACAGGCAGTGCCTGAGGGGATTGCCGAAGAAAGCAGGGCTGAAGGGGTCTGCAGGGAGTTCACGTTGTCCTGAGACCTCCCCTCGCTCCAGATTTTTGCTTGGAGTTGAGGGGTTCACACATGCCATCAGGGTAGGGCTTGGGGCTCGCGGGGACGGCTCAGGCAGCTCCAGCTGGGGTGAGCTGGGAGCAGTGCAGAGCGGACTGCAACCTCCCCATCGCCTTCACGCAAGTTGTCTGTAAAGGATTTCTTGTTTCTTTTCATTAGACTACTCAGGCTAATTATTTCAAGTGCACTGTTACAAGCTTAAAAAAAAAAAACAGCAAGTTGCTGATGACCCACGCTGTGCAGCATGGGCAGGGCTGGCAGGACGCAGGCAGGGAGGCGGAGGTCCGGCTTGAGGCAGGAGCTGGGATGAGGAGGCACCCAGTCAGCTCCCAGTGCTCACTCGGGTTAGCAGGTTCTGGCTCCTCACCGGGCTGCCGTCTACTGCCTGGCTGCAAGGGAACGTCTGTGCAGCCGAGGAGGACAACACCAGCAATATTTGACCAAAATCCAGCCAGGTTTGTGCAGAAAAGACTTGCAGAAAGAGCTATGGGCTGGCACTGAGGATGATGCCCGACTCCGGAGAGCCACAGCCAGCCCAGGGCTGTACCCTGCTGCCAGCTGGCTTTAAAATGTCTGCCCTCCTCTTCCCCTCTTTTTATTATTCCTTGTTCATCAGCAGTAGCATTAAATCCTTTAGGAGTTTTGCACAGATCCCCTCTGAGGATGAGGCAAGACAAGTGAGCTGCTTTTGTGCTGCCCCGGTGTTTGCCCAGCCCTGATTTACACCCCTTCCCAGAGAGCACATGTCGTATATTAGGGCCAAGCTCATTCTGCTCACCACGGCAGTATTTCTCCCCCTTTCCTGAACAACGGTCTATTTTGGAGTGAATAAATCCCCCCAGCAGCCTGGCAGACTCCTCCTGTTCAACCCCAAAGAGGGGGAAAGGGAGGGGAAAAAAAAACAGGGGGAAAAAAAACCTGGCATCACCATGGCAACCTGCTCTTTCCTAGCGCTGCAAAACCTTAAAGTTCCCACTCCCCATTTATCAGTTGCATTCGATCAGGAAGTGATGACAGTCGGCATCACTACGTATTACGAGTGTTGGATGCCCATGGAGAGAGGTCGTGCTTCAGAGCAAGTTGCACATTTTACGCATCCTCCCTCGGGCGAGCCGGAGCCGCGGGTCCCTCCACGCGCTGCTTTCCAGCGGCGGCTGTGTGATTTTGGGAAGCAGGACCATCCCCAGGGTGGGGAACGGCTATTGCCTTGCCAAGCCCAGGCGTGCCAGATGGGCTCTGCAGGGGCACAGCCCCACTTAGCCGGAGACACAGCCCTCCCCGGCGGGTGCTGGTATAGATCAGCCGCTGCAGGTTTGCTTGCTGCCTCGCTCACCCTTCCCTTGCTCGTTATTAACTCACCTCTTGTTCAAGGAAAGACCTTCTGTAGCTCTTAGCATGCACAGTCCGGCAGCTGGGGCTGCAGGGATGCACACGAGTCCCCGTGGGGCCGGCACCCTGCAGAGCAAGCGTGCCACAGCAAAACCCTCCACGCCCTTCGTGCCCGACACATCAGGGACTTCCAAGGTTGGTGAAAGCCGTCGGGAGCCGTGCGGCAAGGAGGGAGCAAGCTGCCCACCGCTCGTCCCGGTGCCCTTGAGCTCCGGCACGCAGGGATGGCGGCAGCCTCTGCAGGCAGGCAGCGACTTCGGGGACGGGCTGCTCCAGCGGATGCTCAAAAGGGCATGCCAGCTTTCATTATGTCTCATTTATACCTTATTATCGGCCCCACTGTGCGGAGAAAAGCCACCAGACGTGTCAGGGAGGTGGCTGCGTCCTCTGGCAGGGCAGCGGGATGCTGGATGGCTGCAGAGCATCGCAGGGTGGGAGCAGAAGTGGGGCTGGGAAGCACTGCTCATCCTAATGGATCTCAAAGGATGCTACAGTGAAGCCCAAAGGAGCTTCCCACCTGGAGGCACCCACCTCACGCAGACCCTCAGCCCCGGGTCACCCATTTGGGTACTGCCACCGTATTGACTCATCTTTCTTTACCGCAGGAGAAGATGGTGCTCTGGAAGCATGTCAGATGGGCTCGCGCCGAAAGAAAATTGCTTTTGCTTCACAGCTCAGGCAGCCACGCTTTATTTATTTACTTCATACCCCGTATTTGCAAACCCATTTCCTCACTCTGCAAGCAGAAAGGCAAGCGAGCGCAGCCGCTCCTGTCACCAGATGGGCACTAACGCTGCGCCCTGGCCCGCTGCTGTGCCCGCAGACAGCTGCCCGAAGCGGCTGCCATGCCGAGCCCCTGAATTCAGAGTGTTAATAAAGCTGGATCCCAGCACTCATTTAGGCAAATGAAATGCAAAGCGTCCCCTGCTCCTCCAGCAGCCCTGGTGAGCGTGGCAGGGGGCTGGTTTTCCTGCAGGTTTGATTAGCTCTCTTGGGCAGGGAACGCAGATGTTGCAGGCGGCTCTTGGTGCCCCTCCAAGACGGGCAGCGTTGAAGGCAGCAAGTGGAAGTGGAGTGCAAGTCTGGATGCCATTCAGGGGATTCTCATTATTTAATTGTTGGTTTAAGTGAGTGCAGAGCCTTGTTGCCTCCTGGCTCAAGCGTACATTTTCAAACAAAGGTGTTGGAAAAAACAAAGCGCTTCCCTGAAATGCGCTGGATTTGCCGTCCATCGTCATGCAAGGTGACACTGTTGCAGGGTGCTGGGCAGGTCTGGGTGCTGGGCAGGTGTAGGTGCTGGGACTTGGCACCGCGCAGCACCCTCCTAGGAACCTAGAAGCCAAATCTGTGGTTTCCAGCTGTGGGCCAATTTATCCAGTGGGTGCTGAGACCTGAAGGAGGCAGCAGCTTCCCCCCTTGTTCCACTTGGGCATTACTGAAGTCGTTATTTATTTCATGAGATGTTTGACCAGACAACTCCCCCCAGGTAAAAATGATGAAACATTTCATTCCTTCCCAATGCTGCCCTTTGCCAGGGTTTTGCTTTTCTGCAGTGCTGCAGGACATCATCAGCTCTCAGTCCCCCTTTGCATTAAATAGTTGAGCTGTCCTTTACCAGGAGGGAAACTGAGGCACGGGCAGGACCTTCCCTTCTCGTGAACGTCCCCTGGCAGCAAGGGCACCATAGAGCAGCAGTTTTCCAGCTGCCCCCCACAGACCCCCATGGCTGAGCCGTCCCCCACTGTTTTTGTACAAAGCAGAGGCTCCGGAGCTCGTCCGTCCTGCCCCTACCCCAGCAGCCCTCACAGTGTGTGCCACCACATCTCCCCGGGGCATTTGCTTAATGAAGATTAAAGAAGTGCTGCCGCAAATATGTCAGTCATAAAATAACATAAAATAATAAAAGAAATAAAGTGCTCCCGCTATCAGCCCAAGTGGAAGTCTCAATTAGCAAATATATCAATCATTGATGACATCTTAAGTAGCGTTTACAGTGAGAGCATTACAAAAATGATTTGCAATTACAGCACTGCTGTGTCTTTGCTGGGAGCAGAGCTCCCCAGGAAGCGGCGCTGCTGCAGGGAAGCACCATCCAGGCTCCCAGCCCAGCGCAAAGCCAGGGTTCACCAGCCTGGGTGGGATTTAGGGATATGGGCTCTGCAGCTCCAAGAAATGTTGTTGTCTTTAGAGTTGCCGGGACAGATTCCTGGAGGCTGTTAAGGATGCTGCGGCACAGCTCCGTCGAGGGGTAACATTTGCTCCTGCCTCGGGGTGGAAGGGGCTCGGCCGGTGCGTTGCTGACGGCGGGGCAGGGCTGGGGATGGAGGGAGAACACGCAGCTGGGTCTCACCCAGCCTTGCTCCAGCCTCCTGCCTGGGAGGGGTTTTGCTTTGCAAAGCAACCAAGCCTCCGAAAGAGCCATGTCGACAGGTCCCATCTGCTTGTTCCTGGCCCCGGTACAGGGGGAATTAGAAGCCCTGTGGCAGTGCCTGCAACGAGTGGGATAATGGTCCAACACGCCCTGCCAGCGTCGCCCCGTTAGGTACCCACCGCCTGCCCGCAAGCTGCCCCTCGTGTCCCCCAGCCTGGTGGTCGTGCCCAGGCTGGGACCAGCCCACCAGGGATGGAGCCGAGATGATTTACAGCTCCACCGCTAATGCCGAAGGCCCACGATAAAAAGGGATTGGACAAAGACACTTGAACATGCACAGTCATTTATGAATATTACTAGATTACAGGCGGCTTACAGGCTCCCAGCTGTGATCAAACCGCTCCGGGCAGCCACAGCGAGATAAAGATGACGGCGTGTGCAACAGGAGGAGTAAAGCCGCTCCCAAACCTCCTTCAGCCCTGAGACGTGTTTCTACACGCACAAAACCCCCCCCCTATTTTTTGTTTGTTTGTTTGTTTGTTTGTTTTAAAAGAATTTGTTGGATTTTGCCCAAAGCCCCAGCTGCAAACATCCCATTTTGGCAATCGATTTCAGCAATGGGATGAATCAGAAAAGCAGCTTCTCCTTGCAGAAAGACAGAAAAACACTCTTCTTTTTTTATTAGAAACCCCAACATCTCCCACCAAAAAGAAATTACTGAGAAAAGATCTGTTTCTTTTTGTTTTCAATCCCTCCTCTGCTCAAGCCTGCGCACGTTCCTGCAGACACAGGCACTTTGCTGGAGTGATTTAATCAGCTGTGTAACCAGATGCAAAGGCTGAACGGAAGGAAGATTCATGGGGAGAGCACGGCGCAGCCAAAATGTTTCTGTGCTCCCAGTGCAACCTCAGCCCCCGGGGCTCCAGCACCCCGATGGGATGCTGGCTCTGCCCCACGGGGCTCCCGGCTTTGCTCTGTGTCCCTGCACGTGTTTACCTGGAGCAGAGGGGAGCAAGCGGAGCAAACCTCTCCGGGGATTCCCCCCGATGCCCTGGGTACCGGGCAGGTTTCGAGACCGATGAAGTCTTGCTCTCACCTGCAAAACCCCTTTCAGCTTCAGGGCTTCATCGTGGGGAGGACGGAGTGATTCCAGGGTTCCCAAAGCACATTTCAGCCCCGCAGGTTTGGGCACCGGTAGGAGACCGTGGTGCTGGTGGGACCTGCTGTCCTGAGACTCCGCTCGCAGCCTGGCGTCGGCTGCACCCTTGAAAGCACTCCCCGAACCTCTCAGGCTGAAGGCAGTTCTGCTCTCCATGCATCCCCCTCCCAGCTCAGCTGCTTTTCCAGCTCAGCTCACATTTACCCAGAAGTTCAGAAAGTTTATGGTAAATTTGCCCTCGGTGGTTTGTCTCATTACAACCCTCTCCAAGGAACTGCAGTGATCAAAGGAGAGAGCAATTATTCAGAGGAGTGTAACAAGGAATAATGCACTGGCAAGGGAAGATGGGGAGATGGGAAGTGAGAGAGTAGCAGGAATAATGATTATCTCTAGGTGAGTAATTTGCCCAAGGTTTTGCTTTCTGGAGCAAAAGGCTGAATTGCTGATGGGGACTGAGGGAACCCAGAAGATGGGGGCAGCTTTGGGGTGTCCCACGCAGGACAGTGGTACACAGCTGAGCAGTTTTGGAAGTGTTTCTGGAGTCCTCCTGCCAGGCTGTGCTACCTGCCTGCTCCCAGCTCTCGCAAGAAGCTGTCTGAGAGCGCCGGGATCAGCTTTGGGCAACCTCCGGTTATCCCCAGCACAGTGAGGGATGCGGGCTGGAGGCCAGTGCTTGTCTCTACAGCCTCCCGGAGGGCCTGATCCTGCTCACACGCTGGGGCAGCTCGCGCGCAGGCGCTGCTCCAAACCAGCAGCGTTGCTGTGATTCCATTAACACACAGGCACAGCCGCTAAATTACATTTAATAAATACCTAATGAGAAGATGACAGCCACTTCTGGACTCTCAGCAGTCCCTTCAGTTATTCACGAGCTCAGAAATGTACAACTCGGCATCAATAATTGATAGTCCACTAATGCAGAGCTCAGGGGTAGAAGGGACCCCATTAATTATGGCTCAGGCGCCAAATGCCACCAAGTGAGCGCTCTCGAAATGATGCTAATAAATACAGCAGCTCTGCGCACTGCAAAGCACGAGCGGGTCCTGTCTGCTCCCTCCAGAGACGGGCCGGTGGTCCTGGGGCTCAGCAGGGGACTACAGCAAAATGCAATTAAAATTAAGGTGTTTCAGGAAAACTAACCCGACTCCTGGCTCCGGGTTTGCAGTGATTTCTTGGCGGCAGGACAGCTTGGGGCCGGGCATGTTCCCTGCAGCCCCGGCCCCGGGCAGCCAGCCCAAAGCTGTCTGCTGCTGTACATCCCTTGCTCTAGGGTGGAAATGAGTCTGAGAGGGCTCTGCCAGATTTTCCTGTCTTACAGTTGGGCAATAATCATTCTGGGATGCTTTTTGAGCCACTTGAATTATGGCCAGCAGCAGGTTTTTAGCATTGCCCTGGTGCTGGAGGGTGGGAGCTGCATTGCTCCCTCCAAGCCGGGTGCAAGGTTAGGGAAAAAAGGGGACATTCGCGTAGTGGATCATCCAGTAAGGAGGAAAACAGAGGCAGAAAGAGACGAGCTGTTCTACAACCCCCCCAGGAGACTGAGCCCCACATGCCTGCTCTGCTCCCCTGGCAGCCTCAGCCCACCGCCACGCTTCATCCGCACAATAAAAATGGTGAAATTCCCATCTACAACAAAGGAGGAAGAGAGAAGGCCCCCAAGTCTGTAAAGAGTTATAGAGCAAACGATCAAAAGTCATTGTAAATCCAATCACATTAAACCCTACACTTCAGAAATGTTCAGGCGTCTTGCTAAAGCCTTCCCCTGCTGCGGCAATGAATCTCAGGGTAATTTGCACAGCACCTGTCAATGAGACAATTTTCACCTTTCAATGAGGTTTTTAGGATGTTTCAGTCAATGGGATTTTCCGGGGTAAAGGGGGAGGGAGGGTGCGGCGGGGGCAGAGGCTGGTGGTGAGCCCAGGGCGAGCCAGCGGTGCCTCGGGTGAACGATGGACTGCTGGAAAGTCAGCAGAAGTCTGGGCTGTGACAGATGTGTCCTGATTCCCCCAGAAGAGCCTTCCTCCCTCTGCTGCCAAGAAGGGTTGCTCTTGTATTTTGTTGAGAAGAAAGCAATTTTTGTAAGAAAAAATGGTGTTGCAGAAGAGGGGAGATGGGGACGCAACAGCAGGTCTGGAGAGAAGAGGTCTCGCGACATCCCCATGCAGGCTGCGAGGTCCCCTGTCCCCCCCCATCCAGTGCTGGCTCCTGTGTCCCCAACGCCTCCCCGCTTTCTGCCCGTGCTCCCAACCCGCCTCCTCCCGAGGGAGGATCTGCCCAAACAGCCAGCAGACGCCTTGGCAAAACAACCCGTGTTTGAAGACGGGAAAGCACAGAGGAGCAGAGATTAAAGGAAAGTAAATAGTTTCCTCTGCGTGCCCAGGGCTGGCTCAGCGAAAGCGCTGCCTCCAGTGCCATCGAGCCCTGCAGCAGTGTGCCAGGAGCATCCCGCTGTCGGTGTGCGCTGAGGCTCTGCAAAAAACAAGCGTCTCCTACAGGTCTTACCTGGGCTCAGACACTTGGTCATCCCTTTAAAACGCCCTTAAAACTTTTTGGCTAAAGTGTCTGGCACAAACCACTCATGCTGGACGCAGGCAAGGTGTCCTGGAAAAGAAGGATGTTAAATAAGCAAGCCCTGCACATACACACACGCCCACCAAAGATGCAGAAGTTATTAATGCATATGCATAAAAATGGCATTTCATTAGGAGCCCAATAATACCTTGGCCATATGGTGTTATATTTACCATCCGCACTCAAAGCACAGCCCTTGTCAGCTCTGAAAGCTTCTAGCTAAAAAGAGAGTGGAGGTGATAATGGATTTTCAAAGAGACAATTATTTGCTGGCTCTGTCGTGATGCATAGATCAATGGCAGATGTTTCTGCTGTATCCTGACCCATTTTTGATCCTGAAAACAAATGCGTGTTGGGGCTGCCTGGCCTGTACAGAGCTAGCAAAGCCAGTCTGGGAATCATCCCTATGTGCTTGTATTTGCAGCTCTGGAAGGGACCGGAGCCATTTACTAATCCCAGGGACAGCTGGATTGCGGTGGCACTGCCAGGGCTGATCCAAACCGATGGGCTCATTGGGAAGGTGGCCAGAGGGGGATTTTGGGTCCCTCCGGAATGGGGATGGGGCTGTGGGAAACGCCATCTCAGCCCTCCTGCAATGGGAAACAGCCTGCTCCAAGGCGGCAGGTCTGTGGCTTGACCTAACGTAGAAGAAATGCATCAGTTCACTTTACCGATTATAACTAATCCAGGCCTATTTCACATCTGTACTGAGAAAGTCTTCCCTGGCTTCACTGTGGATCAACCTTTAAATAAGGGCTCTGGCTGGCTTTAAATCTCTGATTGCAGCCGTCGCGGGGGAGCCGTGCTGTCCAGGGGATGCCTGCGCGATGGGTACGGATCTATACATGTGCCCACTCATCCCATGGACAGGGAAAGGGCCTGATCCTTCCCACAGGAGGGGAGGCAGGGGGCTGGGGTGGGCTGAAGGAGCGGTGAGGAGCTGTGGAGACCTCCCAGTGCAGCTCAGCCCCAGGAGGTACCAGGGTCCCTCCCCAGTGCAGCCCAAAAGGCACCATCTTCCCTCTGGGGAAGCGTAACTTCATGGGCAGAGTTTTTAAATGTTTCCTGGCTGTGTCCCACTTGGATGCTCTTTAAATCTCCATCCAGCTAAGGAATGTCACAGCACATCTCCCCCAGCTGTAAGAGAAGAGATTTACAATCAAACCATTAGAAGGAAAAGCAGATGAGGCAGGATGCGCTGGCCACCTTTGCCTGCTCAATGAGGGAGCACAACTCATGAATTCGACAAATCCTTCCCCAGACCACGCTCAGACCCACCTAACGCTCAGATGAGCAGCTTGTGATTCAGCTGGGGGAGGACAGCAGTGGGGAGGTCGCTGCTCCAGGGAGCGATAACAGGAGAGGGGCAATTCTGGGACCAGGGCTGCTTCCCAAATGAGGATGGATGAAGCAACGATGCACCCCAGGCCCCACACAGGCATCCCAGTGGGTGCATCACCCTCTCCTTCCCATGCCACCTGCACCGCAGGCCAGAGGCTGCACTTTCCCAGGATCTCACACCCCTGCCAATGCCTCTGGCTCCCGAACCACAGAGCCTGAACAGCGTGCAGCACTCCTTGTCCATCCCTGCAAGGTGAACCCTCAGCAGGCAGCAGTTCCCATGAATGACACCCGGGAGAGGGTCCCTTAGGGCCGGGGCACCCACGGTGCTGGGACAGAGGCTCCCGGACATACCCCAGCGCCTGCAGCCCCGCGGGGGCTGGCTGTCCCTGCATCACCCCCAACCCCTTGCGGGAAGCAAGGGTGAGTAATTCTTAAGCATCACACTGCAGTGCCTGGGAGATTATGATAGTTTAGGCAAGCAGATGCCTCCCTACATCAGCTTCCTGGTAAATTAGCATTAGCTTTTTACAGCACCAGCAAGCTGTCGGCTGCTCAGAAGGCCCGTTCCCAGAGCACACCGTTCTGCTGGGCTTTAAAAATGACTTTGCAGTGTAATAAACGGCCTGCATCAGCTAGCAGAACAAATGTTTTAGGTTTCAAGACCCCAGAGGTGCTGTGCTTTATGCTAAGCAAGGCAGGTTGGCTGTGGAAAGCAAAGTGCTTCCCAGTGGCACTGCTGACCTGCCTGGGCGCTGCTCACCAGGGCAGAGCCTGGACATGGGGGTGGATTCCACCGTCCCTCCTCTGACAGCAAATGTGGGAGATGTGTATCGCCCCATTTTGCGGGGAATACTGGGAGGCAGAGGGAGGAGGCAGACCCCAGCTGCGCAGAGCTCTCTGCCTTTTCAAAGCCCCCGGCAAAGCATGTCTGGGGTTGCAAAGTATGTCTGGGGTTGCAAAGTTTGAAGTCCTTGCTTTTACCAAAAGCCCATGTGGGATTGATGCTCCCTGCTCCTGGCGTGTCCCCTGTCCCCACAAAGGTGGCATTACTTAGCAGCTGACATCCCCCACGCTGATGGGAGCTGGACCTCTGTGACCTGCCCATGCTGTCACCCAGAGACCCTGCTCCCAAAAAGTCCCCCAACTTTCTGATGCAAAGACAGTGATAAATGGGACTTCCCGGTCCCCACTGGCCCCTGCAGCGCTGCAGGGTGAGGGACAGGGAGGCTCCGGTTGCCTTGGAAAGCACAGAGTCCCAGGGCAGGGGCCCGAGACCCCCGCGGGGCCAGCTTGGTCCCAGGGGAGCCCTTCCATGGTCCCTGCGTGGGTGCTGCCTCCCCGCATCCCTGCACGCACCCACATCTGCCTCCACTCCCCGACAGCGCTGGGCTCCCACCCTGTGCCGCTGCCGGGACCAGGGCTGATTTGATTTCCAGTCCTGAGGAGCACTTGTCTTGTATGGGCTGGTGAATAATTTATAGTTTGCTCATGAGGAAAGGCAATGGGGAGTGTGGAGAAGTTGGGAGGAGAATAAATATATATTTACAAAAAATGGAAAAAACTAAAAAAAAAAAAATAATAATGCCCAAACCTACCCTGTAAACTGTTCCTTTGATCTAATCCAGAATAAATTATACATAATGGAGCTGGTTGGTTTTGCTTGCCGACAGCATGAATAAAAAAATAGAAAGCAAGAAAGCAAGCCAAACCATTTGGGCTAATAACAATGTGCTCAGTGTATATGCTTCATCTGGTATTATTTTGCAGCAGCTAGCACAGATTTTCATGTGAAAGAAACCCATTTTTAAGCTGGGGATGTGCTGTGCAGGCGATGAGCTGGCGGTACTGCTCCACGATGGGTGAAGCATCCAAGGAGAAACTTTTTCTTTCTCAGGCAGGACAAAGAGATTCCCCAGTATCTTCCACTAAAGGATCTGGAGGTCACCAGGTCTTTCGAGACAACACTTTGCTGCAGGCCTTAGGGCAGATGCATTTACCAAAATTCTGAAACAAGTGTGATTCAACAAAAACGAAACTTTTAGATTTACAAAGCAGATCTACAGAAAAGTTTTGAGAACTCCAGATTATTTTCCCAATGCCTTCGCCCTCCCTCCTCTTCCTCCTCTCTCCTCCCTCCACCCTCCTTCCCCTTCCCAAGGAAGGGATGTATTGAGTGAGGCAACTTAACAGAACTGATCTTTCATGAAGAGCTTAGCTTATTGCTCCAGGATGCAGATTCATCAAGAAACACAGTCCATAAAGAATTCCCACCCAGCTCAGGAGCCGATTCAGTTTCAAAGGCTAATGGAAAATCACTAATATTAAGAAGTCAGGCTGCATGCCTGCACTGACTTTCTCCGGCAAGAAGGGTATTGACCAAATAGCCAATGCTCCAAAAATAAAAATATTCCCGCAGGTTTGATTTCAGCATCCAATTAAAAATCCTAGCAAAAATACCATCCCTTTCAAACATGCAATTACAGAGCCAGGTGCTGATATGGGGACAGCCAGGGTCAGCTGCTAACCAAAAATGCCTCCTCGAATTTAGTCTTTTGTCACGAAATCAGAGAGAGAGAGAGAGATCACCAATGGCAAATGGCAATCAATTAGCTAGGGAAGAATAAAAGGTCCCTGAAGGTCTGCACTTAATCAGCAGCCTCAGCTAAGGAGGGCTACAGCCTCTCCCCAGCGATGCCGATGCCGATGCCGGCTCAGCCCTCGCGGCCGTCGCTCCCCCAGCAGAGCAGGCGCTTTCGGAAAAAAATCAGCTTGCCCTTTTTTTGAAGGAAAGCCACAGTTTTCCTTCTGGATCGCTGCTTTGAGAGCAGGGAGAGTTTCCATCACAATCAGCTGCCGGCTCTGCAGGGCTGCTGCCCACAGCAGGGCTGTGTCCGTGTCGGGACAAGCCCGGAGCTCACTGCCCGCACCCTAAGCACACCACAAGCTCACCACAAACTCACTGCGAGCCTCCGTGGCTAAGCACCTTTCAGAAAGCTCATACAGGAAGGCTCATGACAAAATCAAGGGTGAATTTAATGTTTATCAGCGCTCACATCTGTACAAAGTGCATGAGACGCTTCACAGCTCTTGTAGCTGTGACCCTCTTTTTAGCCATTTGAAATTTCTATTTGTATATTTGTTCACAGTCCTCTTAAAATCCACCTTGAGGGAATTCACTTTCTTGCTCCAATCCCAGCTGATGCCGTGATGATGCAGCTCCAGCACCAGATGTGCAAGGGGAGAAATGGCAGCAGAGTCGCTGCCTTCATCCCGGGCTCCAGAGCATCCCGAGGGCAGCGGTGCTCGCACAGCCCTGGGGATGTGCTGAACGTGTCTTAGCGTCTTCTTAAAGGTCCTTAGCCATGCAGGAGGTGAAGAAGCATTTGTAACGATGCTTAATTCTTCTCTATAACTTATTCAAAGGAGTCTGAGCTATTCTTATCATTTTACAGGTGGGCAACCAGCTTGAGGCAGTGTGGAAGCTCGTGACCTGTGGAAGAGGAGCGATGTAGGGACAAGCTTTGACTCATTGTCGTCAAGCTTTGCGAGGGCATCCACAAATCTCATATACGTGCAGAAAAGACCAGGTCAAAGCAGCACCTGAAGCCTTTTCAGGCATCATCCACGCAGGGCTGATTTGTGCTCCAGGAGGATGTGACCGGTTGTTTGCCAAACTAAAGCACTGTGCCGTGGCTCGGACCCACCTGGGGAATTTCCGTTCGCTTCGGGTTCAGGGGGGTCTTGCTTGCAAGTGAGAGATGTGTCGCTAATTGGTACCTGGTGGCTGTGAGTTGTTCAAAGGAAACATTAGCCCTGAAGCCTGGGTCGATGGAAACAAGTTACCTGCAACCGAGCGGAGACGTGGAACAAGCCAAGCAAAGCTTCAGCACCTTGCAGATCAATCACAATTATAAATCTAGTTAGAAGTAGATGAATGTTCACTGAGGTCACTTAAGGGCACTCTTATTACAGAAGTCCATTAGCAAAGAGGCTAATAATATATGTTAGGCTGCCAAATAGTCTAATTATAAACATCACATGATGGCACAGGCTCATCTACTCCCTGCTGGTGCCTTCCTTTGCTCCAGACGCCAGCTTCATGCTGGAGATGACACATTTTCTTGGGGAAGATGCAGCTGTTCCTGCAGTATCTATGGGTCCAGTTGTGCCCGTCTTTGCCCCACCGTTCAGCACGGTGCTTCTGCTGACACATCAGCAGCCGTCTGCTCCGGGGCCGGGGGCTTGGCTGGGGTCAGGCTGGAGCTGGTGTCGACCACCAGCACTGCCCAGGTCAGAGCAAAGGGAGACAGAACGCTGCTCAGCCACGTTTTCAGGGGCAGGGAACTGTGCAGAGAATCTCACTCGTTTCAGATCCCTTTTTTCTCTGAGGGGTGGTGTAGGTTGGCATCGTTTACATTGGACATTGCCTGTCCTATATAACTTAGATAATCAGCGGGAGATTGGTTTCCAAGATAGTGAGGAATAAGGGCCTCCACTGCTTGTGCATTTGACCTCAGTGCAACCAAGCCCTCCAGGTTTCTTCCTCCTGGATTCATGACATTTGGTTGGGTTTAGGGGTTTTGCTTTCTTTAAAGCTCCGCCTTTGCTTTCTGACACTGTAAAAGCCTTGGTTTGGATTAAACACAGTTTTCATCAAACTTCCTCAACCCATTGGGGAAACGTGACCCCCCAGTGTTGGTGGTAACTCGCACAGCACCAGGCTGCCAGCAGCAAGCTCTGCTCTGCTGCAAGCCCCTCACTTGCCCCCTTGCATCCCACCGTGCCTGTGCATGGCTGGCGTCGGACCACTGGCCCTGAGCTGTGTCCAGCCTGGAAAGGCGGGAGAGATCAGGAGCTTTGGATGTGTTTTTCACATGAGGAAGCCCCAGGGTGAAGCTGAGCAGGTTGCAGAAGTTACTCTAATGCACACACTTCCCCTCTGTCCTTAGGGTGGTGAGCAAGTGGTATAAATGATTTCTAGGCTGAATTTTTACCTTGTCACGATCTGCATTTGCACCGTGTGCCTGGCATGGGCTCAACGGGGCTCTCTGCTGCTCTGCTTTGTATGGGTAAGCTGGCCATCGAAGCCATGCCCCAGGTTTCTGAGGACAAGGCATTGCGTAATGTCCACGTCCAGCACGCTGGTATAAATCAAGAGAGATCCACTGAGGTCAATCCTGGCCAATTGTATCCACTTAATCTTCCCTCGGGAGGCACCACTTTGATTTGCAGAGCTTGCAGGGAATGGGCGGCATCCTCCAGGCATCCTCCGCGACCCCAGCTCCAGAGCCTACTTGAAACCTCTTCCCAAAAGTACCAGAATAGAAACATCTTAAACAGCGGCTCCCTTCTGAGCGCCTGTACCACAGCCCATCGGGCAGAGAGCCGAGAAGCAGCTCATTTTGGCTGGGATGCGGGATGGGGAGCCAGGCGTCAGGGCACCCAGCGCTGCCGAACCAGGCTGGTCCAGCGTGAAACTGAACCAGCTGCCCCTAAAATCATCAGCTTATTCCAGAGGGTCACAGGTAACTCCGGGTGAATGCCCCTCACCCACTCACAGCTCTTCTTCCCCCAAAATATTTTTTTTATTTTTCATATCACTGCAAGAAAAAATTCCTGGAGGTCGCAAACTGCCACAGATGCCTCCAGCTGAGGAGTTTCCACTGGGAAGTGTCGAACTTGCTGGGGTTTGACAGGTTCATTTTGGGAAGGAGAAAGGCGTTGAAATGATGTGGTTTGGCTCTCTGCTTTGCTGGTCCCTGCCAGCAGCCCCCAAGGTGCCGGCACCTGCGATGCCGGGGCCGGCAATGCCCCGACTGTCCTGGCCCCAACCCGAACAGCCATCACTGCAAACAGCATCAAAGCTATTGATTTAAAAGTAGGCAGGATGGAAGTTGTCCCCGTCAAAGCAGTTGGTGAGCTGGGAGGGCTATTCAGCTGCTGGGGGCTGGGCGGGTCTGTTGTCATTGTGGTTTTGGGTTTTTTTTAAACCTGGATTTATTTTCCATTTTATTTGCCTGAAACACCTTGGGGGCTGGGGTGGAAAATGTGAACATCTGGGAAGGAGGATTCTCGATAATTCATATTCCAGGATGGTCCTGCTCCCAGCCCCAGCAGGGTTCTCATATTTAATTAAAAACTGTAAAATATTTACACCTATTAAGTGCAGTGATTTCTCTCCCTCCCCAACCCCTCTCCCTATTTGAGAGCGAGGGATATGGAGCAGGGCAGTGATATTTGTGTGGGATCCTTCACAAACAGTGAAGTAATTAACAGCCTGGGAGTTTATGGCCAGGTTATTTGTTCTGGTGGATGTTTCCATCACCATAACCGCTGCGGCAGCTCCCCACTTTAATGCAAAGCACAAAGTGAAGGGAGGCTTTGTGCGGTGCTGGAAGTGTTGGGGCTTTGCAAGGGAGCTTTGCACAGTCTGCAATGCTGGGAGAAAACCGAGTCATGGAAAAAGCAGCTTTCTTCGGCAGGTGATCCCTGTGACTGGCCCAGAAGCAGCCGGATCAGGCCATGGGATGCAGCCGGGACACAGCGTGGGAATGGCAGCTCAGGAGTCCCATCCAGGGAATTTCCTGGTGCGGGCACTGGGTTACAGCGTTGTCATTCAGTCATTTCTTCCTGAATTTCTCAGTGCATTGGAAGCAGGAGAAAACTGGGACAACCCTGTTTTTCCATGCTTTCACTGTTTGTTTTAATCAGTTTGGTAAAAATCGTAACATTTCATCAACAACGTTTTCTCACAGGAGAAGATTGCTGTAGACAAATTTATTCTGCAATAGAAGAATTGCACTGGAAAGCTGGTGTGTGTCCACCCCGAGGCCCAGGGCAGAGGCTGTTCTTGCTCTTGTGCAAACACGCACGGCTCTTGGCCCGGCGACGGCACAACGTGGCTCCCAGGGCGAGGCATGTGCTGCAGTCTGCAGGCTTGGACCTTTGTATTGGAAAGGGAAAAAACAGCAGAGCCCCCAGGATGTCCCCAGTGCCAGGCAGCACCGTGACTTTCCCTGGGGTGCTGCAGGTCTGTGCTCAGCGTGCACCTGCAGCCGGCGGAGCCGAGCACGCCGGGGAGTCACTGGGTGCCTTCGGTGAAGGGGACCGACCACGGGCACCGCTCCTCATCGCCAGCCCCATCTGCCCCCCTCAGCACCCACCTCCCCATCCCTGTCCCCTTGATCACCCTCGCTGACCCGCTTCCACAAAATGAGCCGGATTTTTCTAAAACCTCTCTAACAGCCGGCTAGTTTGCAGGCTCTCGCTTCCCTGGGGATTTACCGGCCTCGAGGGAAGAGCGCCTGTGGTTTGGGGATGCTTCCCTCCCAGAGGGCTGCTCTGCAGCTCCCGCCGTGCAGGGGGAAGCCACGTGGGTCTCATCCTGCACCCAGGGGCACGGCTGCTCTGTCTACGGCACAGGGCAGTGGCACGTTGGGGTGCCCAGCTTTGGTTGCCTCCCGCTGTCACAGCTGGTGAGGCAATGGATCCAGCTGATCCCTGGTTAATTTAACCTCACTAATGAACCCCCCCCCAGCTAATGTAACACAGCAAAGTACGGGAGAGAGGTTTTTCTCTGGGTAGGTGTGTGTGAGAGAGGCACGGAGAGATGCAGACAGCATCCCTGTGCCCGGCTGGGCTCGGACACGCAGGGACCGTGGCAGGCAGAGGCTGGACACGCCGTGCTCCTCGCCGTTCCCACGCTGCAGCGGCTGGAAGTGAAATGAGTCTTGTCTTTGCAACCAGAAGGTAACGCAGGGCAAAAGTGTTTTGCAACTGCAGGATAAAAATGGTGGTTGAAAGCCCCATCTAATGGTCTGCAAATTTTACAAGCACCTAATGGGGTGATGAGTGCTGCAAAGCTCATGGCTCATGCTTTTGCAATATAATTACCTCTCTTTCGCCTGCCTCTGCCTCCTCCCCATGCTCTTGCTGTTGTAAACACCCGTTCCCACAAGCATCCCTTCTACCTTGGGGATTCTCCCCATCTCCTTCATCCCTCCTCCAAATATATCACAAAGCCTTTGTCCTCTAACGGGAAGTGTCCTTCTTTTGGATATTTAAAAGTCAGGATTTGCTATGCACAGCTTCTGGCTGTTGTATTTCTCATAATTTTTTTGTAAAAACAGCAGCACCTTTCTTTATGGAGAGCTCTGATTCACTGCCTGCAGCGCGGCAGCTCTCCGCGCTGGTCCCAAGCACGGGCAGGTTGGAGCTACCCTGACACCACAAGCTGCAGAGCCCCCCGTGTGTGCAAACCCAGGAGGCTTTTTATTCCCGTAGCCACCTTGCCGGTAGCTTGGTGTGCGAGCACAGCGCTGTGCTGGTAAAGAGCTGTTCTCCCCTTTTAGGGGTTTTATTGCTTCTCCTTAGAGGAGCGTATGAGATGCAGCATCAGAGCAAAGCGGCCCGGTTCACCCTGCCCCTCAGGCATCACCCGCACCCTTCCTGCTTGGTTTCTTTCACAGGACTGTCTTGCAGAGCATTTCTGGTCACTGTTTTGGCACATCCTCGAGACCACAGTGACATTACCCACCCCAAAAGCACTAACCCACTCTCCATCTTCAGAGGAAGCCTGTATCCAGCAGAAACAGCCGTGTCTGACTGTACCCAGCTCTGATTTCCAGACCAACACCGGAGCTGAGACCAGCAAAATTTCTTCTGCCAGTGAATGCTGGCCATGTCCCAAAATACAGCCCCAGCAGTTAGAGCCCACCGTGGAAAACGTCTGCTCCAATATCCCTCCACTTGCCTCCATGTGTGGGAAGGGGTGGCGATGGGGCATAGCAATAAGCATCCCGGCTTCCCGAGGTCCCGCTAGCTCCGCAGCTGTAAAGTGCCCTGAGATGCCCAGATTGGCTGTAGGATTTTATATTTGTATTACACCAAGATCAAGAAACCCAGACTGAGCTGGGGCTTAGCACAGGTTGAACACATAAAAACAGGCAGGCAGCGAGCTCGGAGCAGACACAGGACGCTGCCAAGGGCAGTGTTATCGTGTCCTTCGCATGGATGAGAAACAAAGACCAAGGTCCTACAGCATGCTGGCAGAACCACCCTCACCCGTGGTGCATCCTCCAAATGCAGCCAAAGTCCCTCACCGAAGTCCCGGCCTCGAGCTTCGCTCGCCCTAGAAGTCTCTCCTGGATGGTCTCTGCAAACCTCATGTCCCCCCACTGCAGGCAGGAGGCAGCCAGGAAGGGCTCAGCCCCCCCAAAAAAATGTCCCATTGGGACCGTGTGCTGCCTCACGTGCCGGTCACCATCCCGGGAAGGGATGTGTTGGTACCAGGGGCTCAGGAGCATCAGTGGGTGTGTTGGAATGGATACAGGGAGAGCAAGGCTGACCCCGGGTGCTTTGATAGAGACATCTTTCAAGGAATCCTAAACAGCCTTATTAGATGTTTTATTCAGTTTTTCTAAGTATTCCTTGCTGTAAAAGAGTAAATGAGGAGCCCGGGGCAATGCCAAGGGGTCTTTTTTTGTTCCTCTTGGCAGTACATCAGCTTTCAAATGATTTTTGCCATAAGGAAAAACAACATGCAAATTCAGGTCCCTCTCCCTTTTATCTCCCCCTCCCCTCTCCTCTCTGCACCACTCTCCTCTTCCTTCTGCTGATTCCCCCTCTTTTAAATGCAGATCAGCCCTGGCACTCCTCATTCACTCTCTCCCTGTTGTTGGGCGGTGGCAATTGTATTTTTCTTATTCAAACTGTTATTTGGGGGCGTCCTTCTTTCTGTCCTTCCTTTTCCCATTGCAGGGTGTGGGACAGGACCTGGTGCACAGGCAAGGCAAGGAGGTAACAGAAATAAGGTCCGGGTGATGCACGCCTGCTGCACTGGACCATACCAGAGCATCGCAAAATGCCATGTGCTTGGGTCCACGCACCCGCCTGAGCTGCTGGCAAGCATGCTTGGTGGTGTATGAGAAATGCCAATATCCAGAGCAAACTGCATGTGGGAGAGGGACGACGGGTTCCCCCAGGGGGAAAAGGGCCACTTTGGGTGCAAAGCATCAGTTTGCCCCATCCTGCAGGAGCTCCAAAGCGATGCTGGTGGGGAGCAGCCGAGCAGGTCTGAGTGAGCTGCTGCCGGAGCAAAGGTTTAACCTGAACCCAGACATCGTCACAGAGAAGAAATAATTGCTGCCTTCAGCATGCCAAGAAGGAGGGAGAGCAGGGCCAGACTCTGTGGTGCAGGGTGGTGAGTGGAATCAAGCTTTCCGCTGATGGAATTCCACTGTGAGCGTAAAGTCCTGCTCTTCAAAGCACCAAACCTGTTTGCCCGCGAGCACAAGGCTGAGAAATCCTCTGCTGCTCTTTTTTCCTATTTAAAAAGCCATTTAAAAAAAAAAAAGAAATGCTGCAGAACAGCTATAAAAGTTGTAAATAAATTTTAAAAGCAAGAGAAGGGAAAGCCAAAGAGGAAAACCCATCAGTGGCTGAAAGGCAGCGATGCTCTCCCGGGGCTCGCAGTCACCCACAGCGCTGGCCTGGCACCCACTGGGTGTTGTTGTATCTGAGATGGGACTTGCCCCTCTGTGTCTGAGTAGCTGAAGGGGCTTTGGGTAAGATCAGATCTTCTCTTCTGATCCTGCCCGAGAGCCCGAGTCAAACACAAGCATTTCTCAAAGCGCAGTAGGAAAACCCCAACCCATCAGCTGTTCGAAAGCCTCCGGCGCTGTGCTTCGTGGTGCTGTGGGTGCCTCCCGACAGCATCCTGAGCTCAGCGGGATGCTGATGTGAAGAGCAGCTCTCCACTTTGAGCTGGGATTTGAATCTCCTCCCAGCGTTTAAATGCCCCGAAAAACCCAAGGAGTTAACGGCAAAGCTTTCCTATTTACCCAGGAACCAGAAGAGGCGGGTGTGTTGCATCCGCAGCATGAATGCTACCCTTTCCCAGTTATTTCACACAGAGAGGAGCGCTCAGCCGGGGTCAGGCTGGGAATACATCCAGCATTGTGGAGCTGAGTGGGTAGTCTCAGCAAAGGGCATTAAACCAACGGGCATGTTCCTGGTGCCCATGGGCGGCTGCATGCTCCAGGGACGGGGCAGGCGGAGGCTGGATCCGCAGGGTGTTTGTGACCTTGCTGCGACCTTGCAGTGACCACCATCTCCTAGCACGGCCACGGGAAACCCAGCTCTTGGGTGTCGACTGTGGGAATGAGCTGAGGTTTCAGCCAGTTTTGCTTTGCAGGGAGGGGATGGAGAGGACCCGGCCCCGGCTGGTGATTCCTGAGCTTCTCCACCCTTCTGCACCATTCTGCTGCCCCTTCGCTCCCACGAATCTCACACTGATAGGGATAGAACCAAGTGGATATCTTCCATGTGCACACCATGAACTCTAACATCTTGCAATTATTTCTGCAGGGAGAAAAATACTCTGGTAGGAACTGAGTGAACTGAGCCCCACTGCGCCAGCCAGGCATCCGACTCCATCCACTTTTCAGGTGTCTTAGCCTCTCTTAGTCTTTTCCTGGGGAAAAAACCCCAAATATCTGATCTTGTCCAAGAAAAATACAGGATTTAACAGCTTCCAGCCAACACTCCTCACCAGCACTTCTCCGGTACATTTGCATCCTGCTCTATTGCTGGTCAGGATCGGAGGGTTTGCTCCATCGGGGCATTGGGGTTCAGGTGCTGCCAGGGCCCCTGAGCCCAGAAACCAAACTTCCCCATCTCCCTCCACCTTCTCCCGCTGCAAATGCACCTGGAGAATTGCTTCACAGCAACAGGTGAGAGAAAAACTGGTTGGCATGTCAAGGAAATGAGTGTTATACCCAGGGGGCTGGAATTGCAGCAGGCAGGGATCCGGCAGCGATCCTGAGCAGTTTGATCCAAAACACAAATAAAAAGAGAAAAGTTGCCCTGAAGAGCAGTCAGAGATGCAGACGGCTCCAGTCGCGGGGGGCTGGAGGGTCACATCCCCAGCGGACATAAATTGATGTGGTGCCATTAAATCCCAGGCAGCTTTTCGCCTCCCAGAGCTCTGACCCGCTCACCTCCTGGCCATCCTCTCGCCTCCCAGCCTTTATTAAAAACCTGCTTCAGGAGATGTGAATGGCATGAAATATTGCCGGAGATTTGCATAAATAAAACTGCCTGAAACAAATTACTTTCATGGTGCAAAAGTTCACATCAGAACGGCCCACGGGGCACTGGGGTGACTTTGGGAACATTTCAGCACTGCTTAATGCCATCAGCGTCACGCTCTGGTTTTCCCAGTGACGAGGTGGGAGCAGAGCTGTGCTGATGGGACCGAGAACAACCTCTCCCAAGAGCCAACCTGCTTCATCACCCACCGGGTACCAGCTGGGCAAACGAGCCCTGCCACGGGGCTCATGCCAAAGCCACCAGCGAGCAATGGGAGGACACTGTGCGCGTGGCTGGATGCCTGCCTTGGTCCTTTTTGGGGCTGCAAAAGGACCCTCCTTGGCTTTGGTGACCCGGTTCAAGGGGCATCTCGGCCGGTGGGTGGTCGGTCAGCCAAGGCGGGCATCCAGACCCCGCACGGAGCAGAGAGAGCCCTTCCCGGGGCCAAGCCCAGGAGCCATCCCTCGGGTCCCGTCGGTGCACGGTTCCCTCCAGGGCTGGTTTGATTTGCAGTTCGGCATCGCAGTGTCTGCCTGGGCAGGTTAGAGCGAGCTCTCAGCTTCTGAAAATAACTCCTCCACCGCTATTCCATCAATACCAGCCTCAGCACAGTCAATTGCTTTTTGTGTTTCTTCCCGATACACTGCAGCACATGTACGCACACATAAAAACACAAACTAGTATAAATTACCTTCGAGGCAAAGCCTGAGGACTTATAAATTGCTTAAAAATCAAAGCACATTCCAGGGGGGAAATGCGGTAAATTGGAAAGGGAAAAATGTGCATATAGACTTTTAATAAAAACAGTGTCATGGAGGAATCTCACAGCCCTTTCAAGACGTTAATTAACTGAGTCCCAGTACACCCCTTTGAGGCAGAGAAGAGTTAATGCCCCTAACCATTTTCCAGACGGATGCGTATGCCAAAGCCCGCTGAAACACCCCACCCCGTGGTGGGGGAAGCATTTCGGGGTGCCCTCCTGGGGCATTGGAGAAGCAGTGATTTCGCAGCTCCGCTGCGCTCTGAGTATGCCAAGAGCCTGCGCTGAATGCAGCTCTCCTGGGCGTGTGAGCCAGCAACGGCTTTTTCAGGGGAAGGAAATAGGGTCAGAGGGAAAATAGTTTGGAAGAAAAGCAAAAAGCCCAACCAAAAAAAAGGGGGTTTCTAAATGAAAAATATAAATTTAAAGTGCAACACCAGCTTTTTCATTCCAAAGCAATGAGGTTTTAATGTCTGAAGCTGGAAGACAACCAGCAAGTGATGGAAAGAAGGTTCAGCCTGAATATCCCTGTTGGGAAAGCAGAGACCTTCACGCTCACTTGACTTCATGATCCAGAGCCATGATCAATATACCCAATATTGCAAGCCAGTGATCCTAAAACATTTGCTTTAATTGCTCACATACCCCAGCTGAACAGCAAGCCCAGACTGAGGAGCTGCAGCCTCTCTGGGGCTGCCGGTGGGAGCCCTGGGAAGGTCCACGGTGGCTTTGCCGGGCAGCCCCTGCCCACCCTGGTGTGGCCACCACGCACGGGGACCTGCCCGGGGCTCCCGCAGCCGCCACGCCGTGTTTCACTGCTGTACTCATCCCGGATCCAGCCTGCTGCTGACCTTCCCCAGCAAGCCTTAGTATTTTCCTGGTTAATCTTAGCAAAGCTTGAGTTGGAATAGGGATTGATGTGTGAAATGGAATATGTTGAGATATATTCTGAATATATAGCCAAGAGCAATTCATGATGGGAAGCCAGCAATGACTCTAGCAGTGTTTTGACCCAGACTCAATCTTGGCACACTTCGGCTTTTCCTCGCAAGGACCCGTTAGTCACTCCTCTGAATATAAACCAGGCTTGCGCGTAGCAAACCACCCAGATCCTTCAGCCTTGCAAAGATCCCCCACATTGTAATTCCAAAATAACATCGCACTTCTTTAATGATCAATAGCAATTACGAAGTCATTTATATCCAATAAAGGCTGCAGCAGGAGGTCTGTGTGATACATTACTGTATAAATTCACACTATGAAACAGATTAACAAAGCATTATGAAAAGCAAGCTTATTATTTGCATGAACACGAGGCTCAAGAGCTAATTGAAGCAATCCAGCAAAATGTCAATGACTTCTTTTGTATATGCAATATTCATTAAAGGCGAGCACTTATTTGTGAGTGATTGTTTATTTATACCTTTTCATTTGCATTCTGCTATAAAACTGGCTGACTTTCCATTAGGGCACAGCCAGCACCGCTTTTGTTTGGAAACGCTGGGTCTTTAAAATTGCCTCCTGTCTTGTAAGAACGGTGGGGGATTTTTCTTAAGCAATGGTTGCATCAGATGCATCAGGGCTGATGGGGAGGGAAGCAGAGCAGCCGCACGAGTGATGAGCCTCCTGGCCCCTCCTCATCCTCCCTCTGCCCTCTTCCCGGGTGCTGCCCTGCTTGTCATGGCACGGAGGTGAGCGTTGGCGGAGCCTCGTTTAATGCCAGGTTGGACACCCTGATCCTCTGCAGGGAGACCCGGGGGAAGTGCCAGCCTTGCAACGTTCTTTTTTTTTTCTGCATGATATTTTTATGCATATATTAACGCTAATGAGCATCGTTTGCCCCACAAGATGGTCGCGGAGCGCGCTCGGCCACGCTGGGCAGGGAGAGGCGTAAGTGCCGGTGACGGATCCATCTGCTCCCTTCAGAGCCTCCCCAGGCACAACCCACGGCGATGTACTTGCAGCCCCGCGGACCTGCGCCCTGCTGCGGTTGGTGCAGGATCAGGCCCTCACGGTGTCACCCCGCTCTTTGCACCTCCCTGCGGGGTGAGCCCGAGGCTGGTGGGGCACATGGGGCAGAAGGGGGGCTGTGCTCAGCATAGAAAGAGGGACGGTTGCCCTTCCCACTCCCCAAACCCACTGGAAATGGCTGATTCATTTCTTATTGCACCCGGCGTTGCGTCCAAGCCACAGGGCAGCAAGCGCTGAGCCGGGCACACGGCGCCGGGGAAGACCCCACGGAAACATAGGGAAAAGCATCCCAAAAAAGAGAGAGACCTGGAGGAACAGCCCCTTCCTTGTGCCACATGCCCCCAGGGAGGAGGAGCAGCGGGACACGGAGGGTCCAGGCACTGTGCCCCGTCCCCACGCTTCCCGTTTTCTGCATTTTAAGTCACAAATGAAGTTTTTTTCTAAGCCCATCTATTTGCGAGGACAGGTCTCAGACTACAAATCAATGCACCACCGTATCTTATTTGCTCTGCAGCCAGCTGAGCAAAACAATGTAGCACCAACAGAGACATGAATCTCCTTCATTTATCTTTGCACTAGAAAAATTTCAAGGCTGAAGCTTTTTTTGGCTATTTGGCGGCACTGTCAGGAGCGTGATGTGTTACAAATGGCTGGATGGGGGCTCTGTATTTGTTTCCTCTGTGATTTCCCTGGTCTAAATTGCAGTTTTACTAACACACATCCCCAGTTACCAGAGAGACAAATGTTTGACCAACAGCTTAGGAGAGGAGGCGAGGATCAACCTTGCATCGCCTCGGCGGGAGGCTGCAGGGGAGGTGAAATTATAATTATCCCTAATGACGCCGAGGGGAAATGCCTGTGCATGCACCAGCAGAAGAGCCCATGGCCGAGGACCCGCTCTCAGAGGCTCAGGGACCCCCTCCTCCACGGTGCTGGAGGGTGCAGGGATGAGCTGCTGTGGGGAGGGGGGGCAAGGTCCGTTCCCCTGCCCCGGAACAGAGCTGCTCCTGAGCTGCAGCTCTCCCTCTCCCCCAGACCCCCAGCAGGACCTGCTGTACCTCACCCCCCAAAAAAATCCCATTGGAAAATCCCTTCCCGGCTGCAACTTTGATGATTGCAGCCACAGGCATTTCATCGAGCATTTTGCTGCTCCCCTGAGCTCCCTCCCCACGGAGCGGGGTTTGCCCAGACCCCATCCCACCGCTCACCCAGCGACAGGAGCGAGCAGGCTCTTCGCTGGCCCTTCCCAAAGCTCTCAGCACGTTACCGGAGCAGCGAACCCCACGGGGACCCCCCGGCCACATTGCACAGACGCGTCCGGTCCTCGCAGGTGGGAGCACAGCCTCCGTTTCTCGAGCATCATCAGGAAACACCAAACACAGGCAATAACCCACTGGTCCCGCAGCCCCTACACGTCCATCCTGCCATTAACGGTGGCTGTTGTTTTTATTGCCACTTTATTAGCAGAGATACTGAGGGGCAGAGACTTGGTTTATTTTTTGAAAGCACCTAGCGAGCCCTGCTTGATGCTCTCCCCAGAAGTGGAAGTCAGCGAGGCAGAGTATGATGGTAAAATACCCGCTCCTGTTGCAGGAGCCCAGCCCCGGGTGCCCCAGAGACCAGCAGCGAGCACGAGGATGCACAGGATGAGCGTGCCCAAGGATGCACGGGATGAGCATGCCCGAGGATGTATGGGATGAGCGTGCCCAAGGATGTACGGGATGAGCGTGCCCAAGGATGCATGGGATGAGAGTGCCTGAGGATGCACAGGATGAGCGTGCCCGAGGATGCACGGGATGACCGTGCCCGAGGATACAGGGCAGCAGGCTGTCCCCTGCGCGGCCGGCTCATCTCAGCCCAGCCCTCTGGAAGTGCCCGATGGTGTAAGAGGCAGCCGGTGCCCACGCCGCAGAGCTGCGGGAGGGGAAGGATCTGAGTGATACTGAAGCTGTACAGCAGTGCG
This sequence comes from Gavia stellata, assembly GCF_030936135.1. Classification (NCBI taxonomy): domain Eukaryota; kingdom Metazoa; phylum Chordata; class Aves; order Gaviiformes; family Gaviidae; genus Gavia; species Gavia stellata. The sequence continues at coordinate 10,118,964 of NC_082617.1, forward strand.
CAAATGGCTTTCAGAGCCACGAGCAGCACTGGGAAACTGCTGATATCAGTGCGCTGGCTGGGCCCTTTATTGGCTTTTAAATCACAGAGGTTCAACGGGGAAAAAAAACAACCCCTTATGTTTACCCACACTTGCGCAGTCTCTTATTTGCATATAATTGCCTCCTATCACACCACCATCCAGCGCCACGTTAATTACAGCCATCAGCCCCGGGCTGTACAGGCTGTGCTAGCAGACAAGTCCCCTGACTCCCAAGGAGCCGTGGCCATGTCCTGTGGCAGCCCGGGAGCCCGCATGGACACGGCAGCAGGGGGGTAATTAGAGAGGAGCACAGCAGGAAAATGAGGCAAGTGAAAAGAGGGGATCTCTTTTTGGTTTTGATTGATCCCTATCAATCACGGGGATCCCAGGGACACCGGCTGCCAGCATCCGAGCACGGCTCACTTCTGCAGTGGACCTTTTTTCCCATTTAGCATGCAAACCCCTATCATTTAATTTCAAAAGCACATAAAAACTTCCCCATAATCACATTAATTTGAGGTGATTACACAGACCTGCCGCATGACCCGGCTCAAACCCCACTGCGCGCACAGCCCGCTATCGCAGCCTGGACCAGACCCAGCACCCTCCAGCACAGAAATGGTTTTGACGGTGTGTTTGCCAGTGGTCTGGGCCAGCTGCAGGGTTTTCTGTTGCTCCTGCTTTTCAAATTAGGAGCTAAGTAACCTCACTGCAATGCCTCCCGGGCCTTTTGGAGGAGAAACAACCGCTGGAGCTCCCCCAGGGCTGGATTTGAGGTGAGGCATCGATGGCACCGGACAGCTCAGAGGATCCAGGACTTCCGAAGCAGCAGCCCAGCGCTGGTGGGGGTAGGAAAGCACACATCGTGCCTGTCCTACTTTCCTGCTCATGTGATGGTGCAGATGATGATGCACTCGCGATGCATTTTTTAAAAATCCAAGTCTGTCTTGAGGATTTAACTCTAGAGACGTTTTCTGAGGATGGTGCTAGAGATGGTGGAAAACATCAGTTCCATGGAGGGCTGAGAACCAGCTGAAACCAGTCCTCTGTGGATCTCCGAAGCTGTTAATTAGACAAGAATTAACAACCTGGGAAACATTTGATTCTTAACAAGGGCATGTCTCCGTTTCACTGGGATTAACATCACCTCGACTCCTCAAGCTCAGTAGCATCCTCAGGTACATATATATGTTTTCCCCCCTCCCCACCTCTCTTAATGCTTTGGTATTAAGAGGGCTTAGAAGTTTTTTAGGGCTTTCAACCTCCCTTTTTCCTTTACATAGAGCATTTGAGGCTCAGGGAGAAACTGGTGAAGAGAGACCAGTTACAACAGGATCTGTGCAAGGTTTTTGCTGCCCCCCAGCCCGGGGCTGTGCTGGTGGGAGCCCTGCCCGGGGCTGGGGAAAGGACCCCAGAAGAGCAAAGGGTGGTTCTGGGAAGATTGTAGGATCTGCTTAGTCTGGATGGCCTTTCTTATGTCCTTACTGCGCAGCGTGGAAAATGAGGAGTTTTTCTTCGAATGACCAAAATTATTTTTCTTCCAGCAGGCAGCCCGTGGGGGGAGCACGCTGGCCTCTCCAGGCAGAGGGGAAATAAAAACCAGAGCCCTCCCAGGTCAGTTTTGTTACCAGTTTTCACTCTTACGCAAAACGCTGATGCACGTTAGCAAACCAAGCAGTCCATTTTATTTTGCAATTAAATATTCACTTCTGCCACAACCGCCTGCCCCTCAGACACGCTGGAAAGCAATCCAGCACTGAACGGGAGCCCGTTTCAGGTTCTCCTGGCAGCCCATTGAGTTCTAGACCATCTCTGGAACAAAGTTTTGGTGTTTAGACTGGATATTAGGAAAAATGTCTTTACTGAGAGAGTGGTGAGACACTGGAATAAGCTGCCCAGGGAGGTGGTGGAGTCACCATCCCTGGAGGTGTTCAAGGAACGTGTGGACGTGGCACTGCGGGACATGGTTTAGTGGGCATGGTGGGGTTGGGTTGGTGGTTGGACTTGATGATCTTACAGGTCTTTTCCCACCTTAGTGATTCTGTGATTCTGATTCTGTGATTCTCTGTGTCATTTCCACCCACGGGCCCCGCCAGCAGTCCCCCAGCTCTGGGGAGGCACCGTGGTCCCAGGACTTCAGCGTTTCTCCTGACAGGCCACTGGTTACGCAGAGACCATGAAATTTTAACCAAGCGCTGCAGTTTGCCAAGGCACACTCCTGTTCGGCAGCGGAGGAGGAGGGCACGGTGGATGGGCTGATGAGATAAACGAGGGAACAGATTTAGGCTGACATGTTACAGGAGGTTGAGATGAGCTAATTATTTCACTATCAAAAGCTCTTAGAGGGGGGAAGTACCCTGTATTTTTTTTTATTGCATTTTATTTTTCCCCTTTCTTAGTCCCACACTCTTCCCTCAAAGACGTCACTGCAAGCGAGCACATGTGTTAGCTCCAATGATTTATTCAGCAGCCACATCAGCTCTGCCTTCCACTCTGATGATCTCAGGATCTCAATATTTTATATGGAAATCTCCAGCTCTCTGCCCCCGTTTCTGCTTAAAGCTGCTTGTTTTGTACACTCATCTCTGGGGTGCAGAGACGTCATAGGTGCGGCACTCCTCTGCTGCTCCAATGCTTTTCCGAGTTTTATGGATGCTTCTGAATCTCTCCCTCCCCTCAGTCTCACCAGCAGCCCATCAGCAGTGTGACGGAGCGTGTGACGAACCCGGGATGGCACCATGTCCCCTGCCAGTGCCACCGTCCCCGTTCTGTGCCTGCAATTCATCCACGAGCCGCTTCTCCGGGTGACAGCCGCGGTGCGGCAGCAGGTTGCAGCCATCCGAGGTTGTGCCTGGAGTTGGCCAGGTTTTACTTGGTAGCAACCCTGCTTTGTGCTTTGGCCCTTCTCTTTTGGGTAAAGAAAGTCTCCTGGAGCTGAAGAAATGGCCCCTTTTAGGGTGGGTGCAGAGGATGGAGGGCAGGTTTTGTCTTTTTCTGCACTGAAACATCTGCAAGGATTTGCTTTGTGCATGGAAAACAGCACCTGGGATTTATGTTGTATTGGGGGATGCTAAAATCACTGCATTTCTGGGGCTTGCAGGGGCTGCATCCTGGCTCCCCGGAGCCCAGCCGGCACCTCGGGCACCGTGCCGGGCTCCGGTGCTGCAGGCAGCGATGCTTTCCTTGCCCAAAGACGCAGGCAGCACCCACACACTGATTTGCACGTAGGATTAAAAACTGTTCCAAGGAACGAGACGGAGAAGCATGTACAACTTAATTTCTCCGAGGGAGAGGGTAATAGTGTTGATTGATATTATTCTCCATGAATGGTTTTAATCGGGTCTCGCGGAAACACTTGGCAGCGGCACTGTGTAACTTGTTATCCGTGATGAGTTGCCCTAACTCCGTTCAAACTCTGGGAGGAGACGCGAGATGGAGACCTTCATCAGGTGAGGAAGTCTGGTGGGACGAGAGGGTCTCTCCCTGCAAAAACCAGCACGGTCCTCACCCAAAGTGAAGCACCGGTCCAGAGGGAGCGGTGGGGATGGAGCAGAGGGGCTGAGACCACGTCTCCCTTGGGGCAGACCCTTCTTAGGGCTGACTGACATATGGGCACTTTTTAATTTTTTTAAAGGGCTGCATTACTGCAAAAATAAAAAGAAAAGTCTCTTTTCAAAGGCAATGACAAGCCCACCCCAAATCCTTGGTTGTTCAGGCCAGCTTTTGAGCTCCTTGGCACTTTTTTAACTTTTTGAACCCAAATTTGAGTTTCGGTTGAAAGGAGTGAGGGATGTCGGCCAGCTCGATATAAGCAAACCAGAGCAGGAGGTTCAACAAGCTGCTGTTCTCCCCTGGGATACAGCAGAGATAAGGGGGAGCGGGGTGCGCAGGGGAGCAAGGACGCCCCGGCACCGGAGGTACGTGGCTGATTTCTGCTCTGTATTTACATCCCGCTGCATCCCACAGCATCCATATGGAACAGGGCCGCTAGCAAGGGAAACGAAAGCAACCGGAAAGTTACGGTTCAATTGGAGAGAATAAAGGAAACAACTGAGATAAATCAATTTCAAGAGGGGGAAAAATTCATATCTTTTACTGCTCTCCCAACAAAAACATAAAACACAAACAAATCAAAGGGCTGGAAGTGCTTCCAGACCGGGACATGACCTGACTGAACAAGAGGCTTTAATGTAGAGGGAGCTCCCACGAGGATTAAACCGCTGATAATAAATTATTGAGAAATATTAGGCGGCGAATAGGCCTGACGCCAGATTGATTCACAGCGACGTTTGCGAAGAACAAATGTAAAAAAGCAAAAAAAAACCAGAAAGAGAAGCAAAGCGGCGACAAGACCGTGAGTTTTGAGACAAGAAAAAGAGCGCGAAAGCCTCACCCGAAGATTGTTTTGGGGCACAAAAGGGTCAGGGACTTGTGTTCAGAGGGAGGATCTTCAAACCCACGGGGACACAAACGGGCAGCAGAGCCCGGCTGGGAGCAAACTGAGGATTTTCCCCCATCCTCATCCTCCCTACCGTGGGCAGCCCCAGCTTTCCTCTGCAGGCAGCCGTGCCCAGCTCTGGGTTCTCCCTGGTTTGGCTGCCAAAGCTGCCGAGGAGCAAGAAACTTGCCGGGCACCAGCGCTGCCGTGCACGAGCATCCCGGGGGCACAGGAGCCACGCTGCCCGCTCTCTGGCTGCCTGCTGTAATGAAGGGAACAAAGGAGCCACATGCAGACACAGCCATTAGAAGCAGCTCAATGAATTTAATTTAATTTTTTTTTTTTTGTTAATGCTATTAATCACCATAGGCACACGTCAGGAGCCTTATGCATATTTAAACTGGGCCAGAAGCCAGTGATTTCTCGTATGCAATTTCCTAATGTTAATAATGTTTCCATTAGCCATATTCAGGAAATCTGCCATTTTTTGTCCCCTTCTGGCCCATACTTTTTACTTTTAATTATGACCCAGTGTCAGCTATTGAATAGGTTGACGCATTTGAAGCGTCTGCAGAGATTTCTTTTTAATAATGCAATTTCTTGGCTGTAATAGCCCTGTAACTTGAGTAATTAATGAACCACGCAGACAGCGTGCTCTCAGACACTGCCCATTCATCCGCAGGAAAACTTGCTGGTGGAAAAGATGCTCCAAACCAGGAGCGATCCAGGAAAGAGCTCTGTTGCCATCCCCTTGCTCAGCCCTGGAAGAGCAGAGCTGGGTGCCACTACAGCATCCTTGCAGATGATGCCTCCAGCTGCAAAGGGGGGGGTCTAACCCCTCTCCCCACCACTTAGTGCCCCAGGGGATGGCCTGAGGGTCTCTACCCCCCCTCCATCCTATTGCAGCAGCACCGTGCCCCCACGGGGGACAGCAGTGGGGGGACAGGCTGGAGAGACACTCTGGCAGAGCTGCCCGAATGCTTTGTAGAGGGCTGTGCTAAAGGTGGAGCAACCCGAGGAGAAGGGAAGGGCGCTGGGCAGTGGGTGGCACGGTGCCCGCTGCCGTCGCGCCACCGGTGCCAGAGCTCCGGCCTCTTGGACCGGCCGTACCCACCGTTCCGCAGAGCATCCCCCAGCGCGGGGGCACAAGTCCCTGCTGCTGCCCTGGGCGTTTTGCGGCCATGCAGGGGGAAGCTTTGAGCCGTCCTCGTCTGTCGATGGGACACTGACAGCATGTGTCCCCTCCCTGGCAGCCACGGCAGGGTGGTGACAGCTGTGCCAAGGGAGCCAGCCATCCTGGCGATGTGTCACTGGTCCCTGGCATGCAGTGTCCTTTTTTCCACAGAGCTGCTTAGAAAAATTAACCTGGGTACATGAGGGGGCTCCGAAACGAGGACTCATCCTGCCTGCCCTGTGCACAGCCCCGCCGAGCGATGCTCCCAGCACTGCAGGAGTGGAGGGGCTCATCGGGGCCGCCACCCCCAAGCTCAGCTCCCCATCTTCGCACCTCGTGTCCCCTCGGCTCTCCCTTCTCCTCATGCTGGAGTCATCGCTGGCTGTCACCAGTCCCACACGAGTGACTGAGGCAGGATTAAATGATGACAACAGTCCCTCCGGGTTTTAAAACCCATGGATGTGGGCTTTGGGGAATTATTCCCCAGGAGCTATGGGGGAATGTTTAATTCATGCCTGTGTCGCAGTTGTCTGATCGCATTGCTTGCAGCATGGACAGTAACGCATGCTGAGATTTTGGGGAGAATTGGGTTTTTTTCTGTTTCGTGCTCTCCTTCTCTAGCCTCGGTCCCTTCGAGCACCGCTGTTTGTTGCTCTTGGTGGTGCTTGTTTCGGAGCTGGTTTACATTGCCCCAACAGAAGCTCTCACTGAGGAAGTCATGTAAGGAACAGAGCAAAGGAAAAATCTATTGCTGAACGTATTGATCTGTACATTTTTTTGAGGCGAAGCAGGCTGAGATGGTGGCAGCTGCTCTCGATGTCTGCAGTGCCGGTGGCTGACGGGGAGGAGGTGGGAGGGAGAGAGGCTCCGGCAGAAATAGCAGCCTGCGAGGGGGGGCTGGGACGCTGAAACACAGCACCAGGAGCCTCGTCTGCCAGAATGCTGCTCAGGGTCGAGGGGCAGCGATCCCCAGAGCAGCGGGTCTCTGTGTCTCCATCCCCATCCCCGTCCCCTTTCTTTTACGTACAAAGCATCACAGAGGGTCTGATGGGTACATCGCATCCTGGGCAGCCCCTTAGCCCAGTAGCTTCAGTGATAACCTGAGGCCACCTTCATAACCCCCCACCACTCCAAAGATTCAGGGTCAAATAAAATATGGCAGCAGAAAAAGCAGATAGTTCATTAGAAAATTACTCCCCCATAGCAGGATTTATCATTTATGTTGTACTGATGTGGCAGTCCATTGCGCTGACGGGATACAAGGAATTTCACCTCTCACTTTGCTACTTAGAAAAATATCTATGAAAGCAAGAAAGGCCCAAAAGAGAAAGGCCTGGGGGTTCGGAGGGGCTCCCGCTGTGCCGGGCGGCAGGGTTGGGTTATGGGGCTGTGAGCTGCCAGCGCTGATGCTCTCTGCAGTATTACACACTGGTTTTCTGCTTCCCCCATTTTTCTCCCGACTGCTCAGCCGTGTGAGACAGCTCATTAGAGCGGCCGCAGATTTGAGCAGAAGAGATGATCAAGTTGTATGGGAAAAAAATAAACCGTTTTAAAAGTGGCTGCTTTCGGTTCACAGCTGTCTGTGGCGTTAATAACATAATCGCAGCCCGTCTCCCCGCTGCCCGGGCGCGCTGCCTGGGTGGGTAGGAAAAGTTTGCTTTGCCCAACGTGGTGCAGCCACATCTGGGGCAGGAGCTGCAGGAGCAGCTTTGGGGAATAATATTGAGTTTTGACTGACGGAGAGGAAGACTTGGGCCAGGGCTCAGGGTATAAAAAGCTTTCTTCCTCTCCAGGGCACCTTTGAGTCTGTGCAGGGGCTCAGGGGCCGGAGCCTGAGCTGTACAGCTCGCACGAGGCTCCCAGCAGCAGGTATCAGCCGGCACTCTCGGCTCCCGGCTCCCATGCCATCAGGCACGGCTCGGTGCGGAGCCGGGCTCTGCCTTGGCAGGCAGCGATGCGGCATGTTTCTCGGCTGGCTGCCTGGGAAGCGCCGGGGAGCTGGGCTGGTGACACCTCTTGGCTGTTGCAAGAGGCTGGGATGTCCTGGATGAATTTTTAAAATGTGGGGGAGGAAATGAAACAGCTACTGTTGGCTCAGCTCTTCTTCAATGCCTAGACACCGCTGAAGCCCTGGGGACGTTCAGCCAAGGTTTGCGCTGTCATCGTCGCCGAAGTCACCAACCGGGGAGGACACACAGCCACCAGCCCCTGGTGCTATGGATGCCAACGCTCGTGGACCGGTGCCTTCCCTGGGGCTGCACCCACACTGGTGCATGGAAATGCTGTCCTCTCCCAGACCGTCCCTCCTGCCAGCCCTGCTCCCGGCGGATGCGTAGAAAAACTCTGATAAAACACATCAACCGTGGGGAGAGGCCAGGAGAGACGCTGCTCCTGTGCAGGGCTTGTGCAGCGCTGCACCGTGGCCGAGCATCCCGTGGGACCCCCACATGCCCCTGGCCTCTGCATCCCACCAGGCCCCCGCATCCCACCGTCCCCAGCACCCAGCCCACATCCGCGGGTCTGATGAAACATGACAGCAAACATAAAATTAGTCTTTGGGGAACCAAATGGGGGTTTTGCAGCAAAGAGCCATGAATCAGCCTCCTTGTTCGCAGCTGCTAGTGTCTAACCTGCCGTACCCTCAGATACTCCGTGCTGAATTTCATGGCAGGAAACACGTCGTATGTGTGTTACTAAACCAAGGAGGACAAAAAGCACATTAATAAATAAGCAACTATCCAGTCCCCCACCTGGCTTATGTCTTAAAAAGGAGTTGGGTTTGCAGGGCTGGGGTGTGTGATAGAAATCAATTCACCATGTCCTTCTCCCAGGAGGAGGGGACAGACCCGGACGGCTGCGACGGGGGAGAAGCAGCAGCTTCCCGGTCCCCACAGCCGGGGCGGGGGTCCTGTGGCACCTCCCCAGCCATCCCACCGCTGCCGGTGACTCTTAGATTGCTGCGAACGCACCATCATTTATTAGATAAGTGCACCGGGGCAGCAGCAGAGCAATGCCATATCTGAGGCGCTGCTGAAGCTAATCGCCTGATTCATTCAAATTTCTCAACGAGAGGAGTCCTGGCCCTGCTGGGGACAGCGCTCTGGCTCTGTCCTCCTGCCGCACAGCCTGGGGCAGCCACTGAGGCCACGGTGATGGGCGCAGGGCTGCGGGGAAAGGTCTCCTGTGCCGGGAAGGATGGAGAGGCTGTTTCTGGGTAGCGCAGGTCAGAGCATCCCATGCTCCACATTTGGTAAGAGGTTAATTTATCTGAAATGCAGGAAAAATGTAAGGTGCTCTCCTCTTTTTAGCAACCAAATTTCAAAGGGGAAATGTTTTACCGTAAGATACAAAATCCCCCCATCGCCTTGCCAGCACGGTGCCCGGGGAGCGCCGGCTGCCTGCCCCTCCAAGGACCGTCCTTTGCCACGGCAGCGTCTGAAACACCCAGTGAGGAGAGGAGGGGGCTAAATCCCACCTTGACCAAGCAGCTGGCTCTGCTCATGGCTGATATTAAAAAGAGAGTGAGAAGGGAAATGAAGAGAGCCCTGAGAAGCCTGAAAGGTAATTAAGGTAAAACTCGTTAATATTTCAAGCCGGTGCTGTGCCTATTACAGCAAAAGGCCTGGCTGAAGCCAGGGAAGTGACGGGAAAGAGCTTGTCTCGTTGCATAATGGCACGTTATGGGATCAAAGCAATAAAACTTAAGAAACCTGCTGAAAGCCCTTGCAGGGCGAGGGGGGATGGTGCCTCTGGAAAAGCCTGGGAGACCAGAAAATAAAAAAAGCTGCCAGTTCTTGTTAGACATGAATAATGACGGAGAAAAATTCCCCACGATCCTCTTAGCACTTTGCTAAGTCTCCTCCAGCTGAGAGGAGCCGGCGCGGGGAACAAGGCTGCTGCTCCTGGGCTGTGATGGCTTTGGGGGCCGTCGGGAAGGAGCTCAGCCCCGGCTGGTGCAGGGGGGTCTCGGGGGTGGGCAGAGCTGGGGGAACCAGCCAGCGGCTCCCTGGGACACCCTGTGCCCCCCAGCATCCCCCCTGGATGAGGAGCTGCTGGGGCAACCCAGCCCTGGGCAGGGGTTGGAGGGGCTCAGCTAAATATCACGGTTGGAGGGGCTTGGCTAATTATTGGGGTTGGAGGGGCTCAGTTAATTATCAGGGTTAGAGGGGTTCAAATCATTATCAGGGTTGGAGAAGCTCAACTAATTATCTTTCGCAGTCATTGCTATTCCAGCAGCGGCAGTGAGGGCGGCTCAGCTCTCCGGCGCGGCTCAATCTCCGTTTTAATCTCCACAAGGAGGGGAGGGGAAACATGGCTTTTCTTCTGCTTTATAATTTTCCACCAATCTCCCGGTCACTGCTGTCAGCACAGGCTGCTCGGCTCCTCCAACACCCGCGGGAGGTGAGATGTCAGCAGGTCCTGGGGGTCCCCAGCCCCTGGTCAGTGCCTGTTCCCAGGACTGAGCCCACCCCGTCCCTCCCCAGGGAAAGCCCTCCCTTTGCAGAGGAGCAGAAAAGCCCACCAAGGCCCAGTGTCCTGGGCTTCCCGGGGCCACCGCAGGGCCCTACGGCAGCAGAAGGTCCCGTCGAAGGGTTGGGGCTGGCAGCGGAGCCCGGCATCTCCGGGGACGGGGCTTCCCCGCAGGCTGTCCTGAAACTGCATCTCAGCCTCCTCTGCGATGCTCTCGATGACGGCTGTCCTCCCAATATTGGATTAGCAGATATGAGAGCAGGGACTTGCTGAGGTGCGGAGCGGAATACAGGCACTCCAGTGCTCTGGCACCCAGTGATTAATGTCAGTGATTTGCCAAGAATACATCAGCAAATGTTTGCCTTTTAAGTAAACAAACAAAATAAATATTAATTCCCATTTCACGCATCTCTGTGCGAGGGTCTGGACAAGGGATGCCTGCGTCCATCCCGCGCCATACAATGTGCTATGCAGAGCTGTGAAATTCCCAACTTGTCATGATTTATTGATGCCGGAGATCTCCGCTCTCCTCCTCTACGGTTTCCCTGAGCAGAATGATTCCCAAATCAAATTGTGGCATTTTCTATAGCACCCGCTCCCCTAACTACACAAGGCACGTGGGTTAGGGGAGGAAAATAACAGTCACAGCCAAGAAATTACTGGATGGTTTCTTTATTTGTGCTTTAAAACAAGGGGTCGGTCTCTCCCAGCTCGTGAGAGCACCACGGCACTACGAGGATCAGCCCCACCAGCCACAGGGAAAGGAATTGGGGAGGAAACCAAGCAGGCTTGGAAGGGGCTGTGGATGGGGGTTTTTTTCAGGGAGCTTTTAGGAATGGAAAGAAATTTAAAATGCATTGAAAACATATAATACAAGCTTTAGGGGCTAGCAAACTGGAGTGTGAAGGAGTTAAGTCAAGGCTGGGAGCCAGCAGCTGGCCAGGAGGGGAATTCGGGGCTGTATTCGGGGTCTCCTCCCGAGCCCAGCCCCAGCTGGGCAAAACAGGGTGAAGGATCCGGTCTCGCTGGCCCTCCCCACGTTAGGCGAGGAAAGCAGTGAGCTCATTTTCCTGCTGCGCTGGAGATGATACCCAGAATATTCTACTTGGATGCCTTCAGCCTCCGTGAAAACCAATTTCCCTTGCACCAGCAAAAGCGGGTTTTATTAACAGCAATTTGAGCTCTCCGATAAATCTCAGCAAGGCATAATTTCTCCACAAATGGCATGTCCGCATTGTTACTACCTCCACCGCTCCTCTCTCTGAACCATTTAGGACAATACTTACTTGATGGAGTCTATTAAGCGGGATATTTTGGGATGTGCAACAATTGCTGTCGTTAAGCTTTCTCAGGGCTGCTCATTTACTGGGCAATGGCCCCATGTGCCGGGAGCCAGCGGAGAGGATGCTCATCCATCCATCTCGGGTGAAACCGCCTCGTTTGTGCTACCACCGTGTCTTTGTGTCCTGATCTCAGGAAAACGTAGTAAAATGGGAGCTGAAACGTAGGAAAATGGGAAGGAAAACGTAGTAAAATGGGAGTTTAGTGGCGAGGGGCTGGGGTGGAAGCTGGCGAGGCGGGAGGTGCGGTGAGCATCGCCGGGACCTCGTGGCACCACGAGCATCGAGCAGGCAGGGAGATGTGGAAAAAAATCCTGGGTCACCTGGGACCCACCACCAAGGCTGCTTCAGGTGGAGGAGAACCAAGGCTGCTGCAAAAGTGAAGATTTCCACCCATTTATTTGCAAGCTGGGGGTTTAGGGCAGGGGCTGACTGCACAGACGGCATGGCAGGAGAGCCGCTGCCTTGTGAAAGGGGGGAACGCAGCCAGGGCAGGATCCTGCAAACCTCCGCTCTGCAGCCGGCCGGTTCCCCCCTTCCCTTCCCCAGGTGGGTGTGCAGCCCCTCGGAGCGACCCAAGCTCATGCGAGGCGACTGCTGCTGCTCAGCCCTTCGCTGGCAAACCCAGCGCTTTCGGGAGAACACACGGGCTGCTCCAGCAGTGCCCATATATCTTTTTTTAATTTGAAGAACGAACAGTTTCCAGGAACTGCTCCGAAGTTAGAAACAATATGATGCTACTGGTGAATAAGTCATGAGGGCTGGAGCCTGAATCTACATATTTATGTGCACACTCCCTCATCCAGGGGGATGATTTATATAATTTATACAAGTGAGAATGCTCTGATGCCAAACCGCAGCTGTCAGAGCTGCTCTGCCAAGGGTCCCGCTCGCCCCCAGGCTGGGCTGTGCCCCACAAAAGCCAAGCTGCCACCCCGGGGTCCCTCTGCAAGGTTGGCACCGACCCCCCTGCTTCGACCTGCGCCTGGGTGCTCAGGGGACACGGGGTCCCTGCGAGCCCTGCCCTCGGGTGGTGGGTTTCCACCTCCCAGTGCTGCCAAAGCCACTGACAGAGCTCTCTTAGAGAAATTCAAAATATTGCCAGCCGACGGTATCTCAGACTGGGGAAGTCAGCTGAGATCTATTTTTTTATATACTTTCCATACCAACAGTTATTATTTTTCTTTTTCCTTTTTTTAATTATTGAAAGTTTCTGCTTCAAGAAGCTCTCCCGTTCTCAGGGGGGAAAAAAAAATATATTAAAAGGGCCTTTTGCTAATCTCTGCCTTTGAACGCGTGGCAGAGTTGTGCAGTTATCCTTGGGAAAGCTGACTGCAGAGCACTCTGCCACCTCCCCCCTGTTTTCAGCAGCATCAGAAAGTCCCGTGCCTTCGGGGTTTGCCTGCCACGCTCCCTGCTACGAGAGAAAGCGAACCTAATTAAATCGCAAAATTGCAACTGGCATTTTTCCTTTATTTTTCCTAGTTTCACTCAGCTCTCGGCTGTGCCTTTAACTACCGCCTTCAATTATTTGTCACTTCAAGGCCCAAGCCCCGCTTTTGAAAACCCTTTCGCTTCAGTCAAGGCAAAAAACTGTGGAAAGCATCGGAGGGCAGGGGGAGGCGAGCTCGGGTGCGGACCCCCCGGGGAACCAGCTTAACTTAAGCACGTGCGCAAGGGCTGGGCAGCGTGGGGATGTGATGGCTCATCCCGGAGGGCTTTGCAAGGCTCAGAGCACCTCCATGCCTCAGTTTCCCCTGACCACCCAGAGCAGGCTCTGCCCTTTTCTCTAGGACTGGAGCCACCGGCATCGTCACCGCTCTGCGAGGACATGGGCGTCCCCTCTCACTGCCCTGCCAGGACCAGCACCAGCGCCTGGGACCGGGGCTGGGGGGCACACAGCCCCCAGCCCCTCCTGCCCTCCTGGCAGCGCTGGAGCCGGTGGCAGCCCACCACCTCTGCCCTCCCGCCCCGGTGCCAGCAGCAATGCTCCCAAAGATTGTTTCCCCCTCCAAGAGCCCCCCAGGACCCCAGTCTGAAGGCCAGCCTGCAAGGGGGGAGTTTAAAACCAGCGGTGAAGGGTTTCTCCTGGAGAAGAGTGTCCCGAGTGGGCAGCTTCACAAGCGCCCCAGGCAAGAGAGGTCTCGCCACGATCAGAAAAACATCGAGGACTTGGTTGGAGATCAAACGCTTTCCCAGTCTGCTTTCAAAGACCGCTGGGGTAGCGCTAAGAGCCTGGGCTTTCTCTCCCAGCAAGCGTCCTCCTCTCCTCCGTCCTTCCGAAGTGCCTCCGCGCTGTCATGTATCCATCAGTGCCCCCTCCCTGCGCTAGCGGGACTGGCCAGAAAAATCCAAAAATGAAACTAAAACGTCTCTGAGACACTTGTGTGCTCTCCAGCCAAGCCCTGGCAGCTGCCAGACCTGCCCGCAGGCTGCCTGCCCCTGCACGGGAGAGGGAGGGATGGGGAAAAGCAGCGCAATGGCATATTTGGGATAGCCCTCGCCACTCCCCAGCGGCAGGTGCCCAGATGCTTGGGCATCATGGGATGCTGAGCAGCAAAGCCAGCGCTCAGGGACCATCGGGATCCCAAACTGCTGGGGTTCCCAGCTCGGAGCAGAGCAGGGAGCTCCTGGGCGAGGCGTGCTTGTGCACGAGGAGCAGCCGGTGCCGGCCCCTCGCTGGCCTGCGCTGGGGAGCGGGGCTGAGCACAGCGGGGTACCGTCTGCTGCGGGTGCTCGGCGTGCTGAGCCCTGGCAGGTGGGAGCACAGCCCACCCGCTCATCGGCGAGCGGTGCCTCCAGGCTCGGCTCCCGCTTGGCTCCAGCCTCTGCGGCAGCAGGAGATGGGCTCTCCATCCCGACCACCTTCCTGCGCTTCCTCCGGGAAGGTAACCCCTCCGACCTAACCCCCTGCCTTTGGGCCCTGCGGGTGGGCAGCTTCGACCTGTTCTGTCTCTTTCTGTAAGATCTGGGGGAAAAAAGAAGGAAAAAAGGTCTTGTGCAAGGAGCGGAGAGGAGGAGGATGCGTTTCCTGGTAATGAGTCCTTTGCATCAAGTGAGGAAGGGGAACTACGAAGGATTAGCACAGACATGAAAATTAAGAGTCAGAAGTAATTAGAAGAACCTGGATCACCGCTTAGCCCCAGAGGAACCCCTGATAACGGTGTAGGTGCTCATTAAAGAGATATAATTAGGAATCTGAAGCCACTGATGAGCAACTCTGCATCCCCAGCACTGCAGTCTCCACGCAGGCAGCTCCCGCTCCCCCCTCTCCTCTCGCAGGACCCTTCGCTCTGCAGAGCTGGAGCACACCGCAAATCCCTCCACAGCCCGAATCCTGCAAGAGCCCCATCAGAGGTGATAGGAAACGAGGAGCAAACCTGAAGCATCAGCCTGGCAGCCTGTCTCCCTGCCCGCTTTGCCCCGCACGGCTGCAGGCAGCCAGCAACGAGGGGTTGCTGCCTCCATCTGCATTTTGCTTTTTGCAATGAGATGTCAACATCCACAAGAGGGGTTTTTTGCCTGGGGCAGGCGCAGTGAGTGGGAGCAGGGGTTTGTGAGTTATTCCTTGGCGTATTTGCTGCCAAATTGCACTCAGCTGCAGCAGAGCAGGGCCCAGCTCATCTCCTCGGGCAGGATGCGGCCCCGGCTTGCATGGGGTAAGGGACCACTGGAGCCAGCCTCGATGATGCCAACAGGGCACTGTGTGGGCCATAAATCCCAAAAAGCTGAAATATGGAAAAGTGGAGCTGTTTTGGTACTTGCCAAGAGGTTCGGGTGAGGCTGCGCAGTCTCGGGGAGCTGCTGTGCCATGGGTTCAGCCTGTGCAGCTTTGAGATGCTTTTTGATGAGGCTTTAAGGACGGAGCATTAACCCCGAGGGCAGCCCGAGCCCTGGCAGGAGCAGGCGACACACGTGACAGAAATAATGGAACGTGTCCCACTCACACCCCAGCTGGACGCGACCCTTGGGCTGCCGAAAACCGGCAACGCAAAGATGCCATGAATTGTTTGAACACATGATGAAAACCCTTGAGTGAGCTTGAACTCAACAGGGTGTTGTGAGGCTTAATTAATTTATGTCCAAAAGCACTTTGAGGGCGTCAGATGAAAGGGGTTATTATAGGAGTGCAAAGAGATCCTTTGTCCCACAAGATGGAAGAGAAACAGCCCCAGCCACGCTCCCTCTTTAAAGATCACGGGCTATTAGCACAAAGGCCGGTGATGAATAGGAGCTATTTTTTTTTTTTTATCTTATGGAAATGATCCTGCAGCTTCTTGTGATGACACATCATCCTGGCACAAGAGGGCATGGAGAGGGAGAAGCTCCCGGTGAAAAACAGAGAGCTAATTATTTCTTCCTAAAAGCCTGCAAAGAGTAAATGTTAGAGTTTGGACCAAAATTCCCCTTCTCCGCAATGCCCCCAGGAGCGCTCACCTCTGCTCCAGCATCCTGCCGAGCTGAGTTAAGGCATCCCGGGTGTCCCCCACCACCGTCAGCTCTTTGAAGGGGGAGAAAAGGATCCCTCGAAAGTCGATGGGGAGTTTGGTGGGGCTCTGCCTCGCCGCTGCCAGGCAGCCCAAGGGAGCCAGGCTCGCGTCTCGCCCTGCGGCGTCCTGGGGTCCCCTGAGCTCCTGCAGTCCCTCGCTGCCATGTGCTCCACTGAGACTTCCCGTCCCCATCTTCTCCTTTGCGGAATTGAGGCAGAGAGACATTTTGGGTACCCTGAGCCGGGGACAGCGGGTGCCACCACTCAGGAGGTACCAGTAGACATTTGCCAAGAGACAGCGAACAGTCAGAAATTGGGGCTTTCGTTCTGGGATGGGCAAAATGGGTTAGAAATCTGCCCCAGTCCTACGTGCAGGGTTGTTCTTCCTCTGTCTCATTCCTCAAGCTGGTGGCTCTCTGGCTGTCAGGACAGGATCAAGCCCTTTTACATCTTACTTTTCGTGGCTGCAGATCTAGGGAATTGCAACCTACAGGACAGATTCTTTCCCAGTTGCCCTCAGAAAACCCCCTGGGGAATTAAAAACCCGCACACACAGCAGCCTGAAGCATGCACAGCCCCCTGTGCAAGCCCTTGCACGGCTCAGAGGGGTCAGCAGCACCCGTCCTGCCCCGGGCGAGGAGGACCGGGGAGCTTGGGGTACGGGGGAGCTGGCAGGGGGACAAGGACGGGGACAGAAAGCACTGCAGGGTGGAAGCTGCACGGGTTTCTCTTTACACTGCTGTTGCGGCGGAGGCATGTTTAATTGCAGTCCCACAGCAGAGATAATTTGTGGGTATGAATGTCATCCTCGTGGGCGTTAATTTTCATCAGCTGTTTATGCGAATGGGGCGAGCTTTGCTGCCAGGTTGATGCCTCCCAGCTGCCGAGACGCCGCGGCAAAGGCACGCGTCCAGCTGGGAACACCTCGTCTTCGCCAGGAAAGACCACCCCAGCCGCCCCTGCACCACGGAGCCCACCGAGGCAGCAGCACAGGGCATCTCAGCAATCGATCCTCCTGCTTCTGCTGCGTTGGTGGGAAAAGTTCCCCCGAGGGCAGGTCTTTCTGATGCCCTGACCTCCTGCATTTGTAGGGCAAGGTGCTTTGGCAGGGAGCAGGTCCTGCTCAGAGCAGAGCTGGGTGCAGCGTGGCCTTCCAGCACCCCTGCACAGCGTGGGTCCGTGGGTGGGAAGGTCTCACTGATGCAGTTGCCATGGAAAAATAAAAACTCTCGTCAAGATTCGGAGGAAGCTAATGGAGTAATTAACAAGTAGCAAAAATGAAAGAGGAGGATCGTTGCAGTACTTCTGCTGTGGTGCCTAGGGTGGGCAACTGGGGAGGAGAATTCACCCTGAAAGCAAAGCAATGGAAAAAGCAGGGAAATAAATCCCACCTAAAACTGAGCTGGACCATCTTCTCGCTGGGATTGTGAGTTTCTGAATTTTGTTTTACTTTCTGCCCAAAAAGCAGAAATTATAACTGCAGGAAAAACTGTCTCCAGCAATAGAGAAAGCAGCAGCACAGCCCTCCTCCGACCCAGGCTTGCAGTGCAGGTGGCGAGAGATGCTGGCCTGGGATGGGCATCCCTCGCTCCCCCCGTGGGCCCACGGCACAGAGGATCCATGTGGCTCCGTGGGACCTTCAGCCACGGCTGGGACAGGGCATCTGCGAGGGTCCCAGCTGAGAGCTGGGGGGGACACTGGGAGGCTCCCCAGTTGCATTCGTCTGAGGAGGCTGGACAATTGTCTCAGAAGGACCAGTTTTTAGAAATTATGAACATCCCGATGGCAAAAGGCATCAACGGGAACACAAGTGCTCTGCCTCTCTGAGGGCTCGGTGCCGGCCTCGAGCGGGGTGCTGGCTGGACACACCATCGTCTCCACTGTTAGCCGAAGGCTTCGTTCCACCCTGCTATGAAATACAGCATCAGATATATCTCTGCACCAATTTATGCAGCATTGCAATGTGCTCCTTCCGTCTCCTCTAGACACCATTTGGCAGATCTGTGCTGTGAATGTCACAGCAGTCTTTCATAATAACTTCTCCCACAATCCCGTCAAGTGCAATGAGACGGGTATACCATCTGCTGGAAGCCGTGCCGCCATGTGCAGAGCTGCATCCCTCCCTCGCTAGAGAAACCCTGAAACCCTTTCCTGGGCCCACTCAGGCTCTCTCGGGGTGTAACAGACCTGCACTTAAGCAGTCCTTGTATTTCTCCCTGGGGGGACAAGCGGCTCCTTTTTGTCTCCCTCCCCATAGATGCCCCTCATGTCTACAGCGATGGCCCCATGGGTGAGAAGGTGACGAGGTCCGTGGCTTAAAGCACCTTCCCGCGTGTGTCTTTAGCACTCAGCCCTAACATCATCTTCCGGAGTAAAACATCAATAGGATCGTCTCAGTCCGCAAGAATCCTTCCCTGAAACAAGTAAGTGGCAGCACTTCAAGCCGTCATGGATAAAAGACACTGTAATCTGATTTTCTCGGGCAGGAGCATGTCATTCACTAGGGGAGAAAGATTTGATCAACTTTGCTGAGACGGGCGCTCTGCGCAGAGCGAGCAACCTCTGCAACAGGGGAGCTACAAAGCTGGCAGCGCCAGGGAGAGGGCGGCTCGCCCAGAGACGAGCTCAGCCCCGAGCCCACCGCCGCTTCGGGCTGCTCCTGCAGCCAGCCACGGCCACCTCTGCCCGCCTGTGCCACCGCCGAGGCTGACGTCCCCAGGGACCAGCGGAGGGAAGGGGAAGGGTTTGAACCATCACTGGCTGAGGGTTTATCCTGCCTTTGAAAGGCAGATGGGCAGGGAGCAGTGAGAGGAACTGGGCATCCGCATCCGCAGCTGTTGGTACAAGGAAACCAGGTTTCCAAATACTTTTCAAAGCTGATAAAAAAGCACCTAAACAAGACCGCGGCTCCTTGCAGGGCATCGCCGGGGCAGCCTCCTTTTGCTTGGGCTGTACAAAGCGACAACAGCAAGGTGATTTATACCTGTGTTTGCACTGGAGGTGGGAAGAGTCTGGGCTGGAAAGGCAATTAGTGCAGGAGAAAAAAATCTCAGGGCAGTTTAATACAATTTTGTTGTTGATGTTGTTGCACTCAGCGCGAGTTGGGAAAGGCCAGCGCGGTCCTCGCCCCTGCAGCACACATGGTGTCAGCAGCTTGGATAATGAGAAAAAGTGTTTTCTGAGAGAAAAGAAGTGAAATGCTTTTTTCTTGTGAAGCGCTCAGTTTCCTTAAGCTGCCTGCAACATTTTTCATAATTAAAATACATCTATAACGTCATCCAGTGCTTTTTGATACTTGCTCTCTCTAACGGTATGATTTGGATCAATGAAAATGTCCTAGGAGCTTCTGGCAACAACCTCACTCAGCATATTTTTCACTTGAAAGAAACCCAAGGGGAAGAAAGGTTCGTGGCTGTGGAAGAAGAAGGATTTTCCAAAAGGGCTATTCCCCACCGTGGAAAAAAGAGCAATAATAACCTCACTCTGGAGTTTTTACCATTAAGGCCGATTTGCATAATTAACACTAAAATTAGTCTTTGTTTTGTTGTAACGATTAGGACGGCTTGCAAAGGGAGCCTGGCGAGAGCAGAGCATCCTGCAAGGTAAACCGTATCCCCACGGGGGACGTCCCCCGGCCCCACCGCAGGGCCACGTGTCCCTGGCAGAGCCGGGACCGACTTTGTGCCTTGCGATGGCCACCCCCGAGTGCAGCCAAAGCCTGGTGTGCCCAGGCACTCGCACAGCGCCGAGAACAACGATAATAGCAGTTAGATTTGATTTTGCCTTGAAAATACACTTTAATCAAACCTTATTGGATTAGCATTGAAATCCAAGCATTGCTGGAACAGAGAGCTGCCGCTTCTCCATCACAAAGTCCTCCTGGCTTTTCAGCGGGGTTCTGTTTTAAACATGTCTCCCACCCGCAGCAATTGTGCTCGGACCTGAATAATTATGAAAAGGGACTTTGGTGCCAAAGCAAAAAAAAAAAATAAATAAACCCCAGCCCCCAAACCTGCGAAGACTCAGCCGCGCTCGCGCTCCAGCGCGCTTGGCATCACAAGGATTCTATTTTTTTTTTCCCCCCCTCAACAAAATGTCAAAAATGTACTTAATGAGAAGTTCTCTTACCAATGAAGCAGTAATCTGTCAGAAGGGAAAATCTGCTGTAAACTTAGTCAGAGCTCATCCCCTGACTCCTTGCCAGCATGCATTACAGCTCGCCAGCAGCTGGGCAGGCGGCGGGGCCCGAGTGCCATCTACAGCGGTCGGGGGGAACTAAGAAATCCGAAATCCTGCTGCAGCTCCAGGGCCTTCCTTCCCTCTGCTCATCCTTCCCGCTGGGAGCACACTCCCTGACCTCGCTGCAGACAGAAAAGTCCTGGATGGGTTTTGGGGTGCTTCCAAAAAAACAGGGTGAGGCTGCGACTGACAGAGCCGCGGGAATCATGGCAGGGATGCAGGGCAGGTCCCCAGCAAGTTAATCAGCTCTCTGGCAAAAACACCCTGACCTTTCCTAAGAGTTTATTTTGCAACCCATGCTCACAGCAGAGACTTCAAGAAACACGCCGGTGCCCGTGGCGTGGGGCACGGGGAGTCCCGCACGTGGCTTCTCCACCGGCGCGAGGAGGAGTTGGGGCGCGGGGCTCTGCTCCGGCTGTGGCACCGTGGGCGACACGGCAAAATACACCCAGGCGAGCTGACAGCACAGGGAGGAGGAGAACCAGTCGAGAGCCACGCTATAGCAGCTACCAGAAAGATCCACGGGAGAACATATGGTGTGTTTTTAAATGCACCCATAACATTTATTTAAAATACAGGCTTTAATGCTTGCCAGCAAAGCTTAATAGGAGGAAACCTTTCTTTATGCTGGAATCTCTCCTATTGTTTCACTCAAATCATTAAGCTTGTATTTATTTGGTTTTAGCCTAAACAAATGGAGAGTATTGCAGGGAGAACTGCCTAGGATTCCCCTTGCATCTGCGGGGTCCCAAATCCAATCTGCTCGGCTTGCTGATGACTGTCCTCACCGGCTCATGGGGGATGGCAAACCCAGCTGAGCTCACTCTGCCCTGATGCAACCCCTAAGCCATAAATGCCCTGCTGCTGTGAGGAGAAGGCTTTCCTTTAGTTGTGGCCCCAGAGGAGAACATCTCTGTGTGCGTCCTTCTTGCTGCCATCGGATGGATGGAGAGGCTGAATGAGGTGGGATGGTGCAGTTCAGTCTGTACCAGCCTCAAGCTGCCCGTTGCAGGGACCGTTCTCCTGCCCAGCCCTCTGGGTTTGGCAGCCGCATCCTTCTTTGCCTGGACATGAGTCAGGGGATGGCAGGTGAGTGGGGTTTCTAACAAAAGGCTATGATGGCATCGCGGCCCCTCCAGCCAGCCTGCTCCATGCCTGGTGTGAACGGAAACAGCCCAACTGCCGCAAGGCACAGGGTCACCCCCAGGATCTGTCCCCTCTCCTCTGCCTTCCGCTGTGCTCTGCCAGCATGTCCCCCAGGTGCTGCCAGGATGTGCTGTGCCAAGGGCAGAGATGCCAGGAATAGCAGGAGATGGATTTCTCATCCCCTCGGTTCCATGCAGCCCTGTGGCTGGCAGAGTGATGATGCTCCACAGGTATCTGGCGCAGACCCCCGGGTGGGTGATGCGTGTGGGGCAATGCCCCCCCAGCACCCATCCTGCCAGCGGGAGAGACCTGGAAGGGGTCGTGGGGAGCTGGGGGGGGACCCCGGGGCTGGCTGCACCCCACGTTCTGCTGCGGGGGCTGGGGTCTGGCTGCATCTCAGTGCTTTTTTGGTGTTCAATGGCAGTTGCACCATCTAGAGGAGAAACGGGTACTGGTCCCAGAGCAGGGGCCACATCCAGGCAGGCAGAGGGGGTACAGGGAAAGGATGAGCAGCCTGGCCATGAGTGAGATGGAAATCCTTCAGCGAGGCCCAGTGTGAGTGATTTCAGGGTCTCGTGAATGAGCCCAGATGGCCCATCTTTCCCAGAGAATAAGAACAGGGGGAATAGGATCCAAAGATGCTGGCACTGACTGCTTTACGTGTGACTGATCTCTGCTGGCTGCAAGGAACAGGGCAAGGGAGAGGGGGAAAAAATAAATTAAAAATCCCCAGCCTGCAGTCAAGCTGACCGCACACCCCTGAGCTGGGAATCAGCAGCCCTGAAAGCAATTTTGTTGCTCAGCTGGACCTGTATTACTTCTCTCTCTGAACAGATGTGCCAGTGACACTCATGAATTACCACAATGGAGGTGTGAGGGGGTGTTAAGACCCATCCTCCCGCTCTGGCAGCAGCACTGCTCCTCTCTGCGCTCCCAGTTCCCCTTTCAGCAGGGTGCTGAGGCCAAGCCGGTGCCCAAGCCGCTGCCCAGCGTTCCAAACAAGCAGCAGGTTTCTGCCAATGGCAGCTCATCCCTTGTGCTGAAGATCTCCCTGGAGAGAGATTTGGGGACCAAACCATCAGGGCCATACCCGCAGGTATCCAGAGGAAAAGGAGGCTGAACACCGTGGGTTGGCTGTGCCGGCAGCACCCGTCAGCTCCCAGGACTGGGGGGCTGCCCTCTGCCACCCACCAGCTCACCTACCTCCTGCCCCACGGCAGCCAGATGAGCCCATGCTCTGACCTGCATTGCCTTTGCACAGGGTGTGAGGGCTTCACCCTCCTTTGCAGCCTCCTGCAGCATAAGGAGGTGTAGGAGCTCCATTTCCACTGATATTTTTTTTGTACCACTCAGGGCCCTGCAGATTGTGCAAGTCACAAGGAAACATTGATCATATCCCAAATACAACAACTAACACATCTCAGCTCTCAATCTGCCTCGTTTGCTGACACCCGGTTTTCTCCTCCTCCTCCCACGAGCTCCTCACAGCCGGTTCCTTCCTCCTGATCTGTGGCACGTACTTCTGCAAGCTGCTCCGGCTTTCCCGTCCCACGCCTGGCTGCATGCACAGCTTGCCCGAGGTGGTGCCGGGAGCCTCCGCTCCTTCCCTTCCATGCTCATGGGTTCTCTGAGCCTCGGCTGAGCTGCGTGGTGGGCAGGGAAGCCTGGCCGAGGGTCAAATCCGGCCCTCACCCTGCACTGTGTAGGGTTCAGTAAGGAGCAAGAAAAACGCAAAGCACATCAGGTAATTGGCTTTTTTTCTCTGATTCTTCCAGGCCAGTCGGGGCACTCCCGTTATTGGTGCACCATTGGACCTTCCCTGTGAGCCACATTTTGGGTGAAGGTTTGTAGCCCCACACTGTCATCTCAGCTCGGCAGCTCCCAGCCTCCTGGTGCCGTGGAGCCATCTGCGCTAGGTGTGCCGGACGGATCGGATAGGGTTTGGGTCATTCTCCAAGGGGCTCAGACCACTGCCAGGGGATTCAAGATGAGGATGAGGAAACATCCTGGAAAAGGGCTGTCCACTAACGCCAGCACCGCAAAACCCATCCAGGAGAAAGTGCCTCTCTAAATACCATGTTTTTCTTAACACTTACCAGAAAGACAGGATTTGATCTCCTCCTCTGTTTCTAAAGCTGTTATGGATCTGCTGCACTGAAGGTATTTGCGACATCCAGTCAATACTCCTCCATCCCTGACAGCTCTGCAGAATGGGAGGGTGAATCTGACGCTGCACTTAGTCCAAAATTACCATCACTGGACATACGCCATGGCCCTAAAAGCCCTGTGTAAAAGCAGGAGTGCACATGGGTGTGAATGTGGAGTGTGTGCAGCTGTAGCTGGCACAGAGCAAGGGTGGTCAGGGCTCCTGCCCTCCGCCTCTCTTGGCTGGAGCACTGGGAGGTGACTTTGGCCCACAGGGAGAGCAGAATGAGGACTAGGGAAAAATAAATACTTAAAATAATTATTAGCATATTTCCCAAATGCTGTTCCAACCAGCCTGAAACAGCTCCTGGGAGGTCCCTTCGCCCTGCAGAGCGGCAGGGAGGCTTTTGCTCTGTATGGCTGCTGTGCTGAGGGTGATTTGCTCTGTGCTGGTTTGCTGGAGAAGAACCCAAGTCAAAGGATTGCACAGACTCACTGGCCCAGCATGTTTTTTCAGTTTGAAAATTCAAAACAGTGGTGATCTTTGGTTTGATCCAAAACTCATTTAAGGAAGCATTTTAACCACTGAACCAAAGAGCAGTTGTTTACAAATCCTTAATCAAAGCCTGCTCATGCAAAGTGTATTTTGCAATTGCAAAGGTGCTGGTGAATGAGACCCACCGTGCACCGCAGCCCTGGCTGCTGCCTGCCCCGGTGGGGCCAGACAGGCAGTATCTCATGGACTCAACCTGCTCCTTGGGGACGAGTTGCTTCCTTTGTGCCACACTTCAGTCGGAGACATTGAACACCTGCCAGTTGCCCTGTTGCGAATTCACTGCAGAGAGGTTTCGCTTGTTTGCAGCCAAGAGAGTCCACACTACTAAAAACAGAGTACTCCTTGAAGGTGATCTGAAAAGCTTTCCTACATGTGAAGATGCTGTTTAAAAATACTGACTTAGAGCTAATGGGCGCTGCGATGGTGCTCGGGAATTGGGAGTTGCTCCACGGAAGTCATCCGGCGCTTCTCCTGCCTCATGGGTTGCTGCAGGGATGCTCCTGAGCAAGCAGTCGGTCAGGAAAGGCGCTCTGTAAATGCAAGACATGATAACTGCGGACAGACAAGTCCACGGCTATGCTGGGACTTCTCAGCAGAAGAGTCAGAGGAGCAGTAATGAGGGGAGCTGGAGTGCAATGTGTTTTCTTTTGCTGCCCCAGCCCCCTTAAAGCTCTCGGCAATTGCAGCACAAAGTCAAAGCAGAACAGTTTCCTTTTGAAATATCTAGCGAGTGCAGCACCTCAGTTTCATTACAGCTTTTCTTTGTGTAGTGGGGAAGGTATCTATCTCACTGTGCATCTTTGATCTTGCTCTCTAAATAGGCCATTTTGAAGCTCACAGACCCCTTTTCATCACCTTCCACCCTGGCTCATGGCACCCAATGCCTGTGTTTATATGCCGGCTTGTGGCTGAAATCAAAGTGTTGCTGTGGGAAACTTTGCACATGGTTCATTAAAAAGAAGAAAAAAAAGACTGACTTTCTGTCTCTGAATGAATCCTCGTGTGTTTGCCAGTGCTCCCAAGCCCTGAGATGCAGGAAACATCTGAGCTGACCCAGCACCTTGCACTCATGCTGCTGGCATGGCTTGGCGCTCACCTTCAACACTCAACTTCAACTGCTCATCCCCAAGAGGATGATGGATGAGGTGGAAAGAGGCCCATCACTGCTCTGGCAGTGCCTCGGTGACCCTGCAGGTCTGAGAGCAGAAAGAATGAGCTATTGCAAGTATGAAGAGCTGAGCTGAGGACTGCAATTACATGTGATCAAAAATATAAACGTACTGCAAAACCCTGCAGTATTGGGGCAGGAGTTGCTGCCTGTGAATGCTCAGCCTGCAGCCCTGGATGAGATGGCAGAGGAACCACAGCCGGTAAAGGCCAGCAGAAAGTCCCCGTTTGGTGGCCCCGTGAGCACCACACCATCCAGTCTGCCCTTTTTGGGTAGGACCCATAGGCAAGCATGCAGCCAGCACCCTAGACAAGCTGTACTGGCTCCTGGCTTATCATGCTGGCCTCTCTTCTCTGCAAAGTCCCAGAAACTGGAGGAGACTGTGCTGATAGCAGTCTGACACCTAATGGGCACAAGCAGAATTGTGACAAGAACAGGATCCAGCTGGAAATGTCCTCATGGGAATACAGACAGCATTGCCTCAGAGCAAAACCCACGAGGCTGGAAGGGAAGAGTTGTGTAAAGAAAATGCTTAAGAGCCCATCCAGCACACTTCCATGATTGTAAACATGAAAAATTTATAATTTAACCTAGATAGGAACGAGTTGTATGAAAACTATTAAAAGGTTCTAGGTGCAGAATATGAGAGAGGTGCCATCATTTCCTTTGACATTTTACAGGTCTCTGCCATAAGATAGCAAGGAAAGGTCAGGGTTGCAATCAAACCTCTTGGCACTGAATTGTATTTCTCAGGTTGTAGCCTTATGCCAGATACAGTGGGAGTTACTACGGAAAAGGGACACCTTCAAAAGCAGTCAGTTGTGCCCCACAGAGACCTTCAGCTAAGTTTTTGTGTAATGGTCAGTAATGAATGGGAAGTTCATCAGATTTGACTCCAAAACATTAAACGTATTCTGTAACTGTGCCTCTGTGCTATACTTCCCACTGGATGTGTTTCATGGAGCCAGTGGGTCTCCTCTTAAAAAAATCTGGCATCCAAAGGTGATTTACAGCAATGGTGTTTTCTAAGACAAGACACAGTGGAGCTTCCTGGGATCCAGCTCCACCGAGAACTGCCCTTGGACCTCCTCCTGCCCCAGATGCTGCTTCCCCAGGCAGCATCCAGCTCTGCTGTAAGGAAGCTCATGCCATCTCTGCTCCATTCAGAGGGTAAGCAGAAATGTTCAATATCAAGTGCTGTTTGCTGGCAGCTTTCACAGGCATCTCTGTTCCTTTTTTTCTAAATTAGATCTTTCTATTATAACTTCAAGGCCTCATGAGTCTCCTTGGCATTTATTAAATAACAACTAAACTCTTCAATTTAGCATGTTACTACATGATCCAGTTGTACTCCATCTAATACACCACCTGCGATTAGACTGAAGGAGCTGAATGGGATGGGATGACATAGGAGCAGGGCCACCACCGCGACCTGCTGCTGCCCGGGATGTGCCCTGTGCTCACTGCAGCTCGTAGCACGAGCAAATCCATGCGAGAGGGAAGCAAGAGCCTGAGCTCTGTTTTGAACCAGAGGCAAGCAGCCCGCTCGATTTATTTTAAAGCCAACGCTTGCACTACTTTTGCCAGAAAGGTTTTGAGCCTCCTGAAGCTCGGTGAAGCCACGTGATATATGGGCCCCAAATACTGACTGAGCTCAAGGTTCAGACTGGACTCCGTCCACCTCCTTTCCCTGCCACTGCTTCCACCAGAAACTCAATGGTTACAGCAGGATTTCACTTTTGTGAATTGGTTTTGCCCCAAAACCCAAAGACATGCTCAAGGAATGCGAAACTGCCATCAGCAGAGGAAGTGATTTGCAGAACCCAAGGCTATTGACTTCCCTCGTGTCCTAGACACGGCTGTGCCCTCGGACAGCATCGGGTATGACTCACGTTCCCAACGGAACACCAGCGCGACAGAAATGCCTGGTGTTTTAACACGGCACCATGTAAGAACTGTAATTGGCCGCAAAGCCACAGGTTACCTGACAACAGGAAGATCTGCAAGGTGAGTCCTTTTATTCTTACTATTTTGTTTTTAATCTTTTCCTTTTTCTTGCTGGGGGAAAAAAAAAAGCCATCACCTGAGGTCCGGTTTCAGCCTCTGAAAACCCACAGCAGCTTTTGCCTCTAATGTATCCAGAGACGCCTATAATGAGCGCCTGTTCCTACCCCCTGCAATAAGCTGCAAATGGGATGAGCGGATCCTGAGGTCGGAGAAGATGTTTCACTTTGAAAACATAAATGTTTCCCTGCCATTCCGGCCATCCTAACAAGAGGTCCAATTAGTGCTCGTGACTTTGTCATCCGTCCACCAGGGACGCAGGGACAGGGACCACGGCTCTCATTTCAGCAATGGATCAGGAAGACAAATCATCCCTAACAGGATCTCGGGGAGAGGCTCTGCTCTTCTTTCAAGTCAAAGGCTGCACATGGAGGCAACTTGCTCTGCAAAGCCATAAAATGCCACCTCCGCTGGCAACAGCCGGGCTCTCCAGCAGTAGCCAGCCTCCCCCTTCCGAGCAACTGCATGTGCACAGGAACATTTATCAGGCTTCTGGCCGCAGCTTTGACTTTCATTTTATTTTTAAAGTGCATTCACATGTAAATTGACTTGGCCCAAGAGGATACATGAATACAAGAGCCCTTTCTTTCCTCTGGAGTGGCATTAGGAGTAATATGGTGAAAGGAGCAAAGTTTCCTCACCTCCGGGCTGCAATTCTGCAGCTAAGGAAAAGCAAGTTCATTGTTTCCTTCTGCACACAGAAGCTGGCTGTGCTGTTTTCAGCAGTCTTGTTCAAGCGAGCCATTTCAGAATATAAAAGCATATTACATATCCCAGGGACAAGAACACACAGGCAAATGTCTTATCGTCTCTGTTTTATCTATTGTAAGAGCAGGAGATAAATTAATATGAGGCTATAACTGTGTCTGACGGTTTGAAACATGGTTCTGTCCCGCATCCCCAGGGTCAGACCTAGTTTGGTAGGTAGCGGACGCGTGGGAAAAGAAAAAAATTAGAACGTGAGGTTGGAGTCCAGGAAATGGCACGATTCCTCAGGGCATGAAAATACACGTGCTCTCCAAAACAAGCATCTCTAGGGTGAAAGATGGAAATCTGTTCCACAGCACTCAGCATATGTTACCCTTGCATCTTGCAATGTATTGCCACAGAGCGAGCACAAAAACATCTGAAGAACCTTGCAGGTCAGAGCCGCAGCGTCCGGCACCTACCCTGCACCGATACCGGGGACAGAGCAGGGTCGGTCTAGCCACGTTGCCAGCTCCAGCAGCGCCTTCTCTTTCTGCAAGGACAGAATGGATTCACCTTGGAGCCTGGCTCCAGTGTTCAACGCCACATTGGGAAACTGCCATCTAACTCTGAGCTAAACTTCTTCCAAGCTGCGCTGCGGTGCTGCGACGTGCTGTCAAAGCTGCGGCAGAAACAGCAACATCAGTCAAGCAAAGTGTCTGGAGCTTGGAATGAAAAGTGACACAGAAAATTATTAATGTATGCAATGCACCTATTAAGGATAACGGGCCTGATTCTGACATCCACCACATTCTTGCGCACTGGAAGTAATTTCCCTTATGGCAGAGGAGCCCAGTGGGGTGTCAGCACGATGCCTGGTCTGCACTGCCATAAGCTGTCACCCCATTTTTCAGCCTGGGACCCTTCGTATCTGCTGTTTCCCACTGATGTTCACCTGACATTTCTTACCCTGAGCATTTTCCCTGCGATACTGGCAACACCCAGCCAAAAGATGCTGGTTTCCTCTGCAGTATCACAGGTGTTCAAGCACCATGGAGGGAAAAAAAATGCACTGGCAAAGTGAAAATAGGCAGCACTTTGGGGTAAGGCACCAGGTTTTCATTTGCCAGAAACTAGGAATGGAAATGCTTGTGAAGATTTACAAACCAAGAGTTATGACTTGCTCTGTGCTTTTTAGTGAATGAACAGGTTGAAACGGGTGTCCCGAAAGGGAGGATCTGCAGCTTGGCTCCGTTCGGGGAGCATGGGGCCGGTAGGACATGGCTGGCAGAGCATGCTTGGGGAAAGCCTGCTTGCCAGCGAAACAGAGAAGAAACAGAGCACTAAAACTTTGCTTTTTCTTTACATGAAAGCAACACCACCCTGGTAACTCCAGGAGCCAAAGCACCAACCGCTTCAGCTTCTGAAAAAACGGTCCTCAGCTCTCTTAACCCCAGTTCTAGTTTTGCATCCCCAAACTTCGGGTTTGGGATGGTCACTGGTGCGTTTTGCAGATGTTTTGAGTTTTCCCCACCTTTGGTAGCCCCCATCGCACCCCAAAGGGAGTGCGTCCAATTATTCTCCTCCTGCGCGTTGTACTCGACTCTTGTCTCGAAAGTAAACGGTGCGAACACCCGGTACGTGGGTTTTCAAAGTCCCCCCGGGACGGAGCTGCTCAGCATTTGCACGACCGGGGTTTGGGGACCAAGTCTGGCCCTGGGGCTGCAGAAGGCCCCGGCTCCGCAGGGCCGGCGGGATGCTCGCCTTCCTCGCCGGCGGACCTTCCACTATCAATCCTGAAACGGGCTCCAGCCCCGCTCCGCTCCGGGCCGGCCGCGCCTGCCTTTGTGCCCCGGCGGCGGGGCCGCCCGGCCCGGCCCGGCCCCTCCCCACCCCGCGGCTCCCGCGGGCAGAGCCGGCGGCCGCGGAGGGCCGGGCGGTCGCCCCCGCCTCCCCGGCGGAGCCCTTCGGCGCATGCCTCCCGCTCCCCGGGGGCAGGGAAGGAAGCGCCGCCCGCCCCTGCACCAGCGCGGCGGGCAGCGGCGGAGCGGAGCGGAGCCCGGTGGAGCGGCGAGCCCGGGCCGGGCGCTGCCACCCCCCCCGCCCCCCTTCTCGGCCTCCCCCCGCGGCGGCGGCAGGTGAGTGCCGGGGAGCGAGCGGGGCGGCGCGGCGGGGCCCCGCCGAGGCTGAGGCCGAGGCCCAAGCCCGGGCCCGGCGAGGGCGGCGGAAGGCGGGAAGGGGGAGCCATGGCGGCGCTGGCAGGGCCCGGCTGGCCGCGGGCAGCGGGCGGGTAGCGGGCGGGGCGCCCCGCGGCGGCGGCCCCGCGTACGCCGCCTCCGGGCGTCCCCCCCGGGTGGGTGTCCCCTCACGCACCCTCCGCGCGTCCCCCCCGGGTGGGTGTCCCCTCACGCACCCTCCGCGCGTCCCCCCCGGGTGGGTGTCCCCTCACGCACCCTCTGCGCGTCCCCCCCGGGTGGGTGTCCCCTCACGCACCCTCTGCGCGTCCCCCCCGGGTGGGTGTCCCCTCACGCACCCTCTGCGCGTCCCCCCCGGGTGGGTGTCCCCTCACGCACCCTTTGTGGGTGCCGCCCGGGTGGGTGTCCCCTCACAGCCTCTCTCTGTGGGTGCCCCCCAGGTGGGTGTCCCTTCATATCCCCTCACGCCTTCTGTACGTGTCCCCTGAGTGGGTTGTCCCCTCATGCAGCCCCTCTGGGTGTCCCCTCGCATCCCCTCACACCCTCTGTGGGTGTCCCCTCACATTCCCCCTCACACAGCCTCCAGGTGCCCCTGGTTGTCCCCTCACACCCTCCGTGGGTGCCCTCGGGTGGGTGCCCCCTCAGAGCCCGCGCCCCTGGGTGGGTGCCCTGGCCTGAAGCAGTGCTGGGACGGGAAAGTTCATCCCAGTCCTGTGTAAGTCTCACAGTGCGGCTGCAGTCCTTGTGTAGGGTAACGAAGGCACCTGCGCCTTCCCTGGAAACTGTGGAAATAGGTTAATAGGAAATAAGTTTGGTGGTGTTTTTTTTTTTTTAAATGAAGCTGGGAGCTTAAGTGTGGTAATTGCATTTCTTCAAGATAATTAGGTATTCTAATTTCTGTCTTTTTGATCCTTAGCTGCTTATTACAAGGAAAAATGTTTTTAATTTATGTTTGCCCTAGTGAGTGTGTTGGAGGCTGCTTTAGAAATTGTGTGTTCATTCACGTGTTTCTGAAAGTCGGGGTTCTGACCCCCGTCGTGTCGGGCTGCTTGTGAGACACTTCCCAGGTTAGTTCATGGCCAAATACGCGAACGGTCTGGAGCACTGTGCTTTATTGGCGCGCGTAGAGCAGAAGTCAGTCTAAACTATCGTCAGTTGACTAAAAGGTGGAAGTTAAACCAGCGTGTGTTGGGTTGCTCCAGGTTCCATCCCAGGAGGGATGTTCTTGATCGCTACGCTTAGAACTTTAATTCCGCAGGAACAATGTTTTGAAAGTAATTACCGCTGAGGAAGAGAAAATCAGAAATGGATGCCCAGAGCTTGGGGTAAAACGTATGCTGCTAAGACGTTCTGCGGCAGAAAACTAGCAAAAGAAGCAGCAAAAGCATTATCAGTGGTGTGTTCAGAGCTAACCGCTCTGTGGACGTCATGTAAGGCATGTTCAGGGTGACTCTGCCTTGGTCAGTAAGATTTCAAGAATATTCTAGTCTATTAACAAGATGGCAATAAAACTGCTCCCTGAGCACAGGTCCCAGAATAATTTTGACAAAAGCATTTGTCATGTTAAATATAACGTTCTTCGTTGGGGCGCTGCGCTCTTTAAAAAAGTGATAAAGAATCGTCTTCCCTGGTTGTGTTACCTTATTTTCAGTAGCAAATATATATACTAAGTTTTAAAGAGTTTAGAATGATTAATTCTTTAAAATATTTATTGCCACTGATTAATTTGAAACCAGAATCTGAGAATAATTGACGAGGGCAAGGTCTAAGAGGATTCAGAGGCAGAAGCACGTCTCTGTAGGTCGGTAGAGTCCAGTGCCACACTGCAGTCGGGGCTCGCTGGGTTTGTGTGGGAGACTGCGAACTGGGCTTGAAGAACTGTGCTACTGCTGCAGCTTTTTGTCAGGGTTGCTGTATGCCTTATGTCAGCCAGATGCTGTTTTGATCCCACCAAATGATGCTGCAGGTGAAACCTTCAGCCCTCGTGGGACCGCGTGGAAGTTGTGAACTCTTTGGGGTGTTATCTGTCATTTTGTGGATGGCATTTTTCACTATTCTACGAAACAGGGCTTCATTCTGTTTGGGTTTTCTACTATAATACAAAGAATATTTCATCATCTTCATCCTGCTTTTGCAAACTCCTAAAGATTTGTGCTTACCAAGAGTTTCTATCCTGCAGTAAGGCTGGAATGATCGATGTCTCAGGGTTATTTCTGTATAGTATGTTTCAGGAAGAAATAAGCTCCCTTTCCTCCTCCTTGAGCTGCCCCAGGTCCCTCATTTGTGTGTGTTTAATGCCAAGCCACAACTAGTAAAAGCTGTCTTGGGCTAGTGTGTGAGTTGAGGCATCATGCTAACGCAGTTACTCTGCTCTTTGAGTAAGACTTGGTTTTGTCCCACCATCTCAGATCATGGGCAAGCTTGCTTCACGTCCACCCATTATATACCACGTGGACATAGCCAACATTGTTTTCGTTGTAAAACTGAAAAGCTGAGCTATGCATGGCGGGAGTTCTTTAAAAGGGGCGATTATGCCAAAGGAAACACAGGGAGCAGAATATTTTGCAGGGTTCTCCGCTCCCACCAATTCCACTTCATTATGAGATTCCCTTAAAATTGTTCTTTCTCTTTTGCCACAAAGTTCACTGCAAAAATATTAAGACGATGTTAGTGCAGAAGGGGATCGCGCACACCTCTGTGCTGGAATATCATCAGAGTGATTCTCTGTGTGTCTTGAGAATACATGGTTATTTAGGAGCGTGCACAAAAGAGAGTGCGACCGTCAGTGAAAAGGGCAGGAAGAGTTTCAGAAGCGAAGGTGATTACCTGAATTGGATTATGGTTGTGCCAGAAAATACTGAAAACCACAAATGATGAGTGCTCTGTCTTATCCTTAATGGCAGTAGTGACGGATTTACCCGTTAAAGTGATGTTGAGGAGTAACTCCTGTGATTATCTGGCACAGTAAGTCTGAGTGTTCATAATTTACAATTTATATTACCGGTATTATTACATGGAACTTCTAGAGGGTAGATGCATAATAAAAAATATTTTCCTCTTTTTTTGTTGTAGGATGGAAGAGAGACCAGTCTGAAAAACTGTTCCGTTGTGGACTTTGCTGTTGTCTGCTAGAATGTTCCTTATGAATGCTTCTCCTTTGGTAGCTCTTCAGACAAAATGGGAGTCCTTTGGACCAGCAAGGAATTGTAGATACCCCGTTTGCTTCTCTGAATCTGAAGGGGATGTCACTAGAACCTCTGTAAGTGCAAAAGTTCAGATGATCATAAACAACCTGCAAAGCCAAGAGTCTCCCCTGGGTATGAACAATGAGTATGATTGTATTATGCAGAAGAAACAAAAGGGAGAAAAGGGCACTAGTAACAGAGTCACATCTAGCACCGCGTTGCTACGGAAGCGTCCTCAATATACTAAGTGTGGTTGCCCTGCTGATTCAGACGACACTGAAGTGGAAGAGAACGTGCGGTTTGAGACTCTCTTGCTTGATTCTGATAGCGACGATTCTGTTGACCGAGGTATAGAGGAAGCCATTCAAGAGTACTTGAAAGCAAAAAGCAAAAGTGACCAGTCATTGCAAAGGAATGCAGAGTGTTCTGAGAGTATAAGCAGAGACAAAAGGTTTAAGAGAGAATTCTCCCAAAACAAAATGGCTAGTAACCTTCTCCCTGTGAAATTTAAAGCTGAGATGCTCTCTGAAGAGTACCTGTCTGACCACCTGGGAATTGGTAAAAGGCTACAGCCTGCTTCCCCTCAGAGCATCAGTAGCGATGACTCTTTTGAACAGAGCATACAAGCTGAAATAGTGCAGTTCTTGAATGAGAAGAAGCAGCAAGAAATTAGTAAATGTGTAATCGGGGAGGATAAAAAAGATTCCCATGTGAGAGCTGTCCTAAAATGCAACAAAGAAACAACAAACAAAACAAACTGTGGTGCTATAAAGCAAGGTTGTAATGCACTTCTCTTGAGACACCATCCCAAGCTACGGAAAACCAGCACGCAGTCCAAGTGTCTGCAGTCTAAAATCCAAGAAGACCCCAGTGATTTCAGCCAAGTGAACCAAGCGTATCTAGAAATGGCCACTGCCAGTCAGCCCTGGTTAGTGGAGCAAAATGAAGAAAGTGGAGCTAATTACTGGGAGACAAGGGGAGCACTTATCAATGAGAGCATGCACACATCTGACTCAAGTAGCGATGACGGCATTGAAGAAGCCATTCAGCTTTATCAGCTGGAGAAAATCAGGAAGGAGGCAGGTCACACAACAGACTGTGTCCCTTTGCAGAGGGAACAATTTGATACAAAGGGTATGGCGGACATTTCTGCAAGCCTGACAATTAGCTCAACAAAAAGTGCCTCACCAGAAATCCATAAAAGCCCTATAAGCAACAAGAGAAAAGAAATTAATTCAAAGTCAACAGAATTAGAAAGCACCAGCAATGAATTTAACAAGCTGTTTAAACCGCTGAAAAAAGCCAGACATTTTGCACCTCCGGAAAACAAGATTGCTGCTTGTGAGCTCACATTGCAGGCCTCTTGCAGAGCAGACACATCTGCAGAACTCATGTGTGCGGAAGCTATCCTTGATATTTCCAAAACAATCATGCCATCCCAAATGGGAAGTGACAACAAATCACTTCCAGCAGACTCCTTCTTTTCTCCCCAGCTTCTCTCGTCCTCCCGTTGTGAAAGTGACAGTAGCCTTGTGGACAGCGATGATAGTATAGAGCAAGAAATCAGGGCTTTTTTGGCTCTGAAAGCACAGTCAGAAAGCCTTGGAACAAAGCCTTCCAGCCTGTCACACTCAATCCAGATGCCTTTGCCTTCTGATCAGAACAGCCTCACCGGTACCCTTGAGCCTTCTCTTCCCAAAACACTGAAGCTATCACTGAGTCGTAAAAGGAGACTTAAAAGGGAAGGCAGAATAGCAAAGCAAGGTGCATCAAAAACACCTGAACAGCTGGAGACAGGACTTTTCCAGACAGGTAACTATTCGAAATTTCCTGTCCTCCAAGAGGGGTGTGCCCTGAGCTGCCCCACAGAACTCTGTGATGCTCAAAGGCTCACTAGCAAAGAGACAAGGCAGCAGCAAGTGATGTCTTCTGAATTATCTGGATCTGTTGGCAGATGTGTGGCCTTTGACTCTGTAAACCCTTTTATGCAGGTTCAGAGTAGCGCAAGAAAGCTTATGAAAAACACCATCCAAACTCAAGAGAGGGATGGTTCAGATGATGAGAGCAGCTCTCTCGATAGTGATGAGGACCTCGATAGTGCTATCAAGGACCTTTTACGGTCTAAAAGAAAATTAAAGAAGAAATCCAAGGACCAGAAATCTCAGTGCAAGAAGAGAGTCAGATTTAGCGAGACAGAAACTCAGCTGCTAGATGAATTTAGTAGCCTCCAACAAAACGAGTGGAAATGTAAAAATCCCGTGCTGCTGAAAAGCTGCCTCTCAAAACCTAGAAAAGCTGTGAAAGAGAATGCAATTAGAAATCCTCCAGACAACATAAATGTTAAACTTACCAGTGAAAAACCAGAAACCGTGAAGAACTTGGAGTTTAGCTTACAGCTTAAAAAAGGATATAAACCTAAACCAATTTCAAACCAGAATAACCTGCAGGTAGCTAAAAATAGAAAACGTACTTTCACAGCTGCGTCAGATGCTGATGACAGCAGTTCGGTGGACAGCGATGACAGCATCGAACAAGAAATTAGGAAGTTTTTGGCAGAAAAGGCTAAAGACTCTGCAAGCAGTTCGGAGATACAAAAAGATGATGAAACTCTGGACCTATTGAGAGTGACCAAACAAACTGCTAATAAAGGAAAAGCAAAGCAACAGCCGGTTGAAAATGAGGTTGACCTCATGCTGGGTCAGAGTAAAAAGACTGAGGTATCTCAGCAAACGGATGAGTTGAAGAACTCTCAGAGAACGGAAGGGAAAAGTGCAATGTTACATGGCAGTGGGAAATCTGCTTCCTCTGCAGAGAATGTTAATCTTCATACTACTGGTCAGTCAAAAGCTAAGCAAGGAGTGGTGGGTGTTAAAGGTGTTGCTGGTGGTGAGTTATCTGGAAACACAACAGGTAAAAAGGATGTCCCTGATACAGAGCCCATGCAGAAAGTGGTTCCACGTAAACCCAGCAAAAATGAAGGTTGTAAAGTACGGAAAGTAATTAATGCGAAGTCTAGATCTAAAAGAAAGAATACCTTTCACCTTAAAATTTCGAGTAAATTTATTGCAGGTCTAAAATACGCTCGGGACAGGAAGAAATCCATGCTTTTGAACAAAAGGCAGAAAGCAGAGCGTTTGCTCGCCCAGAGCAGTGCATTAGGAACGGAGGTAGCTTCCCAGGATACAGGCGTACTTAACCAGGGAAGAGGAGCACCCTTGCCAAAAGGTGAATTTAGTGGGGAGAGTATGACGGCAATAAAAGAATCCAGTTCTCAGAAGCTCACTGTGGAAGCATCAAGTCCCTGTGTAGCAGAAACCTGTGATGGACTGGAGGCTGCTCCTTTGTATATCAAAGAGGAAGCAGGGGGTTGCAGAAAGGCTAATGCTTCAGGAGACCAGTCGGATTCACACTCGAGTCTCCCCTTGCAGGAGCAGGGTGTGGCAGCAGTAAAAGTAGATAAGGTTTGCAGAGGAACATCCAAAGCTGAGAACACACAGATGTGGACTGAGGAAGGAGATATTCACAAAGACAGCTGGGCCGATTCAAATTTAGATCCCTCACGCCCTGAACACAGTATGGCAGTGGTAAAAGCAGATAAAGTTAGCAGAGGCACATCTCAGCAGAGTATACATGCATGCAGTAAGGGAGAGAATAACCAGCAGGACAAGAGGCCAGATCCAAGTTTAGGTTGCCCACTGCAGGAACTAAATGTGACAGCAGTAGCAGTGGACAAAACTAGTGGAGGAGCATGTACAAATAACAGTATGCAGATGTGCATTAAGAAGGAAAAAGTTATCTGCCAGGACAGTGACAGGCAGGAAGAAATTCAGGTATCCAGCTCCAATTTGGAAGGAAAAATACCTGTCCTGCAGAATAGGGAAACTGCTTGTGAAGTGGACCAAGGACAGGAAGTTTTAGACAAAACCTGTGCAAAATTTACTGACCTACCTGCAGGGGACTGCCCAGATTCCCTCTTGAAAAGAAAAATTTCAAATATGTAAGTACAGTTTGTTGGTTTTTTTTTACAGAAACAGGAAAGAGCTATCATTGTAATTACCGTGATAAAACTTGAGACGGGAAAAGAGAGACAGTGGGAGATGCTGATATCTGTATATCATATACACACTAATGTGAAAAATGCTTCTATTTAACAGGGATATCATGGATAAACATACATAGTTTTTGTAGAATTTTGTAAATTATTTAAAGTGCTCTAAGGAAATATTTTTTATAATGATTTTTAGGGCTTACATTACTACAGGATGCTGTAGTTACTGTAGATAAGAAGATACTGACTAATCAGGCTTTAAATTATGAGGCTTCTAATCATATCAAAAGGAAACCTGTTTGCACGCAGAATGTATTTGGCAATCTGTTAAGAGATCCTAGGAAAACATAGCATTTGATAGCAATGCTATGCTTTTGAAGCAGATTATCTGACATCTGTTCACATTCGAGCTGCCTTAGGACAATCCTGCGTAGAGGTTTTACGCTGGGGTCTCAGTTCTCCCACCCCGAGGACTGGTGGGCGAGTTCAGTAAGCAGAACTCCAGCGAAGTCAGCGCAGCTGTAGGCGTGGAGATCCATCCTTGAAGATACAAATGCAAATTTGGGTAAATAAAGTGGCTCAGTCTGTCTGCACGTCCTGTGTAAAGTGATCTTGGCAGCCGCCGAAAGTACCTTTTGAATATCAGAAACCTCGTGCTAGCAGATGATGCAAAGCACAATTGCAGTTCAAGAAAAGTGAAGGAGCGTGTCTGTTCAGACAACATGATTTCTGTGGATTTCGCTAGATTTACGTACTGTTGGGCCTGCAAGGCTGAAACAATTCCTCATTATTCTCAAGCCTAATTTTGATGCCCTGCAGTTAACCAGCGATGGCTTTTGGTTTCCTGAATGAACTTTCTTGAATTGAGTGCCCTTACTTTCCTTTTTCAAAAGTTGTTTCTAAAATGTTACATTTCTGTGAACTTTTGTTTTCATTTACAATTTTTGTGCAATAGAACAAAGCTAGATTTGCTGTAGGAAGTCCGTAATGTAAATGCCACGGATATTTTCGGCACTGTTCTTTCATACTGGTAGTGCTTTCTCTGCCTCCGTTACCAGCAGCCAGAATAAAGCAATTTTTCACTACTATCTTTTATTTGTACTAGCTTTAAATAGGATTGAAGTAGTGTGTTCGTATCACAAAAAAGTGCCCCCTTGCTGGTTTCACTGAAAAATCAAAAAAGTGTGAATTTAAGCTGTTGAGTGGCTCTTTCCTTTTCATTTGTGTGTCGTGAAGTCCTTTGAGTAGTGTGTTCTTACATCTTGTCCCTGTGAATTGATCCGATATTCTCTTTATCTAGTCTTCTACAGAACTTCTCTCAGCCAAACTACCACTCAGTATCACTTTGTTTCTCAGTCACTTCAACAGTCTTCCTGGAGGCTGGCCTTAACGTTGCAAAATGGAGCAAAAGCAGTCGGGGATGGATCCAATATAATACAGTATCCCCTGGTGTGATCGCATTTGCAGAATATTGGCAAACTACGGCATAGCGTAGAGTAGAACAAGTAACTGTGGCATGTAGAGAAATAAACAACATCCTTTGTGTGTTTATACTGTTGTGCAGTTACATTTTAAACATGTTTATAGTGGTCACTTGACATTTCTTACTGTCCGGCCACCTTTTTATAGTCCCTGGGTTGGTTGGTTTGTTTAAGAGATCTGTATGCTAGATCATCTCATTTTTGTGGTAGGATACCTTGGAAAAGTGTTTTTTACTTAGCTCATGTGCCTGCAGTCCGTCTACACAGGCATATATTTTTGTCTGCCTTGATTCAGTTGCAGGATTTGGGCCTTTTGTTTGGAATAGGTAAATAGGCTGGTATTTTAAAATAGAAGTTTTCAGAGTACCTTGCTTTAAAAGGATTAAACTGTATACTTAATTTTAATAGAGATGATGGAAGCACTATGTACTGTTTGTATAAAATAAGCTGAATGTTTCTCCTCAAAGTTTTCAGTAAATCAACATCATGACTTAAAAGGTGTTTTGTGCCCCTGTCGATGTGTCTGTGTTCTCAAAACTACTCGTGAACTGATTCACTTTCAGTTAAGATGCAATTCCAATTACCTTGTGCTTTAAATAAAACCTAATTTCAAACAGCACTTTTTTAAATTGATAAACTTGATTTGTATATAGGAAATGGTGTACATTGATAAGTTTATAATGTTTAATAAATGGGGTTCTGACCACGGACCGTGAAACCAGAGTGCTCCTATGGTTTGTGTCATCGTCTTTAGTGAGCAGTATTTTTGTGTTACCTTTTTTTCTCTCCCGACTGGAGTCCAAAGATGTAATTAGCTTGTGCCAGTAACGTTTGTGAGTGAAGGATGTCACCCTTGCAGACGATCACAGTGTTTGTGTTAGCCGAACCTGGGAACAGGATCTCAGCTCATCTGCTGCTCTTGCTTCTTGCCGCCTATTGTCTTCAGCCGCCCGCTGTCTGAGACTGTAATCTCTTGTGTGACAATAGCGTGTGATTTCCTTGTGACTGTGAAATAGAATCCAGATCTTTAAAGATGTGGCTGTTTAAGGGAATGTTGTTCTTAATAGCAAACAATGAAGAAGAAGAATCTACAAAGTACGTAGGCAAAAAAAAGTTGTGGCTATTCTGGGAGGTGAGAATGGTGCTTGTTATTTTAGCAAACCCTAACAGCAGTTTTCTTTCCTGGCATTTGTGGTCAAGAAGTGGAGTCTTTCCTTGTGCTTGCCCCTCTGCATTAGCCGCAAAAGGGTTAGCAAAAGGGGTTCCTTGGTTTTGAGGCAGAGTTTAGCAGGTGAGATCTGTGATTCAGTTGGAAAGCACTCAGTGTATCTCTATGTGGCATCCGCTGTAGCACATCCTCTGTGCTGCAGCCTCCAGGATTAGCACATGATCCTTTCTGCCCCGCTATTGAAGATTGGTGGCAGTGAGTCTAGGAGCCCTTGATGGTGCGGAGATGGGTTGAACGTGCTTTCTTGCTTACAGGGGATGTTGCGACACCCAGCACTGAGGTTCTAGAAAGCATGGAGACTCTGAGCTAGTCTTGAGAGTGGGAGGGAGGGAAGGAAGACTGCTGTTTTGATATTCAAACCATCCCGTCACCCCTGGTGTTTCTGTACCAATATGCTATGGGTATGTATACCCTTCTACCTCCAAGTCCTCCCAGTTGTCTTTGGTCTCAGCAAGTAATTTTTCCAGACTTTGTCCCATGAGAATTGCTGACTTGCCAAGGAGGAGCAAGCAGCGACAGGGGATGTGGGTCAGCAAATATCTCTGGAATTGGTGCCGCAGCCATAAGAAGAGTGCCGTGGCTCTGCTGGCAGTATCGTAATTCTGGGTACAGTTCTCATCACTCATTGAAAAAGAGAAGTCTGGTGTCTAGGAGCAATAAGAAATCACTCTTATACATTACAGATTAAAGGTTGAACAGCTGAGGAGTAGAAAGATCATATTGAGTGAGAATAAATTCATGAGCAAGAGTCGCACACATACGGTACCAAGTTTGGGAATGCAGTACAAATCTCTTGAGGTTGAATCTTCATAGATGCAGTACCAAAAGCATTTTTTTCTTCCTATTGATCCTGATCATAACAGGCAGCCAATTGTAGGGTAGGCACAGACTATACGCTCCTCCTGACCCTTTTCAGCACTCCAGTGATAACTGAAAAGGCTCTGGTGAGTGCCCAGAACAAGCTCCTTTTTCCATTATCTCAACCCTCCTGAGGCATTAATTTGATCCTTTATCTGTTGCAGTAGATACGTGCATGGAACCATGACCTCAGGTCTACTCAAGCATGTAAAGAAGTTACTTTTTTTTTTTTTAATGATTGCTGGTTTATGTTTTTTTAAAAATGCACAATGATTTTTGGGGTTTTTTTCCAGTCAGAGCACAAAACTTTCTAATTTGGATGTTAAGTTATTAAGCTACTCAGTATATTTTATTATGGCTACGGTAAGTTACAGCATCCTGACTGCAATACCAGAGTTCTCAGATAAATCTGTGCTCACTCAGGACTTTGGGAACAGGTATGTTGTTCCATTTTTATCACAGTGACTATTTTTCTGTGCTTCAGGAAGGGTAATCCTCAAGAATCCTCAGGGAACCACAAGGACTACCTTAATTTTTTATAAAGAGTTCTTTGCTGCTATTTTAGGAACATGTGTTTTGACATGTATCTGCTTTTTATACAAGGAAGGAACACACCATCTCTGCCAGCATTTCTTTTATTAATGTATATGCTTTTTAATTTTTCAGACCTTTAAGAACTGCAGTTTGTCTTGGTTTGATAGTACAGCCTTACATAATTTTATCTGCAAATGTGAAAAGTAGAAAGAGACTGTTTCAGGTAGATTCTCTGTGGTAAAATGTGTCATCTTCAGGATGATATTTCGAATTTGTACAGGTAGTTCTTAAAAATGGAAAAAAAGTGTATTGGGTATCCAACACCTGACCAACAGGTCAGTATTTCTTAAGCCCACTAAAATAGGGAAATATAGGAAAGTAAACACAAGGAAAATGTCTTTGACCTAAGTACGGTTAAGTGTAGTCTTGAGCAAATGAGTGTGTAGAGGCATGTCTCTTGGGGCTGGCTGCAACTGAAGCTTGCATGTTGCTACCTCCTCAGCAAACCTCAGTGGAAGTGAATTGGATAACCTTACCGTGCTGTGCCTCAGGATACAGTCTGTATGAGGGTGACGTAAGGTACACTGCATGCAAAACTGTTCAAAGGAACTGGTTTCAGTTTAAGACTAAAACAAAAAAGGGAAGAAATAAAGGCAAGGAAGAAAAGAGGTGGGTGTTTTCAGACGAAGTATGAAAACAAGTGGAAAATACATGACAAAAGCCACTAAATCTGTATCTTTAAGAGGCAATCTTACTCCTAAATTATTCCACCTGCAGAAAAATCTGTGGATAAAAATATATGTAAAATTGTCACAACTGTTTGTATTAATTCAGCACTTTATGTTATTTTTCATTTCAGGAGAAGAAAGCGAAGTTATGAGAAGCTCAAGGTATTGTCTAGAGTCTTATAGAAGCGTAGTGAATGATAAGAGGGTTGCTTATATATTTTCATATGTTAAATATTTTAAAAGTTAACTTTTCAGGACCGTTTCTGCTTAGTATATTTACTTGTTCAAAAGTATTGGTGTGTTTTCAGCAAAGGTGAATTTAGCCGGCTGTTCTTCTCTTTGAGATAACCAAATGCATTGCAGTGAAGACTAGAATTGTTTGGTAGGTGTGACTGAAACCGTGCTGGTGGGGCCAGGAACATGTCGCTACGCTGGGGTTTGAATGTTTAAAAACAGCACAAGTATAGGCCTGCTCGGTTTTGGACTTCAGATTTTTGCGTCGTGACATTATTAACAAACAGAATACCTCTGCCTTGCAAGTGTGTTTAAATATATTGTCTGGTCATGCTTCCCCTGCAGTCTATAAGACTATATAAAAATGACACAGATAGGGAATATTTCTAATGTGAAGAATATAATTTGCAGTGGTACTTGGACATACTATTACAGTAATTTTTTAATTTTTTTAGCAAACAGCTAAAACAGTATTATGCTCATTTTTAATGTATACTATGACTGTTATATCAGTAAGGTAGGACCATTTCTCATCACAAACAGGCAGACTAGTTTCTCTTCATGACTAGTTTTTAAGCAAAATGTGCAAAGGTGTTCCTTATAGTGCAGTTACTGTCTAAATGATGCCGTTTCACTGGCTGTGTAACTACAGTTGTTACAATAAAACTTAAGAAAGTATTTTCTTTTTCATTAGTTGTCTTTATTTGAATAATTTCTTAAAACATTGCAGTTTTGAGAGGTAAGAAAGATGAACATGCTTTCTACAAGAAGTCCAAAGGCTTAATGAATAACTCTGGAAAACATGCAGTTTGGTTATTCATTAAATAGTACAGAAACAGTTTTAAAATCTTAGTTTTTAATGATAAGTGGCCAAGAGTTTAAAAGATTGTTAGTGATGGAGAAAAGGTTAGGGGTGTATATATATATGTAATGTATATTGTTCTAGTATTTATAACTATATGCTGCCTATAAAGGAAGTAAAATGGTTCATATGAGCTATTTAACTGACATTTAATCACATTAAATCTTTATAAATTAAGATACTATTCCTAATAACACTCATTCTGTAAATTAGTCATTTTCATCTAGTACCAAAGTGGCTGTATGTGTTTTTCCCAACAAATCACTGAACTTGGTCTTGATAACATGGATTTGAACTGCTTTTCCCCCAAAGCAGTATTTGTGGCCTAAACTAGGTAGGAGTCCTGTTTAAAAAAAAAAAAAAAAGCCTAAATACGTACAACAGTTTAGGTTGGGGCATTTTTAGAAATGTACCGCTACCTTTAACCT
Source organism: Gavia stellata (assembly GCF_030936135.1). NCBI lineage: Eukaryota > Metazoa > Chordata > Aves > Gaviiformes > Gaviidae > Gavia > Gavia stellata. The sequence goes on from NC_082617.1 coordinate 10,162,682, forward strand.
GCTAATTTTGTAGCTATTCATCACATTGCAATAGCAAGTCTCACATTACCAAGCTGAAAGGTTTTCTTTTCCTGTGTTAAGGAGAAAAGTTCTCATTAAGTCCTGACTTACGTGGTTAATAGTGTGAAGCATATGCATTAATCTGCTGCTGATGAATTATTTTCCTGACGGTCTATACAGTTTTCTCACTGCTAACAGCTGAAATTTTCAGTATCACTTAGGTACTGCGGATGCCTTGCAGCAGACATAATGCTACTGCCACAGAAAGCGGTGATCAGCCGCTACTAATTCCCTTTCCCTGCTTATTTTCAGAGTCAATAGTGGGTGAGCAATAGCCAGAAATCATAGCTGGGTGTTCTTCCCAAAGCCCTCGCGGAGCAGCATGGCATGGGAAGGTGTGCTGCCTGGGAGCTGCCCTTTTTGCTTTCGCAGTCACAGCGTTCCTGTATGCTCAAAGGCATTTTGAAAAGCAACATTATTGTCCTGTATATGTTTCTTTGTTAAGAAAACAGCTCTGAAACAGTACTTTAAGTTTAGGACTCTTGTCTCATCAATATGGGTTTCGTACCAGCTTGCTTACCCACTTAATTCCCTGTCCACTGCTGTTTGTTTCTGCTGTGGCATCCCACGTCTACCTTCAGGAGAGGTAACCTGAAGCCAAGCGCTCTAATAACAGTGCCTCGTCCCAGCCTGATGGCACGGGGCGTGACTGTAATAGAAACCTGCCTTATTCTTGATGAAATAGACTGTAACCTTGTTTAGCAGCTACAGTGCAATGGTGTAGTGCCGCCTGTCATGCTTCCAGGTGAGGCTTAGCAACAGATTTAGGATAAGGTCAGTGCTGTTGTTGCTTGCTCGTGGGGTTTTTTTTGGTTTTTGGGTTTTTTTTAATCTAGGCAGCCAGCAGTAAACTGAAGTGGCTTGATACTGTCATCGTTACTGCTGCAGATCTAGCAGTGCCATCGTTACTGCTGCAGATCTAGCAGTGCGACGGGCCGCTTGGGTTGTAGCTGGGATGAAAGTTGAGGTGGTCATAGGCGGTGATGAAGTTGTCTGGGCCGGTGACGTGGCTCTTCTCCAGGGCGGTGTTGAGCCCGTTATCTCTGTACATGCCACACTGTGCCAGAGTATTTGAAAACGCGTGCGAGGTGACGTGGAAGGAGGTCTGCGAGAGCGAGAAAAGGGAGGAAGGAGATGTCTTAAATGTCATCAATGGCACCTGCAACACTCAGAAGCTTGGATGCAACGATAAGGGCACTTTATCTTCACGCGCTTCAGGGAGTTCGTTGCCGGGGTCGTTGCAGAGGCCAAAACTTTGAGACGCTGTCTGCGACACCCCCGGAGAAGCCCCGGGGGAGCCTCCATCGCCCCGCACCCCTACCTACCGGCACCTCGTGCACCGTGGGGGCTTTGCTGCCGTAGGCCTGGTTGGTGGTCCGGTACCGGGGGTGAGGCTCCGGCTTCCTGCGGGGGGAGAGCACAGGTGAATGGGGGGCTGCCGCGGGGGCTCCGCGGGGCGGGGGCCGCGCTCGGCCGCAGCCCCGGGGCCGGGGGCCGCGCTCACCCGTAGCCGCGGAAGCAGGCGGGCTGCTGGAAGCGGCCGGGCAGGCCGGGGCTGGTGCGGTACCAGTCGCTGGTGCGGGGGCCGGGGCTGGCGGCGACCGCCGGGCCGGACATGGCGGACGGGACTGGGCCGCGGGGCTGCGCGTTGCCCGGCAACGCGACGCTGTGGGCGGGCAGCGATCGCTCCGCGCACCGGGCCCGGCTGCCGCCCCGCCCCGGGGGAGGGCGCAGGGGCCGTGCCCGCCCCCGCCCCGCCGCGCAGGAAGCGGAAGGCACCGCCTGACCTTCCTCTGCCTCCTCCTCCTCCTCCAGCTCGCCCTGCGGCCGCTGGGCCCGGAGCATGGCGGTGCCGCGGCTCCTGCGGGCAGGTGAGCGAGTGGTGCCCAGCCCAGCCCAGCCGTGCCCGGCCCGGCCCGCCCGTGTGACCCCCCGGTTTCTCTCCCCGCAGCAGCCCCGCGGCTCTACAGCAGCGTACCGGCCCCGGCGGCGGCGGCCCGGCCCCGCGGTGAGTGCTGCCGCGCACCGGCCCCTTCCCCGGGGAAAGGGGGGGGTCCCCCGAGCCAGGCCTGGGGTCGTGGTTCAGCCCTGCACCCCGCAGCGCTGCCGGCACTTAGGGCCGGGTGCTGAGCAATGGCCTTGCTGGTATCGCCAGGCCCTTGTTGCCGTCAAGTGGCCATGGGCGCATCAGGGCCCTTTCCCCCGTCCCGGCTCATCCCCTGCGAGCACAACGAGAGGGAGCAGTGATTTCTTTCTTTTCCTTCTCTCAGCTGTGGATGACAAGCTGCTGTCCGAGCCTCTCAGCCATCCTGACTTCTTTAACGTGAAGGAGCTCTTCTCCCTGAAAGATCTTTTTGATGCCCGGGTGCACTTGGGGCACAAAAAGGGATGTCGGCATAGGTGAGTGACCCCATTTTGTGATCCAACGCTTGCTGACATCCGGAGCGTTTCCCTTGATCACATCAGCCTTTGGGGGCTGCACTAGATTGATCTGGGTCTGGAACTGCCCACACAGACCCACATTTCTGCCTGGGCACACTCACTGCCCTGCAAAACTGCAGGGACCCCAGTCAGCGTGGGCACCGTGTGGGGTGTCAGACCTGCAGCCCCCTGAGCCCGGCTGGGACAGGCGCTGTGCACAAGGGCTCTCTACAGAGAGCACCTCTGGTATTGGCTGGGAGTTGAGGTGTGAGAAGGTTTCTGAGGGGCTGCGACGAGTTCGGAAATGCCACTCGATGCCTGTAGCACCCTGTCCCCGCGTCCTCTTGTGTCTCCCTCCCTCTGTCCCTGCAGGTTCATGGAGCCCTACATCTTTGGCTGCCGCCTGGATCAGGACATCATCGACTTGGATCAGACGATGCAGCACCTCCAGCTGGCCCTCAACTTCACCGCCCACATCGCCTACCGGAAGGGCATCATCCTCTTCGTCAGCCGCAAACGCCAGTTCTGCCACCTGGTCGAGAGCACGGCACGAGAGTGCGGGGAGTACGCGCACACCCGCTACTGGCAGGGCGGCCTGCTCACCAACACCCACATCCAGTTTGGGTCTGGTGTCCGCCTGCCCGACCTCCTCATCTTCCTCAGCAGCCTCAACAATGTCTTTGAGCCCCATGTGGCGATCCGGGATGCTGCCAAGATGAACATCCCCACGGTGGGGGTGGTGGACACGAACTGCAACCCCTGTTTGATCACCTACCCCATCCCCGGGAACGATGACAGCCCCACAGCCGTGGAGCTCTACTGCAAGCTCTTCAGGATGACCATCATCCGCGCCAAGGACAAGAGGCGACAGAGTGAGGTCTTCGATGAGCTGCGGAGCAAAGCAGAGAGCAACTAGAGCCTTAGGGACAGGCTCAGCTGTGCCCAGCAGCTTGGTGATGGGTGTCCTGCTCCGCTCCCGCAGGCGCTGCAGGACTGATCCTGCGCCCAGAGCACCAGCTTTCGGCAGAGCTGGGCTGGTTGTGGAAGGGACCCCCCCAGCTCAGCCACTGCGTGGAGATCCCGTGGCGGTCACAGTTGCAGTGGGTCTCTAGTTCAAAAAAAATGTCTCTGGAGCCATGCAAGGGGAGAAGGAACCAAGCCAGACCCAGCCCTTGTCTTTGTGTTTGTCCCTGTTGCAAGGAGGCTCCTCAGTCCTGTGGCCTTCCTGTTCCTGAGCTTGTGATCTCACCTGAAACCACTTGTATCTCGCGCCTCTTCCTGACAGTTCAAATAAAGGGCACTGTGAGCCTATTTTCTGTCTTCCCTTGTGAAACGGGACGGTACGGGGGAGTCTCTGGCAAACATTTATGGTCACAGGATGGGGGGTGAAGGGTGTTCCCAGCTTGGGGACCCTCAGGGCATTGCAGGCTGGGAGCAGGGGTGGTGTGCGTCTGGCCGGTGCATCACGGGGTTGGAGGGTCCCCGCTTTGTCCCACGGTCCAACCTCTGCCACTGCCGCGGGGAGTGGGGGGCTGCAGGGTGCAGCTGAGAGAAGAGAAATCCAGCTCCTGACACGCCTTGTGTCTCTGTGGGAGGGCTTAGGGCGGTCCTGCAGCGCTGGGGGTCAGGCCCAGCGCGGGGAAGACGTCTGGGCCAGTGGTCCCCGGGTCCCCGTCCCTGTCCCGGGTCCCCGGCCCTGGCCCCGGTCGGTTGACGCTCTGTGTCCTCCCGCCCAGCAGGGGGAGCCTGCGGGAGCGAACGCGCTGCGCGGATTGTCCCCGCGGCGCTTCCGTCCGCCCGCCCTATATAAGCCAAAGGCGGTAGCCGCGCTGCCTTTTCGGCGGGGCGCTCGGCGGGGCGAGGAGCACCGGCGGGCGGGTCCCTCTGCGGGGAGCGGGGCCGGCTTCTCCCGCGGTCCCGCTCCGTCCTGGTGGGGTGGAGGGAAGGTCTCTGGTCCCCTTGGGCGGGGGAGGCCCGTGCTGGCCGGAGCGCAGTGTCTCCAGGCGGGCGAGGCCGCAGCGGCCCGGGGGAAGGCGAGGGGGGGGGGGAATGCCTTCGCCCCCTCAGGCGGGGAGACGTGTGCCGACGGGCGGCCTCGGGCGCGGGAAGCTGGTGCCGAGCGAGGAGGGCCCTTCTGGGCAGGCCCCTTGCCGCGCTGACCGCCGGCTGCTTTCCCCAGCTGCCCCTTCCCGCGCCATGTTGCAGCGAAGCTTCTTCAGGGCGGGCCCTGACGGCGGCTGTGGGGCGGCGGCGGCCGATTCCGCTTCTCCTCTTCTCCCCTGCCGCTGAGCAAGGGAAGGCTGCGGCGTGAGGACATGGCTACGGACCGGCAGACCCCCCTGTGCCGGGGGAGGAGGAGGAAGGTGTGACTGGAGGCGCGGGTGGTTCCCGTGGCCGGCTGGGTGGGCTGCCTGCGTGTGAGGTGCTGGTCTGGGTGAGCCCCAGGAAAATCGGGCTTTAGTCCCCAGCCTTCCCTGCTCGCCCTCCCCAGGTTTCTGGGCCCCAGGCGGGACAAAATGTGCCCCGCTCGGCCACGTGGCTGGACGCAGCCGGGAGGAGACCGCAGGTCCCCTGGGCCCCGTCCGGTGCTCTGTTTGCTCCAGGCACTGCTGGCTTCATAGAATCATACAGGCTGGGAAAAAACCTTTAAGATCATCGAGTCCAACCGCAGTGGATTGGGTAGAGGTTCGGTTCAGTGTAGATCGGGTATATTATTAAACTAATGTATAGGAATGTACTAGGATTAAGGTAAATGAGGCAAAGGCACATGCTTCCAGTGAAGGAGGGGAGAAAATTGAGGGCTTTTCAGGTTTTGAGGGAAATCTTATTAAAGAGATGAGTAACTAAAGTGAATGTATTAAACAATTTCATTTTTTTTTTATGTTTTAATCTTTCGGGTTTCTGTTTAATGGTGCAGATCACTAAGAAGGTTGTTATGCAGTCAGCTAAACGTTTGTTATTAACTGCATTCTTCTCCCTTTCTTCTTATTTGTCTTTCTTCAGCCTGGCAGAAGACAAAGGGTGAAGTGAAAAAGATTGCTGTGTCTTGAAAAATCAAGGGTAAGTGGTGTTTATCACAAAGGCTGTCCAAGTAAGCTTCAGCCATCTTGTTAAGTCTCTTAAGTGGTGTGTTACAGTTAGTATCTACACGTGCACCAAATACCTTTGTAATACTACTTTCTGAGTAGGTGATATAATCTTGTTCTTATAAATACCTGTAAATATCACCTTTTTCAGTCTTTGTGGGTTTTTTTTTTTCAACCTGCCACAGGCGTTGCAAAGGTGGCTGCTGTGGCATCTTTGTGTCATTAGGTGGCAGAGAGAAACAGGCTATGTTCTACGCTCGTTTGTTCTGAAACCCGTGAGCACTCAGAGTGATTGATAGCCTGACATTATTTATAAATAGGCTGGTTAGTAGAAGACTCTTGAGAAACTAAGCCTTCCCTAAGCTTTTTAATTGCCTTAAATGTGAGATCTGTATCTAATAGAATAGAAAGGTGTCCTGTTTGACCTGTAGTGGATGTGCAGCAGAAAGGCTCTGTGTGGCTTTCTGATTATTTAGCCTTGGAAAATGGTAGGATCCTGTTAGTATGTAGACTTGCATGACAGAGAATGAGTTGAAGTGATCTGTCTAAAGCCACATGGCAAGTTGATGACATTACTGGGAGTCGCATGCTGGCAGCCCCGACCCTGTTCCTATCTGAAAGTAAAAATATGCCTGCGCTATGCGTTTATTTCTTTAGCTTTCTTCTGTTGCTGGGCTTTTCAAATTTCTGTCGTCAGTGACACAGTAACCATATAACCAGGCTTTGAACCATGTATAAATATATAAAATAAATGCTGTATATATTTTCCACTTCTTTTTCAGAGAAAGCTGTCTGACGTGGCAGACCCAGGAGGTCTTCTCAAAGACCTGAGGTGAGCAGCAGTGGATGCAGGTTGCCCTGCTGAATAGCTCCATGCCCCAGCTCGTGTTGCAGATGTGGCTGTAGTGCCATGTTTGTGTCATTAGGTGGCAGAGAGGAAAAGGCTATGTCTTTGCTAGTGCTCTGAAACCTGTGAGCACTCAGGAATGATGAGCAACCTGACAATTATTTCTTGCTTTTCCTGTTTTTATTTCTTTAATGTTATTCTTAATTCATGAAGGATGCACAGGTGTGGAGGGACAGGGTTCAGAAGCTAGCTCTGTCCTTCGGTGTGACAGTCATTCTCTTAATACTTTGTTTATGTGACAGATAAGAGATGCACCTGTTTTCTGCCATCATGTCCTATGTTTTAGAAGTAAAACTTGCTATGTTTTACTAACACGCTATGTCAAAAGCTAATTCAGATTTCTTTCATATTGTATCTTGTTATGGAGGAATGGCAAACTCCAGTATTCTTTATTCTAATAGACCTGAGTCCTTGGAGATTTGCTCTCCTGACATGTTAATATCATGAGAGGGCAGAGGTGAAGGGAATTCCTCTGTCTGAAACTTGTAACTGCTCAGAGATGAGTAGCTTGACATCGTTTCCATGCGTACCTCTCTCCAGAGAATCAGCAGAAGATGGAGCAAATTTCCTCTGAAAAGCAGTTAAAATTATGCCAATTTTAACTGCATCAGGGGAAGGTCCTTCCTATGTTTTGCAGGGTTCAGCATTATGTAGATATCGAGAATTGCACCTGGGAGTGGAGGAGGTGGGGGACACAGGCACTTAAGTTTGTTGTTTACAAAGTTTTGGCAGGATCTAGAAACAGTTGGGTGTGGATTTAGCATATGGAGAAAATTGCACCCTGTTCCCAACATTAATAAAACACTCGGCCAGCAGCATCTTGACTTCCAAGCGTGCTGAGTAAGTTTGACCAGAAGGTGCAATTGGCAATGTTATGAAATACAGCTTTATAATCAGGCTGGTGGGGGAAAGGGGGGAGAAAACCAACCAACCAAACCACCCCAAAAAAACCCAACCCAAACTGAAGATCTTTTCCTTCTTACAGTTACTTTTGAGAACAGGACTGAGTTCTGGAACTTGCTTCAGATGTTGAAGGTAGGTATTATGTCATTTCTTGGAACTGTGCTAAACCTCAGTGTGTTAGGAAAACGGTCAGTGTCTGGGTAGAAGTTCTTGGGTTGGTACATCTTGTCCTTCTGAATTCTTGTGGGACATGGACAAATAAAAAACAAAAATGCTACTATGCATACTTGCAGAAAGAACTTAAAAGTCAGTATTTTTTCATCTTTTTTGCTGACAAACCTCTACTTCATGTGAGTGCTTTCAGGTTCCCCTGTTCCGCTAGTGCAGTAATTTTTGTAAGCAATCTTAAACACTCTTCTGATTAACTTTTTTATTTCACTTTCTCAAACTGCCTTTCTCAGCTCCCAAAGTGCATCCTTTTAAGGGCAGCTGTCAGTCAGAACAAGACACTTTTATTGACTTACACTTTTATGTATATTAGTGCCCGAGATTATCAAAACAGGCTCTGGTACTACTGCAGTCTGGCACAAAACACTACTGAAAAAAATTTTTGTGTCACAGATGTGCAAGGTAACGAGATTGTGTCTTAGGCATAATGAAGAAAGAAAGATTGATTTCAGTAATCCAAGCAAAAAAATAATGCTAAAACCTGTAGTCTTTTTAAAGTCCTTCTAAAGTAACTTCCAGTAAGTGCAGCAGTGGAATGCTTTGCCCTGTTTCCCAAGACAAGATCTGGGTTCCTTGAGCATCATGTTCTAGGTGATAGCGCAGCAGACAGAAAGCAAAAATACAATTGAGCACAGTTGGACCTTTTAGTTGGTTTCTGCTGTGTTTATGTGCTAGCATGATGGCAAAGGAACTTGCCCTCCAAGGCAGTGAGCTGCTAGGGAGCACAGGTATGAATACATCCTAATAGCTCTGCGTGTCGCTGTCCTTTCTTGGGTGATGTGGTGCACGTGAGCCTCTGCTGTGCCGGCGTTCCTGAACAAGTGGCGAGAGAAGCTCTGGCTAAGCATAGATAGTGTTGTGAAACTGAGAGGCTTTGCAGTGACTAAGAGCTTGACAAAATCCGGCGTGCTAAATGGTGGAAAATGTCCTCATTAAATGGGCATTATGAGGGCCGAAGGTGCCATTAACCAAGCGGGTAGCTGCTGGCTGCAAAATGAGCCATTTAATTGGGAAAAGTCACTGCCTACCAGCAGTGGCTTTGGAAAAGAATGCTAATAAGGTTATGCAAAGAGGCATGCCTTAAGATGTAACTCTTCTATTTAAATTTCCTGACTTCTTTTAACCCTGAAACACATATTTGAGCTTTTTGATCAGACTTCACTCGCATCAAGGGTCCTGTAGGGGTAGTGAGTGCCTAACGAGTCTCTCTTTAGAATTTTGCTGTGAGAGGCATAGGATAGCTATTAAAATTCTCCTAATAGCATTTGCTGCTAACAGTCTTCCCAAGGCTGAGCAGCAATCCCAGGCTATGAATATTGCTTTACTGAAACAATTGCCTGGCTTTCAGCTGTAGAAAAGATGAATATTTTGTATTAAAGTGGTTTTGAGAGATACTAAAAATCTTTCTGCACATTAACTTAAACCAGTTCTAAATGGTTAAAAGTTATGTCATGGCTTTGAATGCTGGAATAAGCCCAGCTTTTCTTCCTCTGCACTATTAATAGCTTGCCTCTGCATTGAGGTTGACAAACGCACCTTTGATTTTTAGGGAGCCTAAGTGTGAAAGAGTAACCAGGAGCAGGCTCCAGGTAGCGTGCTGTTAAATTATCCCTTCCCTAGGCTCGCCAGAGTGCACTGTGCCTAGCCGGAGGTTTTTTTTCAAAACCTTTCTGATCTAGTGGCAAAGAACCTCTCTCTTAAATTAGTCTTAATTTATTAGTGCCTTTTGTCACTGCTTTAGGTCCTGATCCACACAAGTTTGCAGGCACTTGGCTTCCACTGACTGCAGTGAATACAGCCAATGCGAGTTCAGGTGTTCTGTGGTTCTGGACTGAAGTAAATTTCTTTCTGAAGTTTCCCTGTGAATCATGGTAACAGCCCAGCTAATGACTGCCCTAAAAATCGGTTTCATTTTATGAAGCTTTATTTCCTCCGGGATATGACAAATCTTTAGACAGTCCCAAGACAAACCTGATGTAATTCATCAATTAGCTGAAAATGTTGCCTCTGAAATAAAAAGCAATTCCCTGTCCCAACTAGCTGGAGTGCCTCAGGTTAGATACTGTGTCATAGTGAACAGCGGGAGTCTGGATGGTATGGATTAATTAGCTTCTTGGCACTGACATGTATTGCTAACTTGTGCTGGCTGTATTTGAAGCTGTCTAACATTCTGGGCCTCTTTTTATTCGCAGATCGTGCCTTGAGTTTTAGAATTTCTAGGAGACCTGGCTACAGCAGAAGAAACGGTTAGCAGTGTCTGCATTTGAAGATTCCTAAAAGTCCATCTTTTCTCATACGTGGGTTCAAGCACACCACAGCCAGTGAACGTGCACGCGATGCTGCTGGTGGTTCTGAACGTTTGCTGCGAGCTATGTATTCAAATGTCAGTTTTAAAAAAAAAAAATAGAGTTGTTCTGCTCCAACTGTTCTGCTTTTGCTGTACTCCTTTTGAATAGCTGTAAGAGTTGTAATCTTGCCCTTCTCCTGGCCATCTCGGCTTTCATTTTCACAGCCATATTCTAAAGCACTGCTCTTTCAATCCATGTTTTCTCTACCTGGTTAAGAAGCATTTAAAAAAAAAAACCTAAATAAAGATGCCACCTACAGTAAGTCTGAAATGATTATGCTTGTGTATTTGTAGCACCCCAAGTAATACTAATTTTTAACCATTCTAGGATTTAAGACTTTTTATTTGTGGATATGAGAACTGGGATTTTTTTTTACTTTAAACAGCGGAAGGTAGAAGTCTTGCTGCTTACCTCCATCCCCTTGTAGCACAGATCTACTAATGCTGCTAAAGCAGCAGCATCTGGTGAGATCCGATGGTCAGTCTCACAGTGGTCTGGCTCTTCCTTTTCCAGCTAAGGTGTGAAATCTGGAGAAGGAATTACAAGCATAAAATAGCTTTGCCTTTAGTAATTTTTCTCCCATATTGTAGTGTAGCTCATAAACCATAAGCACGTCTGAAAACACTTGTGCTTTTTATTAGTGATGAACAAAACCCTGTGCTCTTGGGGGTGTGAGTCACAAGTGATTCCTGGAGTGTCCGCTGCTGTTGCTGGGCTGTGCAGATCAATAACATGGTAGCGTCAGAAGTGTCTTTATTTGACTAAAGCTGTCTTGGCTAGTTCTTTAAAGTACAGGGGCTGTCTTTCTCCTTGAACTTCATCTTTCATCGTAAATGCTTAGAGATGCTGGGATTTAAGATTATGGGGATAAGCAAGGGGCATGGTTGTTCTCCACTCTTCCAGGTGCTTACCCACTGCTTTAACTAATGCTGCTTTTGGGGAAGGGAGCAGTGGGGATTAAGTGTAGTGGGAATGCTGCTTAACTAAACAAAATTTACTAGAGATTTCAAATACAGAGGGGAGGGTGAAAAATGGCTTTCCTGAAGATATGAGGAGAGGATTTGGCATGGTTGTTAGGTTCCTTTTTCTAATAGCAGAAGAAAATTAATTTGTCAGTGGTACTGGTTGTCATGGGGATGCGGGACAACAGGCGAGGAGCTGGGCTGGCTGCACGGAGCCTCATTCCCCAATTCCAGTCCTCGCCTTCGTCCTCCACCAAACGCTCCGAGCCTGCCTTGACCATCTTCCCAGTGCTCAGACTGAACGAAGGCTGACTCCGAGGGGCCGAGGAACTTGCCACCCTTCAAACACGGAAACCTCACAAATGCTCAACCTTACCACGGATGAATTACCTTGGGAAGCCAACTCCTCAGCGGGAAGCGAGCTACGCTGGCTCCATGCTAGATTTAGAGCACTGTTGACACTGAAACATTTCCTCCATAAATAATAGTGAGGGGTACTGATGACCCTATAGAACTCATAGAAGGAAATACTGATAATCTCTCCTCCAAAGGGCTCATAAATTTGCCGCTGTGACACTACTGCTTGCCTTCACAGGCTATATATGCTGTCAGATGTATTTTTTTTTCGTGGTGATTACGCTTCAGATACACGCTCCACTTCACTAAGCAATTGTTGGCAAGAGCACTAGCATACGGTCCACCAGCAGGAACAGGATTGTGCTGGGAACAGAGCAAGCTCGGGGTAGTTTACATAAACTCTTCCTCTACCTGTAGTTTTAAAATGTTGCTATAATTGAGCATTTAAAGGAAACGGACTGTAGTTAGAGACCTGGTAGTATGTACACAGCCAAACAAATGTCTTGAAACCTGCTGAAAGCTTGCCTGGAGATTCATTTTAATAATGGGAGAAGCACTGGATTATTCTGGTATTAATCTTTAACCTCTGCAGTGCGAGCCCAGCTTAGTTTTAGGAGAATTGAACCGAGAGGTTGGCTTATCCCTGCTCTGAGCATTGCGGGCAGTAACACACGAAGCACATACAGTAACGGGACAGGATTGTTCACGTTGTAGCCCTTTTCCTTTAAGCTATTCTTGGCCTCAGATGCTTCCAAAGCCGACGCGTAAGAGGGAATGGCCTGTGCTGCCAATTTCAGACTGCGGGCAGGAGCAGCTGGGTGGGAGCCTCACACAAGCCACCGCATCACTGTCTAGGGTCAGGCACTTAAAAAAGGAATGAAAGAATTGCCAGGATTCTCTGCTGTGGAAAAGACAGCTTATCTGCTTCCTAAGTTACAGCTGGATCTGATGGCAGATGACTCAGACACTTAAGGAGAGACTTTTGAATAGGGAAATCTACCTTTTTCTCCTTTCTAGATCACAAGCAAGCTGGTACTTAAAGGGCTGCTGTTTCGCTATTGATGTACTGGTGTGATTCACATAAAAGCTATTTATTTACATCAGAGATGTTCATCAAAAGAAGATGTGACAAGTACAGCATGAATGATTCATTCTCCTCTCTCTGCACTGCTTTCCTCTTAATCAAGGAACAGTTAGATGCATCCAGCTGGGCTCCGCTTCCTTTTCGCTTTCCATGTCATCTTCTTCCCCCAAGCCTGTTCAGCCCGGCTCCCGACGTCCCAGCTCCGCAGCATGCTCTTGCCGACTGTATCGATGATCCTGCTGGGCGGTGGAAGTCATGACGCTTGGTTTTCCATGAAGGAGAAGGGGCTGCAGCTATGCTGAACTCCCTGTGCAGGGTGTATTTGTCCTGTGGGGGAGACGATGGAGAAACAGGCCTTTAACCCTTGGACTTGACTCCAAGATTGCAGATTCTAAACTCCAGGACCGTGCTTCCCCCGTTAGGAATATTTGGTGTTTGAAATCTTCTTCCAGAGCAAGGTCTTGAGGTTGTTCAGCACGAGGGAGTGGTGCACTTCCATCTGGCTGGCCAGGCCACTGAGGGTCATGCAAGTTCGGAGCTGTTTCTGCAGCTCTTCTTTCAGCTCCGGTGGTGCTCCGTACAGCAAGTAGTCCTGCAGCAACCCGCAGACCTTCGCCAGGTTGGGCTGCACCACGTCGCTTTTGCACTGCTTCATGAGTTTGTCGCATGTTGCCATACAGTCCTTCCCGTAGGTGCAGTCCACGTTCTGCTCACAGTGACGTCCCTTGAGGAAACCTCTGATTGTCATCTCCGTTGCCACCTTCCTCAGGTTGACCATTTTGAAGTCGTATTTGTCGTTGTAGCCCACGTTTTTAAAGCTGGTCTCGCAGATGTAGAAGTTCCCGTAGGTCCCGTGGAATATCTCCTCCACGAACTCCAGAAGGCCGATGGAGATCTTTGCCCGCCGGGGCCAGGCTGGTGCAAACCACTGGTGGATGATTTGGTGGACGACTGAAGGCAGCAGTGACTGGAGGAAGGGGGGGACATCCACTCCGTAGAGGGAGGTGTGGGGGATCTTCTCAGTGACGTAGAGGTCCCCGCAGTGCCCCAGCAGCTTGGAAGTGTGCTCTTTCTCGTGGAGGGAGAGCATGAGAAGAAACTCATTCAGCTGAAGTAACGCCCAGATGGATTTGGCCTCTGCTAAAGACACTTTCCCATCCCGGTTCACATCTGCCATGGCGATGATCCGGCTCACCAAGGCAGCGAGAGAAGGCTGATCTCCCAGGTTGGACTGCAAACAGAACAAGAAGTGGCATCAGACCCTTGCAGCTCTCTGTGTTTGGGCTCAGCATCACGAAAACTGAACTGAGGAAGCAAAGAAGTGAGCTTGGGAGAGGGGGAAACAGCCACCGCGCTCCAGCAAATTCAGTGCCATACCATAGTATATGGTTGGACGGATTCAGCTCCAGCAGAATTTTACCAGCCTCGGGGCTGCTCTAGACCCAGGTGGGAGCAAGCTTTTGAGAGCAAAGGCCGGCAGCGCTGCCGTCCCACCGCTGCAGCAGAAGCCCTGCGCAGAGATAACTGCTGCAGCAGTGCTGGCACTGCCAGGGCCGCCCGTGGTCTGTGATTAGCTCTGCCCAGCACAGATGCCACCCGCAGCCACGGTACAGCCGCCTCCAGGGTTGCTGCTACCAAAATCTTGCAAACAAGAATTGCTGTGCGAGAATGGAGGTTTTTCTTGGCTAATCTGGTACCTGCTCTGCAGTATATGGTAAGGAGCCCTGCCCAGCGCCCCGCAGCTGATGGGGGAGCGTGGGCCAGAGGAGCTCTCATTTAAGGGGAAGGAAAAGATGTGTTTAGCCTTTCTGAATCACAAGTGGCATCCCAGGCCCGCAAGATCCCGGAGGGATCCTCCACACTGACCTTTAGGAAGTTCAGTAGCATTTCTTTGAACTCATCCATCGATGTCCCTCTTGTTGGTTTGTCAAAGAGGACCACGTCCCTCCTGGGCACAGAGTCTGGGTGGCTGTCTGCCTTCAAGGCTTCTTCGATGCCGCATTTGATGATCACCTCCCTCTCCCTCCAGAGCCCGCTGTAAACCTACAGCAAAGGAGAGGGTACACAGTGGGGACAGGAGGAGAACAACAGCAAGTGCAGAGGACTGGTTTCTGGATCAGTTTGGGACGGGTACCAGGGATGGGGTGAGGAGCAGACGCGCGGGTGGAGGAGGACATTTCCCGGGTTTGATGCTTGCACCCATCCCTTGCCGTGCGGTGGTTTCCCCGGAGGGCAGAGACCTACCTGCTGGGTGGGAGAGGAGGAGAGGCAGTGCTGGAAGAGGAGGCTGCGCTCCTCACACAGGTCTTTGCACGTGGAGCCAGAAATGATTCCTTTCTTGTACTGGTCGCACTGGGGAGGGGAAGGCAGAGAGAGGAATTCAGCAGAGGCAGCTCCCCGTTCGCCCGAAGTCCAACGGATCTGGGCTCGGTGCCACAGCTTGTGATGTGGGGCAACCCAAGCAGACGAGCTGGGGGAGCGCGAGCCCCCCCGGCCTCCCGTGCTGCCACCAGCCCCGTGCCCGTCACCTGCCGTGCCCAGACTCCTCACCCCCTGTTCCTGCAGCAGGGCTGGGGCCAGTGCTGTTTTTTCAATTCACCATGCGTACCTGACGGCATCATCAATGCCATCGCATCTCCAGTGAGCCCGTTTCCTCTGAGTTCACGCAAGTCTTTTATACAAGAGAAAAACACCCCTTAAAAGAGGTTCATCTAATTGGAAAGCCACGCAGGCTGTTTGGAGGCAAGAACAGTGTCTCAAATTGCCAACAATTTCTTTCCTGGGATTTTGAGGTTCTCAAGCACAGAGGGGCTGCTCGGGGTCACCACCCCAAATCACTTTGGCCTTGTGTTTGGCAGCCTGCGAGGTGCCACCCGCCACAGGGGACCCCAGCCGTGCCAGTACGCGTGCAGGTGGCTCCAGGCGATGTCTGTACCTTGGCAGCCGTTTCAGCCAGTTCAGGGTGTCTGGGAGGGAGGGGAGCCTTATGCTCAGACTTCTTCCAGGAGAGGTAGTGCCAGTTGCTCAGAGTCCAGCCCCTTCCAGCACCTGCAAACTCCCTGCTCTCTGTCTTCCAAAGAAATCCTGGCCCAAAATCTCTGCTCTAAGATCCAAAGATTTCTACTGGCTACGGAGCAAGGACTTTAATGGGGGAGACACAGGGAGAGGAGTGTGTAGGTGCACCTGGGGCTGAGCCCCCGCCAAACTGGCAGCAGCTGAGGGCAGAGCTGCCGGCTGCAGGCAGGGCTCTGTGGGGCAGCTGGGGCTGGGCTGGCAGGGACCCCCGTGCCGCCGGAGGGACCGCAGGGGATGCCTGGATGCCCCTGCTGCAAACCCCGGGGGTTAGGAGAGGTGCCAGGGCTGGAAGAGAGGGCAATGCGGAGCTGGGCGAGGATGAGGATGCATGAGCTCAGGCTGCTCAGCAGAGCAGCAACCTCTGCTATGAAATGGGCTGGCCCCAGTCCCGGTGGTGGCAGGGACAGGGACAGACGGTGGCTCTGATCTGCAAGCGGGGCCGCTAGGTCTAGAGCTGGAGGCATCCCCAGGCAGGAGAGACAGCAGCTCTGCAGCTTCATAGCAAGGGCAAAACAGCCTCAGGGCTGGAAACAGGAGCTGCAGAAATTCACTGCATCTTTTCCCTCTTCTTTTTTCCCCAATGTGGATGGGAATTAACCTTGAGGGGACACAGGGGACACAGCCAGACACGGCGTCTTAAGCCCCAAGTCAGAGCAGGAATTAGCGCCTGAGACCCCATGGTCAGAGTCACGCAGAAAATCAAATTAAACGATCGTCGCTGTTGTTATGGCAATTCCTGCCTCCCTTCTCTGCTGAAGGATTGATGAACGAGGTGTTTTCAGCCAGAGCCTGGCATCGTCCTCCTTGCCTGGGCTGGGCAGGCGACCTGCTCCCCTGCCATGGGGCACACACAGCAGTCCTGGGAGGGGGGTCTCGCTGCTGGCCCCAGGGATGCTATGGGGACCAGGCTGCACCCCACTGCAAACCCCAGGCAGGGGCAAAACACACCAAGCCAAGCTCCGACAAGGGGTCTGCTTTTCATGCAGGCTGGTGCTTTCTTTAGGGCACACCCCCAGTTACAGAAACCCACGGACTGGCTGCTCCCCTTTTGTCTCTACGGAGCTCGGGGGACTGGCGCGATGCTCTCCCTGCCTGCAGATCCTGCTCTGACATTGCAACTTCATCTCCACAGACATTAATCTGCCCACGTCTGCCTGGCCTGCCCTGGCCTGCTTCCCTCCGACATCTCATTAAATTGTTTCGCCATCGCCCTGGCAGGATAAGGTCACCTCTCCCGCTCCGAGCTCCGCGTGACGCCGGGGATGGTGCCGGGGAAGCAGCTGCCAGGAGGGCTCCTCAGCGCAGCTCTTGTGCAGGATGCTGCCCCAGCGCTGCCTGGCCGGCTGCAAAGCACCGCACAGGGCTTGGGGGGCTGGAAATGGGGCTCCCGCAGCCCCGCTCACCCCGGCACCCCGAACTGGGACCAGCGTGGCCGCGGGGGCTGCTGGCCGCCACTCACGATTATCATCCGGCAGACGTGGCCGCGGCAGAGCTCGGAGTAGGACGAGTAATGCATGTATGCCACCCAGCTGCCCACGAAGATGCCCAGCCACACCACCAGCAGGTATTTCACCTTGATGCCCGGGAGGCGACTCTGGAAGGAAAAGAAAACGCTGGTGAAGGCCGGGGCTCTGCACAGGTCGGCAGTGGCTGGACAAGGACGACTCCTTCTATACAAACCGACCTGAGCATTGGTGAAACCTTCAGCCTTTTTTATATATATTCACCAGTCTATTATGCAACTCCTGCTGCAAGTAGGTCACTTAAAATTCCCTAAAAGCAGGGAGATTACAGTGCTGGGCTGTGAGGAGCTGGCTGCCAGGCATCCCCATGCCCGGGAGCCACAGCCACGTACGCCTGCTCTCCTGCCAGCACAAGGGCAGATCCCGCTGCCCTCTGCAACCCCGGGGCTCACCGTCAGGGCTGCAGAAGGCTCTGCTCCTGCCTGGGGGGACCCTTCTCAGCAGACCCCCCCTTGCAGAGCCCCACAGGCACGGGAGGCTGCTGCCACCAGCTCCCGTGTGGGAGCAGGCGAGCAACAAACCTGGAAGCGCATGGATAATACTCCATGCAAACATCTCAGAGGCTTGCAGCCTGATTTTCTTTTCCTGGCTTCATTTCTTCCCCTCTGCCCCTGTAACAGCAGCGCTGCTGCCATCTGGCCTCCCCGCAATATAGGTTGTTTACCTGACCCGTGTAACGCAGCGCAGATCCCCAGCAGTTCCTAAAGGCAGGGAATTAATCCGTGCATCAAACACCCCATTCCCTCTGGTTTCTACAGATAATTCCTGCTACACGCCAGGCCAAGAGAGCCCTTGGCCAGTGGCCACCTCCAAACCCTCCTCTCTCCTTGCACTGCATCAGCCAGTGAGACCACGACCTGCTGCTGGGATAGGGATGGATCCGAGCGGATGCGGCACCGTTACAACCTGCCAGGGATCCTCACTTGGGTCTTGTAGCCCAAAAAACATCTCCACAATGCCTCCTCCCTGGCCCCTTGCCCAGCGCTGTAAGGGCTCTGCCCTGCGGCAGTAACCGGCGGCGGTGGAGCCTCCTGCCCTCCTGCTGCACCGGCTTGGCTCGCCCCGGCCCTGACGAGCAGGCTTCACAGGAACCGGCAGACGAGGGTGAAAGCAGGCAGGTCTGCCTCAAGATCGTGACATCTTGCATGTTAATTGGAAATGCCAAAGCATGAAGCGGGCCACGATGCCCAGTTTGCCTGTCGAGCAATGGCACCGCTCATTAACACCCGTTAAAGAGAAGCCAACCACAGTGACGACTTGGCAAAGAAGACAAAGGATGGGCGGCTGCTCCTGTGAGCTGAAAACCAGCTCGAGTCCCTGAAGTCAGACATACACCACTGCGACCCGTGAGATCCTCCCCAGCGCAGCAGCCCCCCAAAAACTGCCCAGTGGTGGGTACGTGACCCATCAGGCCCCCTGCCCTCAGCAAAGGGGCCCTTTCCATGGACTTCCCACTAGAGACACGTCGTGGGGTGGCAAAGCCCTGGAATGGCCAAAATGTCCCTTTTTGCTTATTCAGACCTAGAATCCGTCACGTTCCCGGGGCAGCAGTGGGGTCAGGACTGCGACCTGAGCACGGCATGGGGAGCGCTGGCTTCATCGTCCCCTAAATGGTGGAAAGAAACATGGAGGTGGGGGATGCATTGCAATGAGAGGTTCCACTGGGCTTCGGTAGTATTTTGGATTCATAGCTGGTGCTAAGGCTTCCTCCTGGGGCTCAGTCTCAAGGCACAGGGGCTTCCCTGCCCACTGCCTTCCCTGCCCACCGCCTTGGCTGTAAGCCTGCGCCAAAGGGTGTTACCCTTCGCTTGGGTGAGTTGCTGTGTTTAGTTTTAGGGCGACTCTGGGGGACCTGGAAGTGACTTTGGGCCAGAGCTGACTTCAAAGGCAAAATGGATGCAGCATCACAAAACCCTGCTCCATCCCCGCGGTTCCCCTGCAGCGCCCTGGGAACAGGGGGGTTGTTTCGCGGTGGGGACCTCGCCAGGGCTGGTGTGCTCGGCGGTTGGCTTGGCGTGGCTGTCACCCCCCCTCCCATGGGGTATCCGTGCGGTGATCCCGACGCAAGGGCTACCCCCATCTCCCACCCACCCTCACTCTGCACCCATCTTCGCCCTTGCTGCCAGACCCAGTCCCCAGCCCCTGCCCACCGCCACGGCCCCATACAACTGCTCCTCAGGCCTTTTGTCTTGGAAGAAGACAGCCTCTGGGGTGGTTCAGCAGCCAAAGGCTCATCTCCCCTGGGAGCGGAGCCGGAGCACCCATCCTGGCTGTCCTGGGGACCCACAGAGCCACCCCTCTAAACTCTCCCCTTGGCTGTGCAGCCCTTCCTGCACCCAGTGAGCCCAGGGCTTTGCCCCAGCTCTGCACCCACCTCCTGCCAGCATCCTCTGCCCACCAGACACCCCCTCCCGCGTCCCCCCTCCTCCGCTCCAGCGGGATAACCTCTCTGGTCCAGGACCTTCAGGAATCAGGGTTTCTCATCCCATGGCTGCAGAGAAAGCACCCAGGCTAGCACCCCCGGCCCCGGCGGGTCCCCAGAGCGCTGAGACGGGCCCCCAGCCCCACCCACCCCCCCCGGCAGCTCAGGGATGGGAAGGGGGGAAAAAAACAGGAAAGAAAAGAGAGGGAAGGAGCCATCCCCGCCCTGCACTGCTGCATCGGCTTCTTCATTCACCGGTGCGGGCTGACGGACGGGCTGCCCTGGTGCTTCCCGGCCGGTGCGGCTCCCCCAGCCCCGCGGGGCGCAGCGCGGCGCGGCTTATGCAACCGCCTGCGGCTCCCGGTGCCGGTCCCGGTCCCCCCGGTGCCGGTCCCCGGCCCCCCGCCCCTTGCACCGGCCGGCGGGGGGACCGCGGCGGAGCGTCCCTTTGTGCACGGCCGGTGCCGGCATGCGGAGACGGGCATCACCGACCCCCCCCCCCGGCCCGGCGCATCCCACCCCGGCCCGGTGAACCCCCCCCGCCCCGCCCCGGTACCTGCAGGCCCTTGGAGAGCGGGCAGAACAGCACCAGATGCACCAGCCGCCGGATCCTCCGCATGCTGCGGGCGCCCCGCGGCCGCGGGCCTCAGGCTCCGGGGGGCATGGCTGGGGCGGCCGCGGCCCCCGCCTCGCCGCCGGGGGCCGGGGGGGGGGCCGGGGGAGGGGGACACAGCCGCGTCGCCCGCCCGCACCGCCGCAGCGCGCCCGGCCCGGCCCGGCGGGGCTCAGCGCGGCTCCGCCCGGCTCGGCGCGGGGCGGCGCACGCAGCTCCGCCGCAGCTCGGGAGGCGGGCGCGGGGGGGGGCTGCCACCCGGCACGGCTCGGCTGGGCTCGGCCCCGCGGCATCAGCCCCCACCCCACCGGCCGCGGGTCAACCCAACCCCAGGGCTCCCCACCCGGGGTCCCACCCGGGGTCCCACCCGGGGTCCCACCCCCAGGCTCATCCCAGCGCCCGGGGGTCCCACGCAGGGTGCCCCAGCCCCGGGGCCGGTCGGTGACCCGGGGGGTGGGGGGGCGGTTCGTGGAGATGCTGATCCCCAGCACTCGGGTTTTAGGTAAAGCTGTTTGGGGTGGCAGCCTGGAAGAGCCCCCCCGCTCTGCTGCGGGTAACCCGCCAGCACGGCCCGGGGGCTGTGTGCCCCCCGGGGCCGAGAGCAGCCCCCGCCCCGGCTCCTTCTCCTCGCTGTCCCCCGTCTGAGCCTTAAAGCCGAGCGGCGGCAGCAGTGCCTGTCCTCCCGCTTCCACTGCCTCCGGGCAGGGACAGCTCAAGGCAAGACAGGGGCTGCTTTGTGTCAGGCAGCGAGCAGACAGGCCAGGGACAGCCTCTCACCCAGGGGGGCTGCAGTCCGCAGGGGCACGCTAGAGCAAGGGGGAAAGAGAGGCAAAAATATCATGGAAAATGGGCTGGGAGGGTCACTCGTGAGGCCGTTGTTAGGATAACTCCTCGCTCGCTATTAGTAACTCTTCAGATTATCCATTTGTCCTCTTTTCATGCATCAAATTGCTTCCTTCCATTCGAATTTGGCTCAAAATGACCTTAGAAAACAAGCTGGTCGCTTTGTACCCAGCGGTTCCCACTCGGTGTCAAGCACCGGGTGCCCGGGGACTAACCAGCGAAAGCCTGTGCTGGCCTAATCCGATCAGCAGTGATAAATAATGAGCATCACAACAAAACCAAACCAAAACACCCCAAATCCGGCGGCTCCTTTGCTGCCCGCTTTTAACATCGAGGAGATGCCTGCTGCTCTCACACTGCGCAACGCCAGCGCGGCGCCGTGACCTCCCCGCTCGCCTCCGAACCAGCAGACATTGCCCATGGCGTTGCTTCAGTAACGGGGCCGGGTTAACGTTGCTTCGTCTGCCTGCAGCTCTTCTTCGTGCAGGTTTTTACGTCCTGCTGAAGCTAGGATGGCTCTCTGGAGCTTACACAGCTTATTTTTAGTTTTAATTAGCCCAGTAAAAGAAAGAGCCTCTGTGATTTTTTTTTTTTTTTTACTTTTTTTTTTTTACGTTGGTGTTGGTAATTTGGAAAACAGCGGAGACAAGAAGATGCATTGCTGGGTGCCCAGTAGCTGAGCCAGCTGTGAGGATGAGGAGGGTCCTGGGGGTCCCGGTGCTGTGACATGCTGCTTTCCTTCACAGCTACAGGGAAACAGCTCTTCTACTCAAGCACCAATAAATTCCTTATTTCCCTCCCAGCCTGAAGATGGTTATTTTCACGCTCACCTGAGCCTTCCTCAGCGCGATTTGTCTCCCAACACCCTCCGTGCCATCTCGGGAGGCTGAGCAGCGGCAGGCAGCTTTCCTGCCCTGCCTGCCCCTCTGCCCCGACTCCTGCCTGCTGAGACTCAACAGAATGAAGCACAGCGATGCCCATCGGTATTTGTTCTGCCAGGGCAGCTGCCTGCAGTGAAGTCCCCTCTGTGCTCGCGGCACGAAGTCACTCCCACTACCTGGGCTCAGCAGCATCCTGTGCTACCCACGAGCGCTCCCCGGATCACCGTCCTGCTGCAGGTCCCTGCGCCTTCAGCCCTGATTTCAAGGGCCGAGCAATGGTGCACGCAGGCAGAATGGAACCCTCGTCGGAGATGGGAAGCGACACGCCTGGGCCAAAGCTGAGAGAGGCTTGAAATGCCACGGATCTCTGCTGCGGGGCTCTGCAACCTTCAGGGGTGGATTGTCCGGAGAATCTAATTAGGAATGAGCAGACCTTCCCGAGCTGTAATACGCCAAGTAATTAAGTGATTAGTATTGATCGTTGGAATGCCTAATGAGCGGTTATCACTGAATGATTAATTAATCCAATCAAAAGAGTAATAAAAATTCTGCAGGTGTGATTATATCTTATATTCACTGTGCAAGGGCAGCGGGATTTCTCCCCGCGGTGCGGTCTCCCATTTACCGCCCAGGCACGTGGAGGACCTGGCACCGGAGGTGCCCATTTTGCCGCCCCACTCCCACAGGGCTGCCCCTGTGCAAGGGGTCTCTCTCCTCCCCGAAAATCCCCTGGCACTGCCAGGCCAGGCTCCTGGCAGCAGGCAGGAATCCGGAGGTGCTCCGTGTGGCATGGAGGTGGGGAAGGTGGTCCCCCAGGAGCCGTCAGCATCCAGAAGATGTCGAAAGCAGGCGATGCTGATGTCCTTCCTGGGACTCTTTCCCTCACTCCCTTGATTAAGCGGCTTCGGTTTCTCCTGTAACGCTCAGCCCATGAAAGCCCTGCTAATCTCTGCTAAACCCACGGCGTGTGGCACACTCACCTCTGATCACTTCCCAGACGTGCGGTGGCTCTACGGGCATGTCCCCAAGAGCACTGCGCCCTCGGGACACGGGAGCTCTCAGGGCACCGACAGCCCTGTAAGTCATTTGCTGGCCCATAATATTTACCCAATTACATGTTAATGTTATTCAATACTGAATAAATTATCTTGCCAGCTAGTACTAACAGCAAAGTACAGAGCAGCCCTGACTCGTGAGCAAGGACCTCCACCCACCCACCCTTCGTCCCCTCCAGAGCATCCTCTGCCACCTGCCTTCCTCTGGGTGGGATGTCAGCAGTGGGTGACAGCCGGGGACAGCGCAGCCCGATGCCATCGTCTGCAGTGCCCAGAGCCACTGCTTGGCAGGGGGGTGCAGGATGCAGAACGAAAAGAGGGGCACATGCTCACCCCCTGCCCATACTCTCCCCTCTCCAAGCGATGTTGTCAGGATCAGCCCTGTGGCCACGAACCAGAGGGATTTCTGCCCCGGGGGCTGTGATGGCACCCAGCGTTCCCAGGTGCTGCCGCAGCTCAGGAGATGATGGATCTGGTCTCTAATGTTCTTTTCTGTGCACCCTTTAAGGATTTGAGGCTGATAGCCTGTGCTTCCTGCATGGCATCCACAGCTGGCTCCGCACAAGGCACAACGCCTCAGCTGCCTCTGCCTGCCTGCCGGGCCCTGATGGGGCTGAGCGAAGCAGTTATAATTAGAAATGCTAATCAGCTCTTGTGTTTCTGGCTTGACAGCCCTGCCACCGCCAGCACAATCTTCCCTCCAATCTGTCCTATGCCCGCCCCCTCTTCTTCCTCTCCAAATCTCTGCTACTTGTAATTAAGCACTACAGAATTAGAGGGGGGGTCCAAAGCTGGGGCTCCTGGGGCTCCCTGCACGCTTTGGGACAGGCGTGCAGCCCCCGCAGAGCTCCTGGCTTGCTGGGGATGGTTTGGGGGTCTTGCCCTCCATTCACCACCAGAGCCTTGAGCTGGGGACACCCCAGGGACACCGCTGCCCCTTGCCAAAAGACCCAGCACTGAACCATGGGGTGGAAGAGGGGCAGCCCAAGGGCTCTGCCACAGGCAGCGCCGGGGTTAAAGGCAAAGGGTGGTGACTGTGGCCAGAGCGGTGGGGCTCTGCCAGCCCAGCGGCTCTGGAAGGGGAGCTGCTCTCATTAGGATTTCTGTCATGTGCTAACCACGGGCTTTTCCCGGGAGCTTGCAAAGGAGCACGGACAAGGAGGCTGAGCAAGCAGATCCCTGCACAGGCTTAGCTGGTTACAGAGTTATTCATCGTCATGGCTTGCGCTAGGAGACACAACCCAGGGGATTCCTCCCTCGTGGGTGCCCGCAGGCAGGCAGCCCCTGCCAGCCCCCAGCCCCTCCACGCTGCTCCCCACCCTCAGCCAGAGCGCTCCTGTTGCTGCGAGAGCCAGGACATGGCTTTCCCCCTGAGCGTTTGGCTCCCCAAGTCAGGCTTGGCTGGTGGGCTGTTCCTTGGAAGCAGGCATGGGGCTCAACTGGCCATGGAGGCGACAGAGGTGTGCGGGCAGGACAAGCACCCTGGCCGCACTGTGCAGACACACACACAGCCCACTGTGATCAGAGAGGGACGGCACCCAAACGCACGCTGGCACCTCTCCCTGGCAAACGAGAGCCAGTGCGGCACAGGCCAGGAAAGGCTGGCCATCCCTCTCCCCACAAGTGCCGTTCAGATGCTCACAGACACCCCTGCAGCCTCCTGGGGTCATGTCCAGTGTGCTGATGTGTTAACAAGGGGTCGGGGTCTCCCAGCTGGTATCTGAACTGCATCGAGTAACCCACGGCATTGGTACAACACAGCTGCACGAACACAGAGCAGGAAACAAATTTTACCTGGAGCCACAGCCTGGACTTGCCCACCGGAGCCGTGAAATATCACAGCATCTCGAAGTGGTGCTGTGCTGGGAGAAAACACACACAGCTCTTGGGTTTTTAAGTCAGCCTTCATTTTCCGGGTGCTCCCTGTTTATTAACCTCAGGTGGTTGCAGGAGAAAGTCTCCAGTCTGGAGGCTTGCTGTGCAAAAGGGCAAGGGTTTTCAAGAAGGCAGCGGCTGCCTGAGCAAAAGAGACCCCCCCCTCACCTCCTCTGCCCAGGACACCCACATATGGCCACGCTTCACCTGGGACACACTCCCGCTCGCCACGGCATCTTACGGCATGGGCTGGTGGTGGGCATGCGGGAAGCAGCAAAGGGCTTTTCCCATGTCCCCACAGCGAGCGCCGTGATTTCTGGCGACAGGGAAATAGGAGAAACAAGGAGGTATCATAAAAAGGGTGCTGGAAGAGATAGAGCGTGGTGGCTCCGATGGTGATGGACTCATGAAAAGGCCCCAGCAGCTCGAGCAGCTGACCGGGAAATCTCTGGGGACAAGTCGGATTGTATTTGTCATGAGTAATTGACTCCCTCCAGTGCTGTGGTACAGGTTTCATGCGTCATGTGAGCAGGGTCCTGAGCATCCAGGAATTAATGAGGGTCTGACCCTGTCTGCGCAGCCACTTGAGTTTTTCCAGTGCAGACAGCTGGCTTAAGAGGCCCCTTTATTCTTTACATATCAGATCAATCAGGATAGTTATAATCTAGTCCTTGTGAAAGCTTAGAGCAGCCTTTGCTGCCCAGCTAGCTCAAGGGGAAAAAAAGCAAGCAAGAGGGAGAGGTCATGATGAACTATTGATTGAGCAGGCGGCGGTGCTGCTCCCAGAGATGGCTTTTGCGGCGAACTCGCCCGGGACAGTTTGCCTCTATATCTCTCACTAATGCTGCTCCATTGATCTTCTGTGACAGGCAGCAACTACAAGATTTTTTTTAGCTGGAGTCATTAAGAGGCATTAATCAATAACAGGGGAACAGAGGGAGAGAAACTGTTTCATGGAGACATATTCCCGGTGTGGATTTTAGCCCGCTGAGGTGCACTTGTTTTATTTCGAGCAGTCAGGGAGGCCTGCCAGGAAAAGAATTCACCTTGTGCTGGACTCTGGCACTTGGAGGAGATCCTGAGCTGGTTGCAACACGTTGGCAGCTCCGGCCAGGCTGTGCAATGAGACCGATCGAGCTGGGGAGTTCCTGGCATCCAATTCCAGGTACCCCAGCATCCTATCTGGCACCCCAAATCGCCCATACACTCTGTTCCCACACAAGTACCTCAGGAAGAGCTGGGTACTAATTTCATATGCCCAAAGTCCTGGGTACTGGTTTCACATCATGCTTCTGCTAAATCCAGTCACCGCCTGGCAGTGGGGCAATGGATTCTGGCATTTGAGCTCAGCCCTTGCCCGGTGGCTCAGCCCGCAGTGCTGCTGCTGTAGGCAAGACGGGAGTTCATTCCTGTGGCAAGACTGGAGTTGTTTGCAAGAGAAACGGTCTTTGTGCTGAAAGAACCTCAGGCTGCACCGCTCCCTCCCGCCCTGCCCCAACTGTGTCAGTACATTTCCATTGCTCTGTGGTGGCAACACCCGTTTTTCTTCTGCAAGCAGCTCCTCTGCTCAACCCCAGCAAGTCTCTGTGCAGGTGCTGGAGCCCATTTTCCCTTGAAGACATGGAGAAGGGGGCTGGAGACATGCTCAGGAGCAGAAGGACGGGATCACCTCCAAAGGTGACCGCAAAGAGAGGTGGCGGTACCGGTTGCCCACTGTGAGCGGTGTATGCTGTTGCAGGCAGGGCAACCAGCGGCCCCGGGGCAAGCTCCGGCTGTGGAGGTGCCGCGGACTCCAGCATGGGCTGAGCTCAGCTTGGGGAATAGCCTGTGACGCAGAAGCTGAGCTGATGTTTAATTGCACTTGCAGGCTTAGCCCAAAGGCCCTTTAGTACCGCTCAGTCCCGGGGCAGTGGCACACCCTGCGGCACCGCGCCAGCAGGTCTGGCAGCCTGGGAGTGCCACGCTCGGCACGCTGCTCGCTGCCTGTGCACCGGAGGGAGCACGGGGAGAAAGCATGGCTCCTGCTAACAGGGCCTGCACCGAGCAGGTACCAAGTGATGCTTCAGACTAAGAGAAATGCTCTTTTGGAGGCGGGAATGGAGATCCCGATGGAGATCAGCACCCCTTTCCTCTCTGGGGCACATCTTGCCTCGACTCCCAAAGCCCCAGTCTCCCGCTGCTCCAGCTCGCACGGGCCACTGTGCAGTGGTAATTACTGCAGCTCTCTGAGGAAAAGAGATCTTCATCTTTGCAGTAATTACAGTTACACACCCACAGCAAAGCGATTAAAGGGAGCAGGAGAGGAGAGGATGAAGAGATTGTCGTCTCAGAATCAGGTTGCACCGGCGGTGCATGCAAGAGGCACACTCAGGCACATGCTGGCCATAAGCACCCGACAGATTCTCAGCGCTGAAAAAGAAGGCACACACACAGAGCTCAGCACCATCACTTGAATCTAGCCCAGATGGGGCAAGTTATACTGCTGCTGGCTGGTGGCTCCCTGAGGCGAGAGTCTCTGGCGTGCAAGATACAGCAAACCCCTCTTCAGTCCCAGGTTGCCCATCACGAGAAGCCCTTGGCTAACGGCTTTGCCCTCCCCATTCAGTCCATTAGTCTCCAGGTCAACTACCCAGCCCCTTCCACCAGCACAAAATCCATTAGAAACAATTTGATTTCTTTTATTTACACATGACATTTGGGAAAAAGCCAAATCCTAAAAGCAACTGGGGGGAAAAAATAAGTTATTCCAGTTTTACAGCCTTGGGCCCAGGGGAGCTCAAGTGCTGCAGCCGGACGAGATGCTGTTTCCAAGGCTGTGTCCTGCGCTTCATACACTCTCATTTTACTCAGAGCCTCACCTGGGGCAGATGGTACGATGTCTTGCAGGTGCAAGGGGATTTCCAGCCTGGGTGTACAAAATGCAAATGCAACAGTAAGATCTTGCAGACTCACATTTTTGCAGTCTCCTGTTTCTGGCACAGTCTGCCAGAGGAAAAAAAAATAAAAATCAGTGTTGGGGGGCATGGTGGGTGGAAGCTCCAGCAGTAATCCTTGACTGATGGTGCATTGACTCTGCAAACACCGCCAGTGTGCTCACTGACACCAACACCCTGCTCCCTGACTGCCAGAGGAGCAGTGCCCTGGCCCTCAATGGGGCTGTTTGTGTGGCGTTCCTCCTGCGGATAAGCATCGTGCCAAATCAGCCTTGTATTTTGCGTGGATTTAAATAAGTGGTTGAGCTTTTCAAGGCAGAGGTAAGGCAAGCTTCAAGAAAGCAGATCTTTAAAAAGCACAGCTGAGAAAGGGTTTAGGTGTGTTAGGAGCGGCAGGGCTGGGTGTCCAAGGCACCTGCAGCGCACAGGGGTGTTTTCTGCAGGGCTGGCAGGGGCTGCGTGGGGCCCGAAACCTGCAAAGTGCTCGAGTCGCTGACGAACGGGACCATAAAACCACGGCTGGCTGGAGCGAACATCCGAGCAGATAACGCAGTTACTTTCTCAATACAGTAATTTGTAGGTGAGTAAAGGTTACAGGAAGGAAGGCTCTGATTATCTAATACACTTTTGCAGTATGTTTCTCTCTTAATTGTGTGTTCCCAGAGTCAAACTCCCTCCGGCGCTTTCTCTTTCCAGTGACCACTGGAGGCTGCGCATGCGGAACCCCAGCACCAGGGCAGTATAGCAATCTCATGATTCTGGGTTTTGTGCAACCCTGTTGCTACGTAGTCCTGCAGCGCTCACATTCAAACCACGCTGAGTCAACAGCCCAGTTCCTCCCCAAGTGTTTACTCTGTTGTCACGAGAGCGCTTACGTGTTATTACTTACAGCAACTAGAGGAAGTGTGACCACGGGGCGACAGGACCCAACGCAGCAGCTGGGGTTCAGTCTGAAGCTCTGCCCGTGCAAATGTGGGCTCAGCCATGGGCTTCCATGACCCCACACGAGGAGCAGCAGGAGAGCTTTACCTCCCATGCACCGGCACCCTTTTAGGCTGAAACAAATGAGATGGGAACGGGATTCACCCGCATCCTTTGCACAAACTGCTCTTAGTCACCATCCTTGCCTCACCGGGCAGCCTGCAGCAGGCCCTGCTGTGCACAGCAGTAGATACAGCACAGCCGAGGCCAGACCTCTTCACTGTCTTTGCCAGAGCAACACTTTCAGGAGAAGATTTCAGTGATGCCATCCTCCTGGTGTCAGCCCTTAGGGCAGCCTTGCTCACCGATGCAAAGATGGTCCGGGTTACCAGTTTATACCTCTGCCTATGTGGGAGCAAGCTATAGCAGCATATCTACATCTGTATTGTGATGCTGGGCTGTTTTCTGTACCCTGAGCTCCACAGAGGTGAGACTCAGTGACACCAGGCTCTGAGACATCTTGCAAAGCCAGCTGTAGTTGAGACAGGTCAAGAGGGAAGAGGATGGATCAGCAGGTGGATGGATGGATGGA
Organism: Gavia stellata; assembly: GCF_030936135.1. Taxonomy (NCBI): domain Eukaryota; kingdom Metazoa; phylum Chordata; class Aves; order Gaviiformes; family Gaviidae; genus Gavia; species Gavia stellata. The sequence goes on from NC_082617.1 coordinate 10,191,771, forward strand.
TGGATGGATGGATGGATGGACAGATGGATGGACTGGCAGAGGTCTGGAAGAAGTTAGATCAGATGCATGGATCAATTTACTGTCCCCAGGTCCCTGACAATCGAGGCTGCTTTGCACCCAGCAGAAGGGTTGCTGTCTAGGAGCTTGAGCAACCCCGGGCTTCATGCTGCCCGCACTATCCGCCCTTCCTGGGAGGGCTCACAAGCCACGCACATGCATGCCTTGACACGGCCAAGAATGAAGCTGCGCTGGTCACTTCCTCCTCCCCCTGCTTTTAATGTCACCAAACCCAGCTGCTGCTTTCAACACATGTCCCTTGGCAGGAGGCGAAGAGAAGCAGGCCGCCAGGTAGATCTGCCAAAGATGCCGCGGGTAGTCAAGGGCAGACTTGCGGTGAGGCAGCGGGGAGACAGACGCCGCTCTGCAGACGGACCCAGCCCTCCTTCGGCACAGCCTGTGCCTCCCCGGGGGGTCCTCGCGAAGCACCCGTCCGCCCTCAAGCCTCCCGCTGCTCTACAACCTGCTCAGCGCTGCATGATGATGCCAGGCGATGGACATGTCTCTCCTTCCTTCCTACCCCACTGAGTGCTTTCCCTCTCTTCCCTTCACTCACCTTCTCCCTGCATGCGTGGGAGACCTTCTCCCTGGCTCCACTTCTTTCCTAGTCAGAAGCTAGTCATCAAAAGTGAGGTCACATGTTGTTTCCAAGGGAAGCAATTAAGGCAAATAAAAGATAAAAACCACAGCCAGATTATTATAAGACATCAGAAAACTAAGGCCAAGGGTAACGCTCTCAGCTTTATGACTTTTCTTGGACCCAGTCACAGAAATCCCACCATCAGCGATGCTGCGTGGACCCTTCTGCTCACCATGCTTTGCTGTTAGCACTTTTTCACCTTTTCAAGGTAGTTTTTCAAGGCAGCTTTTCAAGGTGCCCACTGAGGGTGCTGGGAGGCACTGGGTGCCACACACCCCCTCAACCGGTGGTGCCTCCTGCAGAGAATTCACTGCCTGCTCATCGCTGGCTGGGTGCTTGTTCCTGCCAGTGTTTCTGGACCCTGCTCAGCTAGACTACCTGCAGGATACACTTATAACGCGTCTAAATACTTCAGTCAGTAGTTTAAATATGCAAAACACGCAGCACAATCTAGTAAGCTGGGTTTTTTAAAAAGAATTTGGAACTGCTTCGTTCTGGCTGCTGAAGCTTGGGAGGGCAGGGAGGGGTTTGCCTTTGCCTCTGCCCAAAAGCGGACGCGTTTCAGGGGTGATGACGCGATCCCTGTTGCGTTACGGAGCGTGCTGAGGCTCATGGGCCCGCTTCCATCAGGGAGTTTGTTATGATAATGGTAATGCACAGGCTGTTGTCATCTGGCAGCATAACTGCTTGCCTTATGAAATAACTCAGCGTGACAGCTCTGCTTGCTAGCAGGCAGGCCCATGTCTGGCTTCTAATCTGGCATCAGAAATCACTTCCCTTCCTTGAGCTACAGACTAATATCAAACGTTTCATTTGCATTACTCCAGATAATCTGTTGGAGTGCGTGGGGAGAAGGGAATTACAGCCGAGCTCCTTTAGGAGCCCACACATGAAGCGAATGCGCAACTGCTATCCCCACCACGCCATATCTGTTAATGCTGTTTGCCGTCAGCGCCGCGGCCGTGCTGGAATTCGCATTTGAGTTTCCTAACGTCAGCTGGCGTTTGCGAGTTGAGCGGATCGGCTCGCACGATGCCCCAGTGACAGATCACCAGTGACTTTCTTCCCATGTCAACAAAAGCGAAAGTCACGAGGATAATGCAGAATTGCTCTGGGCCAGCGTATGTTCAGCTGAAAAGGTCTCGGTGACTTCCCAGGCATATGCTGGCTGGCACGGTGCTGGAGCAAAGCTCTCTGAACAGCCTGTACGACGCGGGCTGGAGGGATTAATCTAATGCTGCGTCGAGATGCTAATACAATAAGGGTTCTTTGTGGCATTAGCAGGAATCATGAGACCAGCTCTGAGATGTCATTGCCTGGCAGCTGTAGGGAGTGCCGGCCTTGAGCTCTCCAGCAGAGAGAAGGAGCTTGTCTCCTGCTTCAAGTGTTAAAGCTGCTGAAAGGCAGTGAAAATGCAGTGAGCCCCCTCCGCTTCGGTGACAGCTCATTTGCGAACAGCCGCTACCTCTGTTGTTGAGTCTAGGGAGAGCAGAGGGAACAAGGGTTATTTGGAAAGGGGTCATCACTTTTCGTTGTGTTTTCCAGGAACTGCAAAGCTGAGGATGCCAAAAGGATGCTTGGGACCACAGCACCAGGGCTGCATCGCCAGGGTCACTTCTTACCCCGGTGAAGTCACCACCACCCGCGGGACTGGGGTTTTGCTATAAAAAGCGTTGCAAAACCAGCGGAGGCCAGTGAAACAGTTTGTGTCAGTCCCAGCAGACACACTTTCATCTCCCTTGCCAGCTTCACACCCATAAAGCCGTTGGGCCTGATCCTGACCTAACCTCAGTGCCAGCAGAGAAACTCCATCCCGCTCAGCACATTTGGGCCAGTGGAAAACCAGCATCAAGCACCAGCGGAGAACGTGGGCGAGACGAGAGGAAGGGAGATGTGGCGAGCAGGGATCTGTCACAAAAATACGCAACTGACCCGCGCTGACCTTGGTCGGTTGCGAATTTTCATGCAGACCCTAAGACCGCACACCATGCCAGGAGAGACCCAAAGACCCCACATGGCACCATGAGGGACCCCCAAAGACCCCGTATGGCACTATGAGGGACCTGAAGACCCTACATGGCACCGTGAGGGGACCCAAAGTCCTCCTCACCATGCCATAAGAGACCAAAAGACTCACATAGCATCATGAACAGAACCAAAGCCCCCACAGCACACCATGCGGGTCCCAAAACCCCCACATAGCACCATGAGGGACCCAAAGACCCCCCCCCGACACCATGAGGGGACCCCAAAGACCCCACATGGCACCATGAGGGGACCCAAAGCACCCACGTGGCACCATGAGGGGACCAAAGACCCCACATGGCACCATGAGGGGACCCCAAGCAACCACGTGGCACCATGAGGGGACCCAAAACACCCATGTGGCACCATGAGGGACCCAAAGACCCCACATGGCACCATGAGGGGACCCAAAGCACCCACGTGGCACCATGAGGGGACCTAAAGCACCTACACGGCACCGTGAGGGGACCCAAAGACCCCACATGGCACCATGAGGGACCCAAAGACCCCACATGGCACCATGAGGGGACCTAAAGCACCTACACGGCACCGTGAGGGGACCCAAAGACCCCACATGGCACCATGAGGGGACCAAAAGCCCTCCTCACCGTGCCATGAGGCGACCCAGACCCACATAGCGCCATGAGGGGTCCCCAAGCCCTCGGGGCCCCCACGAGGGCCCCCACGGCCCTTCCGCCGCGCCCTGAGGGGACCGTCCCGCCCCGGCTGAGGGGAGCGGCGGGGCGGGGCGGGGCGGGGCGGGCCGGGCCGTCCGCACCGCCCACATAAGGCGGGGGCAGCCCACGCCGCTCGGCGCGGCGGCGGAGGCGGCAGCAGCAGCGGCGTCGGCGGCGTCTCGGGCGGGCTGTGCGGTCAGGCGGCGGCATGGCGCTGGGGTGGTTGCTGTGGGGCGCGGCGGTGCTGCTGCTGCTCCACGTCCTGATGGAGCTCAGCCCCGCCGTCAACTTCGTGCTGCGCATCGGCTTCTACTACCTGCTGTGCATCGTCAGCTCGGCGCTGACGGCGCCCGTCTGCCTCCTCGTCAACGGCGGCCGCACCGTCAAGAACATGAGGTGAGTGGGTGAGCCCGCGCCGTGGGCACGGCGGGGCTGAGGGGCGGCTGGGGTGAAACACGAACTGGGGGGATCGGTTTCAGGCTCAGCCTCTGCGTGGGGGCCTCGGGGGGGATGATGGTGGCCTTTTTACCTCAGGTCTGTGACAGCAGGCCCTCGGTGGCTGCCTTGGGGGCAGTGGGGTTGCCTCTTGGCTCACGGGGGGTGCTGGGGGCTGTGGTGAGGGGCTGCTCTGGCCCACGGCTGTGCCCTCACCTTTGGAGAGCCCCATGTGGGGATGAGCACCCTCCGGAGGGGCCTGGAAGGTGTGAGGATGGCGGCCAGCAGCCGTGCTCCAGGGGCTGCACAGGTTTTGGGGGAAGCTATGTGACAGCAGTGTTTGTTTGGGTGTTTTTCCCCCTCCAGATGCGGAGGCTGTGCCAGGAGAGCTGCCTGCTGGCAGACAGTGTTTAATATGCTGCCCTCGGCCCGGTGCGAGGAAGGAGCATGGCGGCCATGCAGCTGCCTGGGGCGGGCTTGTGGCTGTCAGGCTGCCTGTGTCCTCTGACGGGGCGCCTGGGGCGGTGGCTGAGTTGCTGCTGGAGAAGAGCAGCTCCCCTACGTGCAAAGGCACATTTTAAGGGCAGAGCTGGCACTTCTGCTGGCAGCACAGAACTTGGGCTCCTTGCTTTGCTCTCCCACAGGCAGCTTTTTACCTACTCTAACCATCCGTGTTCCAGGCCAAGTTATATGGGTGTGGGGGAAAGGGAAGCCCTGTTGCCTTAATACATCCTTTTGGATCAAAGGTTGGGCAGCATCTCAGCTGGTGGGGCTGGACTTTGCTTTGCGGTGTGGCTCTCGCAGGCAGGGCTCAGGGCGGAGCGAGTGGGCGCAGGGCACTGACATGATGCCTTGTGGGCTCTGCCCTGCCTGCCCAAGCTGATGGTCTGCGATCTACTCTGATGCTGTGGCCCCAGGCACTGGAAACAGCAATCTGCTCTGGGATCTCCAGCCTGGCTCTGTCTCCAGCTTTGGTTGCTGTGGCTTGCTGAGGAGCAGCTTTCCAATGCACAACCAGCTTTTCAGCTGGGAGAAGTTATGATGTTAGTTACAGAGACATTCTCTTTTTCTTCCCCACCCTTAAAACTTTGTAAGTCTCCTGTAAACTTAAAGGAGCTCTTTGGGAACAAGAACTCCTTGCACTGGACAACTCATGTTGAAACTCAAAGCTGAATTTTGGCCAGAACCGCCCTTTTCCTGTAATTTAAGCCCATCGTTTCCATGTGCTGGCACTGGCTGATGATCCTGGTCATGTATCCCAGCCCCTGGGAGGTCTGTGGCTGAGGTGATCCAGTGAGCTCCTTATTTCTACAACATCCCAGTCTGCTTAGCTTATCCCGGCTCGGGGAGGGGGTTGAAGCAGAGCACGTGCTGGTGGACAGACAGCGATAACAGTGTCGCTGCCTGGCGCAGAACACCCTGTCCTTGTGGTGCTCCTAGCCCCAGTGCCAAGCTGGTGTGACTTGGAAGAGCTTGCCCTCTGTGTCTGATAGAGATAGAGCTGTTTATCTAGTGGCGAAACCTCTTGCAAGAGCTTCCAATCTGGTAAGCGCACTTCATTAATCCTTGAAAATCAGAGGATCCTAAAAAGGCCTCTGTCACAGGCTGCGGAGCAGAGCACGTGGAGCCAGTGCTGCTGGATTTCAGATTCAGGCTGTTAGGGGTGCACTGAAAAAGCACATTCCCTCTCATTTTTCTACTCTCTCCTTGTGCCTGGCAATAAGTGCATGAGATTTACAGCTTTCTGCAGCTGTGACTGCACCAAGTCAGGATCATTTATACCAGCAGAGAACCTGCTTGCAGGGGAGTAGGACCCATCTGCTTAACCCCGTGGATGACGTGGCCAGCTCAGCAGGGCTGCTGGTCACCCACTGCTTCTTCGCTTGCTCTGAGCTCTGCCCCTTTGCCTCTTTCAGTGGCTGAGGCCACATCTTATGCAAGGAAACGCTGGCTCCTTACTGGCAGGAGGAAGTTGAATGGTTACTCTTGAGTAATGTGTAACCAGCCTCTCCCAGCAGCTACCAAGCAGTGTGACTTCCAGAGCAGTGACCTCTTTTTTGGTTGGCAGTCAGAAGGGAGGAGAAGTGGGATTTAGGTCTGTCTGGTGGCATGGCATCCACTATGACCTCACTGATTTGTGTCACCCTGCCTCTCCTCACCTGCCCCCTTGTCTCTTCACCTGGACTGCACTCCGTAACCTCGGTGCAGGCCCATGGTGCTCCGGAGCTCCACAGCCTGGGCACCTCCCTGTGTCCTTTCCCTGGGTGCGGCTCTAACCTTTGCAGCAAGTTTGAATGCCGGGGGACTGATAGCAGTGGTGTCACTCAGCTGTGTCATCTGCGGGTGTTGGCCTGGCCTGAACTCCAGTGTCCAAGTCAGTGCCTGGGTGGTCTGTGTGGTGGGGCACCCCACAGAGAAATGAACCCCATTGTGGGTAGGAGAAAACCAGGGAAAGTGGCCTGGACAAAGGTGTGTGGTTCAAGAGCTGGTGGCAGGGGTGGGGATGCTTTTGGAGAGCAGATGCTGGGAGCTGCTGCCAAGCCAGGATGAGATGCCAGCCAGGTGCTCGCCTCCTGCCCCAGTGACAGGAGTGCTTACCGGGCTGATGGTGCTGTGCAGCCCTCCGGCTGGACCCTGTGGTGGGGGAGAAGGTGACACTGCCCCTTGGCCTCCTCCTGCAGGGAGGAAAACTCCATCCACTGTCTGCCAGGGAGAAGGTGGGCCCTGAGGTGGGGCATCCAGGTGCTTGTTGGAAGGCAGGTCAGCTCCTGAATCTGCTCTAGAGCAGAGCTGGTGGCTGCTCCTGGGGGCTTTGTTCATGTGCAAGCTCCTCTGCCTCCTGTCCTGGTGAATGGCTGCTCCCCTGCCCAAAATAGCCCCTGTGTGCTGCCAGCTTCTGGCTGTGTCCTTTGGCCCAGTTGGAAGGTGCCCAGATCCCACCTGTCTGGGGGCGGTGTAGATGGGCCCTGCTCCCATGGGCTGGCAGGGTCTGGGCCAGCGAGCCTGGGATGGATGTGCTCAGCAAGGGCACGGCAGCCTACTCGATGCGTTGGCAGGGCTGAGTGGAGCTGCTGGTGTCTTGTGCCAGCTGGGCCCCCAGCCCTCGGGTGCAGAGGGAGAAAGCTGGGAGCTTTGTGGACAGACCTGTAGATCCACTGGGGAAGTGAACTGACAGGCAAAAGCTATTTGCTTGAAGACGGGTTTGCCGGGGGCACCTAGCCTCTGCCAAGCTGCGTGGGGAGCATCCCATTTGCTGCTTGCATCCTTGCATTGTCCAGGGAAGTGTTTCTTAACCTTCATTCTCCTCCTTTCTTGGACTCCCATGGAGTAATGGCACCCTGTGCTTGTTTGTATCGTTAAGCAGCATCTTTCAGCACTGCAAGGAGCAGAGTTGGCAGAGCCTTCCTTGGGAGACGGATGTGCAGGCTAAGGCCCACGTGCTGGGGAGTGGCAGCTCATAAAAGAGACATTTGAGCAGCTTGTGGGGCTCTACTGATTGCAGGAGGAAAACACTGGTAGCGTCGGAGCAGACTACAGCCATGGCACAGGGGAAAACAAACACTACTGAGTGGATAGAACTGGCAGCGGGAGGAGCGGTCCTTGATCCAGCGTTGAAACCAGCGTCTCTCCCTCCTGGACTTTGGAGGGATTCCAGTTTGCCCTCTGTTTGCAGGGCTCTTGCAGCTGTGCTAGGCTGGACTTGCCTCTTCCAAAGAGCTAGTAGTGAGCCTGGTTGTGAGCTGATGCTGTCAGCTTGAAGGAAGCATGGACCATCGAGTCTGGCTGTACTGGCTTCAAAGTTACCATCCCCCAGGCTTCCAGTAAAATTCCCACACTGGGAATGGGCAGGGCTTAGCATGCAACTGAAGCACCTTGAGCACATGGGACCATGCAGGACAGACACCTGGGTGGACCACAGAGCAAATGAGAGTGGAGGCTCTCTGTCAAGACAGAACTGCTCTTGTCTCCTTCCACCCACCCTGGGTATAGCAGACCCTGTTGCCTCCCTGCCCTGCTGCTGTCTAACTGCTCTTCTCTTCTGCAGAATCATCAAAACTGTGGTCAAGACCTTCAAGTATTTCTTCGGCCTGAGGTTTGAGGTGAAGGGACTGGAGAACTTCAAGGTGGAAGGCCCTGCTATCATTGTGTCCAACCACCAGAGCACCCTCGACATGATGGGTGAGGAGCTGGTGGGAGGGAGGGAGCAAGCAGTTCTTTCTCACCATCAGAGAAATCCTGCTCACATCTCCTGGCCAAGCAGCCTCTTGCCCTGACTGGTCCGTGCTACTGAGCCAACTGATCCAGCTTTCTCTCTCAGTGCTGGTTGCAGGAAGGGTGTCCCCTCAGTCTGAGCAATCACATCCCTGTGCAGCACCCCAGGTACTGCTCAGCTTCAGGTGCTTCTCATCCTCTTTTACATCCCTGCCTCACTGATAGCCTGGCTGGCCTAGCATGTGTGTCAGTGTGCCTGGTAGCCATGCTGGGCACCCTGGGGCCAAGGAATGAGCTGCCTCTTCAGGTGTCTTGCTATGACCTGCAGCCACCCTGCGCCTGTAATTCTGCTGTGTACTGAGTCTCCTTCTGCTCTGCTGATGGCAGCAGAAGCCAGCAGAGAAACAAGGCCCTGGCCCATCCCTGGTGCTCCTGTCCACACCTCAGATTGTCTCTCTTGTCCCATCAGAGTGCAGGCAGGGGGGGTGGCTGCTGGGTCTCACCCTCTGCCATCATGTTAGGGCTGATGGAGGTCCTGCCCGACGACTGTGTCCAGGTGGGCAAGAAGGAGCTGATGTACGCCGGCACTGTGGGGCTCATCATCTACCTTGGTGGTGTCATCTTCATCAACAGGAAGAGCACCAGCAGCGCCAAGATGGTGATGGCGGAGGTGGCCAAGACTATGGCAACTGACAATGTGAGTGTGACTGTGGCACTTGGCAGGGTGGCATGTGTCTGGGCATCCTGGGGTGGCATGGGGGGGTGTGGAACTGCTGATGCTGGCTTGCCTGGAGTTACAGCCACCTGCAGCTCTTGGCAAGGCTGGCTGGTGGCTTGGCCAGCAGGAAGGGAGCACTGCAAGTGGATTGCTGGAGCAGAGCCTTATCTCGCCATGTGCAGGTGAAAGTGTGGGTGTACCCAGAGGGCACAAGGAACTGCACTGGGGATTTGCTGCCATTCAAGAAAGGAGCATTTCACCTCGCTGTCCAGGCACAGGTAACAGCACTTTGCTCCTGCACGGGGACCCTGAATGCTTTTGCGGTGGTGTTGCAGACTGATCATGCAGTGGTATGGTTTATTTGCTCTCGTGAGCTGTGTTCCCAGGTCACAGCTGAGCTGCTCAGCTAAACCACCATTAGGTGTCATAAGCGCTGCCCAGCAGGAGCTGAGACCCTTTTCCTTCCCCTGCAGGAGTGACTTGACTCCTGTGGATGGGTGTCTTCAGACAGTGGAGAAGCTGCCTTGTCCTCTCTCCTGACTGCCCCAGCACTGCATTCCTGGTGTCCCATCTGGAGGGCAGAGCATGGGGGACAGGCACACTTGACCCTCGAGCTCTATGCTTTGCAGGCAGCTGCCTAGCAGCGTGGCGGTGCAGTGCCTGTGCCCTGCTCCTGGGAGCACAGCTGCAGCTGCAGAGCTTGCTTCTGGCAGGGACCCCAGCGGGTGCTGCACTTTGTGAGCTTGCCTGGGGAATCCCAAAGCTGTTGATGCATTTCTCAATCCCCCAGGTTGCAATAGTGTAGTGTTGATTCAGGATTGTTAATGCTAGTGCTTTAGAGCAACATCTGGGCTTGGTCTGTGTGGAAATAGCTGCTCCCTTCCAGATAGCTATATGGCACTTCTTGGTATGTCTTAAATGCCTTCTCTTCCCAAAATGAGAGGATCCTTGAGCAGTTAGCTGTTTGTCTGCTCCCCTGCTCCTTGGCTTCGGACAGCTAGAGCTGTCTGCACTCCTGAAGGAGTGGTGGTGCTTGCCTGGGCAGAGCTCTGGGGCAGTGTGCCAGGGATGCTGAAGACCTGGCTCTGCTGCCTGGGCCCAGGTGATTGCTGGAAGCTGGGCCACCCTGCTCGGCTCCCAGGTGCTGGGACTAGGTGGCTGGGAGGAGGTAGGTGCCTTGCCTTCCCATGCATGCTCTGCCTCGCATCTCAGGACTGGGATGACTCGAGGCCTGAGGGGGAAGTGCTTTCCCTAAAAGAGGTGTTATAGCAGGGATCCTGGAGAAGGTAGTAGGTGTCAGATCTCTTGCTGGGTTCAATTGGCCAAGGACAGGGTGTAGCCTGCATTCTACCATCCCCATTCCTGCCAGGGTGATGCAATCAAGTCAGGGGCTGGCAGCTGCTGGAAGGAAAGGCTGACAGTGGAAATGGTACCCACCTCTGCAAACACTTCCCCTGAGTCACCGACTGTAGATCCTGTCTGTTATCAGCACTGAAATAAGGACACTGTGCCTGCCCTCCTGGCTGTGTCTCTGCCTGTCTGAAGATTCCCTGGGAGCAATTGACTGCAACTGGTGACTCCTTTTCTTAGAAGCTGAAGGCACACCAGCTGGCCTGCCCCAAACCTGTGCTTGTACAGCACGGCAAGGCCTGTCAAAACAGGCATCCTCCAATGTTGGCAAGTCAGAAAATACCTGGGTTTTGAAGCCTGGCTTGGGATGAGAAGCCCTGAGAGCCAGTGCCGACCTGAGGCTGGAGTGTAGCTTGGCCCTAGTGCCTTGAATGTCCCTATGCCTTGAGTTGCTGGGGAGTGGTTTTGATCCCATTTGACTCCTGACTGTCCCAGCTCTTGGAAGTGGGTCTTGCTTGTGGGGCTGTGGGCACCCTGTGTGTCTGAGAGCCGGGCCAGGTCAGCTGTGCTGCATGGGATTTGCTGCTTGTCTCTGGCCTGCCCTGAGTTGCTGCAGTGCAAGTAACTCCTCTTTTTCCTTTTCTTCTGCAAGGTCCCAGTGATCCCTGTGGTGTATTCCTCCTTCACCACCTTCTATAACCCAAAGAAGAATCTATTTACATCAGGTACCAAAGAGCCAGAGGGTCCTTACAGTCACTCGGAGACAGGGTTGATGCTGTACCCATGTGGAGATCTGGTTCACAAGGGTGTGGGAGGGAAGGACAGCTGAGGTGAACAGGAGGAGTCCCTCTGGGAGATGTGTGGAGTTAGTTCAAAGCACTTGGCACCAGAGCCTGGGCTGGGTTAACTCCGGAAAGAATGTAATTAAATACGGTGAGGGATGTTTTCATTAAAAATTGGACACCACCTCTCCTTCTCATAACTTGTACAGCCCAAGTCATTTGATGAGGGCTTGGGGGAAGAAGCAAGTGTGCTCTGCCTCCTGATCTTTCAAAGCTGGCACCTCTCTGCAAACAAACCAAGGACGCTGGTTATATCAAAGCTCTGAAGTCTGTCAGTACAAGTGCTGCGCAGAAAGTTGGCTTTCGGTCAACTTGGAGCTGTAACTCTCGCTTCCGGGAGGAAGTCAGGCTTGCCATGCTCCCTGCCTGGATGGCTGGAGCCAGCCAAAGGTAGGAGCATTGGACAGAAGCAGGTGGAGGGAGCACCTGGTGCAGGCTGTGCCCGGCATGGCCCTGGAGCTGAGGGGGTCCATGGTCCTGGGCTCTCCCTACTCTGTTGGCTAGCAGGTCAGGTCAGGGCAGAGCAGTGACACCGGCCTTGAAAAGGAGCAAGCTCTGGCAAGGGTGTCAGTTTGGGCACAAGGGAAATACTCTGCTTGGCATGGCTGTTAGAGGGCAGGGTCTAATCCCCAGAGCAATCTCTTGCCCCTGAGACCAGTGCAGCTTCTGCCTGTGTTCCAGGGATGGATGCCTGAAGCCCTGTGAGGGGATGAGGGTTGTGCTGGGGCTGTCCAGGGTGGGAGGAGCAGGGGTCCTGGGAGGGCAGAGAACAGTGCTCCTGTGGTTAGTGGGTTTCTCATAGGCTTTTCTTTTGTTCCCAGGCAAAATCAAGGTTGAGATTCTGCCTCCAATAGAGACCAAAGGCCTCACATCAGACGATGTCTCTGACCTCACTGACAGATGCTTCCGCACCATGAGGGAGACCCTCTTCAGGCTGTCAGGCCGTCCAAGTCCAAATGAGGTGAAGGACTCGTCCTAGATGCTTCTCCAGTGGCGTCACCGTGTGGTGGTGGCTGAACGGACCTGTCTGTTGCCAAACACCGAAGGAACTTCTCTTCCTCTGCAGTGACACTCTGGGAACACTACGGACTGGCACCCACAGGGTGTCGAGCCAGCACTGAGGTTCCCTGTTGAGTGGATTTCTCTTATGGGTTCATTATCTTGCAATGAAACTTCTCCTTTTTCTGAATTTCTCAGGCATCAAACTTGTGCAACCAAAGGGCTCAATGATCAGAGAGGTGAGTTCCCCCAGCTCAGGCAGTTGGTGTGGGGTGACAACAAAAACCTGGCTGGAGGCCGGGCTCTGCCTCACGTGAGTGTCCCCGCACCCATGTTCCTGCAGGCTCAGCTAGTGCTGGCCTGGCCCTGTGCTGTCCCAGATGGAAACCACCAGGCAGCAGTTTGTATCTGCACAACCTTGACATGCTGCTCAAGGAGGGCTGAGAATAGGGTGAAAATCCAGACTCTGGCCCTTTGGCAGCACTGGGAGTATGGTGTCCTCCCTGGGCAGCCCGGAGCACTGCCATCCAGCATGGTGGAGCTCACGGGCTGTCTCTGAGGCAGGGCCTGACTCCTGGAGAGATGCCCTTGGGTCACAGCAGCATCTTGTGCTGGGGCTTTGTGTTGCCCACGCACTCCTGAGCCAAGTCTTTCACTTTTGAAGAAAGTACCTAGGGCCAATAACCTCAGCTAGGCTGCAGAGGGGAATGTGTGGGGCCAGTCAGCCTTATAGTGTCTCTTTGGGCTTGATTGCCTTGTCTGAAAAAGTGCCCTTGCTCATTGAGGGGTGCAGCAGTGGAGAGGGAAGCTGCAGTCTGACCAAGCCAGCGTATATGGTCTGGGCAGAGTTTAGCTGAATGCTGTCCAGCCTCGCCAGCCTAGTCATCTGAATGCACCCCTATGCTTGCTCCTACTATTTAGAGCCACCAGCTTGATTTCAAAAACTGCACAGATCTGTCAGAGTCCTGGGCAAGCCTGTCCTCATGTGTGACTTGTTTGTGGCACACCTCTGGATGCTGTGTGTGATGTGCACCTGGGTTGGCTCAGAGCTCCCTTGGTGTTAGGAAACTGTGCTGCCAACTCCCTGCTGTGGTTTGACCTTGTCACGGTAGCACCTGTGGTACTTGTTGCAGATGCACAGGGCTCTGTCATGCTTGTTTTGCCACTTGCCATGGTCAGCAGTGGCCGAAAGATGGTGCCTGTCCCGCGTGTCTTTGTGCAGATCTTGCTGGAACTGCTGCTCTGCAAGGCTTGTAAAACTCCTGCAGAGCCGCAGGGTGGGTGAGCTGTAACTGTAACGGGGCTCGGAAGGCCTCAGCTCTCCCTTTGCAGGAAATGGGCTCCTTCCCCTGTTCAGATAAAGGGGTTTCCCCTGTGCTTTGGGGTGACAGACGAGCAGGGCTCCTGCATCCCTTGCTGGAAGCTGCAGAAGTGTTGATGACCTCTGCAAAGAGCAAGGCTGGGTCAGGTCCATGGTTCCAGAGGCTAACCTTCACCTCTAACTCGGGTTTAGCAAGGCTTTAGCTCTGCTGTTCATGGTGCAGGGTGTATAACCTTCAGATAAGCCACCTGGGGCTACTTGTGTAACTGACACAGCCAGCTTTTGCAGCTGTGTTGCTGGAATTGTGGTCATGTGGCATTTTGGGGTTAAAGCCTCAACTGGGAAAGGCAGGGAGTTCCCCTAGAGCCAGTGGTCCCCAAGGGAGGGAGCTCTTGGGCTGAACTGGTGCTGGTGGGAGCCAGGGGCTTTATCAGAGAGGCCTTACAGTACAGACTCAGGGGTCAGACCTGTTGTGGGACGGGTCGGGGTGGGAGGATGGGAACCAAACCAGCACTTTGTAAGAGTGGCAGATAAAGGGCTGTCATGGAGGTTAAACCTCAGAGGGTCCTGGGAGGGCTCCTGGGGGGGATAACTACATCCATGGAGTGATTCCTGCAGCATCCTGCCCTGGGAGGAGGGAGTAGTGCCTCTGTCTGCGGTTATCTGCTGTTCACTTTTAATTGGGTTGAGAATAATGTTATGTGCTTTAAAAAAAAAAGTACACCCTTGGTTATTTAAATAAAGGAGACTCCTGGTCTTGTGTGGGAGCTGGGGGAGGAGGGCTGCTGTGGGAGGAAGAAGGGTGCTAGGGTGCTGACCCATCAGCTCTTGCAGGGTGTGGGTTTGGTGATTGAGGGGGAATGGCAGGTCCTTGTCCCCACCCTGTGCTTCTGCACCCTAGCCTCACGCTGAGCCACAGCCTGGCCTGAACTAGGAGGACAAATGCCTGTAGGGACCTGTTGCAGGGGAAAAAGAAGGTGGTGCTTGTGGGCGTGGGAGCCCATGTGAAAGCAGGGCTCTGGAGCAAGCACCTTCCCAGCCAGTAATGATCCCACAGCCTCAGTGTGCACAGCAGGAGGTTTTATTTTGGTACAACCCCTGCAGCGCCCCGCTGCCCACACGGCTCCTCCTGCAGCTCTGCTCTAGGCAAGTAAGAAAGTGTTGTACCAGGTTGGTCACGTCTGCTCTGCTGTACCGGTGTCCTTGGGCTTGAGGGAACTGTGCTGGGGGGAGGTAGGTGTATGCACAGCAGCTGTTGGAGCTGGGAGAGACCGGCTGCCCCAACAGCCGCTGCTCGTGCCAGTGTAAACACGTGGGTGTGCCAGGCCTTGGTCCCCAATCCAGGTGTGCAGAGGACTGTCCCTCCCTCCTTGGCCTCACCCTGTTGGCACTACTGAGTGGCACAGGTTTGTCCCTGTCTGCTCTGTGCTGTTGATGGAAGTGTCACAGGGAAATGTTTTCTACTAAAGCAAGTAAAAGCAGACTGTCTGCACCTTCAGGCCTCTGTAAAAGCTTCATCCTTGTTTACTGCTCTGTAGGGCCCAGGGATGGTGCAGAGGACTGTGAGCAGGAGCAGGTAATTTCACAGCAAGCTACTGCAGCTGCCAGGTTAAAAAGCAGCGAGGCACCAGCCCACCTCCAGAGCTCCTGGAGAGAGGCTGGTCCCAGAGAGCAGAACAGAAGCTGCAGGGATGGGCGCTCGCTCCCTGTGCCCAGCCAGCGCAGTACCTTTGCAGGGACTAGTTGCACCCATCCACTGCTTGCAGATGGGGCTGCCCCCTCTGCCACAAGGCATTTTTGGCCGTAGTCCTCCAAATGCAGGACTTGCCCCCATTTTCTTTGGGTGGGAGCATGGGGGGAAGCTGTCCTGCCTAGGCCAGGTCTGTGCTCCACGGGGAGGTATGTTCCAGGGTCATGCTAAGTAAAAGCCAAGCAAAGCTAAGCACCACACGGCTTCACATACAGCCGGTTTCTCTGGCACAGCCAGACAGGCACTAATGGCACGAGGTAAGGCATTTATTTTCTGCCCCTCCAGCAGGAAGGGGGTGAGATGCTGAGGGCTCAGAGTCCAGTTTGGAAGTAACTGTGTGACCTTTGATAGGGTGCGTTGGAAAAGAAAATGATGGAGATGCTGATAGGAAACCAGCCTTCTTCTACCCTGTGCCTTCTGGTAGATGATGTGGCTTTGTCCCCAGGCTGGGGCTGGAGAGTGAGATAATAGCTGCGGATGCACTCAGCTTGTTCCAATTCCTCGGGCACTGGGCTAGAGTTCATTTTTGCAGGAACCTGGGAAGATGAAGAGGAAAAAAAAAAAAAAAAAACAAACCCCAAAACAATCTAGCAATGTTGTTAGCCTGGGTTTGGTTTGCCTCTTTCCCCAAGAAGGATAAGGTTGACCTCAACCTCTATGAATGTCACCCACACTTGCTGCTTTCCCTTTGCCAAACGCTCCCAGGCTGGCTCTGTCCCACCACATTTGGGAGCGTCACTCTCGCCTCCCCGGCATGCCGCAGTCCTTGCCAGCTTTGCCTGGGCCCGGGAAGTCCTGTGCAAAGCATCCCAAGCAGGGGGAAAAGCCAGTGACAATAACACTGGCTGCCCCAGGACAGGAGCCTGGGACCAGCCTGTCCCCACTGCAGACACAGCTGCTGTGTGACAATCATCAGAAGCAGGTGCTGCTGGTAACCAAAGTCCCCAGCGCCCAGGGAGCTCCGTGGGCTGGGGAAGGGACTGCATGGGGTGGCTGCTGCCCAGCCACGTGCAGTTGTGAGTCTGTCGTGCTGCTTAGTGGCTGTGTCACAGCTGAGCATTGACAGTCTGTGCTGAATTGGGGGTAATTCAGACTCAGGGGCTAAAACGGTTATGGCTTAAAGAGATCCACCCTTGTGCCTTCAGTGGTGGTTTAAAGAAGAGAAACTGTTTTTTAGTCCTTACGCACATCCCCACTGGGCAGATAATTGGAGAGTGCAGTTGTATCTTAACATTCAGTTGTGAAAGGCTTCGCAAGGCACAGAAAATGGGTGGCTACTTAACTCTCCGTGGGATGCCCTGCAAGCCCCAAGTGCTTGCTGGAGTACGAAAGGACAGTCTTGTGTCCTCCAGGGACTTTCAAGACCATGAGAGGGACAAAACCAAGTTTTGCTTGCTGGAACAGGCTTGGCAAGAGTTCATTTCAGGACTTTGGAGTCATCCCTTGGAATAAATCCATGTTACCTTGTGATACTGCTCACATTCCTCAGTGCTGTCCCTAATAATATGTACAGGGCACTATTAGGAAACTTGGTCTGCTGGAACACTCGGTGGTTCTGATGATTACCCCTTTCTGAGATGTTTTTTAAGTGTCTGTTTGCAGCTACTTGGTCTTCAAACAAGTTCTTTGAAGTCTTTTATATCTAAGCCATTACTGCAAGCAGTGAACTGGGACTGGATATGCCCTGTAACAGTTTCACCCTAAGTCCTTCCAAGCACCCTCACCCCTCTGCCTCACACCAGCTCCTGAGCCGGCCCAACCATGCCTCGCTTCTGGACGTGTTTGACTGGAATTATTTAATGGGAGAATGAGCTGCAAAGAGCTGCCTATCAAAATAGCATTCATATGGTTTGTGCTCTACTCTGAGTCAAGCTGCAGTGCTCCAGGGAGAGCATTGCACACACCTCAGGAATCCAAAGGGATGCTGCCCGACTCCGGAGTGCTGCGGGGGAGCACACCAGGCAGGACCCCCTGCCTTCAGCTATTTCGCACATGGCAGCTCTCACCAGTGTCTCTTCTTCAGAGTTTGCTACTTAGGAGACCCTCTCTGGTCCACTGCTTGGCAAAGGACTGGTCTGTAGACTTCAAAAAGAAATGCCTAAAACTTCCCAGGCTCATAAATCTGCCAACTTCTGCACGCTCCCTAAACCTTCCTGATTGACTTTTTGGACTGTTAATTTCCTAAGAGCTGGGGTTTCTTTTCCAAGGACTAAGTTATAACAGTACAGGAAAGGAACACAGACAGCGAGGGTACTGATTGTGAGACATGACCCACTGCTTATAGTGGGTTCCCTCTGCTTCTGCCCCAGAGCCACGTTTCCATGTGCTGATCTTAGGATTTTTGGCTGCTACAAGGGCAGTCAGATGGTGCAGCCATAGAAACAGCTTTGCAATGCAGCTAATGGGCTGTTTGTGTTCATCTTTTATTAATTACAGGCTGCTGAGCTTGACGAAGATATAGATTAATAGTGGCATATGTGTTAGTGATCTTGCTGGCCTGCATCTGCTCACCGTGGCCAATATGGGTGGAGTGAAATACTTCAACCCTGCTTTTTCCAGGCACTTACATGTCTCCAGACGCTCCTCGAGGAAGGAGATCTGCTCACTCAGGGAGTCGATTCTGTCCAGTTGCTGGAGCGAGTGGGACAGCCGGCTGATGGGGTCTGTGCCAACGTCCTCCGGCGCAGACGGCATGAGGTTGTGGAAGGGGGCCAGCACCAAATGAAGTTTCTGCAGGGAGAAGGGGAGCCGTGAGCATGTCCTCCCCAGTCACGAGGACCACCCGGTGGGACGTAGCATGCTGCCTGCTGGGGCATACCCCACCGGGGCGGCATGCCGGCTGGCTTGCGGGGCTTTGGTTGCGTTCAAAGGGCCACCGGGCTGGAAGAGCTGCTGTGTGGGCGCTGCCAGCAGTGAGGAGCACAGCTGGGATCGCTGCAGTGCGAGGCCAGCGTGACGTTAAAAATAGAGCCGAGGCAGAGGGAAACCCTGGCTGTGCACAGCCTGGGGTGGGAGCTGGCTGAGAGCGGCTTCAAGCCCTGACAGGGCAGTGAGGAAAGGACAGGACAGGGCAGAGGTGTGTGCTGAAAGCTCACCTGCTCCAGCGCTTCCACTCTGCTCTTCAGGTCTTTCATTTCTTCCTTCATTTCACTGGGGGGACCTGAAAAAGGGACCAAGAAAAGGTCAGTTAGTAAAAGCCCATTGCCTGAGGTGAAGTGGAAGGTGCTGGGGAAAGACATTGCTGCAGGGCTCAGGCCAAGCTCCGCTGCTTTCTGCTCCCATCCTAGTGAGACCCCAGGGTCTGCCCCGCTGGGACCAGCCCCTGGAGCGTCAATTGAATCCATGCCTGCTGCAAGCACTGGCATCTAGTCCTGCTGCTAATGCGCACAAGCCTCTCCTTGCTGCTGCAGTACCTGCAACAAAGTGGGGGAGTTTTTCAGGCAGTGGGTGATGCTTAAAGGACAAGATGTCCGGCGAAGCCTGGCCTTTCGTGCCCGTGTTGTCAGATTAGTTAGCACCTGGGTCTGCCCTGTCCCATGGTGGGCACAAAGGATCGTCCCTGCTGAGGGCCCTGGACGGGGGATAAAGGCAGGTGGCTTGCGGGGCATGTGCAGACGGTGCCCTGCTCTCCCAGGCGTTTCCTGCGTGATGCCCATGCTGGCCACAGCGCATTATTACTCACGGTACGAGTTTGAAGTGTCACAGCGCGTACCAAAAGTAATAATGGGCCGTCACCAGCGGTGCCCGCCGCTCCTCGTGGCTCCAGACTTGCCCTGCGGGAACGATGATGACGGAGACAACAGCCACATCTCGGCCACTGCACGCTGTGGATGGGCTCTGTCACCTTTGCAGATGGAGCAGTGGCTGGATTTGTGCATGAGGTGGTTGTTTGGGTGGTAGAGGGACTCCCGGGTCACTGGGAATAAAGGTGAGGGGTTCTGGCTGTTGTCCCCTCGCCTGTATCTTCCCACTCCTGCTCCAGCCACCCTGTGATGCTGCATGTTAATCCCAGCTTTCATCAAAGGCCCCGAGCAGCCGGGGCTGTCCTGCAATGTGGGGGGACAGGTTACCTGCTTGGCTGAAGGTTTCCGGCTCAGGGGCTGGCACCAGGGGCTGGCACACCTTGTTGTCAGCAGCGAGGCTGAAGCCATCCCGGCAGGCACAGCGGTAGCTCCCGGCCGTGTTGATGCAGAGCTGACCGCACCCATGGCTCTGGCTGGCACACTCATCCACGTCTGAAACCACAGGTACGGCTCAGTGAGGACGGGGTGGTGAGGAGGTGCTTGGCGGGGGCGAGGGGTGCAAGCAGGGGTCCCGCTCCCCTCACTAGAGCTGCACAGGCTCACATAGCGGGGGGATGTGATGGGACCCCAGACCGAGTTGGCATTTGTGCTGGGCACAGCTCTGGGTGCTCTCAGCACTGCGGGGTGTGAGCACAAGACCTGCCAGCGCTTGGGACAGCCTTTCCTCTTGCACCTGGCTGGAGTAAACCTGGGCTAACCCTGAGAGGTACCTGGCCTCCTCCCCTCTGCCCAGTCCACCCACTAAAAAGCCAGAAACAAAAGCTGTGGTCAGAAATGTCCCAGCTCTGGCCAGACGGGCACAGGCAGCACTCAGCTCTCATCCCGGATTTACGGCCGGGGTTTTGGTTCCAGCCAGCCGTGGTGAGGAGCTATCAGCCTTTCAAGTGTGTACAAAACCCAGTAACCTCTCCTCACACGGGGGAGTTATTAAAGCTGTTCCCACAAAGCAAAATGAGCTGAACCGCTTCCCACGCCCAGGCGAATCTGTTTTAGGCAGTGGGAAAATCCTTTCCCCCCCTGTGCCGGAGCTGGAGCTGTCAGCGATGTGCTGAGCCCTCCCTGGCCCAGCGTGGGTCAATGCCACACGCTCCTCCTCTGCCTTATGGGAGGGCAGAAAGCTGGGGAATGCCGTGGCAGGGGGTTACACCATGCTGGTGTGCACCACGCTGCCTGATTTCCCTGTGCTATGGCAAGGAGCATCGGGCTGCTCTCACGCTGGAGCGGAGCTTAGTGCCTCGAGATGGCCAGGCTTCCCTTCCACCCCCAGATATTCTCAGTTTACAGATTTAGTCTCTGCAGTAAATGGGCGTCTCAGGTTACAGCGGGAGTTTACAAAGCCTGGGAGATGGGTCATTACAAACACACAATCTCCAGTCCACCCGAAGAGTTAACGGCTGCTCTGCAGAAGGCCCTTTGCTGGCTGAACAGTCACAGCAGAGTACAGCCTCTGCTCACGCTGACCCAGCGCAGAGCAGCAGTGGAGAGAGAATGTGGATGCCAGGGCTGCACATGAGGGCTGAGAGCACTGACGCAGCCAGAGGGAGGTCAGAGCTCCGCTGGGAGCAGAGCTTCCCGTCCTTTCCTGGCCAGACCATCAGGCATCGCTACCCTGGAGCAATACGTGTAGGTGTGCATGTGTGTGTGTGGAGGGGTAACACACTGGTTCCCCTCTGTGGTCTGAGTGGCACCAGGCATGTGCCAAGGCTTGGTGAGGAGCCATGGTGCTGGTCCCTGTCCCCCACCAAGGGATCGATCTGTGGGCAGAGGACCTCCAGAGCCCCGTGGCAGCCCTGCTGCTCCCCAGAGAAGCTCTCCCGGCAGCGGCAGGGCAGGCTCGACGCAGGGAGCCCGGAGGGTAGCGGCACGGCTGGTACCTGTCTGGCAGGCTCGCCCCGTCCAGCCGGGTGGGCAGACGCATCTACCGGGGAAGGCACAGCTCCCACCGTTCTGGCACGGCACCCAGCAAAGAGCTGCAGGACCAAACACAAGCACAGCGTCACGGGGCAGCTCTGGGGGTCCCAAGCTCCCTCCCCTGCCACCATGGATGTGTGTACACACACAGTGCGCACACACAGAGAGCAAAACACACACCAGTACCAGCCTGGGGCCAGGATGCTCTGCCCCAGCCCCAGAGCGGTGGGGTTGAGCTGAGTGGGGTGCACAGGGCACAGGACAGGATGGGACAAACAGGACCTTGGTTTTGCAGCCTGGAAGGAGGCCAAGGTGCCCACAGCCAGCACAGCCGGGAGGGAGGAGGGCCGACGGGCAGCAGCAGGCCCTGGGAAGGCCCTGGTGCCGCGCTCTGAGCTCGTCTGGGGACGGACCAGCTGCTGATGTTTTGCATTTGTTTGGTGCTGTACATCATGATTGTCTCCTGAAAGCATTTCTCTTCCATTAGTGCTGATTTATATGGAAAGGACTTACTCGTTTTATTTATCCTCTGGTAACTATAAAGTTAATAAGTGATCCCAAGGGAAAAAGGCCTGCGAGGCAGCAGAGAAAGGCTGGGAATTAATCAGAAATTGAACCGCATTTGGTTGTGATGCCAAAAATTTAAATGCTTTCCTACAGGGAGAATCCACCCGACAGGCAGAGTGCTGGTAAATGAGCGACCTGGCTGCCGGGGCCGCATCCAGGGACCTGAGCTACCTGGCCCAGGGGCTCTGGGGGAGGGCGAGCGCTGGCACCGGGGCGGCACAGCAGCCTCTTACCTCTGTTGCAGCTGAGTGCGTGGCTGTTAGCTCTGCTCCAGCCAGGACAGCACGAGGCCACGGGCTGGGGCAGCTGCCTGTACGCCTGCCGGTATGCAACCTTGTAGATGGTCCTGCAATGCAAAGATGGGGCTGAGCCGGGTGACTGAGAATCCGCCCCAAGCCCCCCCATCCTGTTCCCACACCAGTGGGTCAGACCCCCTGCGCTGGCACCCCGTGCCCAGGGGC
Source organism: Gavia stellata (assembly GCF_030936135.1). Classification (NCBI taxonomy): domain Eukaryota; kingdom Metazoa; phylum Chordata; class Aves; order Gaviiformes; family Gaviidae; genus Gavia; species Gavia stellata. The sequence goes on from NC_082617.1 coordinate 10,213,539, forward strand.
TGGGAGCCCTATCCCCATGGATCGAGGCAGGACTCCCCTCTTCCACAGCCCGCGCCGGTCGCTGCCTCACTGGGACGGATCCTGCTCCCTCGCAGGGAGCTGGTGCCCAGCGCAGCAGCTGCCCTCACCTGTAGGTGCTGCAGAGGCGGTGGCCCTGGCAGGTGGTGAGGTAGGGCTGGTAGACGGGCTGGACGTGGGACTCGGTGTAGGCGGCTGCCCGGCTCTGCGGCGCTGCGGCACAGACTCTGCGGCTGCGGAGAGGGGAGCAGGTCAGACTCCGGCTAAAAACCAACCCGCCGCTTCTCCCTCCGGGGCAGAGGGGCTGCACCGATTTACACCAGCCCAGGACATGGCCTGACAGTCCCTCTCTACAGAAGGCTATTTAAACAGCAGTAGCTAATTGCCTGAGTGACCCGGGAGGTTACTTCAAGCTGTTTCGGAGCAGCTAAACAAAGCTTGAGCACGGCGGGCTGCACAGGCTCTTCCTCCCCAGCTCCTGCATGAAGGTGCTGACGCCTTCTCGTACACTCACCCCGGCTCAGTCCCTCCATCCCGGGAGAGCAGTCGGGGCCCAGATTTAGGGGAGATTTACTCCCTTCTATTCATTGCCTTCTTTCCCCTAAAATCTTTCACTTTCTGGGTGGATTTTTCCTTTCTGAGACTTTTGTGCTCCTGAAACCGATGCCCCTGTGGACACTGAGAAATTAATGATTTCACAGGCAGGGTCAGGCTCACTGCAAAAAACTAGAGGCCAGAGGGAAGTCACACTTCAGTCCTCCTAAGTTTTACTGCGATCCAGTAAAAAAATTCCCCAAGGTTAACAGCCCAAATGGTTGTATTGGGTTTGCGTGGCAAGGTTTTGGTAGCAGGGGGGGCTACAGGGGTGGCTTTGGTGAGAAGCTCCTAGAAACTTCCCCTATGTCCGATAAAGCCAGTGCCAGCCGGCTCCAAGACGGACCCGCCGCTGGCCAAGGCCGAGCCCATCAGCGACGGTGGTAGCGCCTCTGGGATAACGCAGTTAAGAAGCGGGAAAAACAACTGCACAGCAGAAGCTGGAGAAGAGAGGAGTGAGAATATGTGAGAGAAACAGCTCTGCAGACACCGAGGTCAGCGGAGAAGGAGGGGGAGGAGGTGCTCCAGGCACCGGAGCAGAGATTCCCCTGAGTCCGTGGTGAAGACCATGGTGAGGCAGGCTGTGCCCATGCACCATGGAGGTCCACGGTGGAGCAGATATCCACCTGCAGCCCATGGAAGACCCCACGCTGGAGCAGAGGGATGCCCAAAGGAGACTGTGACCCCGTGGGAAGCCCATGCTGGAGCAGGATCCTGGCAGGACCTGTGGCCCCGTGGAGAGAGGAGCCCACGCTGGAGCAGGTTTGCTGGCAGGACTTGTGACCCCGTGGGGGACCCACACTGGAGCAGTCTGTTCCTGAAGGACTGCACCCCATGGAGGGGACCCGTGCTGGAGCAGTTCATGAAGAACTGCAGCCCGTGGAAAGGACCCACGTTGGAGAAGTTAGTGGAGAACTGTCTCCCGTGGGAGGGACCCCACGCTGGAGCAGGGGAAGAGTGTGAGGAGTCCTCTCCCTGAGGAGGAAGGAGCAGCAGAGACAACGTGTGATGAACTGACTGCCACCCTCATTCCCCGTCCCCCTGTGCTGCTGCGGGGAAGGAGGTAGAGAAAATCAGGAGTAAAGTTAAGCCCAGAAGAAGGGCAGGGTGGGGGGAAGGTGTTTTTGAGATTTGCTTTTATTTCTCATTACCCTACTCTGATTTGATTATTAATAAATTAAACTAATTTCCCTAAGTCGAATCTGTTTTGCCCGTGACGGTAATTGCTGAATGATCTCTCCCTGTCCTTATCTCGACCCATGAGCCTTTCGTTATATTTTCTTTCCCCTGTTCAGTTGAGGAGGACAGTGATAGAGCAGCTGGGTGGGCACCTGGTGTCCAGCCAAGGTCAACCCACCACAGTGGTCTTGGTTAAAGATTCTTTTTTTTTTTTTCAACATTTTCCAGCCCAAGCAGGTTAGTCCCACTGAGGAGCTTGCCTACTTGTCTCAGCCTCCCAGCCCAATTAGAAACTAGAATAAAAAGCCTGGGAATTAGCATGGACATCAGATGGCTTCCATTAACTCCAGAAAACTCCTTTCAGCCTCACTGATTAATGCTATAGAAGATGTAATTTTTAAATGGCAATTGTTTGCTTTGCAAAATTTAGAATAAAGCTATAGCTGCAGCCTGTGCGTGCGAGCGAGGAATTCAGCCTGTGGTTTTAGTCACGACCAGAATGCAAAAGGTTTAACTCTAGAAGAGAGAATTTCAATGTAAAAACAAACTTTGTAGAAAATGTGAGCTGTATCTGGGGGGTGGGCATTGAGCTCGAGCTCCTTTTGGCTGGGGAAGAAACTGGGGCACCGAGCTCTGGGCTTCCTCTGACCCAGCGGGAGCTGAGCTGTGCCTGCCCAAGCCGTGCTGGGATCCAGAACACCGTGTCAGACCCATTTCCCGGAAAGGGAAGGGGAATTTCTGGAGCTGCCACCCCCTTGCAGGAGCGTGACCGCAGCCGCCGCAGCAGCCCAGGGAGCACAGGGCACGGCAGGCAACAACCAGCCGGGGCTTTCCACGCCTGTGTCCCCTGGACAGTGCATCCTCTCAGAGCTGGGAGGCTGCATCCTCCTTTGATGGCTCATTTGCAAGGCTTGACGGGCATGATAGCAAGATTGCGCACATGGTTTTGTGCAAGGATGTGCTTGAAAGAGACAATAATAATTCATGAACAGCTCAGGGCCTGATGAGCTTTTGACTCTCCCAGACAAAAAGCCCAGAGTGTCTTTGTGTCTCCTGCATGGAGCTAAACGGAGCTGGGGCATTTTCTCTGAGAAGCTTTTTCGCTTCAGTGACAAAGCAAACAAACACCAGCGAAGGGCTGCTGAGCCCCGGCTGCCCCGGGAGGACTCGGCTGAGCCTTTTCCCACCTCCTCGCCAGCCCAGCGAGCTGCCCGTGCACGTGCAGCCCAGCTGGCTGAACAGGGCTCTTCGTCCCCGGGAGGGGACGCGCCTCGCCGTGCCATGCGACAGTGCATACCTGGGAGATGCAGACAAAAAGGGGACCTACCCTGCCCGGGCAAAGCCGTCCGTGCTGGTCACGCCGAGGATGAAGAGGAGTCCCGAGAGGAGGCAGCTGATGCGGCGCATGTCCTGTCCCTCCTGCGGCACCCTGGGCTGTGCAGCACGACCGAGTCTCACTCTTCGGTGGGAAGCGCTGGCTTCTACTGCATGTCTCGCCCTTCAGCGGGGAACCCTGCAACCGAGAGAAGAGTGGTGTGAACATGCGACATCTGTCCCCAGCTAGTGACATCTGACAGAGCCGTGGGGACGGGGCCAGCCCCTGCTCCCGGGGACAGAGGGATGGCGCCGGGTGTGTACAGAGCCTCCGAGGGCAGCGCAAGGGGCTGGGGCAGGAGCACACTCGATGGCAACAGAGCAGGGTGACAAAGCAAAGCACAGGGGAAGAGAGGACACGAGGGACCTGTGAACCCCTCGCAAGGTGGGAGCTCCTCCGGGCGCAAACCTGCTTTGCCCCCCGCAAGTCACTGGTGCAGCAGTGATTCACCCCGGGGACGCGCCTGGCCCGTCACACAGGAGATGCCACACAGTCCCTTGTCGAGTGGCAGGGAAGGGACCTGTCTCGCGCGAAATACACTGCCAGTTCCAGACAGCGAGGGCAAAACAATAGCCCGTAATTTCTTAATCCATACAGCATTGTAAAGCTGCCTTTTCCCACCACATAACACACTGAAATCTGATCTTCTTCTCTTTAAAGTACAAGTTCGTGCCAGAGAAAAGTGCTGTAAGGGCCATATGTACCGTCTGCGGAGTCAGTACTAACTGAGTCGCGAATAAAGAGGCTTTGATTTTCTAGCAGAGGACAAATATGAAACAAGGCTGAAGAAGGTCAATAACAATATCTAATTTAAACAATACCTAATTTAAACAAAACAGTTGGCCTCCGGATGGCAGCAGTTAAAGGAGGAAGAAATAAAGAAACCCACCTTAAATACATGCCAATTAAAGAAAGAATCAGTCTTTCTGATTAAACCTTGATAAAGGAGTGGCTTTATGGGGAGGCAACACAAAATGAAACCTCCTTCTGAAACTGCAAATATGGTGAGCTGCAAATAAGCTTTCTAAAATCCCCAGGTGATGTGGGATTGGGGATTGAGGGTTCATCCCCAAACTCCTTCGGGACAATTCCTAACTCCAAGCCAAGTTGTTGGGGATAACTGGCATAACCATCCCAAATCTATAGATCCTGCAGGTCTCCAAGCCCTTCTCCAAGGCACTCAGTATCATCTTTTCCTTTGTGCAGGTGAAGAAACTGAGGCACGGAGAGATGCAGACTGCATCTGGAGAGAAACTAGCCTGGTGCCTTCCTGGCCCTTAATATCAAACGGCTTGTGCATGTTTCCATGCAGTGACAGCGCTGAGCGAGGTGGACGGCCGCCTGAGCAGCCCCTTCCCCTCGTCTCAGTCCGTGAGCAGGGCAGACGGCTCTGCCTGGCTGGGCAATAGGGAGGTTTCGTGTCACAGCGAATCGACTGCATTGCTATAAAACACACTCGGGACCTCACTCAGTCCCTGAATTCGGTGGTACTGCGGAAGCTGAGGGTCTGGCTCCAGGACAGGGAGGGATGGCAACGTGCCCACCCTGCTCCTGTATGAGCTATTCCCAGGGAGCCGCAGCCCAGCAGGGAACTGCAGATGCCCGGGCCCATCTTAACCTCCGTACAAGCCCAGGTTTGAGGATGTAAAGAGGATTTTGGTGATATAAAGTCTGTAGTCCTTCATTCTCCTCTAAATATAGCGATAAATTTCATCTTCTAATGATTAATATGTGGTGTCTCCACCAGCAGGAAATCAAATCTTGGTTGACCTGCAGGAAAGTTTTAGAAAAATATCAAAGAAACCTTCTTTCTCCCCAGTCCTTCTGGAGACATCCCAGGGACGCTAGTGTACAGAGATGTACTAATTCCCTACTGCTCAGCCAGCCGGCTTTTCCCAGGGCTATACTGGGACACATATTTTCCTTACAATCCTCAGACTAGCGGTGCTTCTCCAGCAGTCTGTAAGTCAAACTCTGCCAACCATCTCCATCCTCCCACAGGATTCCCGTGACTGCCGTGGGAGCCTTCCCTGTGGGGAAGGCAAGAAACACAGGGCACAAGCCTAAAATATAAACGGTTTGTTTTTTCGCTTTGAAATGGAACAGCGTTGCCCTACCTCAAGCGGTCAGAGTATCCCTCTGGGTCATAAAATTATGGTTGCTTCATGCCAGAAAAAGTTTCAAATGTGGAAAATATAATAGTCTATACTTGTCTTTCTTATGAGTTTATGAAAATCAGACTCTTTAAAGCCACTGAAGATCCTCCAACCTGTTGCCACTACTATTCTAATACTCCTCTTTTAAAGCACATAACTTAAGGAAAATCTTCCATGATTAAGAAAAAAAAACAGTTTTTTTTTTGTCACTGCCTTCCTAGTCTCTCAAATGAAGAGGTGAAGCCCCATGGTCTGGCAAGTTAAACTTTGTGGGTGCATCTGAGGTTCTGCTGTTTCGGGGGCAGCAAAGTCCCCTCGGCTGGGCGAGTCCGGGGGTCCCTCTCCCAGCCAGAAACATTCCCCTAACTCTCCTGAATCTGCTCTTGCCTAACCCGCTGCAGCAACCAACAGGAAAATACAACCCACCATGCAGGTGAGCAGTGCTTTGTCCAGCTCTGCCCATGAAACCATGGCTAGAACTCCAGCTGATGGCAGCAGGAGGAATCGGGGTCTGTCTGCAAAGTGGTGCAAGAGAATCCGGTGCCTCAAGAGGATGCAATTGCCCTCATGGGAATGCAACAGCTACACTTTTTCAAACAGCCTGGCCTGGTTCTGCTGGTGAAAACACTGCTCCCGACTGCGTGTTGGACCTGGTCTGTGCCCTTAGAGCCAAACCCTCCTGGAGAGGGTCAGCATCAGCAGCAGGGAGATGGATTTTCCCTTATAAACAGCTCCAGCTCTGCTTAGGCTGGGACGCAGGCTCCGCGGAGCACAGGCACAGGGATGCGGGCGCGATGGAGCCGGGCATGGGGACGTGGGCACGATGGAGCGGGGCGCAGGGAGGGGGACACCGCGGAGAAGGGCGCAGGGAGGGGGACACCGCGGAGCAAGCTGCGGGGATGCAGGCACCGCGGAGCAGGCTGCAGGGGTACGGCACCGTGCAGCAGGGCGCAGGGACACGGGGACCGCGGGCCGGGCTGCGGGGACGCGGGCACAGCGGAGCAGGGCGCAGGGACATGGGGACAGCGGTGCCCGGCGCAGGGACATGGGGACCGCGGTGCCCGGCGCAGGGATGCTCACCCCGGCCCGCAGCAGGCCGAGCCCCGCTCCCCCGGGCGCTGCAACCCCCGGGGCAGGCGGAGCCCTGCCCGCCGGCCCGGGCACTGCCCGCAGCCCTGCCACCGCAGCCGCAGCGGCACCTCCCGGGCCGCCCCCCCCCCCCCCCGCCGCCCCGGGACCCCCGGACGCCCCCGCTGCGGCGGCGAGTCCCGCTCCGCGAAACACCCCCCCCGCTCCCCCCGCGCCGCCCGTCCCTCCCCGCCGGAGGATGCGGCCGCGGCCCCCCCGGGCGTGCCGAGCTCCCGGGCGGCGCCCGCCGGGACTCACCGGTAGCGGCGGCGGTGCCGGAGCCGCGGAGTCGCCGCCGCGCCGCGGCCCCCCGCGCATTTCCTCCCCCGGCCCGAGCCGGTCCCTCCGCCCCGGCCCAATGAGCTCCCGGCGGGGAGGAAAGCGGAGCCTCCCGGCCGGGGGGGAAGCGCCGGGGCCCGGGGAGCCTCCGCCTGCCCCCGCCCCGCCGGCCCCGCCGGCCGCCACCTGCCCCCGCGCCCCCGCCGGGGTGCCCCGGCTCCCCGGGGGACATGCAGGGAGAGGGCAGGACCCGCCGGAGAAGCCTGGTCCTGGGGGGGGACGACATGCAGGGACAGGGCAGGACCCCCCAGAGAAGCCCAGCCCAGGGTGGGGGGACATGCTGGCGCTGTGCCCCATATGTTGTCGCTGCCGCCCTGAGCCCGGTGGAGATGGGATTGCAGGGGGTCCCTGCCCTGGCATTGACCTGGAGCCTCACCTGCAGTCTCCCTACGGCAGGCTGAGCCCCGCAGCCCTGCCAGCCCGTTTCTGCGTGCCCCAGGTTAGGAGGACACAAGAGCCCTGGCCACCCCCCCCAGCTCGCCTGGGTGGGCAGGGGATTAATGGCAAGAGAGGCAGACTCCAGCATAGCCCCCAGCCCCTCGCCCAGGGGTGTTCAGACTCCCAGGTGAAACGGTCCATCACCAGTGCAGTGGACGGGGCAAGTCTATTTCTCTTTGCTAAAAAAATATTGTAGCTGGTTCTGCACTCCCCAAGACGACATCTAGTTATAAGGGGAGACATCAGCTTTCCCTAGGTTAGAGACCTAACATGCCATACTGGTCCATAGCCTCCCAACGTGCCCCGTTAATGCCCCATAGCTCATTACAACAGCAAAGTCCTCCAGAAGCAGGCAATGAACTTCCAGACAGGGAGGCTGGTCTCCAGAGAACCCTAACGGATGCTTAAAGGATTCCTCGGATGCCCCCCCCCAGCCGTGGAGGGGCATCAGGACTGACCCGGCGAGACGCCCAAATTCAACACAGAGACCCTCGCAGGGCGCAGCTCCGCCGGTTTGCCAACACCTGCCCGGGGACAGATCAGGCAGGCCGATCCCCCAGCTGCCCACAGGCTTCTCGTGTTAAATGCCCAGTTATTTATCAAAGCAAATTCTGCAGTTCATTTTGTGCCAAAGTGCCACTTGTTTGGTCCACATTTTTCTCTGGGAAATTAGAGCACAGAGGCTTATTGTTTTTGAAATGACTTAGGCGCCTGCCCATGCACAGAACCAGCCTTAAAGATAGCAGGGGTCTGATGTGCAAATGAATGGCAGGATACAACCCCCTGGGAATATTTGTTCCCATTAAGCTTTGCAACTTTTTTGAAAGCATGTAGGCATTTAAAGGAAATATTTACCAGTTAAACAATAATGGCTCCAAAAGAGCAATTGAGATCACTGGCCCATCCCCTGTATTTCCTCATGGTTACGCTGAGGGTGCTGGTTGAACTGGCGCTGTCTCAGGTCGTGCTGTGCCCCCCAGGGAAGCTGATGGGTGCTAGATGTGCTGGCGTGGGGCTCTTGGGTGGCCAGTGCAACAGGAGCATAAACTGCTTTGGTCAGATCCTCCCCGGGGAAGGGAGCAGAGCAGAGAGGAATCAGCTCTGGTACGTGCTGGTGAAGCTGCAGCTCCATTGCTGGGGATGAGGGGGCATGCGGGAGAGCGGATCCCTCCCAGCAGCAAGGGAAAGGCTAGCTGATGCTGGTAGAAGCGCGCATCCACGTTACAGCATCTCACATGGCACAAACAGGTTTGCTCGCTCTGTCCGGATCCAGCCTACCTCTGGGGAATGATTTCAGCTCGCTTAATCTCATAAGCACGAAGCACAGGCAACTTTTCCCAAGAGCCTTGAAGGGACGGTAATTATCTTATTATGCAGACAGTGTTACTGTTTTTTCTGCTGTGTGGGGGAGATGAACAGAGCCTGATACTCAACTTGTCTAATAATTGCAAAATACATTTGGAAGCCAATGGAAAGCTTCTCTGTCTGACCACAGCGAAAGCACAGGATCTAATTTCGCGGCCAAGACACTCACCTTATCCGTGGTGCTCCGTCATTTGTCCTGGGCAGGGATCCTTTCCTTATGGAGCATCTTGGTTTCTTACTGTCAGAACAGAAGCAGCCCGCTGTTACACTCCCCTTGTTGTGCAGGCAGAGATCAGTGATCCAGCCCTTGCCCATGGCGGACCTGGTGTGGGGTTCCCCGGGTGCCCCCAAAGGTCCTTGTAGAGTGGGGTGGAGGATGAATGCAGATCGTGGCCACAGAGTGCCCGTGTCTGGCATTGGCACTGAGCTCACACCACAAAGGCTTGCTGGCGTGCTGGACAGGCACAGACACTGTGACACCAGTGGTAGGGCACGGGGAGCCCCGTCCCTTCCCTCCTGTGCAGTGCAGACTGCACAGTGGGTGTTTTAGGAGCATCCTAGGGGTCCTGGTCCTTTCCTCGCTCACACAAGCTTGCAGTGTGTGTCACACTGCTGTGACCCCGGTGGGAAAGGCCAGGCAGAGCTGTGGTGCCTTTGCACCCTTTGGGGTAGAGCAGGCAGGGATTCGAGCAAGGGCTGAGCGGAGCAGAAGCCCTGGCTCCACCTAACACAGCGCTGGGACTTCGCTGGACACGGAGTGATCCCCTCCAGCAGTCTCCCCAGGGGCCAAGGCTGGGATTTTCCCAGAAGCTAAGAGAACAGGGTGCCCCGTTCCTGCTGGCACTCTCCTGGGTTTATCCAAGTTCCCTTACGCTCATTTGTGATCCCATCTGCTGCACCCCAACATTACATTTTACCATCTTCAGTACTTCCACGGGCACATTTAAGAATAAAGACCCCTCACTGCCCAGGCAACCTTTGCACGAGTGCCCGGGATCCCAAGTGTAAATTTGATGGTGAGGAAGGGGACGGACTCGTTGACACCCAGCGTCCCTCACGGCACTCAGCTTTCAGCCTCTTGCGGGACAATGACACCCGGTGCAGGACTAAGCACACCGCCGTTCAGGGTCTCTGTTAGAGCCTTCTCAGACGTTAGACAATTACTCCCTAAGTGCACTGCAGCATTTTAAAATTCTGCAGCTATTTTAATTGCAAAATGTTTGCTCTTCAGTTCCATTTACTGGGTCAAATCTTTGCTCAAGCAAGTGCCCATGTCAGCTGCTTAAGAACTGCATATAGCCCATTAAAAGAGCATTTAATCCTGTGCTCATAGGGAGGGTTCAGTATCTTATATGCTAATATTCATTATGTTGGGAGGAAATCCCCCAGGACATGGCCTGGCAAAGCTCCCTTGAAAGCAGAGGAGTGATGCCAGTTCAGAGTGGGGGAAGATCAGATCTGTTGGCTCTGTTAATATCGGTGTGATGAGCTTCTGACAAAGGCAGTAAGGGATTTTGGCTCCCAACTGCAAGTCTGTCTGAATTTGAAGTGCTCCCTGGACTGGTGTTTTACATGTTTCCTCCAAAGCTTTCTCCATTGCACACTAGAAGTGTACTCCCACGACATCTAGTATTAATGCTTGTCTCCAAGCCAAGAATAGAAATGTTTTTGCCCAACCTCCCTCTTAGATTTAACAATGTCGAAATCTCCTTGTCTCCCACTGTTTTTACCATGAGTGTGAGCAACAAGGCACGCTGAGCGCTGGCCTGGAGCAGGTCTTAGACTGAGCACCGGGCTGGCTGTGAAGAGGAGACTTTCACCCACCCCCTGTTTCCTAGAGCCCGTCCTGCAGCACATCGCACCCACCCGGGCAGCGCTGCCAGATCCGACATCACCCTGAGAGCATCCGTGGTGGAGCAAGGGCCGGAGGAGCGGGCTGGGCTTCCAGCCGGTCCCCTGGGCGGTAGGTGAGCTCGGAGGGTGTGAGGGTGTCTGGGGCTGGGGTGGGAGGACTCAACTTTGCTCTGGCTCTGTAGGCATGAAAAAGGAATGATTAACAGGAGACTGAATAGGAGACCATCACTAAGGTCCCACATCAGGAAACCTCTCTTAGAGAGGAGTGCTTACAGCCCGTCGTGGTAAACAGGACGTGCCCAAGCACACAAGCGCTTCCCCAAACTGGGGCCAGAAGTGCTGAAGTGGCAGAGGGAGGTAGATGGATGGGGAGACAGACAGAAGAGTGACACACATATAGATGCAAAACTTTTCAGCTGCTACAAGCCATGGCTGACCCCATACCTGCTGTGTACAATGGGCTCCCGCTGGCCTCCGCAGGGGTCTTGCACAGACCTGGAAGAACTTGCTAAAGCAATAGGAATTTTTGGTGCTTCTGAAAAAAGGGGGAACAGCTTTTCCTGGTTTAGGACAAACTCTTCTGCGCAGGCTTTTCATAAGGCTGTTTGTAAACCTTACACTAATGTTTAGGCTTTGGAGCAGACCCTGTTATGCAGAACTCCGTAAGGAAAATGACCTCCCACTATTCTATTATGTCCCATATTGTTCTTGGTTGCATCAGCTGCAGACCAGTTATCTCAGTGGAAATCTAGAGGAGTCCACTGATGTCAGTGGGATCAAAGCAGGTCAAACCAAGAAAAATACTTGGCCCATAGCTCTCAGTCTGTCGTCACCAGTTGCCCAATGCTGTGCATATTATGACCCAGATCCGATTCCCACAAAGTCTTTTTTTTTTTTTTCCCAACTAAGGACTTCACAAGCCTTAAGTGTCTCAGGACTGGTATGTTATAACTTAAGGTGACAGTAAAGACATACAGCAGCCTAGCTGTAGCTGTGCAAAAACAAATGCGGGAACAGGGCAACATCCTGTAGCCAGCTTTTATTTTCTCTTATGTGCACACAGAGGAGTTCTTATTTACATTTAGAGGAGGCAGTAATGGCTGCTGCGTAAAAACTGGGAAATGATTCATCTCACCCAGGAATAAACTGAATTTTGTGGCTTTCTGTGAAATTGCCCTGGCAAAAAGTGGCATTAGTCAGCAAGGAATGGTCCCCCACCCTGCCATTCCCCTCTGCCTTTTCCCAGTGAATCACTCCCTGAGGAGCGCATGGGAAGTGCAGTGGGAATAGCCGTGAGTTGCGTGCACGGCTCCGTCGGGCCCTTCATCACGGCCATCCCAGAAGCAGCTCAGGAGAGAGCGTTTTGCACAAGACTGTTTTTTGCTCTGATTATCCTCCTCTACCAGGAGAAAGTCTCCAGCTCCAGAAACCTGCTCTAAGTGGAGCTCCTCTCTGCAGTTGCCTCCCAGGCTATAGGCAGGACAGGAATCCAAGCATTTGCTTTGGGAGAGTGAAATAACATTTCTGATCATTCTCTTCTGTTTGCAGAGACCCTTTCCTTTCTCTGTCTGGTCTGAACCCTCAAGTTAAATCTCCCCTTGTGTTTCGCCATGCCCTTCTGCTGCTGGTGTGACTGTGAGTCAGGTTCGTTTACTTGAATTTGTTGCAGTTTGTAAATCTGTCTCCCCAGAGCCAGCCCCATCTGCAGCAGCAGAGTCCGGGAAATGGCTCAAATGAGCCTGCAGCCCAGATTCAATTTCTCTTCCTTACCTCTGGGGAAACTTCAGCAGAGCCGGTAGTTTAACAGCATAGAGGGAGACTAACTCAATCGGCAGAATGAATGCTGGATCACAGGGAATAACATTCAAAATCTGCCAGAGCAGACTCGGTGTTTGCTGCTGCTGCCCTGAGAAGAGGCGAATTTTCAAGGACCTTCAGGGTCCAGCCACCGCATCTGGGCTTCTGTCTCACACAGCTTCCCAAGCGGTGTCAGATCTTCCCAATACACTTTTAAATTAATTTTATTACTGACGAAGCCTTGTTATTTCTTCTTATGTTTAATTCTCTACCCAGTGAATTGATTCCATAAACGTTAGATCCTGGGAAAAAGTATGCCAGGTTATTTCCACCGAGAGCCACTCACTGGCGTGGTCCTGCTCCGTATTCCCGCAAAGCTAGCCAGTGCCTGGGTATCCCAGCTGCTCCTACCCACAGACAGCCTTTTATCCCAAAATACCCCAGGTAAAAGCCTCCTGCCTGCATTATGTAATGCCACAGATTAGGACGGCGGGACCCACAGATCTGCAGGTAGCTGAAAACAGATACCATGCAAATCACCCAGAGCCACAGTTATAAATTTGAGAGGCTTTGCTGAGCTCCTGGCATGCAAACACCGGCACGCTCCAGGCTCGGCTGTTAGCCAGTGCAAGCCTCAGGTCTGCGTGAGAGCAGGGACGGTCCCTGCCCGCAGGCCCGTCCAGCCCCGCGTCCTGCCCGCTCCCCGGGGGCCGAACTCTGCCGCGGTGCAACCCGAAATCAGCAGCGCGGTGTCACGGCTCGGGGTCCCGCTGCACCGAGAGACAGCGGCACCGCTGCGTGCTGCGCGGAGGGGAGTGAGAGCAGAGGGGGGAAGCACGGGAGGAAGGATGAACAACATGGTGTTGTACCAGAAGTGTTCGGAGAGCAGGTAGATGGAAAAAGAGAATGAGTTATGGAAATAAAGGAGATTTGCTACAAATTTCCAGCTATCCCGCAGGTATTTGTGCAAGTGTTTGGAGCCTTCCTCTACATGCACAGGAGGTAAAATTTACCCTCTGAGTCCTCTGCTCCTGGAAAACAGCCTGAGTGCCATGGGGTGAATTAAAAATAATAGTGCTACAGGTTGGGCTTCGCTCTGAGCAAACCAGCGCTGGAGACACTCCTCGGCTCAGCACGTGCGTGGCTGACAGCGGAGCCAGCCTCGCTGGGAGCCGCCGCAGGATGCTCTAAAAACTCATTTGCTCTTTGCCAGCGCTACGTGTTCAACCAGCCTCTGAGGCTCCTGCCATCACCTCTGCCTGAGCTGGGGCAAAAACCCACCCGAAGCCTGCAGGGTCTGGCCTGGCAAGGACACGCTCCCGCTGCCCCCAGCGCCAGCTCCCCATCCCATCCCATCCCATCCACCCCATCCCATCCCATCCCATCCACCCCATCCCTGCTGCGGCAACGGCCGCAGCTCACACGGTACCTGGGGTGCCCCGCCGTCCCCCGCCGCGCTGGGAGCAGCCCCACTGCCGTGCTCCCCGACAGCTCCCGGCAGCCATCTCCGCCTGGCCGCCCCAGGTCCAGCGGGCCTGGATGCCCGCCTCGCATCCCCGGCATGGCCGGCCGCCGGCCGCGCACAGGCAGGAGGTGGCTGCTGAGGTGGAAGGGCGGCTTTTTATGCTTTTCTTCCTGTATAAATCAGGCCGGGGATGGACAATCCCAGACAGGACTTCCTGTGTGTGTTGTACGCTGATAACGGGCGCCGCGAGGAGAACAAACACGGCCGCCCCGCGCCCGGAGGGGGAGAGGGGCCGCGGGGCGGCACCCCCACGCCGTGCCCACTGGGGATGGCCACGGGGTGCAGAAGTGGAGAGGAGGCAGCCACGCGTCCCCAGGGACACGGGGAGGGAGGCGGCCGCCCGCCTAGGCTCCCCTCCTGCACCTCACGCCAGGCCTAAGGCGGCTGCGGCCCCCCCGCCCTCCCACCTCGCTGGCACGGGGCAGCTTTCAGCAGCCCCCACCACAGCTGCCCCTCATTCCCCCTCAGAGGGGGCAGACGGAGGGCTGGTGGGGACCCCGGCAGCGCCAGGGCCTCCCTCCCAGCCCGTGCCAAGCATTGCAGGGCTGGCGGCCATCTTCTCAAGAAGGGGCCACGTTGGCGTTAGGTGCCAGTGAAGCACATCCTGGGGCGTTTGCGATCCCCTGAAATTTGGGTTACAACGCAGCAGTCAGTTTGTTGGATGCCTTGTCACCCCCGTCACGCTGTCCCTGTGTTGGGGAAGAGTGAGGTATGGGCAGTTTGGGCCACTAAACCTGCAGGACATCACCGAGCAAAGATGACGTCTTCAGCACTGGGCAGCAGAGAGCGGCGTGGAGACAACTGCCCTGGCTCTGTAATCTTCAAGGCCATTGTGGTGCAAAGCTGCTTATGATTTCAAATTAAATATATGTCTATGTGTGACCTTGCTTCTGGGTAGCCAAAAGAGGAATAGTACACTTTTTAATTGGAATTTGAAACTTTGATCCAGACTTTATGCTACAAAAGGAGATGTTTTAGAACACGAAGGCTGTGGAGGTGGTAATTATTTCTCGATTCTCTCAGAAGATGCAATCAGGCCACCAAGCGAGCGGCCCCATGGCTGCCAGGCCATTGCTGCCTGCTGCTGCGGGTAGCAAGACCCCAGGGCAGTCCGTACGCTTTCCTCCTGCCCCGGCAGAGCGCGTGGTGCGGGGCTGGGGAAGTGTGTCGTCTGGGGCTCCCCTGGAGTAGAGCCACATCCCTGGCTCGTGCTGCACACGCCTCGGTCCTCCTGGTCTGGGCAGCGCAGAGTGCTTGTGCGCAGGCTTACGGTGAGCTGAGGATTACTCCCACCCTTATTCAGCAAAATATTACTCTGGGCAAGTCCCCTGGGAGTTGCAAAATATTCCTGTGTTTATTTATATAAATGCACGGCTAAAGAAAGACCCCACTTGTTTTCCTTGGCAGACGGGTTTTTAAAGGCTGTTCTCTGCTGCCCATCGTTCTCTCCAGCTATAGGTGATTTTATACCGCATGCTGCTTGCCGTGAGCATTACCAGCTGATGGACTCTGTGGGAGTGCATCTGTCCAGGGGAGTCTCTTCTAGGCAGAAGGGTGTGTTTGTGCTCAGTTGTGCATGAAACGCTGTGTGTGTTTGTGTGTGCACACTACATTAACCTGTAGGGCGGTATCCCTCTATCTCCCTCCATTTTTGTGCTCAGTGCTGAGCTGAGTTTTAAGCAGCAGCTCCCTGTGGAAAGTTACAGGGCTCGCACGGACGGCACACGCTGCCTGCAAGAAGAGGCAGCGCTGGAGGCGCCTTTCAGATCAGAGATGCTGAACACTGGAAACTCAGGTCCAGAGCTGACAGCTTTCTCCACCGTCAGCAGACACACAGACTGAATCCTGTAATGTACAGAGCCTTCAGAAAGGCTCCCAGCATCCTCAGTCTCCTCCCCACCTCCTCCAAACTGAAGCCTGTGAAGTTTGGGAAAAACTCTAGACCCAAATTTTATCAGTTGCAGCAAGCACCACTTGGCCCTATGCCATCTGTCCCATGTCCTCTGCCCCAGGATGGACGCAGGTCACGGTGCATGGCTGGGACATCGGCCACCCACACTTCCCCGTGCATGCGGAGCTGCGCGTGGAGCGGGACTGCTCTGGCCTCGGCAGCGGAGCCGCAGGAGTGAAACGGGATGTGTGGAAAACGCTTCCTGTTTACCCAGTCTTTAGTAGTAGCTGCTGGAGTGGGAAGCAGTCAGCAGGGGCCATATGAACGGGTATTTTTAAATTTGAAATCATGACGCTTTATCTTGCAGAGCCGCCACTACCCTCCCGTGGAACTCAGTGTTGGGGAAAACCTGGACATCAGCCAAGGCTCGGTTACGGTGTGTGAGAGGGAAGGAGGGAGGGAGGGAGCCGCAGGGTGTGGGTGCTGCACACCCAGCTGTGCGCAGCTGTGCCCACAGCCCTGCCTCTGCCTGCACCTCCCCGGCGTCCCCAAAGGTCCTGCTGCTGTCCCCTCCGGCGCACGCCAAGGGGCAGGATCCCTGGCAGCCTCCCCAGCCTGTCACAAGGTGACCTTTTCGGTAGCCCACGGTGGCAGGTGGCAGTGGGACCCACCAGAAGCAGAGCACGCAGATGGGCAGGCAGCCCGGGCCGGGACACGTGCTTTTCCCAAGGCCGTGCAGCCCGCTCTGCCGCTCTGCCCTGGCTCGGCGGCATTCAGGGCCTGTCAGGCGTGAATTGAGTAGGGGGATGGAGGCGGCTTTAGCTCCTCATTAGCACTAGCCAATTAGTGTGGCATGCTGCTCTCCTGTCACCTGATGTGGCTGCCTTTGAACACCCCCTGCCCACACTGATCCCTTCAAGTTTGAGGCCATGTTTGGTTTATGATCAGTTTTCCTCCACTGTTTTGCTGCAGGAACTTTTCTAAGTGTGTCTTTTCCCTCCGCGTCTCAGCTGCTCCTGAGAAACTAAGTCCTGCCTGGTTTGTTTTATTGGCTTTTTTGGGCTGCTGTCTGCTGGTGTGCTGCTGTTCGCTGTCATGCTGCAGTCAGTCAGGGTTTAATCAGCATATGAGCGAGTATCAGGGAAAATGCTGTCCCACAGCAACATTTGATACTTTAAATAATAAGTCAATTACCAAGCAGCAATCAAAATCAGATGGCAAAAACTCCACCTTCAGTTTGTACAGCTTTTGCCAGCGCAGTGAGCCGAGGGCAGCCCAGCCGTGCCTGGCAGTGGTGCGCAGGCTGCTTGCAGAGGGATGGGGTCGGAGCCTCAGCCAGTGTAAAGCACTGCTGCACGCCCACAGAGCTGGCCCAGACCTTTGTCGGATTTAGGAGCACCATGCTAAATGTTTCCAGGCTTGGGCCACTCCAAATCTTTGAGTGACGACTGCTTCTTGGGGAGCACATGACATCTGGGAATGGTCGCTGGCTGTCAGGCAGGGGCATGGGATCCAGGCCACCCGGGTCCTGTTTCCACCCAGTTCCTGTATTCTCCATGGAAAAACTATTTTACCATCCCTTGCCTGCTTTCTCATCAGTGGATAATAAAAGTGCCAGTCCCATCACAGGGATGTTGTGCTTACAACTCGACTAACGCCCATGAACGGCTTTTAGATTCCTGCACGAAACCTGCTACATAGATTTAACTCCTAATTTTAGGTGTTGTGAACTTTCACAGGCTTTAGTTCTCTTCTCAGCAGGAGCAGCAGATGCTCAAAGTGTAAAAGGAAACAGTATTTCAAACCTGAACCTCTTCAGGGATCAGGGGAGGAAAAGTAAAACCTTTTGCTGCTCGTTCCTCCGCTGAACCCAGGTTGCCATCCTCATGCTTTAACAACCTCTTGATTTCTCCAGCTGCTGAAGATGCTGCACGTGGGATGCACAGGGCACCTGTGGAGACCTGGAGCCAGGTCCCAGCGCTGCTCTGCAGTGTGCCCATGCCATTGCCAGGGTGCTCAGAGCCACCAGTGCCAGGGCAAGACCCCCAGCAGCCAGGTTTCCGCACTAAGGGCCTTTCTTACATGCTCTGTGCACCCCACCATCCCTTGGGTGAGCTCCATAGCTGCACACCAGCCAACTCCTCCCCTTGCTGCTGTTCTTGCGAGGCACCAGGTCTTGCATGCCCACACCTCCTGAGCTCCTGGGGAGGAGTGGCACCTCTAAACCCTACTTGGCCGCCCTCCAGCCCATCCTTGGGGCGAGGATGCTGGTGAAAACAATAGGCAACAGTGCTGGGCAGAGTCCAGCCCGGAGATTATGGTGTGCCTCCCTCTCACCAGGGCAGGACGGAGGAGTTTTGAGGGTGCTGTGGGAATACCCGCACAGTGCAGACGTAATTAATCAAGTTCAGAGATTGTATTCTTCCTTAGCGCTTCTCGCAGCACAGGGAGAGCCTCAGAAGTCTGGCAGGCAACCGCAGCCTGGCTGGGAAACAGATTTGTCTTCTCCTGGTGAAAATCTTCTATGAAAAAGAATTTTATCCATGTTTTGCAGAGAATGTTGCGGATTTCAGAGAAACTGGAATTCAGGAAAAAAGTTCCTCTGACATTATCAAAGTCTCCCAGTTCAAAAACTGAGTTTTGAACTTTAGAGCCTGGAAGTTTAAACGATTAGCTGAAATTGTATTTTTCCCACTCAAATTTCCCTAAGGGTTAAAAAAAGCATTATTGTTAAAACAAAACCTCACCAGTGAAGTATCTGGGGAGGCTGTGAGCCGGGGCATAGGATGGCTGGTTTGGGATGGGGCCATGCAGCGTGCTGCGGTGTGCCGAGCTGAGATGGCTGACAGGCTTTTGCTTGCAGAGTGGTTTTTGGTCACTGTGGAGCCCTGTGTCCAGCGGGACCCTCCTACCAGGCATGGAGAAACAGCACTGGGGAAGGCCCTTTTGGCAGAGCTGTTTGGGGAATATTTGTTCCTTCAGCTCTTCGATTATTCGTCTTTTCATTTAAAAAAAAGATCATGAAGAGAGGTAAAGAAAAGATGCTTTGGGATAGCTGCCCCTTCCAAGGTCCTTCCCTGTTGTTTCAGCTTGCCCAAGGCTTTTTGTGTCTCTAGATTTTTTATCTCACGGTAAATGCTTATATTATCTCTGACAGTAAGAGTCAGAAAGACTCCTGATTTTCAGCACTTGGGAAGTACCATGCAACATCATCCAGGGATGGCTGGATCTGCCACTGACACTGCCAGGATTGGAGGCTGCAGATGCCACCGGAGAGCGGCTGGGTTTCTTCCCCAGAAGAATTCAGTTTGGGTCTGCTTTGGGCAAAGACATCGTCTTTGTGCAGCTTTCTTGTTCCTCATGAAAGTCTCCACTTCTACAATAAAAACATTTTTCAAGGTGTCCTCACACTCATAATGCCTCCTCTCCCTCCCATTGGTACCAGTAGCTGCTCATTAGCAAAGGCTAATTGCTACCAACCTGTTAATTAGATATTCAACATCACGTTGCACAAGGAGTTGGGGTTGTGATGACAGAAAGCTGGAAGTTGACCTCTATAACGCCGACTTCAAGCAGTGCTTCCTAGAGAAGATTGGCAGGTTCTTCCAGGACGTCTCCGACATGGAAATAAGCCAAAGCAAAGGCTGTGTGCGTGAGCAGCTCGGGGCTCCGGACACAGCCCCCGGCCAGGGAAATGTTTCTATTGCGGGCAACGCCTGAGCGCATGCTTAAAGCCCTGTATGTGCTCCTGTGCTGTGTCAGAGGCGCGGGGGAACCTCAGCGCCAGCGAGCTTGTGTCATCAAGGTCAGCTTGTCCGGGCCCATAAATCAACGCCAGCAAAATTAAGACTGGCACCAGAAGATCAGCCAGACCTTACCATAGAACACCCCGTACGTCTGTGCTTTCCTGAATCAGAGCCGCCCCGAGACACTACCGAAGCACTCCCACACATGTAGCTGCCAAGGACTGTGTGCTGGTTACCAAGAGAGCTTGTGTGTGATTTCCCGTGAAAAATACATTCCTGTAAGAGCGGCGGTGGGCAGCTCCCGCGCAGGCGGGCTGAGCGGCGCACCAGCCCTTGGTGTGCTTCATCTGAACGACCCCGCGGGCTCAGCCTCCCCTCTCACTCTTGCTCTTGACAAAGAGTTCAAGGAAAGCCTGATAAGAGAGGAGGAGAAAGTGAGGGAGACAGGGAGCAGAGACTAAATATTGTGCAAGTTGGTGTCTTGTGCACAGGCAGCAAACCCTGGGCTGGGGGACAAACCTCCCTGCTCTGCAGCGGAGTGGTCTGGGGTACCACTGGGACCCCAGTATACCCAAGGTCAGGGACGTGGCTATGCCTTGCTGCTGCTGTTGTGATAGCATCGAGGACAGAGCCAGGAAAAAGCCCAGAGCCACCCTTTTGCTAAGCCAGCTCGGCAAAGGGCTCCTTTATCTGCCCTTTCGTGTGAGATAAGGTTTCAGTGTTGTCCTGCTGGAGCAGCTTTATATCTCTCACAGATACCTCCCCTTGCTGCAGAAAGGTATCAGGCATTCAGAAAATATTTGAGCAAGACCGTATCTTTTTGAAACCCGTGTGCAATGGAAAGACACACAGGGTGGATTAGATCTACACTGCGGGGGTTTCAGCGTCTTCTTGTCCATGCAAGCACAAAGCACGTTTCCTCAGCTTGTAGGACTGGGCTGCGAGGGCCTTTCTCATTGCAAGTCCCTACAGAGAAGGATTATTGCAGACCGAATAGGGACACGAGTGCCTGGGCTCCTTACTGGGCTGGGAAACTGCATGTTCCCCCCCGATTCCCCGAGGTATGAGGAGATGCAGTCCCTGCACGTCCCTGGTGCCTGCCTTGGAGCCAGCTCCCACCAGCACTGAAAGGTGGGAAAACATTTCCAACTGCCAAAATTTCACTCAGTTAATCCAGCTGCCCCTTTCTTGCACCAGGAGTATCTATACAGGTGGATACATTTGCAAACATTCTTTTATTTTTACTATCGTTTGACAACGGAGTTCAAATCCTAAATGCAGAACTTTTCTTTCAGCAAAGATCCAAAATACACATTTTGAATTCTCCCCACAATGTAACACCCAATGATCAAGCAAGTAAGGACCACCCCAGACCTGCCTTCATTCTGGGGATGCAAAAAGAAAACGTCCTCTCCCTGCTTCAAAGCTTAATGGGTTGTTTTGGTGATACGCGAATATCTTGAGAGCTAATCAAGATTAACGCTTGTTTTAACGAATCAGTGAGAACTGTATCTTATTGCAACAAGCCACATACTTTAACATCCCTGACATACTTGTGTATTTGAAAAGGGTGAGCTGGATTTCTCCACAATGATCTATCACCATCTGGGAGTTCAGCTCTTCTCTTTGTGCTCTGCCCTCCCCTACAAGGGACCTGGTTTGGAAGACCTTCAGTGACCATTGATTTCTAAGAAATCATTATGCAGCACCATGATGGCTGACTGGGAGAAAAAGGCATGTTTTGAAAATAGAGGATAAAGAATAAAAGCCATCCCTTTGCAGCGTCTGACAAAAGAGCCATGCACCACACCCAAGCACTCGTGCAATTCGGATGCTGCGGAGGCATCAACGTCCTCATGCCTAAAGCCGGAGGCTTGAGCAGCACCTTTGTGCCAGCTCACACAACGCTGGCTTCTGGGTGAAGGCACTGAAAGGAGAAACATTTCCCTCTCACCACAACAAAGCTATTTGCATGGCACAAAATGGTGTTAGAACCTGGGGAGGCAACTTCTTCTGGGCTGCTCCAGTCTCCACCAAAGTCCTGAGGGCTAAGAGCCCTCCTCCTCCCCGCCCGCAGCTGGCACTGCCCTTCCCAGCAACTCTTACTGATCGTTACAGACAACAATCATTGAAATTTTAAAACTGCCCAGTTGCAGAACAAAACACTTGCAGCTGATTAAAAGTTTTCTATGTCAAAAATACTTGGTGTATTGAAAAATGCATTCAGAGGGCCGGTTCTGATCTCATTGCGTGGGACTAAGTCCAGAGGTCTCAATGGAGAAGACCTGAAGAATAGTCAGGACATTACACTAATGGCATTCTACAGAAATTATTAAGCCAAATAACATGCAGCTGAATAGAGCTCAGTGTCTTTTTTATAAAATTAATAAGGCGTGTAATAGATAACTGTCTCCGCACTAGTAGATCTAATACCTTGGCTTAAAAGTCCTACCCAGGAAACTCTCATGGCTTTTCTGCTGACTTCACTGGATTTCAGCAACATAATAGAGAAGTGGAATTCAGCCTAAAAGTCAGACAGTGAATGCAGAAGTCAAGACTTAGGAAAAAGATACCAAAAAAGAACTGTTGATACGTGTCTTCTCTGACACGTCGCAATGTATCAAGATGGCCACTGCCTTTATTTTGTTTAATCACTTATCTCCACAGAGGGAAGAGGAAATTCCCAAGAACGCATGATCGTTAAAAATATTAGCCAGGGCCTGGTGATTATTTTTGGTAGCTAAAAACTTCCTGACTGAAGGGTTTTGCTTTGCATTGGACTTCAGTAAATGTTTTAGTATAACTTTCATAAATACCCATTATACTCACATCAGTGTGCAGTTTACAATTCAACTGGGAAGGGCGGGGATATGTTTCTCTTTCTTTTGTTTTGCCATGCAGCATGCTAAAGTGCACAGCGCTACACTGAATTAGCATTTAGCTATTTTCTTGTATCCTTAAATAAAGGACTAGTTCACACAGTCAGAAATCTCTGTTTCCTTTCGGGCAGGAAAAAGGAAGTGAATGCGAAGGGCAGATTTGGAGTTTGCTTGCAAGAACAATTGAACTCCCATCCAGAGGGGAAGGGGATCTGCGTCAAGAGGAATTCACTTTTTTTTTTCTTTTTTTTTCTTCTTTTTTTTTTTCTGGAAGGGAAGAGAAAATGACCTTTAGTTTAAAAGCCTGAAAGAATAAAGGTCTGAGCATTTAGAGCTGCCTGCACAAATATAGTCATAAAGGCTTTTTCCTGACAAAGGGCTCCCGCAGCCGCTCGCACCGTCCTTCAGCAGCGGGGCCCGACTGCAAACGCTGCGCTGCGTGCTCCCCTTAGTTATCCTAAGTGAAGGGCGTCACCAAAACCTGTCAACAGTTCCTGGCTAGGAGGGACAGTCCCTGGGTTTTTTTCAATATATTTACCATTTTTCTCTTTGTCCCTCCCCAACGCTGCCAGTCTAGCGGGTCAGATGAGATTTGGTGGATGGGATTTAGTGGATGCCCTTGCCTTTCTCTCCAAAAGTCCTCTTTACAGCTGTCTGTAGAAGCAGGCAGGGCATCAACTCAACCTGTTACATGGTCAAGACCTCACACTGGCCCCACCATTTTTGGTCCCTTTTCAGTTAACCACAAAACCTTCTCCCAGCTTCCCTGGGAAGAGGATGTGAACCCAGGCCTCAGGGGCTTGACTATGTGTCAAAACATTATCTGTGTGCTCTCGCCTATGAGTCCTAACCATTTTAGTCCTCACCACTAGTCTCCATTTTAGTGGGCCCTGAATATCTGCATTTTTCTCTGTATTTCTTTCTCCCTGCCATGCAAGCCAGATTCCCAAGGAAGCTCCAGAACTGGAGAATACAGGAATTGAGACCTTAAAAGATGCTTAAGCATCCTATCTCCAAGGGCACTAAGCACTTCAGGATGTTTGAAGCCATCAGTCCCAGAGCTGGCCAAGGCGAGTGCCGTAGTCTGGGACCTCCCCATGGTACACAGTGCTTTGCCAGAGCAACCCCGGGTAAAGAGCAGTAGCTTATAACCTGCTGCAGCTGAAGGGACTCATCGCCCTTCCCTCCTCACCACTTTTCACAGCATCAGTCAGACCTTTGCCAAACCCCCGGCACAACCCTGCATGAGCCAGTGGAGGGGTTTCTGCCCTAAAAACCGAGCTCAGGCTAACAGCTCATATCGTGCATGCTGCAGCAAGAGCATCGCTTTCCCAGGCCTGTTTTCCTCCAGGGATGCAGGTAATAAACAGGGGATCCAGCTCCAGTTTGAGTTCCCACATACTCACACAAGCTCCTCAGAGCAGTTTTTCTCCCATCCAAGCAAAATATTTGTTCAGAACCTGAAGCCACGGCTGGGCAATGTCAGCAGCAAATGTCAGCAAGTGTCAGCAGGAGAGAAACTAATTAGACAAAATGGGCCAAATTTCTCCCGGGGGGAGCTCCTCTACGATCACTGCAGGAAGGATGAATGTGGCCTAATGGTTAAATAGATTATTTTGTGCTCTCTTGTTGCCTCCATCCTGGTTTTCTCCAGGTGTGCAGCCTCACTGAGTTTGTCCAAAGCCAGCCTGCCCGCCCAGCGGCTCACCTGGCTCCGGTGACTTACCCGGGGCAAAGCAACCTGGGCGCAGAGCCCCTGACAGCACATCACGGACACCTCACAGCTGAGCTCGGATGAAATCACCTCTCGATACTAAAGCTGCAGTTCTCCAAATATATCTTGGCAGGCTTCCACTTTTCTTCTCCAAAATTGTCCGGCCTCAGTGCGTGCAGCTGGAGGGATGCCCCCGCCAGCAGTCAGAGGGACAAAACCGGAGCCGATAGAGAGCCAGAGGGACATCTTCTCTGCTAAGGTCATACGTCTGCAGAGCCTGGCGCTAGGCAAAGATACATCTGGAAACGTCGTGGCTGCGGTGACTCACTGCATGAGGAAATGGTGTCACCCTTCAGCTCTCTGCAGCAGGTCTGCTCCCTCGCCTCCACCGCTGCTGCCAGCTCCAACATGCATTTTTACCTTTTACTACCAAAAGTTTTGGACAAAGCCCCCCACAAGTGAAGCCTGAGTGAAACTTCAGGTTCTACTTATGGGTCTGTTGACATCAAGGGAGCCAAGCTGGGCGAGCCCATCCCTACGTCCAGCCTGGGATGTCAGCAGAAGAGCGGTGTGAGTGGAGTATAGAGCAGGTGAGGATTACAGTACAACACACGCATAGGAATTTGCCATTCCCATGGTTTTCTATTCTTATTTCTGTTCCCCTCGAAATCCCAGCCAGCACCTTGGTGCATAAAGGTAATTCATTAACCTGCAAGAATGAGGAGGCCTAAACTTTCCCCTAGTCACTGTGACAGCTCACAGTCATGCTGGTGTGTCGGGGACAGGCTCCCAGAGCAGTGCCAGCAATGTGGGGAATGTGTAGATAGCTCTGCAGGAATGCACCCTCCGAGCAGGGGCTGGAGAGAGGAGGGCTGCGGAGGGACAAGGGGAAGGCGCAAAGTCCAGGAGAGCCCAGAGGGCACCCCCAGGGCATGGTCAGGGAAAGGACAACACAAATCCCTGTTCAACTTGCTCGTACCCGCTGGCTTTCCCCGGTGGGGTAATCCCCATCGGCCAAGAGAAAGTGCCGCGTAACAGCCAGGCTGATGACACAGAGGCATCGCTGGTTTGCAGCGTAAAAGCCAGTGGCAGGTTATTTGAAGAGCCGGGAGCTCGCGTCAGTGGAGTTGGACGCGTAAGGCTGGGTACCAGGAGATATTTTGTTCCTCACAGGAAGGATGGGTTTAGTGGAGTCACGGCACTGGGTTTGGGACTCCAGACCAGACTGGGAGGAAAAGCGCTACCGTAGTGGGACCAGGCAGGCTGTACCCAGTGAGGATGCCAAGGCAGGGCAGATCACGACAGGGTCGTGAGTGCTTGTGCAAGGCCAGGGATAGCAGCAGAGCTGGAGGTGCAGTGAGAGGAGCCCTGAGCTCCACATCACCTGCAGGGCTGCAAAGTCCCCCCGTGGGGCTGGGGTAAGCTCACTCCCTCTCCATTCCTTGCTTTGCCCATCAGAAGGCAGCAGAAGTCAGTCCCAACCAGGGCTGTGCGCAGGCATCAGGATTTCTACCCCACTCTGGGCACATGAGTGTCACCCAAATGCCTCAACGGAGAGGAGACAACTTGTCTAGCAGAAATGCTGGGACCGACCCGACTTCCACTGAGCAGTGAAAGGGCACTTTCCCTCTTCTCCTGGAGGACCCCGGGCTCAGTGAGGCTGCTGGAGGCTGTGCCAGCCCAGCACACTGCAGGGAGCCTTCAGCTGCTTTATTCATAGAAATCCACCCTGCACACCAGCCCTGGAGCTGCTGCCTCCCAGGCGCCAGCCCAGAGGGGGTCTGTGCTCCCAGCAAACGAGCAGGTCAGCAAAGGCACCGCGGCCAATGTCACAGCGGGAGCGATAACATCTAGATCAGCCAGTTGGTAGCAGAGAAATCAAGTCATTGGAGCAGGACATCATCACGTGCCCCATTCCTCCTGCTGCACAAATGAACACTTCAGTTTGGATCGTGCATCTTATTTTCCATAAACATACCAGATTTTGCATCCTGGATTTGCAGGAGAGCGCTGCTGGGACAGTGCTTTCAGCTCAAGTATCAGCCTTAAATCTGAGTTTTACTGAGACTGGTCCCAGATACAAAGCTACCAACACTCAGTAGGTTCTATATGAGCACAAAAATCGGTTGGATCAGGATTCCTGTGGCACACAGTGAACTAAATTACTTGTCTGTTACTTCTGAATTCCTTTTTTTTCTTTTTTTTTTTTTTGCTTTGTTTTGATTTTGATTTATTTTTCTGCTATCATAGGAAGCAGCTCGGAGATTGGTTGTGACATACCCTGGGCTAATTCAGTGGAAAGCCTGTTTTCAAAAGGAAACATTTGCCATCTTGCTCCCAGCTTTGATTTGCCTGTCCCTACTCGCTTGCCAGAGCTTATTCTGCAACGTTAATAGGAAAGTTTCTTTGCACGGAGCCAACCAGCTATTGTGCCCAAGTGATTTTGTTCAAGGAATGAAAAGCACATTCACTTTGTGTTCGAGGAGATGACATTTGTTTGATTGGTGTGTTTGAGAGCTCGGTGGGGAATACAGCAGCGAAAAAACATTCTTGTGAGGAGCTATTTCAAAAGAAAAGAAACAAGAATCCAGAAGAGATAAGAAAATGAATGTTTGCAGAATCTGGGAAAGCCTTGTGCAGAGGGACAGAGACAAAGTACGAGAATGCACTTTATTTGTGACAAGCTTTCCATCCTGGGCAGCCAAACAGGACATCCTGCTTCAGTTCTCCTTCCTCTCTTTAATTAGAGTTGCGTTCAGGACACTGCCATTAATGTCGTCTCAGCATTTCCATGACAAAGCCCTGTTTTTGCGGGACTTTAGGAACTTGGCCCTAAAAAAATCTGTTATTAGTGTAGAACTGCTCAGCCCGGAGACTTTGGCAGGTTTGCAGCCAGTTGCTGCGACATTTCCATCCCAAGGAGCTGACGCCAGCTCAGAGCGAGGTGGCCCCATCCGGGACGTGGGAGCGGTGGAGGAGACCAAACCCCATATCTGGACGCGGCGGGGTTAGCGATGCTCTGTGCACCCCAGTCTCCGTTTCGGATCTGAAACATGGCAACCCTCTGAAGGCCATAATGTCACTGAAAACACAACGCCCGTGTTTGCCAATCTGTAAGTCATTGTGGAAACCTCTGTGTTCAAATAATTTAAAAAAGCCTGAAAAGGAAACCGGATTCTCCAGCAGTGGTACTTTCACTACCTGGAAGTAGGGCCTGGCTACAGTCCCCCTGGTTGGACTTGCCCCAGAAATGGAGACCCCTAAAAATCACTCCAGGAAGAGCAGATCCTCGTGGTGTAGGACACCGTGCCCTCCCCGGTGTGGGGACACGCTGCCGCAGCTTCCCGGGGCTCCCTGACCTCTGTGGCCGCTGCAATTTCATGGTGAGCTGAAACAGAGAACGGCAGTGACAGAAATCACTTGCTTTCCCACTGGCTTCTTAATTGCCGCTCTTCCCCTTCGCTCAGGGTTGGCAGCTCAGCTCTCGCAGGGCTGAGGCTATCGCCGCTGCTCTTTATCAATCCCACGTGTTGGAGAAGATGCTGCAAACGGTGCCTTGTCAAACCTGCTGTTTGCAACAGCAAAGCAAACGAGACCAAACAGGGTTGTAAAAGTATTCAAAGGGGAGCTGAGACCACACTGGGGTCGTGTGGGAGCTCTGGGCCAGGGCAGCGCTGGCAAAGAACCTGGCTGACAATTGAGCTATAAAAAAAACATGTTTGAAAGATACTGAAATGCACCTTAAACACCAGGACAGCCCAGGCAAGTGTTGAAACCCGCTCTAGTGATAAACCTGATTCCCATCGTGTTTTGTTATACTGTCTAAACTCCCTCCTTCAGGGCTCCACGGCAGGACCTGGGGTTTGTGTGCTGGCTCTGAGCACACAGGTAAGAGAAATCCTTGTTCCCGTCCTACCACTGGCACCAAGGGCCCGGTGATGCCAGGCCAGGCAGATCATGCTTCGCTGAAACAGAGGCAGCAGGAGAGCAGAAGCCATAGCTCAGTCCAGCCAACACCTTTGGGGATGGTTTTGGCTCAAGAAGTGCTAAATATTATTAGCAAAAGGAAAACACTTCTTTTCATGGTGGAAAAAACAGTCCTTCCAACTGAAAATATTATTGCGATTCTTCCACTCCTAAAGGGAGAGAAAACAGATTCTTTTGTTTCTATGGAAGTCCCAGGTGCATCGCTGGCATCCAGAGCAGAGCGGGCTCTGGAAGAAGCTGGAAAGCAACATTTCAGCACAGGATACTCCAAAGCAGACAGGGTTAAGCTAAACATCCTTTTACTGCTACTCTTTCACTTCCCATTTCAGGGAAGACGACACAATGGTCCTGCACCCTCTGCTAATGCTGTGCTGGGGGGATCCCCTCCCTGCACAGTCGTCCCAGGTCCCCCCAGGGCCAGTTTGGCTGCGGGAGTGGGGCTGCATCTCCCTCCCGCAGCCCTGCGATGTGGCAGCTTCCCGCAGCTCAGTGGCATTGGCTGGGCTGGTGCGTCCCATGTCCCAGGCTCGCGTGCCTGCCAGCCGGGGAAACCACGCGCAATGCCCTGCCCTTTCCTACCCTCGCTGCCACCCCGCAGCGTGGGGGGCCGGATCAGGGCCGGGAGCCAGCGAGCTGCCAGCAGTGCCGCTACCGGCTTTCCTCACCCGGGGCTCTGCTAAGAAGCCAAGTCAGAGAAATTATCTGATTTAAACGAACTAACGGAGTGAGGAAACAGTGGAAAGCAGCTGGTTCGGGGCTCTTTAAGCCGACTGGAACTGTTGGACCAATTTCCCACCCGCTGGAGCAAGCTGGTTTGGGTAAAAGGCATTTATGCTCCATTGCCCCGCTGGCTGATGAGCTGCTCTGCGTATGAGAAGCCTACCCAGCTTCTGGATGCTTTAGCTTAGGAGATTTAGGATGTGCTGGCACAAGGACCTGCAGGGCTTCCTCAGCAGTGCCCACCAATGCCAGGCACCGCCGGGAGAGGTGGCCGGGCTCTGTCCCCCTGCCCGGGGCCCACCGAACCGCAGCGTGGGGCGAGGCAGGGCAGGAAGGGAGCCAGCGGAGATGAGTGTTTCCTGACTCTCAGGAGCGAAACAGAAAAGCGCTGTCACTCAGCGGCCCCTGCAAGTGCAGCGGCAAGATAACTCCAGACACAGCCGCCATCACTTCCCCCCTTTGTCCCTGGCTTTTTTCAGGCCTTCCTGAGCAGAAACGTCCCATCTCCGAAGGAATGTCGTTGCCACTGGCCGCCCATGAAACACCGAGCAGCCGTGCTGCCCGCGGCTCACTGCCGGCTCAGCTGGGGCGTGGGTACCCCGGGCACCCCGGTGTGTGGAGTGGCTGGCAGCCCTGGGCTGGGAGCTGCCATGGGAGCCTGAGGAGGACATGTGAGGCATCCCGACATGGTGGAAACGGGCCGCCACATTCCCTGGTTTCCTGAGTCACTCCTGAGTGCAGGAGATGAAAGGCAGCTGGGGACTTACAGAGAAAATGCCACTCAGGAACCCAGGGCAGCCCCAGAGCCCCAGCAAGCAGCCCCAGGGTTGAGTACTGTCCTACACATGCCTTAGGCTCCCAGGACACCACGGGTCCCCGCCAGCCTCAGCCAATGCCCCAGCTCATGGCCAGGGGGTGCTCACAGGGCGTTTCTTGGCTGTGACAGTCCCTGCTACTTGCCTGTCCCTGGCCTGGTGCCCACTGAGCCAGCCTGGGGTAAACCCCAGGGACTGCTGTCCCTGGCAGGGGACACACATCCCCTGCATAAACCCCAGAGGGACCCTTCTGATCTGAAAGGAGGGAGCACTTCCACCCCTTAAATTAGGCTATATTTTTCCCTAGGCTCCTTCTCAAAAGATAGCTGTAGGTTGGGCACTTTGGATGCAGCTCACCCGACAACCACTGCTGTTTCTGTTCAGTTAAGACCTAAGTCAATGCCCCTTCCTCCCCAGTGCAGGATAACAGCAACCGGCTGGTTGTTCAGCTTTGCCCGAGGCCCCAGGGCTGCTGCCGGTTGTGGAGTCAGTGCTGCATTTCCTGTGGGCTGAGGTGCGGGGCGGGATGACCCTGCTGGGGACACTGCATGATGGGGACGAGGTGGGAGCCCTGGTCCCCAAAGCCAGGAGCAGACAGGGTGGCTGCGGGAGCAGCATGTGGTTGTGGAGGAGCAGCCCCGCAGCGATGTTTCTGCTCCCACAGCAGCGTGGGACAAGGTGGGGCTCGATAGGAACAAGGGAGTGATGGGGCACCCCCAGACAGGGCCCTTGGATAGCACAGCATCAGTGTCCCCAAAGCCAAGGCTGGAATGCAACGAGGCTGTTTTATTATGTCCCTCGCCCATCTCTCAAGGACAATATAATCTAACAGTTGTAGAAACACATTTTTCACCATGGGATTCTTCATTAGTGCTTGTTTCCTCTCCCAGCCTGTTTCCTGGAAGCAGTTTGTACTGACAGACATGGGCAAGAGCTGGCTGTGGGCAGCAGAGTAGCTGCCGTGGGACGCACGGGCCATGTGCACGCGTGCGGGTGCACACACATTCCTTCCACACTCGATGGCCTGGGGTTACAACCACACTGGGGACAGGCTGCACTGCTGCTGGCCACCGGCTCTCCATGCCTGAAAACCCCAGGTGATGGATCTTTGTTGGAACAAGACTTTTTTTTATGTTTATCATAAAGTCGAGGCCCAAGCACCTTGCAGACAGGTCCTGGTGTACATAGCCCAGAGCCCACGCGGCGTCGGAGCAGAGCGTGCACTGGTACGGCATGGACAGCCAGTGGCTCCTGCTATAGAAGCCTTCCTCACAGACGTTTACAGTTCAGCTGTAAATATTTGCTCCTGGCTGCAGTTTTCCCAGGCAAGATTTCAGCCCAAGAGTGATTGCTCATGGAGCTAGTTCTTCCCTGGTTTATTTTTAGTGTTCCCCAGAGTTAAACAGCTTTAGTCCTCGAGCAACTGGAATGGCAATATCTGTTATCACCAAGTATTATAGTAAAGCAATTATGGTTCTTGTGGCAACCAAATAACAAAAAATGATCCTGTAACTGGTGCCACTGATCAGGCACTAAACTGAAGAGAGCACAGGTCCTGCCCTCCCCTGTACAGGCCGGGGCCGTACACTTGGACAAGGGCTTCAGGGAACATTTAGCCACCTTCTGAATCCCTTGTGCAGAGTCTGAGTTTCGAGGCTGTGGAAGCAAAGCAAAGCTCAGGTCTCCCAGGTTGGAAGGCTGCAAAAACTGTCTGTACGGTTTGGTTTTGACTGGCTTTGGGATGTTTGTGCAAATGTTTATGAGCCCAAAGCAGATTCACACTGTACAGGACACACTAAATTAAATTATTCCCCCAAGAAACTCTATTAAAAGTACTGCAGTTTGCGTTTTTCCTTTTGAAACCCTACCTGTGAGCCTGAATTAGCTGCCACCCAGCCCAGCCCAAGAGCAAAGCCGTTCCCCACATCCCATAAAGTTACCCACGTCCAGATGACTCGGGTGCAGACATGGGACCCAGAGAAAGGCTGGTGGAGGCTGTGGGACCCCCACACCCCATGGATGCAGGAGGGAGGGCTCACATCACCCTGCACATCACTTCCAAAATCAACCCACGGACCTGTCCTTTCCCTGAGCAGCTCCCACCACGGGGTTTTGCGCCTCTGGGCTGAGCGAGGATGTCTCTGCATCCCCCCCTGCCTTCAGAGGCAGCCAGCCTGCCCCAGGGAGGGAGGGAGCCGGCAGCAAGAGGAAAAGGATATGGTGCTTCTGGGAGCTGCGGCCGTTTGAAGGCTGCAAAGGGAAACAGGCCAGAGGGTTATCCAATCTCTCCGAGCAGACATTTCCGCCTGGCACGCCCCAGCGGCACAGTCACTCCGCTTCATTAATAAATCACTAATCCCGCCTGCTGCAGCCGCCTCGGGGAGGAAACGGGAGCCAGTGCGAGCGGGGCCAGGAGCGGGGCGTGTGTGCGTGTGCCCGCAGTTGTGTGCGCACGGGGAGGTGTGCAGGTCGCAACCAGGAGCATCACAAAGAGGAGCGGGGCGCGTGTGTGTGTGCTCATGGTTGTGTGCACACAGGGAGATGTGCAGGTCGCAACCAGGAGCCCCACAAAGGCCCTCCTGGGCAGGCACAGCCCTTTCTCGGCTTGCCTGGGCCTGGCTGCGTGCAAAGGATGCTAAGCCGGCACCTTGGGCATGGCTCCCTGCGGCCCCGATGACCCAGGACCGCAAGCACATGTGACACAACCTGGAGATGGGCAGAAACCTTCCTTCTACCAACTGCCGCAAGCTCCATTCCCCCTTCCCAGCTGCTTGTCTATATTTATAGAAAGCCAGAGCTTTCCAAGGGCTCCAAGGCTCTCCAGGACACTATTTCAGCCCTAAACAATGCGAGCAGCATTGTTTCCCCGGGAACACAAATACAGTTTATACAAGGGCCACTTGGCAGTTTGGCGGATTATCAGCGAGAGAAGGCAGGGCTTTCCGGGTCTTGGGGCGGTGGCTGCCCAGCAGCCCTGGTGAGGCCGCGGTGGCTTTGCATGGGCAGCGGGGCCAGTGCTCGGGTCCAAGGGGCCACGCGGTCCCAGGTGGTTCTCTGAGTGGGCACCGCTCCCCCAGATGCAGCTTGCTGGGACTGGAGCAGCCACGGGACAGGCTGACATGTCCGCAGGTAGCGATTCAGAGCCGGGAACCAGAAATGCAGCCCTGGTACTTCCCACTGCAGCAGCCTGGCAGCAGTGGGGATTTCAAGCGCTCGCAGCGCAGGAAGGCGTCCTGGAGCAAACCCTGCGGCTGCCGTGGCATGTCTTTACAGAGTAAACACTGGTGTAACGGCGCAGTGCAGATGTTTGAGCACAGATAACATGGGGCGTCCCGCTGGACCCGGCCATGTGCTGCTCCCCATCACGGCACTGGGGCCACTGGCCCATGAATTTCTCCTTCGGCACGCAATGCAGGGAGCCACTCTGTGCTGCGCGGGGTGTCTGGACCAGCAAAGGTCTGGTTTGCAGCCTCCCATCCCTGTGGCGAGCTAGGGTGCCCAGAGCCCTCCCAGGCAGACTGGGGGCACAAGCATAGTGCAAGGGCCCACACCATGCACCCGCCCTGGGGTCGGCATCAGAAGGACACGCTTATACTGGAGCTGGAAGAGCAGCATGAGCAACAGGCATTGCTCTCTACTTGGATACATCCTAACCCATTCCCCGGTGGCAACCACAGTGTCCCAACCCCATCGGAGCTGGACGCAGGTACGTCGGGGTGATGGCAGACCCCCTGGCACCCAGTCCTACGTGGGGCATGAGGACTCCCAGCAAAGACACCTTAGCTAATGAAGGAGAACAAGGGCTGCCTGGCGCGTGGCTGCTTGACACCCGGCCTCCAGGAGTGTGATGCAACGAGCCTCGGCCCCACACCTCCCCGGGACGTGAAACACTAAATGAAACAAATTCCTGCCACCAGCACAGTTTCCTGTTTTCCTGCTACAACGGATCACGCTTCCCTGCAGTCCTTGACCCCAGGGACCGGAGCTTGAAAGGACGCGACAAACCGCCCCCCCCAGCCCGAGGCACGCAGGGCTGGGCTATGGGGCTGCCCCATGCACCCCGAGCCCGCAGCCTGTTTGTTTGTCCATCTGTGCAGACACAATAGCCGCACGATGCCTCCAGAGCAGGCATGGCGGCCAGCTTCCTCTGGGGAGAGAATCTGATAGCCAAGGGGGAAAGCAGAGCCCCAGAACAAAGCAAAGACCAGCACGGGAAAGCAAAGCTAAGCCTTTGATTCAAACCCTTTTTTTCCCTCTCTGAGCAAAACAACAGGGTTGTCTTCTCACTTGCACTTCCCCATGATTGCAGCTAGATCTCCCGCTTGGCTCTAAGAGACGGAGCCAGGTCGACCAAAGCTCAGGGCTTGTCGCTTTCCCTGCACACATGGAAGGACTTTCTCCACTACTGGCTCCAAACTCCCTTTCTAGCAGATACTCCCCCATTGCACAGGCAAGGAGGCTTGGCTTCCCAAAATGTCGAGCAGAGGAAGGTGGGATTTCTGTGACAGCAGAGGAAAGCAGCTCTCCCCAAACTCCTGCCCTGGGCTGTGCAGACCTTCATGGACACACGTGTTTAAGGAAATGTCCCAGCCAGGGCAGGTTGCTGCCTTTCACCTCCTTCGGAGAGATACCACCTCCTGTTCCTGCTAGGAAATGATGCTATTGTAACTTTCCAAGATTTCAAAGTGTAAAGTAAATGTTGATCAACCCAAAATGATAGGTGTTTCACTCTCTTTTTCTTGGGCTGACATGATACTTCAGCTCTGGTTCTGTTTCATTTTCCATCTACTATGGGAGCATCAAGAGTCAGAAATCTCTCCACAGACAATTGAAACCCAGGTGTCCCCCAGTCAGCTTCACAACAGGAACCCCCCCCCCCCCACATTACTGCAATGAGGACAAGCCAGAGAACAAGAAACATGAGCAGGGCTCTGGGGAGGGGGCAAATACAAGGGCAGTGGGTACCAGCCTTCAGCCAGTATCGAGCAGACCCAACGCTTGTGACCATTCTTGCAAATGCAGACTGTGGCAACCATTTATTTTGGGGGTGAAGGGAGGCTTTGCAAGCGCAGAACTCCTTTTCACGCAACAGTGCTCGGCTAGACCACCCGGCAGCACCGGACTGTCCTTCAGAGACATCATCAAAAGCTCTGCAAAAGGGCTCAGCTCCCACAAAGAAGACATGAGGACACGCTGCCACACAAATTCTCCGGCCAGCCCTCCGAGACATCCTCCGACCACACATGGCTGAGTGTTATGCAAAGCGCAGGTCGGCGGAGCTCACCCCTGCTCCCACTTTGCAATCACAGCCAGATAAAAGTCTCCCCCTCCCAGCGCACCAGGCTCACGGATCCAGTTACAACACACTTAATCCTTGAGCCAGTTTGACATTGCAGCTTCGGGCTGATTGCATGACCCAGTTGTGAGACAGCGAGGCCCCACTGAGCTCAGAAATGTTAAATACATTGTAATTGGACCCCTGGTGCCTCCACTTTTCTTTAAATGAAGAGGCCCTGGTAAGTGAATTTTCCAAAGCTTTCCTTTGCCGGCGTGGCAGCCGTGGCCCCGGAGTATGGCTGATTCTCAAACCACCCCGGACAGAAGATTTGGAGGCTCTTCCCATCTGCCCGTGGCGGCAGCTCTGTGGGGAGGTCTGGGTTGGCCACATCAATTGCAAAGTGAAGGAAACCAAATCCACCCGTTCCTGGTTTATCTGAGAAGGAAACGGGAATGGGGCTAGATAAGGAGTGAACTCCCCGGGGAAGGGAGGGGAGAGCTGTGCACTCCCTGTTCCTACTTTTGCTTTTTACTTTTCTGTACCTTTAGTATCAAATCTCCTACACAATGCTGCCAGCGTGCAGACCCTGGTGAAGGGATGCTGCATCGCAGCCCAGGGAGCCTCCACCGATGCTATTTTGTGGTTTTAAGTGACCTGCCAACACACATCAACTGGCTGCTGTTGAATGTCACGGATAAGCCAATTCTTGTCCATCCTGGGACACTGAGGAGGGCACCGAGTTGGTAACACATCGGCCCTGATGTGCAAGAGGCTGGATGAGCGGGCAGCGAGGGCACTCGTCCCTGCTGCACGCCTCTGTCTCTCCGGGTGAACCATGATCTGCCTTTGCCCAGGGAGACTGGAGGCTCCTTGGAGCAGGGCTGTCCCCGTGACCATAGGGCAATGCTCTCAGGTGCTATTTTGATATAGAGAGTAGCGCTTGCCCCAGCTCTGAAACCCTTTTGCTCTTTGCCAATGCGAGTGAGCGCTCCTCTCGCAGCTGCCGTCCTCTCCGGAGGGGCTTTGAGGGCCATCATTACAAAATCAGCAGACTGGGGCAAGAGACTCTGAAAGATATACAGGCAAAGGAAACAGATGCAAAGGGAGCCCTGTCACAGCCTTATTTTGCTACTAGACACTCCAAAACATTGTGAGGACAACCCCAGCAGGAGTGTGAAACAACTCCTCAGCCTCTTGGGGGCTTTAAAAGAAGCCAGTTTGTTCTCCTGAAGTTTCCAGACTCGCGTGTCACAGCCAGCGGGTCGAGCTCTTCGGAGAAAGTGAGTCAGAAGCTGCTTGCTGGCATGGGGCTGCGTATGGCTGTGCTGTGTTGGGACAGAGCTGGGGGGACAGCAGGTCCAGTGGGTGATGGGGAGCTCCCACGTGGGAAGCAGATGAGCTCCAGGCATGTTTCTGACATGGCTGTTGGGGTCTAGACCTCAGATTTGGTAGCCACCTGCATAGAAACAGTTTTGATGCTCCTGAAAATCCTGGAGCATCTTCCCTGGGCTGTGAGCTGCATGGGGCCCTAGCCAGCCCCCCGTGCACTGACGGGAGAGCTTGTGGCTCCACTGTGGCTGTTCATCTCTGGCTGTGGGAGGATAGGACATGTCCCAGGCCTGGGGTCAGCGGAGATGGACTGCCTTGACATGATATGCCAAGGCACTTCAGGGAGGGAGGTGCTCTTGTTTGCCTCCCTTTGAAGTAAAAACCCTTGAAAGGGGAGGAACGCCAGAGCCTTCTCCAAATGCACTTAATTAATTCAACTTGTCACATTAACAACATCAAAACAGGGCAACTGCAGCAGAGTCCGGGCCTCATCTCACACCCACCGAGCCAAGAGGGCTCTGCAGAGCTTCTCCCGGAGCTGGGCTGATGGGCTGCAGTGCAAAATCTTGGGCAGGATGCAAAAGACTCAACGTGCGAGTTGTGCCTTGATGGCATTTGTACAGCATCATGCACAAGAGGGCCAGGTCCCCCCCAACGGTGCTGGGAGCCCACTGGCAACACGGACTGCACAGAGCCCTGCGTGTTCTTTGCTGTCCTGCTTCCTCCAGCTGGGAGGTTTGGTTCCCCCTTCAGTATTTCTATATCCATGAATTTGTGTGTCCCCTTTCCCAGGCAGCTGTCGGGGAGCAGCATAAGGATGTCTGTTACGGTAACTGTACCCGAAAGTCACGCTGCTGTCTCACCGTGCACCATTGCAGGCAGCAGCCAAGTCAGAGGGGTGGCTCGTGCTGAGCTGGGCTGAGCCCCTGTGCCCTATGGGCACAGCCGCCCTGGCTCCCCAGGCCCCCCAGCCCCCCAAGCCTCTCATCGCCGTCCTTCCAGCAGCTGACCCCAGCTGATAACCTTGGAAAGTTCCCTCTGACCTGGAGGAGCTGGGACAGGGAAAGAGGTTGACTTTTAACCCCCTGCTGTGCTTCATCCTCCTCCTAAATGTGCTGAACTCTACCCTGCTGCCTCCTCTGTACACCAAACCCATCCATCTCCCTGCTGCTGGAGGGGCCGCTGGAGCTGGAGGCCCCCAGGTCCTCCCACGAGCCCATCTTACATCGAGGAGGAAAGAGCTTCGCTTATAACCACAACCTTACCTGGACCCACAGTTCCTTCCTTGCCCTGGCCTGTCGCCACAGGACCCCCCCAGCAGCGGGTCCCTGGCCATCTGCCTGGCGAGGCTCGGTCACTCAAGGGGACCTGGGGGGCAGAGCGGTTATGACAGGGCTGCAGGCAGTGCTGCTCTTGCTGCTCAAGACTCTGACCCCTTCCCCTCCCAGCCTGTCTAAAAGGAGCCAGCGAGCAGCCCCACACCCAGCCAGGACCCGGTGATAAACGTGGGGCTTTGATGTGGAGGGGAGAGGGAACGGTCCCATGCAACCCCTTATCTCCCTTTTCTTCTACCCCTGGTGTGAATGAGTGGTGTGGGAAAATGCACTTTCCAAAACGCATCCCTGGAAAGGAGGGGCTGGGCAGAGGCTGGGTACCCTGAGAGCCCTGGGATGAGGGGGCAGGTTGCAGCCCAAGCCCTTTGCAAGCCATGCAGGGGGAAGCACTACGTGACAGCTGAGAGCCACCCGCCTGTCACAGCAGGCCAGCCGCGTCCGTCCCCAGGGCCGCGCAGGAGCTCAGACGCAAAGCTGGGACACACAGGCTGATCAGAGGAGACGCCAAGCGACTCGGTGGGGCCCCGATCCCCCTGCCTCCTTCTGCCCTCCTCCGGTGTCCGTGGGAGGTTTTCCCTGGATCATTCTCATCGGCTGCGCCAGCTAAAGCCGGCTTGTTCACGTGGAGGCAGACCTTTAACGAAGGCCCCAGCGTGGCAGGGATAATTATCTTGCGCTCCAGGAACTGCCCTCATTATTTGTTATTAATACTGGATGGGGTGTTCCCAGCCCAAAGAATTACCATAAGAAATCCCAGCCCTGATCCTGCCAGGCACTCCACCGGAGTCGTGCAAAAGGGTTTGCAGCGTCTGGGACTAAATATAGACCATGATGTGATGAGGAGGAGGAAGCAAGACCAAGAGCCGGGAAGAGGAGAGACACACATGCAGTTCCTTGGGTGGAGGAGCGTTGCCTGTACACCCTGCCTGTGTCTGCCTGCACCCGCTCTCTCCCAGCACGCTTAGGAAGGAAAAGCACACCCCACCGTGGCTGCTCGCGCACTTGTTAGGACTGTTTGCATCAAAGTTCTCCCTGACGGAAAAGCACCTGTCTCAACTCTCGATGCCATCCACCAAGGGGACACCGGGACTTTCCAGCAGGAAAACCCCGGAGTGAGGGAGCGTAGGGGCTGGGAGCTGCCCTTCACATGCCACTGCTCTCCAGAGGGAGAGGTGGCAGGGAGGAAAGGAGATAGCTGCTGGGAGGAGGTTTTCCCTCCTTCACCCTGTCCACTTCGGAGGGGCGAAGGAGGCTGGAAATGGGGTGTGCTTTTGTGCAGAAAAATGACCGTATCCCATTGCCCCTCCAGACAGTACAGGCTGGAGATGGCTCTCCAGGGAATGTCTGGAGCTGCTGCAGGGCTGCTCGGCCCCTGCCACCGCCGCACAGCTGGGTCCCCACCTCGGGGTCGCACACCACAGCATCTGGGCTGCAAAAGGCAGCAGGGAGAGTGCTGGCGGTCCAGAGGGGTTTTTTTGACATTGTTTTAAACCTCAGAAACACATTTCAGGAAACTTCAGAGGAGAAAATGTATAAAGCAAGGAGGAGCAGCATCTCCAGGTGACAGGAAGGTGGAGTGGGAGAGCCACGCTAGCAGGAGCTGGGCGATTTAAGAACAGAGGTTTCTTTGGGTTCACAAATAAGAAATTCAAAGTCTGAAAATGAGTGAAGCCATCTGCTTACATGGGTCAAATTGAGGCAGCAGCTTCACGGAGAAAGGGGAAGGAGGCTGAATGCAGTAAAAACATTGAAACACTTTGGACCAGGGCTTGCCAATAAAAAGTTTAATTCTGGAGCCACTAAATGTTTTGCTTCATCGTTTTCCACTATGAAATGTGTTTTTGGGAAATGGCATTTTCCCTGAGAAATTGGTCGCAGCCTAAAAAGAAAGACAAAAAGCCTTTAAAGGATATTAAATGGTCCCCAAGAAAGAAAGGAAGGTTTCATGTGGAGCACAACATTTGCAGAATAAACCGGGAAAGGAAACATGGCAGAGGCTCTCTCTTTGGGTCTGAGCCTGTCTGACTTTGTCCTTGTGGTTTTGAGTTCAGCTACAGAGTAGAAACATCCATTTCCCCCCCATTTCTCCCCCTGAGCCCTCAAGTGGAGCCCTGCTGCCGACACGGGCACAGGACCTCACAGCCCGGCAGTGCCCGTTGGAGCTGCAGTCGGGTGTGATTAATTCACTTTGGTGCTGCTGGTTAAGAGCCTCCCACAAACCCCAGCTCTCCGCTGAAGCTGAGGTTGTTGCTCTTCCAGGCTCAGCCATGTGTTTCTGTTTATTTGCTCTGTGTGCCAGCAGAGCCCCTGCGTCCAGATACATTATGTTTGCATATAAGCTGCAAATTTGAGTTTGATTTGGTGGGTTGGAGCCCTGGGGGGCCTCTTGGCTGCCTTTGAAATAGTCATTGGGTCTGAAAGGTCTCTAATGCATGGGGCTGTGTGGTCCGGGAGAGGTACTGGGGGGAGTGTGGGGAGAAAACCAGGAGGAAAGAGAAAGGAAAAGCAGAGGAAAGGTGTGGGGATAATAAAGGAGAAAATCCAGCTGGGAGAGAGACCGGCAGAGCCAGCCTCCTTGGGGCTGCCCCAGCACAGCGCACCACAGAGCCTGTCTCATGGCGGGGAGATGGGATGCTGCCCAGCCCGCAGTGGCACAGCCAGTGCCCAGGTCACAGCAGACACAGCCAGACCCCGTCTTTCCTCGTCCTTTACTGAGGGATGTACACAGAGCTCAGCATACCCAGCCCAACGGTGAAACTCGAGGCAGCAGAGTCAGAGCAGGCTCTGGCCACCCGAGCAAGGCAGTGACCTCCTTGTCTCATTCACCGGTGCAATCTGACGGCGGCGTTGGCAGAGCCCAGCAGCTCCCGTCCCCGTTCCCCCACTCTCCCCCCACGCTTGCAGGACTGCCGTGCCCTCGCATCTTCCAGCGCGCCCGTCTGAAACACCCAGCAGGAGGCTGGGAACGTTTGGCTGCTCTCCCAAGGAGATTTTCCTTCATAAAACACAAGGCAGGCGGGGGCTTTTCACATGCGGTGGGCACGGCTGAATCCCTTTTCTCAGCAGCCAGCGGGAGGAAAATGGAGGGGGGACAAGAGACGGGCCAGCCCGTGCCCCCTCCTGCAGCCGGCAGGACGGCCAGCGCCTTTGTTCAGTTTTGAGAGATGGAGGCAGAAAGCGAACATTACAGAGGGGTTGAAGGTATAACGATGGCCCTGAATGCGGCGAAGGAGCAGTGTGGGGTGGGAAGGCTTTGGGCCACCGAGGCTGGGGACAGGCGAGGTTTGGTGATCGCTGCTGGTGGCTCTGGGCAGGCTGGGTGTGGGGCCAGGGCTGAGCCCCTCGCTTTGGGCATCTGTATGGTGGGGGTCTTCCTCTAGACTTGTCCTGTCCTGCTGCAGATGGTATTCAGAGGGGAGACGGGGCGCCCAGCGGGGTCCCCACGCGTGGGGCGTGGGGCTCCCACGCAGCCCAGGAACCAGGAGCCCGGCAGGGTCTGGAGACGCCCTGGTTTACCCCAGGGAGAGCCATGACCCTGCGGCTGGTTTCTGCAGCCAGGCCCTCGGATTGGGGCGGGTTCCCCTCAAAAGTCCTGTGAGGAATTGAGCTTTTCGTAAAAAAAATAATAAACCAACACTGTTACGCACTTTGGTGTTTCTGCACTGCCTCACCCCAAAAAGCACTCGGCGTGGAGGGCAGCCTGCTCCCGCTCGCCTGCACCCAGCTCTGGCTTTGCCCCCCAGCCCCTCGTTTCCCCCGTGAGGGGCTGGTGGGGACAGGGACAGGGCCACCACCTGCCCTGGGGACCCGCCGGGTGAGCGGGGACAGCCTGGCTGCATGTCACTAGATGGCGGCGCCGGCTCAGAAATGGCTATCGGGGCCCAGTGGGGCCCAGCCTGGGGGACCCCTGAAATCACAGGGTGGCCTGGGGGACCCCTGTCCCCACAGGGCTGCTGGAGGGTCCCCAGTGCAGCCCCCGTGTCCCCCGGCACTCCCTGTCCCACAGGCACCGGTGGGGGCCGCCATGGAAGCTGTGCAGGGCCAGGCCACCCTCCCGCCATGAGGGAAGAAGCCTGTGGTCAAACAGCCGGGGTGAGGCCGGGACGTGGGTCCTGCAGAGACCACAGCTGCCCCGAGGAGGAGGAGGACACGCGGGGCCATCCTGCCCACCCCACCCCTGACTCCCAGCCCAGCTTGGGTGCACAAGCGGTGCCAGA
This sequence comes from Gavia stellata, assembly GCF_030936135.1. Classification (NCBI taxonomy): domain Eukaryota; kingdom Metazoa; phylum Chordata; class Aves; order Gaviiformes; family Gaviidae; genus Gavia; species Gavia stellata. Next base: position 10,255,217 of record NC_082617.1, read on the forward strand.
GAAGGAGGGCTTTGCACGAAGCCATGGCGGGAGGCACATGGGCTGGCAGCACCATGGCAGGCGGCGGCGTGGAGGAGAGCGCTCACCCTCCCCAGGCCCTGCCACCGCTCCCCGGCCCCACAGCCGCCTGGACGGAGCCAGGAGCGAGGGGATCTTGCCAACACCGTCTTGCCGGGCAGACAACGGGGCGGTTGTGGCTGGGCTGAGGCCTCGTCAGTCGCCATTGTGCTCACTGGGAAGGGCTGGGGCACGCTGCGCTGGCACGGCTCCCCTGGCCCCCGCAGCCCTGCGGGGGACGAAGCAGGTCAGCAGCGCGTTTGTGGGACCCGTGGTCCGGCACTGCTGATCCGCCTGCTTGAGACCCCACCCATGGGTATTTACCCAGGTATGGGGTGTTACCGCCATCACCCAGGGCAGCAGATGGCACGCAGGGACAGGGAAGGGGAGCCCGTGTTGCAATCGCCCATGAGTAAATAAAGACGTGATATACCTCACCTACTGAAGCTGGAGGCTTTTCCTTTTCTGCTCGCTGCAGCCTCACCTTACGGGACTGTTCCTGCTGGTCAAGACCTCAGCAGCCACGTTGTCTTCAGGATGGCTCCAGCACACTCCTCACATGTGCACATAGTCACCTTCCCTCCTGTAAGCTTTACTTTCGGTCTTTCTTTTCTACCCTCAAATCTGAGTCTCTTGCAGCCTGAAGACCTACTTTTGCTCCCACATAAGAAGCAGCACAAATCCGTTAGACAAATCCCAGGGAATTTGTATAACCACACTTACTGGCACAGGCCATGCTCATCTGCCAGCCGCTGAGTTGCCCATGATGTAGATTAAAGTTGCAAGCAAAATACGCTCAGTTGGAGAGAGACAGAAAGACATTCTTTGAGTTAGAAGATACAAGAAGGATTTTCCTGAGGGAGCCCTAAGGCAGAAAGCCGGTATCTTCTGGGTCAGGAGCAGACTCACATGGCAGGATAAAACCCCTCCCTCCCCTTGCCAGACTGACATATTTTTTAATTCACTACATTTTAAACAAGCAAACATTTTGGAAAGCGCGTTTTCCACAAACGTTGTGGAAAGCACGGTCAACCTGCCTCCGAAAGCCACTGGGTATGTGACATAATCCTGAAGAGTGGTATGGGGTTGTCCCACAGCTGTCAAGCTGATCCCAGCTGAGTCAGGGCTAAACCTGTCTCTCCCTCGAGGTGTCTTAAGTTTTGTTTGTCCCAGCCCTTCCCATTTTACCAGCTGTTGAGCCAATTCCTGTCCTCAGGCTTTCACAATCCCTTCAACAGGTCACTTTGGCATGTTTCTGACCTCTTCTGCACGGGTTGAGACATTCCCTCCTGTATTAATTCCCAATGAGAGCAGACTCCGCATCACTTAACCAGGGTCATCTCTTCCATGCATTTCCCTCTGCACCTCCCATGTCTTCTGGAAGCCTTTGGGAGCTGCCTGCTGCAATGCAGCAGCGACAGTGAGACAGCTCTCACCCTCCTGAGAGCAGTGTGAGTGTGGAAGCCCTCCAGCAGGACATTCGGCATGTGCCCTATGGCCATCAGCCCTTCAAATCCCATTCAGGCTTCCCCTTGCACAATTCCTTCCTGCGGGGCTGCTCCTGAGCCAGAGCACAGCCTGATCATGGCTGAGAGCAGAGAGGATGTCAGAAAACTGCATCCCTCCCATCCCCCCTCAAGGAAACCCAGGTGGGGAAGTGGAAAAGATCTCATTTCATGCCTAGACCACCCCAGGGTGAAGGGTGTGAACTTCCCACGGTGGTCTAAAACACCCTGCAGCACAACAGAGGAAAGCCCTTCACAGCGCTGAACCCCCAAGCCCGGGCAGATGCAGGCGGGGAGCGTGGATGTGCACGCGACCGGGGCAGGGTCTGGGGTCCCCATCCATGCAAAATCATCAGTGATTCCCTGGGAGGTACACAAGCCTCAAAAACGGAAAGCAAACACCTCTCTCAGCAGCAGACATCCCCAGCATGGCCCCTGCCGAACTCCTGTGCTGCCCCACAGTCAGACCCGTGCCACGGTGTTCATGTTCCCAGTATGGCCAGTTCCCTCCAGCACTGGGGCCTGTTACTGGACAGATCTGCAGCTTTAAGGCACAGGCAGGCCACGGAGCAGGTTGCACTTCCCAGCCTCCAGTGACCTGCCAGAGTCAACTTAGCTGAGAGTAATTAGTGTGGTTATCAAGGGAAGAGGTGGATTAATGTGGGAAAGTCATTGATGAAGGCAGAGAAGGGCAGATGCTTTCCTGGAGTCCCCAATCAATACAGACCTTGGAGGATGAATGAGGGCTTCAAAGAAAAGCATCAGTGAACAATTGAATGCTTTTAGCTCCCGGATGGCTGCTCTGCCTGAAGCAATGAGTGAAATACGGCACAGGGCACCCCTGCACACTCTAGCAATTATCCCTCGCTTGAGCCTCTGAAGGAGCCTCTGCCCACCAGGCACCCATGCAGGGGAGGAGGACACCGGTGGGGTGGGATGAAGACAGGCACCAAGGATGCAGAGGTGGCTGTGAATTTGTGAGTTGGAGGGGCTGAGAGCTCCCTCCAAACTCCTGTCCCATCTTGGCCCTCCGGCTCTGCCCCATGCCTTCCCTTCCCAGGAGGGTGAGTGGACAGCGGCAACATGAGCAGGGCTGTCGGTGACCACCGGTGTGCAGGGCTCTCTGGGGCAGCCAGAGCCCTGAACGTCCCACACAAGGCAGTGAGCAAGAGAAAAACCTACAACCCCAGGTCTCTGAGCCTGAACAGCACCCAGCACCACCCGCTCTCCGGCCCCATGACCATGCCCTGCCCCACGCCACACAGCAGCCACCAGTGGGCTGTGCTGCCGGTCACCACACAATGTGCCGGCGGCCGTGCCAGCGTCCCCTCCTCCTGCTCCATTTTGTTTTGCTTTAATTGTGCTATGTAGAAAGTGGGTCAGGAAGAGCCAGGAGGAACTGCTGGGAGGGGAGGGAGGGAGCTGCAAGGTCGCAGGCTGTGCTGCAGCCCCTCGGCAGGGCATGCAGGGGACGTGCTCCCCCGGCTGGTGGTGACACTGGGCTGGCAGCCACCATGGCTCCTGTGTGCCAGCACTCCTGCCTGCACTGCTTGCAGTGGACATGGGATGCACATGGACATGTCCCTGTGCCCAAAGCTGATCCCTTCCAAGGCAAAGCCTTGTCAGTCTCCGAAGTGCAGAGATGTGGTTTTTTCACTGCACTGAAAGAGAAACTGAGGCACAGAGCGGGGAAGCAGCTTGCCCAAAGTCAGCAGCCTTGGTAGGAGAACATGCCAGCACTGCCGTACCTGCCGGTGGATGGGTGCTGAGCCACGTGGGTGGCTCTTCGCACCTGGGTTATTGGCCATGGCCCTTAGTGCCGTCCAGGTGGCAGTTGGTGCCAGAAGACTACGGCCACATACGGTCGGTGGAGCTGGGTCCCTGTGGCCCAGATCCCGGTTTGTGGGGAGCGCAGCTGAGGCGTGGGAAGGGAAGGCAGAGCTGCCCTTGATCCCGGTGCTGGCAGGTCCCCGCTGGCAGCAGGGCAGCGCTGTGCCCAGCCGGGGCTTGCTGCGTCCCAGCTCCCTGCCGTGCCACCCGCTTGCAGCACCCAGCAGCTTTACTCGAAAGCCAAGCAGGGCGTGATGGCTCTACAGAGCGGGAGAAAAACCAAAACAAATCGGAGCATGTTTTTTTTGCACTCCCGGCCCAGCTCCCAGCCCCTCCTCTGTCATCCCTGCTGGAATGTGCCTCTGAATTCCTCACTGGCTTGCTGCGTGCTGCTGCCGGCTTTGCCTCTGATTGTTTGCAGTGATTGCGCTTTTCCCACACTCCAGATCATGGCTAGGAATCACCAGTGGCTCCGTGCCGGCTCCATATCACCCCCAGCACAATATGCAAGCGCAGACTTAGGCGAAGCGGCAATTGAAGAGAGCCGGCGGGGTGAAGTGGGTGCTGCGTGACTTGGCCCTGAGTCACGGCCGCGCCAGCTCAGCCTCCCCTCTGATCCCGGTTCAACACCTGTGCCGAGCACAAGGCAGGCAGGCGGCTGCCTCTTCTGCCTTCGGCCCCACGTCAGACGCCGCTGTGGGGCTCACATGGGCTTGACCAAGCAGGGTCTGGGCAGATGCCAGATGAACAGAGCGAGAGGTAGAGATGTGACTGCTGTCTGTTCACGTATTCCTCATCACTTCGGCCTCAATCTCCATTTCAGAGTCCTGACACAGCCCTAGAAGTACGGTCACAATTTTATGTATGCCTCTTCCCTGGTGCGGAGGCTGCAAACATTGGGAATTCTTTGCTTGCCGGCAAAGCTTTGGGAACACTTTTCTATCTGAACACCTGAATTTTGGCTCTCTGCAGCCCTTGGAGAGGGAGGTGGGTGGCTGCAAGGACACATTTGCCTTCCGCACTTTGTTTTTTCTGGCTGGGGCTGCGTCCCCCCGCCTAGTGTCATTCCCCTGCTCCACGCACACGGGGCAGCTGCCATTTCCATCAGTCTGGACACGCTAGGGAGATACCCATGCTCCAGTGCTGGGACACCACTAGCAGCAGGATGGCCCAAAAATGGCTGAGACCAGATGTGGTCACACAGATCCCATGTTCATCCCAACTCTGTGAACATCTGACCCCTCTAAGCTTGAGTCCACCTACTCTCACCATTGCATCAGCAGAGCACCTGGCAGCCATTTCTCCTTCCAACACCCCAAAATGTGCTTATCTGCATCATAAAGTGGGGAAGAAGTCCTAAGAAGAGGTGTTATCTTCTGCAGACATACAGGAGGTCAGGAACCACCCGGGAGTGAGTGGCCCAGATTGATGCACTGAATCCAGGCTTCCCAAAGCCGAGGCAGCCTCCATCCACTCCCATTAATGGGCTACATTTTACACAGTGACTCCATAAAGTACTTAATCCTTATCTGCAACTTATAAAATGATAAACTGCACATGATTAAGACCGTACTGTGCAAGGCACCCAGCTCCAACAAAACAGCATCGCATCCCTGCAGCCTTCTGCAGTCAGCTCCCCCACGGAACCAGCACCCTGATCCCAGGTCCCTCAAGCCCTTCAGGACCTGACAGCAGGGACTTTCCAGAGGTCACCTGCAACCCTAAGCACCCTCCAGCCTCCTATCTCCCAGCCCAGCTCTAATCTCAGGGCTCAGGGCTCTGAGCATGAATAAACTCACCTGTTATTTGCAAACAATTCACCCACAAGTACTCGACAAACAAATGCCTGTAATTAAGCAAATACCATGAGCCCTCTCCCCCATTATACAGTGCTGTAGACTGACTTCTGTTTGAATTGTTTTACTGCGAAGAGTTTTAAATCACTCTTTTTATTTGAGATGAGGTAAAGGCTAAACATAGGAAAAAAATAAATCAGGGAAAGAAGGTCTGGATGGGCGGCTGCCAGGGCTCAGCCCTATCGCTGCTTTTCTCATAGGAAACCCCCATAAAACCGCTGAGAACAGGACACCCGCAGCATCGCCTTCTGTTCTGCTCCTATCGCAAACCAAACATAGTGGAAGGTGAATGTAAACAGTTTCTTTAGCCCGATCAAATCGCCAGATGTCAAATTAGCACACTCATTTAAGCCTTGGCCCTAATTGCGCTGTTTGTTATGCTGGAGCAGGCAGCGGCACAGCATGCCGTCCCCCCCAGCCCTCGTGGGGGGCGAGGGCTTCTGGCCCCCCCGCTACCTGCCAGCCCCGGTGCTGGGAGTGGCCCCCCTGCCCCGAGCTGGCACTGCACCCCATGGGCAGGGGATGAGGCAAGGTCCCATGTGAGAGAAGCCTCCGGGGAGTGATTTCCCACCCTGTCCTGCCCAGGCACCCCCAGTTTGGGGACAGGGAAGAGCATCTGAAGACTTCCCCTGGAGCAGCTCCCCAAAGCAACCTCCTCCCCCCCCCCCCAGCTCTCCAGTCCAGACTCCTCCAGCGAGGTCTGTTTTCTTTGGGTATCACATCTGCTTCTGGGGCACCGGCCAGGCGGGAGCCCTCGTCCTCCAGCCCCGATTCCTGCCGCAGTCTCACTGGCTCCAGCGCTGCAGTCCCCAGCTGCCCGCTGCCACAGCACCCAGCACTCGCCGCTTCCCTGCTGCTGAGCACAGGCAAACTCGCTGCACACGCTGGCACGCGCAACTCAAACCCAGTGTCGGTGTCAACCCCGGGCGCTGCTGGCAATCCTTATCACGTTTTCTCAGTAGCTCCCTCCTTCCCCAGACAATGAAGGTCAGGGCGCAGAGGGACATTTGGTTTCTTGCCATCAAAACAGCATGGTTTGGGGCTGTTTTTTTTTCCTTCTTCCTGCCCATCAAATCCCAGCTCCCCATATCCAGCACCCCAAGGCAAGGCGGCCAACGTGGCATGTGGATGCTGAGTTGGGGCAGCCCTGAGCCAGCCCCGCCGGCTGCCGCTTCGCAGCAGAGCCCTGCGATCTGCCCTGCGCAGATGGGCTGCGGCTCACACAGACTCCCACCCGGGCGAGCCGGGAAATGACCAAAACGGGAAATTAATGTAGTCAACAAGCTTTTGCAGCTTTGCCTGTTTTCTTACTGCTTAGAGGTTTTTTTTGAAAGGGCTCAGATGTTTCCACGGCTAGGAAAGCCCGCCCCGGAGCTAACCCGCCAGGACATCCAGGCCCAGGGGAGCAAGAGGATTCTGATGATTTTGAAATAAAACTATATTTTTTCTGTTAGAAAAACAAGTACTTGACTGGCCAAAGACAAGTATTTTGAGTGTTTGCTTTTAATGCTTTCGGCACAAGCCATCTGTGCCTTTCTATTTAACAGGAGCTTCTCACCTTGCAGCGCTCCTCAAATGTGGCATTGCTAGTTTTTTAAATTAACTTCAAATCAAACCAAAAATGGTTTCATCGGTCCCAAAAGAACACATTTTAATGTTTGGCTTTGCAAAGAGAAGCTTTCTCTGGCCGTGTGGGCTTTGCACAAGCCAAACAAGCCTCCTCCTGCCCTCCCGGCTTGCGAGGGCTACGCCACCAGCCACCAGCCCTCGAGCTGCCCCCACCTTGTGCCCAGCACAGCTCCATCTGCGCAGGAGCGCACGTGGCCAAATCCAGCCTCCTCTGACCTGGGAGTGACAACCTCAATGCTGTTCGCTGCCAGCAAGCTTTGTGCACGTAGGCGGTGGAAGAAGAGGTCAGAGAGGCCCTATTGGTGTCGCTGCTAGTGTCACCTCAGAGAAAGAGACTGCGTGGGGAGCTCAGCCTTCTTATTAGACAGCAGAGCACCCACACACAAGAAACCCTCTGAGTGATAAGTGCGTAGGAAACCAGGCTGGTTTCCTGTCTCGGCTCTGCTGCTCCCGGCGCTGCTTCGTGGCGTGAGCCCCAGACAAGCCCCAGCTCCATCCATGCCAGCTCCCATGCAGCGTGGCACAGCAGTCTCATGGGGCTCTGCCCTGCCGGGGGGCACCAGCAGCCGCCCCCACCATGGTGCCCGTGGCTGTGCAGCTGCGCCAGGAATCGACGTGGTATCACATAATGCTTTGCTGAACTCTTGTTTCCGCTGTTGGGAAGAGCATGCTCTTGGCTAGTGCGCAGGGCCAGGTTCTCCGTGAAAAGAGGGATCCATCTGGCAGGCACCCCCTGCCATGAAGCTACCAGGCTCCAGGCCCCAGGATGGAGGCACAAGCTTCTCTGGGGACTGAGGGAGGGGACATCTCCTTGGCTTGGGCATAGCGAGAGGTGGGAAGGATCAGATTCATGGGACTTGTGGTCCTCATGGCACCGACCATCATGCTGTGATCTCCACAAACTTCTGGTGGCAATAAGGCGCAAGCAGGGAACAGGTCTGGGCACAAAATGCCTCAGTCTGGTCTGCGATGGGGAAGGCAAGCCCAAGGCATCCCCCTCCCCAGGGCTGCACTGCCCCTTCCCACACCAGAGGTTGGGTGGTGCCATGCCATGCCGTGCCACATCATGCCATGCTAAACCATGCCACATCAAGCAGTGCCATGCCATGCTGTGCCACACAGCCAGCCAAGCGACGCCATGGCACGCTGGCCAAGCCCTGCTGCAGGCGAGGAGCCCCGAGGAGGCGAAGGGCTGGGGCTCTGCAGGCCGGCGCTCGCCAGGGCTCGGAGGAGGAGGAATCTCAGCTGTTTGTGTTCAAAGTCATCAGCGGCTGGGGCCGGGAGCGCTGCGGCAGCAGGAGAGTGTGGAGCAGGCTGGCCGGGTTTTCAAACCCATTGGTTGATGGAGGAGCCGGCAAGGGAGGGGCAAGGGAGCAGCCTGCCTCATAATTGTGTTAATTAACCAGGCTCGCTTCGAGCAGGATCCCACACTGAGCACGCTGCATTAGGGGCTGTGCCGTCCATGCTGAGGGCAGGTGCTTCATCATCCCCTATGCAGGCAGCTGTGCCCTGGCAGTGTCACCATCCCCTCCTGTCCCCACCGTTCCCACAGGAGCATCCAGCCAGGCCTGGGCCATGTTCTGCTCCAAAGGTGGCTCCCAAACAACTTCCCTGTCCCCATCACACAGCAAGGGTCACATCTGGGGTCACCCTGGGTGTGCAACCCTTGGACATGATGACTTTTGGAAGAGGCGCAGAGCAGTCACACACTGGTTCCTTGCAGGCTGTGGGGAAGGGAGGGCAAGGGAGGGTTCCCAGGGATGCTCAGGGGTATCATCAGGGTCCCTGCATCCTGTCAATCAACCAGGTAGCACCGGGCTGCCAGGACGCTGCTGTGCTTTGCAGGACTAGGCAAGGTGGTGTGTGTGGGATCTGGCCCTCCGGCATTCGCTCAGCCCGTGTCGAAGTGACGCAATGGAAAGAGGCAAGCAGGAGCGTGCCTTGCCCCTACTTGCAGCTCTTCCAGCTCTAGGGCTCGATGGTGCAGATAAACGGCCTTGATGGGACGGCAGGACAAGTTCCAACACTGCTTCCCAGTGCCTGCTGCCAGCTTCGGAGCGTGAGAAAATACCGGGCAGGGAGGGAAGGATCAGCATCGCACGGATGTTTAGAGATGATTGATATTTTTATGGTGAAGTTGGGGTTTTTGGGTTCCTCCATCCCTCCACGTGGCAGGTTTCTAGGCTCAGGCTTGCATGCACGTGTTCGGCACAGTGCTGCCCACGGGCGCTCAGCGACATGTCAGGGGCTGGGCTGCACCCCAACTTCTCACCCGTGCACCCACAGCTGGGTGCAGGCGCCCACTGAGGCCATGCACAGCTCCACGCATGGCTCAACAGCCCCAGCCAGCCCCTTCCCCACTCAGCACGAGCACCCCTGGTTGATCCCGCAGGCTGGTTAGGGTGGACCCTCAAAACTAGTGAGTTTGAAAGTAAATCAAGCAGCGCACCAAAAGCACAAGTCACCCGTGGGTCTCTATCCATCTCCATGGCCAGGGACCCCCAAGCCAGGTGCCTGCAGGGAGCGGGGAGCTGCCGCCTCTGTGCCCATGGTGCAGCCAGCTCTGGGGACCGGCCATGGGAGAGGGCTCTGGTTAAAGAATCAGCAGAGACAACTTGTTGCTTCTTAAACAGGCAGTGAAATAACCTTTCCGCTTGTCTCTGGGTAATGCCGTGGGGATCAGAGGCTCCCAGAACGGCTCCACTCCTCACCTCGCTTTGGCTGTCTGCATTTACAGCAGTTCTGCAAGATTGAATCGGGGGGGACGGTATCTCCCAGCCTGCTGGGGAGGACCAGACCCTTCTGGAGATGCTCTAGGACATCACATTCAGCTCCTTTCACCAGCGCTCCCTTCATACCGCTAGGAAGACAGAAACCAGCTGGGGAACTCAGCCCTCATTTCCTAGCAGGTTGTGGGACATGTTCGGGCATAAGCCGTCTCCCTGCTGCAGACAAGGAGCCACTGCGTGCTCCAGAGATGCTGCCTCCATGCAGGGGATTTGGTGTGGGCAGGAGCTCTGGGACAGGTCCCCGGCAGGGCCCTGTGCCCCTCTGTGCTCCCTTGGGAGAGGGAAGAACACAAAGAGTAAGCTCAGCTCTCTGGGAAAGCTCCCTGCCTTCTATTCAGTGTTGCATCCCTTGAGGTTGTCTAGAGGAATTCAGCCTGATTATCATTAGAATGAAGGCCAAAGGAGCCCAGCTCTCTCCCTGCGCTCTCGCCTGCTCTCAGCTTCCCCCAGTGTCCCCCACTGGGTCCAGCTCACCCCCCACTGTTGTGCCCGGCTCTGGGCTGCGGCTGGGAGCTCTGCCTGGTGTGGGAGCTCGCTGCGGGGCAGGCAGGGCTGCAGTGAGAGGTCCTTGGCCGGTGTCAAATGCAGGAGAAGGGCCACACTTCCAGCAACCGCGTGTTGGCGCTCCCCAATGAACACACTTTTTATCGGGTCACAGGCCCTCCAAAACCAGCCGCTGTCCTGCTCTCTGTTACCAGCCTGCCTCATCGTCACCACCCCAAATTCAGGAAGGGAGACATGTTAAAAGGCACATGCTCCAGAAGGATGCAGGCTTGATCCAAAGCCTAGGCATCCTGGCGAATCTTGTCAGTGCTTCCACTGGGACATGGGTCAGGAGTAGACGTAGCCAACTGGAGGGGGGTCCGCTCCTTCCCAGACCAGCATGCCTTCCCCAAGTGAGGCTGCGACTGCAAAAAGAGAGTTTTTCCTAAATCAAGATGAGGCTGAGCCACAGACAGCAGGAATTGAAATAAAATGCACAGCCTGCTTCAAAATCAATGTCCTTGCAGAGCAGCTGCTCAGGGCAAGGAGAGCCTTCAGACAGGCAGCCCCAACCCCAGGAGCACCTCCGGCAGTCCTTCTGCACCACGTGCGGATGCTCCAGAAAAGGGGAGGTAAATCTACCCAGGTAATTGGGTGCTCTATCAATTAATTGGGAACCTGCACGTGGTTCCTATCGTTATTTATGTCTGAGCATTCAAAAGCAACAACCACGCATCTTGGAAGCAGGGCACACAATTTTTGCCTCTACTGCTCCCAGCAAATGCATGTTTCCGCTCGGGTCCTGGAGATTTGCTCTTGCTTCCTTATCAGAGCCGGCACACGTGTGGTTTTTTGATCAGGAATTGTGCCCCTGGGCTCTCCACCTGCCAGCTCCCCTCCGCCACTCCCCGCGGAGGAGGAGGCTCCACACCGTGGGATTTCTCATCCTCTAAAGCAGCGGCGCAGGGAAGCGGCTGTGCCCAGGCACGTTCCTGCAGCCGGCAGCGCTCGGCTCCCCCAGGCACTGGGGATGCGCACTTCCATGGCCGTGAGCTCACCCCAGCCGCTGATCCCAACTCAGTCCTTTCCTCTTGTCCTCTTCAAGCCAGGACCTTGAGGGATGGGGGCTGTCTGCGTGGCAGTCGTGGAGGGGAGCCTGAATAGGTGGGCTCTGCCCGGAGGTGAGGCTCAGAGCCTGGGTAGGGCAGTCCCTTACACTGCCCTCAAACATCTGTATGGCCATGGTTTAACACTACTCTGGTCCTTCTCCAGCGCTCGGGCTGTTTCCTTGCAGGTCCAAAAGCTGTCCATAAGGGATATGACCTGCAAAGACCCACAACAGGGCTGGAGCAGAGGAAATATTTATACCCAACCTTTAAACCACCCAATTTTCAGAGAGCTGATCTGCAGGTACATGACTGCAACAGCCTGTCCATGTCCTCCTTGTGAGTGAGTGATGCTGGCAGCACCCGGCCCCACGGCTGGAGGGCTTGGCAGGTCTCCCCTGTCCCTGCCACCACTGCGCTGGCCCGGGGCGAGGGCCCCCGTCAGGCAGCACCTGACGCATGAGTTCACCCGGAAAGCCCCAGCCGGCTGTGCCAGGATGAGCAGAGGGGACACTGAGAGCTGTCCTCGCGTGCTCGCATCCCACCGAGCCGTCACCTGCCCCTGCCCTGCCTGGCTGAAAAGGGCTCAATGCTGCCCCGGCTGAAATGGGGAGCAGAGTGGGGCTGGGGCTCAGGTACCCGAGCCAGGCAGATGTCTTGGAACAGAATGTTGGGAGTTCAATATTACACCAGGAAAACAACTCACTGGAAACCTGCCACTGTTCATAAATAAATAGGGAACGAGCCCTGACAAGTCCAGCTCACAGCTCCGGTGACACAACCGCTCTCTCTTCCCCGTGCCCTTTAAAAAGCCCTGTGAGTGCGGATGGAGAGCATCCTCCCTCCTGCTCTCTCCAGGGCCAGGGATTGTGCTTGGCGGGCAGCTGCTGCACTGGCCAGGAACAGCCGCTTTTTCCCAGGGACCGGCCACAGCTCATCCCGGCAAAGCTGCAACACTTGTGGCCCAACTCGCCAGCACGGCCACTTTGCCCATCCCACATCCCCTCCGTGCCGGGCACTAAGCACATTGCTGCGAGGTGGGGAGTGGTACCCGGGAATGGTATGGGGTGACCCTTCCCCATGGAATATCCTTACTAAAGCCACCAGGGAAGCTCAGGGCAGGAAGAAGTGCAGTCTCCAGAGCATGCTCAGCTCCTGTGAGTGGTGACTGACAGCTGTCAATCAACAGATGACACAAAGGAGGCTGGGAATGGCAGTTTGGGTGCATCTGGCCTCCGATGGGGGCCCGGGCCAAACATCTGCCTGCCAACCTCCTGATAAAAAATGGTGTTTTCATAAAACTGAGATTTGGGGGGAGGGTGTGTGGCGGGTGACATTTCCAACAAAACTCTTCTCTCGTGCTGGAACAGCAATCATTTTTATCACTTTTTGGCAGCCAACCAGATTTACAACGGTCTTTCATTGAAGAAACAGAGCTTCTGTTTGTTTTCGGGACATCCACACTCCCAGGGTTTGACAGAAATGACTATTTTCCCCCCTTTTCTTCCAAATGTTGACACAGGAGTGAAACACTGCCTTTGCTGCCAGGTTGCCGGCCAAGCTGAGAAAGGGAAATGTGCTGCTTTGCCGGAGGAGAGGCCGGGACGTGCCCGGGTTTGCCTGTGCCCCCAGGATGCTCCACCCGGCCGGGATTGCTCCGAGCTTGGAGTGGCTGCTCCGGCCCTACTGTACGAGCACCATGTCCCGCACGGTCCCAGGGGGCTGCCACAGCCCAGGCACCGTCATGGGGAAGGGCAGGAGCAGCACTGTCGTGCCCTCCCTCGCCACTGTGTTGAGCCAGGAGCCCAGAGAAGGGAGCCATGTCCGGTCATGGCTTCCCCATGGTGGTCACAGATTTGGAGGGACTCCCCCAAGGTGGTCACGGCTTTGCAGAGACCACTGTAGCCATCTCAGTCTCCATGTCCGGAGGTACCACCAGCCTGGCACAGGGCACAGGTCCCTCTGGAAAGGGGGTTCCCCCGCAGGACAGGGGATGAGGAAGACATGGCCCAGGACCCCTGGGGTTTGAGGAGCCTGAGCACTGAGCCATGCCCAGACCCATTTCTGCCCTAGAGCAGGGTCCCAATCTGCAGACAGCCTCAGCAAGACCCACAGGTGAAAGGCTCAGCTCTGGGTTTTAATGCACCCGCTCTAGGCAGGGAACCCCAGTTTCTCCCCCAGCCTCTGTTCGCCCCTCCAGCTCTGCAGCAGCTTCTTTGCAGGGAGCCTTTGGGGCTGCTCATGGCCCTGACACACTGTCCCCAGCCCGTCCTACCCGCCCGACAGCATGAGCCCGTCCCTCGCTGGCAGCAGCCCAGCCGGGGGGCTGTGCAGGGCGGTGGGAAAGCAGAGGTGCATGCACCTGCCCGTGGCCCCGGGGAGGTGAACGGCTGCGTGGGGGGAAGGCAGGGGCAGGCTGGGGGAGCAGCACCCTCCATCTGGGCAGGAGGAGGCTGGCGCAAGGACAAGCTGGGGGAAGAGACCGGGTGAACTCATCTCTTTGTCCTTGGGCCAGGGTGCCAGGGCAGAGGGAGGACGGGCCACTGGGCACCCATCTGACACCGTCCCCACGCCGAGGCTGAATCCTGCTGCAAGACAGGTGCCGGCGGGAGGCCGTGGGCCACCCTGGCATGCCCCTGCATGCCTGCCTGCATTGGTGTCTCCTTCTGCAAGAAACTGGGAGCTGCACCAGCGTCCCCATGTCCTGCCCACTGCTGCCAGCGCTGGGTGCTTGCATCCCCCGGGGGTGGGTGAAGAACACATCCCACTGCCCACTGGCTGCCCATGGGCAGCGGTTTGCTCCTGCATTCCTGCCAGTGCTGTGTGCAGGGGTGCTTGACCCGTGCAAGGATAAATTTGCAGTCTGGGGTGTGCAGGGCTGCTGGCTGGCCCCCAGTGAGGCTGTGGGCTTGCATCTCGACTCTTGGGGGCCGATGGTTGCTCTCAGCAGGCACAGCAGACCCAGGCCAGAGTATTGGGGAGCTCCCAGCTCTCTGCCCGCCATGACAAAGCCCCGGTGCTTGGGAAGCTGGAAGCACCCTTCCTCTGGGTAACGCCAGTGCCAGATTCCCAGGGAACTTGAAACAAAGCAAATCCAGTCCAAGACACACATTTCCAAGCTCTGTTGCTGGAGGGCACCGGGGGGAGCTCAGGGGGAGAAAAGATGAGGGGAATCAAAACCTTTTTTTGCAGCCAAGTGAGCATTTTCACAAATCCGTTGCAGCTCTTGCATCAGAGGCTGTAATTACCAGGACTTGCCCTCTCTGTCTGCACGGGGCTGCTGTGCTGGATGCTGCCCCAACACTTTGAAGTCACTCTTTGCAACAGGGTAAAGGTTCGTTAACTCTTTTGGGATGAGCAGGGGGACCACCATAGTCTCCTGGCTCATGAGCAGTGAAAGTGCCTGCAGCACTGTGGTCAGAGCTCGGTCTCCACCACTGCGGCCACGACTTGATGTGCTGCACATCGGTGCTGACCGCCTGGCCCTCCCGCAGTCGTGCCTCGGCAGGGCCATCCCGCTGCTGGCCAAGGAGACATCAGCCCAGTGAGGGTGGCAGCCGGCATCCCGCGTACAGGCTGTTTGCAAATGGTGACCAGTGGTATGGCAGGGTCCAGCGCTGCGTGCCCGGACATGTCAGCAGATGGCAATGTTTCTGTGCTCCGCATATCTCCACAGATCTCTCCTTTTCAGCCTGCAGCCTGCTACCAAACCCCAGCAGCGTCAGCAGGACCCCCCTGTGGGGTCCAACCAGGACCCAACCCAGAAAGTCCAGAGCACCAAAGTCCGATGACGCTAACATGCCCAAACATCTCCAGCACTCTGTTAGCAAGATCTCCCAGTGTTTCTCCTCCATCCATGCCCGGGACACAGCCGTCTCATCCTCTCCGTTGTGGCGTTACTGTTTCTGGTCTCAGCCCTCGCCAGGAAGGGCAGAGGCGATGACAAAAATAGCCAACAAACTGTTCGATGAAGCCTTTTCAGACACTTGGGTGTGGTGTGACTTTTAGGCAAGAGATCAGCGGTTGGCTTTTTCCATCCGGCGCTGCTCCCCTGCACTGGCTTGGCTCGGCTCAGCTCAGCTCGGCTTGGGAGCTTGGGAGCACTAAGGCAAGCGGGCAGAGGCTGGGAACGGAGGAGGAGGTGGAAGAAGGCTATCCTGGTAGTGGCCTTAGTAAAATGTCAGCCAAAACATCCCTGTGGGAGCTCTGAAATGCCAGGTCTGAAGGGCAGTGAGTCAGGGCTTGGTGCTTTCCATCCTTCTCACCTCCCCGCCCCCGACAAAAGCGGTCCCTGCGCACAGTGCCGCTGGTGCCTGGCCGCAGCTCAGCCCACCTCGCTCGCAGCAGGAGACTTCTATTTCCCAGACTTCCTCTTTCAGGTGAGATTTATGAAGGTCTGATCACGGCAATTAGGAAGTGGGAATGACCCAGTGAGCCTGCCCCAGGGGGTAAAAATAGCCCTGGGGTAGTGACTCAATGGCTCGTGGTGTTCAGAGCCCAGAGGCTGTGGATCATGCTCCAGGCTGGTGATGCTGCCACAGTCCTGTGTCACCCACACTGCATGGTCCTGTCCTGTCCCACCGATTAGCGGTGCGGGAAGGTGCAGGGGCATTGAGCCATGCCGAGCCAGGGCAGTTTGCATGATGGGGTGCTCCAGCCGCGACCTGGCTCTCTTGAGCTGATGCTCCGTTGCAGATTTCCGCCTGCCCTGCGGGATCTGGAGCGGGTGCTCAGCCCTGAGCAGGGCCACATCGCTGCGTTCGGCTTTTGACAGCTCCTGGCAGCTGGCAGAGCCTGTCCAGGGGCAGCCGCGGGATGGGGGCTGCTTTCCAAGGAGCCTCGCACCCTGTCGGGGGAAGGCACCATGGCACCGAGCACCTGGGAGAATCCAGGTGGCATACTGGGAATGTTTAGGGATTACATTTTACTTCCCAGTGTAAAAGCCTGCACACCAGCAGCCCTGTCCCTCCCTGCCCGCAGGCTGGGACTGGAGGGGGGCCAGACCCTTCGTGCTGGTGCAGCACCGCCACACGTCTCTGCTGCGTCCCCGTGCCGTTCCCTTTCTCTGTCTAATCCCATCAGGTAATGACCTTCGCTGATGCGAAGCCCCGAGAAGTCAGGCACACTCGACTAAGTTGTGTGTCAACTCCGCTGAGCAGAAGTGTCTGTTGAGGGTGGGTGGTTACCGCAGGGTAACGTGTGCTTCCTCTGTGCAAGCTAAAAATAGGTGGCAGAGCACAAAGAAACAAGGTGCTGGGTGCACCTCTGCAGGCACAGGGCACGGGGGAAGGAAGATCTCAACACAGCTTCTGAGTAGATGTCGCAAGAACAGCTTAATTCAATGCAACGTGCTCCAGTTTCGGGACTCCTTTTTGTTTTCACAGGAGATTTGCACTTGAAAAGCCACTGTCAAATTTGCATGCACAAACATGTATGTAGTCAGTCCAGAAACAGAAATGATGCCCTCTGGTTTCCAGAGCAAGCCCTGCTTCCTATTACATACGTGGCTTGCACACCCGTGGAGCAGCACCAGGCTGGTCTCCCTCCCAAGCTGGCCCAGAGCACTCGGGGAAAGCAGTGTGGCAAATCCACCATCAGCCCTTGTGCTAAACCCCTGCCCCATCCTGGAGGAGACAGCTCTGCCCTGCCTGGTGATTAATGACCCTCTGCTGAGATTTCCCAGAAAGAAGCAAGCGTCTACCCAATGGAAGGAGCTCGTTTCTAACGACATGGCCCTGACAGCTCACACCATCCATTGCAAAAGGGGCTTTGACCATGAACTCTCTCTCCAGAGGCTGACTTTGCATTCCTGATGTAGGAAAAGCAGCCATGCCCCCAGGAGCCAGTTCCTCCAGCTGCCGGCCCTGCCCCGGGGCAGGCGGAGGAGCGAGGTCCTGGGGCCACTCCGGGAAACGGGATCAGCTCAGTGCACATCACCCCGGAGCAGAGCAGAGCTGATCCCCGGCGCAGTCTTTCACTCCTTTGATAACACCAGCCCTCCCGCACAGCAAGCTGTTCCCTCGCGTGGCTACATGTCCCCAGCCGAGCCACTGAGCGCACGCAGCAGCAGCAGCGCCGGTGCCAACTTGTATTTAAAGCTGAATCCTCGGCGGCTTAAGGGACCCGTGTGGTCTGAGCATCACTTCAATCCGCCCCTGCGGGGGCTCGCTCCCAGCACACGCAGCTGAGGGTGAGCGGTGCTGTGCCAGAGCCCATGGGGAGCATTACTGGCCAGGCTGGAAATGCAGAGGGGAACCAGCTCTAGGGTCCTTTGCCTGGCCAGGGTCTTCCCGACGCGGGCGTGGGTAAACGTGGTTTGCACTCCTGCAGCATGGAGCTATTTTTGTGGAGCAAGGCCCGCTCCCCCTCATCCCAGTACCATGCTGGAAGGGGGAGCAGGGGAAACCACAACCCTGGCCAGCCCCAAAACATCCCACTGCCCTGGCTGCTGCCTATCGGGCCAGCAACATCCAGCCTCATGCACAGGGAGCATTTGCTCCTTGTGCTTTTGGCCACAGCGAGCACAGAAAGCTGGCCAAAGCTGGGGAGGAGCTGTGCCAAGAGCTGATCATCTCCCACTCGCCGCTAGAAGGGTTATCAGGACAGGAGCGAAATCTGGAGTGGGGCCAAGGTGGGAGAGGTGTGGGAACACAGACAAAGCAGGGTTATTTCCCCTGCGCCGTGGAGAAACGAGGCAGGAAAGACACACAAATAGACATAATTGAGGCTAAATGTCTTAGGTTTTTGAATCAACATGCACCACTGAGAGCACAATCAAAGGCTCTTTAGTAATTTATTGACTTACCCTGAAGTAAAATTATCTGCGCGTATTTATCACACCCACACCCACCCACACCCCTTCCTATTAGGTAACTGAGTCCTTCCAGACCGCTCAGCTCCCCAGTGCCACATGCCGGCGGGAGGATGGACATGGGATGGGGAGCTCCGCGCGGGAACCAGCCTCGCGCCAGCAAGGTGCACATCAGCGCCCATGAGGCTGCACGTTTGCTGCCTCCCTGCCGCCGCAGGTCAGCGAACATGGCCAGATCCTGCTGCTCTGAAATTCACATCAGATCCAAACATGGCTCCAGAGACATCCCGAGAGGGGTCAGTGGTTCTGCAAGAGCCATGGCCATAGGGGACTGGGAGATTCCCGGCTCCAGCTGCAAGCCAGGGAAGCTTGGATGGCTCAGAAGCACCACTGCATCCATCACACCCTCCCTGGTCAGCCCAGGATCATAAAGATGCTCCCGCAGAGCAAAGGGAGACGGTACAAAGCGCTGGGGTTTTGCATTCACCACCCCACGACGTCCCAGCTCCCTGTTGTGGTGCTCCCAGGTAGGTGCGTTTCCCCTTCCTGCCTGAGCTCAGCTAAGCCCGAGCAAACTCATGGCAGGGGTGGCCCTTCCTACCGCCTGGCCAGCCCGAGTGCCACTTCAGCCTTGGCTTTCCAGGCAGAAAGGGGAAGGCAGTGGCGAGAGACGCAGTCGCCAGACCCCGAGGTCAGACTTGGTTTCAAAAGGCACGTGCAGGTTTTCTGTGCTTGCAAAACTTCCCCCTCCCTCCTCTTACGAAAGACCCTCAGCTTGCAAAACAGTGGGGGGGTTGGGACATGCAAAAAAACCCAATTTGTAAAGAAAAAAAAAACCACTTAAGTTATGAGGCTTGCAAGGGGGGTGAGCACCTGGCTCTGATGTCACCACCATGCTGGCAGCAAGGGCAGCCCGTGCCTCAGTTTCCCCTGCTGAGGAGTGGGGCAGGCGCTCCGGTGCTGGCACCTGGCCCTGGCCTGGGGGCTCGGAAAAACCCTCCCTCCCCACCCGCACTGCAGATTCAAAACGCTGATTTTTAATACTGACAAATGAGGTGGCGGGTTGGAGGAGGCCGATCCTGACCCCGGCATCCTTGGAAAGCAGCAACTGCTGCTGCGGGCAGCTGGGAGCATCCCCAGCTCCCTTGGGATGCACGTGAGCCCATCGCCCCAGCTCAGCTCCGTGGGTCCATCCCAGCCTACTGCAGGCGGACAAACACCCCTTTCCCTGGCACAGCCACAGTCCTGCTCCCTGAGGAACCCCAAAAATATAGGAAAAGCCTTGCTGTGGTCCCTGCGAGCCCAACTCACCGCAGCAGGGAAGGCGAGGGGCTGCTCAGCCTGGGGAGAGCCGGCAGCCACCCTGTCCCACGCTGCAGCCTCAGGGAGCCGGGAGAGCCCTGCTTATAATTAGCTGGTGGCGAAAGCCCGGAGGGGAAACTCATTTGTTCGTGCAATCCCGTGCACAGCAGACAGGGGAAGAAAGCTCCTACGCAAAGTCTTGCCCACGCTTCCTGGTGGACGCAGCCCAGCAGTGACGGTCCCACGCAGGAGAGCTGCCACGGCTCAGCCGGGATGGGGTGTGCTGCGCCCATGCCCGGAGCACACATCTGTCCCCGCTCGGTCACCTCCCTGTGTGCCAGGGACAGCCCGGGCTGCGTGACCGAGTGCCAGAAATGAATCCGGGCTCTTCAGTTCCCACCAAGGTCTAGTTGTTACCATGGGGAAAGTAAAATAATTGGAGGTTTGGCCCCAGTGCTGGGTCCCTCGGCCACTCACCCAGCCCATCGTCCGAAATAAACATCCTCCTGGCGCCCGTGAGGGGAAGGGAGCTTCTGCCGCTGCAGAAAAAACACACCAAGCGAACCAAAGCCACAACCAAACCGGAACACACACTACCAAGATGGGTCCCATTTCCCACACGAGGGAAGATGAATCACTGGGAGATGAACCTTCTCCAGTGGGAGACCCTGGGGCTGGGCACAGCCTTCCCGTGGGGCACCACTGCACCCCAGGGTGCTCATGGCGGGGGGACAGAAGCCGACACGGGAGGCAGAAGGGGTTTTACAGCCTGAAGACTCATCTGTAAGCACTGAGAGACACCCCGAATGGAGCACAGAGGCCATGCAGCCCCCGAGTGCCTCTGAGCACGGGGAGAGGTGCAGGGTCCAGCTCAGCACCTGGGTGCAGGGGGGAGGACGGACACACAACCCTCCCAGGCTGGGAAATGGGGTATTTTCCCCGTGACTTGCCCCGGCCCTATTGCACAGAGCCAGCTTCTCTGCGCATGGGAAACTGTGAGTGCGAGAGAAAGATAGCAGAGAAGGGGAGATAATCGCCCTCGCTTCCTGCGGGCAGCGCACAGCCCTCCGCCCCACACCGGCAAAGGGAAGCTGCTGTTCGCCAGCCCCAAAGCCCCTCTGGCCCACAGCTCATCTCCTCGCCTGGCATCAATTAGCCTGATTAGCACCAGGACTTTGCATAGGGATAGATCCGGAGAGCCCCAGCCCGCTGGAGCAAAGCCTGGTCTGTGCATGGACAAGATGAGGGGATGCTTCTCTTGCGCTGGTGTTAGCCCACAAAAAGGGGGAGCGCTGGTGGCCCCATCTCATTCCAATTGCAGGCAGCCCCTTCGAGGCCAGCCCCAGACAGAGCGTGCCTGTCAGCCAGTGTTGCGGCACAGCCAGGAGTCAGGGCAGCCTCAGGGCTTCCCTTAAAACTGTTTAGATGTGCCTGTAACCATGCTTCTCATGTGCGCCTCAAAGCCGAGTGATCTGGGAGCCAGCGAACCACTGCCAGAATACCATAACTGCCCGGTGCAGGTGCCTCGCGTCCTGCTGGGAAGAGGGTTTGGCTCCAAAGTCACAAAAAACCTCACAGTGCTGAGCAGAGCGATGCTTGAATCCCTCCTGCTGCTGCCCAAGCCAAGGAGAGAGGAAAGCAGTGTTGTGGGTGCATGAGCACGCATGTGCACAGGCATGGATGTGCGTGCAAGAACAGGCGTCTGTGCACACCTTGGGACATTGCTCGCAACAGGCAGGAGGTCAGTGCCCGGGTTGAGCCCTGCCTTGTGCAGGTTGTGAAGTCGAGGGGCTGGAAAGGGGCAGGGGACGGATGCTGGCGTCGTCCCCAGTGACAAACCTGGCCCTGGGAACAATCACCAGCAGCTCGGGTTGGGCTGCTGTGAATTATGGACACCTCCCGACGGCCATCGTGGCTGGTCCCCACGGCAGAAGGCATTGCTTGGGTTCAGCCCCCACATCTGCCTCCCCAGGGCTCCCCGGAGACGGCCAGCCCTGGGAACCAGCACTTTGCAGGGGGGAGCGCAGCCATCCCAGGATGGGACCTGCATCCTCTGCTCTGCCCTGGCAGCCCCACTTTCATGCTCTGCGGTGAAGCACGGCGGCTGTGCTGCACTGCAGAGCCGTCCCGGAGCTGCTTGTTCTCCCACTGGAGCCCGCGGGACTCCTGCAGCTGGGAAAGGGCAATCCACCCCATAAATCCATCAGCCTTTCCCTTTTTACCGGGAAAACGTCTGGGAAGGGGATGTCATGATTAAAGTCACCCAAGTGCTGGGCTCAGCTGCGGGGAGGCGTGGGGTGAGATGAACATGGAGCTGCACAAGGGCTCCCGAAACACCGACAGCGGAAAGGCGCAGCCCCGTCCCTGCATGTAGGATTCATCCCCGTCGTGCAGGATTCATCCCTATCACAGTGCCAGGGTGGCCCATGGTTTTGCTTGCCTGTTCCCGCAGGTCTGAGCACAGGTGGTCCTGTGCCGGCTTATGGCAGGATAAATCCTTGCCAGCCCCAGGGATCGGCCTGGAGCAGTGGAGAGCCCTGCTCGAGCCAGCTGGGGACAATCCCTGGGCGAGGAAGATGTGTGGGGGCAGGAAAACACAAGGCAGGGAAATGCAGCAGCACTGGGAAAAGTCTGCTCTTTTTTTTTCTTTTATTATTGTTGGGGTTTTTTGTTCTTTTTTTTTTTTTTTCGGAAGGTGCCTGGGAAAGGAAGCGATTGTTTGGAGCAGATCTTGATGGCTCCAGGCCCCTCGTTGGGGAGATAACCAGGCGCAGCCCCTCTGCGGCGGCGAGCCCCAGCCCCGTCCCGGTGGGAAACATCCCACTGCAGCCAGGCAGCTGCGGGGGGGCCAGGGGGCTCTGGCACCGAAACCCACCACCCTGCTGCCCTTAGAGCCGGTGCGACTTGGGGAGGGGGTACGTGAGGGCTGTGGCGTCCCCCAGCAATGCCACCACACGGTCCCCCCCCACGGCTGCTGCCCCGGGGGTGGCTCCGGGCCACGTCCCCACCTCAGCCTGTCTGCTTGGGGCTATTTTGGGGGTAAGCAGGAATTAGGCAGCTTTAGCTCCTTTCTGATGCTGTTGCCAAAAATCTTGGCTAAGCGTATGTAATTAGGGAGTCTGCCGTCTTTGGAGCCGTTACCCCCCTATCCGGTGCTGATTTGCAATACCCATGTCTTAAATACCACTGTCCCAGACCTCTCCTCTGCCTCCCGCCATCTCTCATGGTTTGAGCTGGAGATTAGGGAACAAGAGGAGCGTTTGGGGCCTCGTTGTCAGTCAGGAGATAGGGACGGGTTTGCTCTGAGGAGGGAATTATTCTGGGTATGAATTATGTCATTTTCCTCTCCGGAAACGGCGCATGCTCCCGGGTGTCACAGCTGGTGGGGCGGAGGGGGAGGCTCCCTCCCTGGCACGTCCCAGCTCCCCGACCTCTCCAGGTCCCCAAACTGTGAGAACAACATTGGGAGCAGCCAGACAACGAAGGAAAATGAGCAGCGGCTCCTCTCTTCTCCGCCCCAGCCACTTGCCAACCGGGAAGGATGCGGCCGCAGTTGTGCCGGGGCTGTGCCGTCCCCCACGGGCTCAGCTGTGCATGGGGTGCAGGCGAGCTGGGGCTGTAATCCAGGCTGTCAACTGAGGGGAGATGTGGGGCAGATCAAAGGCCCGCGATCCCCTCTCCCAGCTCCCCCCGGGGAGCACCCGACGGGATCGGGGCTCTGCGGCACGTGGAGCATCCCAAGAATCAGAGCAAATGGTGGGGGGCTGCGTCCCCCTGCCCTTGGCTGGGTGGTTAAAGATAGTAACGGCGAGAAAGAGTTCTGGAAGGGACGAGAGCATCTGCCCCGTGACTTGGCAGCACCTGGCTTAAAGTCGGTCAGCAGCAGACAGCTGAGCTGAGCTGGATCGGGGTGCAGCACCCTGCACCCTCACCAGCACCCCGCAAACCTCGCCATGCTCTGCTTGGGAGCGCTGCATGGCTGGCAGCCCTGAGCTCCGTGCTTCGTCCTGGCCCTTGGTGGATGCCGTCAAAGGGAGCATTTAGGGCCGTGCTGGCACCCTTGGCAGGCGCCGGGGCAGGCAGCCGGGCCAGCTGCTGCCGCTGGCGCCAGAGCCGGCGGCGCGGGCTGCAGGGCAGGTGGACGGCTGGCTCGGCCGCCTCGCTCCCCACAAAGGCGCCCCTTTCTCGGGGGCAGAATCGGATCTGAATGAATCTGCCTGATTTATTTGGTGTCGTTTCCTCAAATGGCTTTCTCGGCGAGCGTGTCCGCGCCGCCTCTCAACGGCACAGCCCAGGCGCTCATGGAGCGACAGTGGGTGAGGTTCCCTCCGGAGCGGATGGTGCACCCAGCTCTGCGGGATCCCCCCTACAGATGCCTGGGGAAGGGGACACCTGAGCATTTTTGTGGAGAGGCCAAATGCAAGGGTGAACAGCTTGCCAGCGCCCAGGGAAGATGCTGGGCACGGTGTGTGTGCAAGGAGTGAACTGCTGCTGGGACCTGCTCCCAAGGCTCAAGTTTACCCCTAAAAGTACTTCAAAAATGCGCTGTGCAAACCTCCCCACATCCTCCCCTTGTACGATGCCGAGCTCTGGGCATGCAGAAGGAGAAGCACAGCAAACCCCCACTCCATCCCTGCAGGCAGCGGGATCGTGCCCTGCCTGCCCCGGCACCCCAACCCTGGCAGCCCCTGAGAGCCAGGCTCCCCCGGGGACCTGGGGCTCTGCAGGAGAGCTGGGGCCCAGACATGAAAAGGACTCTACAGTTTTCCTTCCTCGTGTTATCCAAGCACAATATCAATTAAAAACCGCTCTGTTTAAAAATGCAAATGATCCCTGGCATGCCGATGCAGACAGAGGGAGTCACCCCGTCTCTGTCGGTGAGGGCCCAGATCTGCTCATTTCACTATCTCGCTCCGTCGGAAATCTTAATTAAATTCTCCCTTTGATTTGGGCGTGCTCCTGCACCCCGCGCGGCTCTTGCCGGGGCGTGCAAGCCTCCCCAAGCACCCAGCTCCTTCCTCCTGCGAGGGGGAGCACCCCACACCCACAGACCTTGGGAGCAGTGGTAGGAGAAACCCCACGGAGGTGGTGGGTCCCCGTGCCCACGCAAGCTGTGGCGCAGTGCACGGAGCAGGTGTGAGCCACGCCACGTCTGCTCACGCGTGGCAAAGCGGGGATCCGTGATGGGAAAATCTATGTCTTCTTGGCTCTTGAGGGCTGGTGTTTGGGAGGATGGTTGGAGTTGCCTTTTCCTTCTGGGGTTTTCCACCTGGGTTGGCATCTACCGGGCCGGCCGCGCACTTGGCTGCATGTCCGTGTCTCTGCTTAAAAAGAAAAAAAAGAGAAATATCCGTCCCAAGAAGACGCCTTGGCTCGTTGCAGGCTGTTTGCACACCCTTACAACAGCCGAAAGGTCATCCACGCTTATCGGAGACACCTTCCCTGAGCATCCCCACAGACCGGCTGCATTTTACTGCACGGGGCTCCCCCAGGGCTGCCCCCCCACTGCAACACGCTCCCTGCGGGGGGGTTTCCAGCCCCGCTGGAAAAGCAGCCGGAGGGCGAAGCCAGGCCGGTGCCTGACAGCTCACAGATGGGGCAGAGCAGCAAAGTAGGACAGCTTGGGGAGGCAGCTCTGCCTCTCCGGCCCCATTGTCTCCTTTTCTCCCCCGAGCCCCAGCGCGGGGAGGACGCGCGGTGCTCAGCATCACGCCGGCGGGTTACCATGGCATTTCCCTGCCAACACCAGCCAGCGGCTGCCCCACTGCCCGGCCCCTCCATGCCTACTGCCGCCTGAGCACCGCTCGGCACAGCCAAGCTCCTGCCCGCGCCGGGGGCTGCCTCCCTCCCCTCCTGCCTTTCTTCCAAGCTGGTGGACGAGCAGCCGTTGGGGAAGGAAGCGGCAGGGAGGAATACATTGACCTGGTGTCAGCTGCGTTGGCATGGCTGGAGCTGCTCCAAGGATGCGTTTCACCTGCCCAGTGCAACGTTAAAGTGGGACTTTCCTACCCGGGTAACTTGGACCAAGCACAGGATCACCTCGTTTACTGCTAATTTGCTATTTTGTTCCTGCTGCTATGGCAAATATTTGTGTGTGGTATGTGTGGAGAAGTTCCTTCTTTGTTCCGCAGCCTCTCCCTTTGCCAGTCCCTGCAGCAAAAGCAGTCTGGGCTGTTGATGCAAAGCGGTTTGACAAGAAAGATCCTGTCTCTCCCCAAAATCTCCATCAGTGATGGGCTTGGGATGGCACAAGGCTCCGCTTCCCACCTCTCCCCCTCCGCACAGGCCAAGGGAAGAGGGACTGAGCAGGGAAAAATCTGTTCTGTAGGAAGTCAGAGCCAAGTTTGCAAAAGATTTCAGGCATGCATTTTTGCAGACTCCGCTGTGGCAGAGCCAGAGGAGCTCCTGCCTCCCAAGGCATGGGAGCAAATGGTTAAAGGGCCCTGTTCTGGAATCCTCGATGGCCTGAGAAACCTCCGAGCCCCAGGTCAGGGCACATGGGCTTGCTGGAGACACTGCCCTGTGCCCAGGACCTGTCCCTCCTGCAGCCAGCGTGCTGGGAGCAAAGACGTCGTGGAAAATCGGGGGCTTTCGGTTCATGCTGAGCTCGCCCACAGCCCTGCACAGCCCACCCGCAGCTCACCTGCAGTCGGAGCAGCGCCTGCTGCGGGGCAGGGAGGTGGCAGAGGGACGGCAGGGAGGGCTGGGAGCTTTTGTACACCCTGGTTCACCCCATACTCCTCACAGAGCCCCGAAACGAGGGCAAACACAATGCCAACTCGAACCCTGAAGATAGAAACTGAAATTCATTTGCTTTGTTAATTACCTTATTACACTGGAGATAAACAACCGAGAGCCTCTCCCGGGCCCTTTCAGTCTGTTGGATGTCAGATACCTGCAGACTCCTAGCCCAGCCATGCCACAGCCGATCGATTTTGGGGTGCCTCGTGCAAGGCTTCCCTCCTGCTCCAGGCACTGCTGCTGAGCTGGGCAGTTCCCCATCTCAACTCCCACCCAGCTCCCACCAGCCAGAGCCAGGAAAGGAATTTGGCCTCCGGGGCCACGTTAATTATGATTGCTCCTCGCCGCCGCTGCAGCCAGCGGATGAGGTTCCCCTTGCAAAGCAGCAGCTGTGAGCTTTGCGAACACCCACCTCCCCAGCACGGGGCTGTGGGGACCGGGACACACCATCCCAGTGCCGCAAGTGCCTCTGCATCCACCTGCCGCCCCATCCCGCAGCGCCAAGACGCGGCACAGCAAAGGGCGGCTGGGGAACGGCGCTTCTTCCCCGCGCCCTCCCGCTGCAGGGATGTGCCTGGGCATATTCCCCATCACTAAAATACAGCCACCCAAAACTCGCTCGCCTGGAGTTCAAATGTGCAGAAATGTCCCGGGGCTCATGGAGAGGGGACCGTGCCTCCTGTACGGACACGTCGCCCCTGCGTGGAGTCCCCGCGCCTCCCTTGGGAACACTAGAAACCCTCTTGAGTTGGAAAGGAAGGGTCCCAGCTAGGCTAATCCCAGCCACCCCTCCCAGCACAGCCAGGCCTCCCCATCCCGCCAAAATCACCCTGTGCTTCTCCCAGAGGTGCGTGGGCAAGGGGTGGTTCGGTGCCGGAGGTCCCCAAGCTGGGCTGACCACCGCGTTTCCACAGACAGGCTGGTTTCATGGTGCAGGCAGGTTTCCAGCTGGGGCCCAGCCAAAACCAACCCATTCGTTATGGTCCGGGTCTCAGACTGGGCTTTACAGCAACCGCAGTCCCAGGGCAGAGGGGAGAGGTGCCCAAGCCCCGCTGGCCCGCAGCTCCTGCCCTCCCCGGCCACCCACCACCCATGTCCCTCCAGCGCTGGCCAACTCTGGAGCCGTGGTGCCAGAGCTCTGGTGGGAGAGCCCAGCGGGCACAGCCGGCCGGACCCTGCTCAGCAAAGCACCAGCACCAGGGGTTTTGGGGCTAGCGAGGTCCCTTCTTCCCAGGCAGCCCTCCCTCCTCACCCCGTGGGACCCTCTCTCCCCAGGGGACCATCTCGGTGGGGCAGCCGGGCGGCTGCGGTTCTGGCCCTGGGATGACTTTCCTGGCATGGTCTTAGGCATGGTGGTGAATGGTTTAACTGGTCTCTGCCACGCCTGCATGGCTGGCTGGGGTTGCATTGATTTAGCATTGTGAGACGATTCCCTGCTCCTAACGGCCAGGCTGCTCCCAGGAAAGCTTCGTGGCGGAGGCACGGCAGGCGTTCCGGCTCCCACGGGGACCCTAAGGGGCCAAACCCCAGCCAGGCATGGTGGTGGCAGGGAGACATCAGAGGAGGTTCAGGCTGGAATTGGTGGGATGAGCAGTAGGGAAAGAGGTCTCGAACCCTCCCTCCGCTGGGATCCCTATGGTTAAAACTGAACATCTTTGGCAGAGACATGCCGGTTGCTCAAGCGACTCCCTGGCCGTGAGGAGGCTCGGGGCGGGGGGGTCGGCGGCGAGCTGTGGGCGTGCAGGAAGGCGGCTTAAATTACCCCGATGGCCTCTCCTTAGCCAAGACTTTGGAAAGACTCTCCGAAGCCCGGGAAGGGTCTCTGCCAGGCTTGACCTCACGTCAGTGACGCTTTGGAGCACAGACGCTCTGCGTTTGGGGTTCTCGCAGAAATACCACTGCAGCCAGCCCGGTGCGGGATGAGGACGCAGTGACAGCGGGCAGCAGAACCGGCAGCGGCCACGCCGGCACGAGCAGCGCCCGGCTCGCTGCCCCGGCTCTGGGCCAGCTCCAGCTGGAGTGTGAGTGGCTCACGCCCCGTCGCCACGCAGGCGTGCAGGCAGCCAGCCCCCGCCGAGGGCAGCGCGCTCTGGCCAGGGGGGTGCATGCGGCACAGTGGGGCGCAGCAGTGGGGCCAGGCATGGAGGCACCAGCACGCCGGCTGCCGTCCCGCAGCCTGCCCAGGGAGCAGGGCCGTGGTGACATCTTGGCTCGCCTCCTTTTCCCTACCTCAATTTTAGATTTTGCGCATGGAAAGGATAGGAGCGGCCCCCAAAAGTTTAATTTCCTCCCCCCCCCACTCACAGCAGCGCGAGTTGAATTTAATGCTGTTAGTCAGGCAGTGCCTGGCTGGCTGTGCTGCTCTGCAAGCTGATGGGGAAACCAATTGAGGGCAAAATTGCTGCAAACAATTGTCCTTTTGTCCCTTTCCCTGGGGTCTGTCTGCCAAGGTTAGTGGAGCTGAATAAAACTCACTTGAGCTGCGACTCACACAACATACCAAGGGCTCCTTTTGGGGCTCAGTGGGGCAGGAGGAGGGGGAGCGGAGCGGAAGGGAGGATGGGGAGCAGGAGGGCACAGTGAGGGGAGGATGCTCGGGTGTATGCCCAGCGCCCGCCCGCCGGGCACCGGGATGTGGCAGTGGGCTGGGGAGCATCCTTCCAGTCCCGGCTCGGACCCGGCGGTCCATGGCCAACCACTGGCAGTGACTGAGCCACTGGGAAATGGGGCTGCACCAGGGCCAAGCCATGGCTCTGCTCGCACCCTCGGCACCCCGAAACGGGCAGTGCCGCTTGCCTGGGGAGCCCGGTGGGGCTATGGCTCCTCTCCCACGCACCCCCTGCCTGGTGCCAACTTGAGAACAGTTTGGCCGGTCCCTCCTCGTGCGCTAAGCGGTCTCAGCAGGAATCATCCCTCCATGCCCGTGGGCTGCCCAGGCAAACCCCTGTAAAACACACGGAAACCGATGCCTCCTCCAAATAAATAATAGCACGCTTGTTTGATTTCCTGAGCACAATAATTAAAAGCCCAGGGGCAGGAGGCATTGTCTGAATGCCCCTGGGACCCAGCTCCCTCAGCTGACTCTTTACATTCCCCCAGTTATTCTTCACGTCCTTTTTTTAGCTTCTCCATTGGCGAATGAAAAATAAAAGCACTTTTTTCCATCAATCTGGCTTTGTTACTGGAAGCTGATGCCTGAAAAGAACTTCTGTGGGTTTTTTTCATGAGTAATGAGCACTTCTGTTCTCCCTGCCCGAACATGTATGTGTTTTCCCATGGGGATGCCCCTCGCTTCCTCTCCCCCCACTCCCCCAGGTTTATCCCAGGAGATTTCTTGCCTTATCTGTGTGATGTGTTAGGGCACGGCTGGAGCCACTTCTCCCTTTCCCTGCCATGTTGCTTGTCTTTAAGTATCTCCTCACCTGGCAGGTGGTGCAGCATGGCCCTGGTGGGATGGGACCAGCAGGCTTGAGGCCCAGGTGATGGGCTGCTGGGCTTCTGGGCTAGCAGATCTACCCCAGCCCTGTGGGACACAGCCGGGGGGACATGGCATCTCCAGGATAGCAGGAGCAGAGGCTCAACCTCACCGGCACCTGACACATCTCTTCGGTGCTCCTCTGCAGCAGGGAGCCCTGATATGGACACCCTTCTCTGCTCCTGCTCGGTGGTCAGAGGGGCTGTGGGTGATGCAGCCCCTCCAGCCACCGCTGGGCCGTGGTGGAAAGCTGCATCGTGCAAGAAAAATAAAGCAAAAGGACCCCAAAGCGGGGATGGCTGCTCCACTATTATCATTCCTGGATTTGTTTGCAAAGCTGCACTGGGCAGAATCCAATTTCTGGGACCTTCTGGGAGCTGGTTTTCTAGGAACGCAACCAGCTGCGGGAAGGGCGAGGGAAAGGCAGGCGGGTGGTGGCTCTGCAGGGGGTGGGCAGGAGAGGGCTGCGGGGCTGCTCCAGCTCCCGGGATGAGCATTCCCAGAGGCGACGCCCCTCCGGGTATTTTTGATGCTCCCCAGAGGCCCCACTTTGCTGATGGGTGCGAAATCTCTCACCTACCTGCGAAGAGCGGCGAGGACAGCTGTCCCCCCTTCCATCCCCCCCGATGCTCTGGTGCGGGTGACGGTACCAGCACAGCCCGTGTGCACAACAGCTCCGGCCCTGCCACCCCCGGGGACACCCTGTTTCTACTGAAACACGAGCGAGAGGAGACCGAGGCCTCGTGCCGGGACCGTGCCCAGAGCTGTACACCCCGTCACCCCCAAAAAACTTGCGGTGTTCCCAGGACAAGCCACTGAGGAGGAGCAGCAGTGAGTGGCGAGAGGGCATCGGGGCAGGAGCACCCGGCAGTGTCGGGGTGTCCCATCGCCTGGCCAGCACCTAGGAGATGTTTTGCCTTTCCATTTTTAGCTTTGCTGATGAGGAAAACCAACAAACACCCCCAAAGGAGCTGTGAGGAGGGGGAAATGCCTGAAAGTGAACCCACGCAGGCCAGACACAGCAGTTTGCAGCCTATAGCACTGGTAAGACCACGGCGTGCATTGCACCATCAGCCCCAACGTGGCAATTAGCTGCATCTGCAAAGCAACCCCCCCCCCCGCCTCAAAATGCCAGCTAAGCACTGGTTAACCAGGCACTGGGTTTGGCACTTGATTTAGCAAGTTGGAAGCCAGAGGGGCCTGTGGCAGCCGGCGGCAGCGGGGTACCCAAGCACCCGAGCAGAGGTCTGCCGGCGCTGCCCGCCTCGGCCGGCTGCAGGCTCAGCTGCAGAGCCGCGCTCCCATGAGCCGAGATGTGATTCTGACCCAGAGTGGTTTTACAGTTGCCAAAGGCAAAAAAAAAACCCAAACCATTTTTTTTATCCCCTTTTTGGCAAGTTTTGCTCCGAAAAACCTCCAAGTGTCGTAGTATTGTTGTCTTTTTCCAACCCGGAGGCTGCCTAGTGATTCAAACCATCAATGAAAGCTGCTGCCCTGGCCACAGCAAAATGAGGTGCTTTCAGCAGCCTGAACGTGTCGTTGGGAGGTTGCCATCAAATGCTGGTTAAAAAAACATAGCAGAAAAAAACCCCAAACAAAGGCAAGAGTACAAACAGACAGGGCTTGGGATCAGACCGAAGGAAAAAAAAAAGAAGTTATGAACTATATTTACTCTGCCCGAGATCCTTCACTGCCTTTGCTTCTGTGTGCGGTTATTTATTCACCAAGGGCCAAATCGCAGGAAGCGCTCCCAGCCTGCAGCTCCCAGCAAGTCACCGGAGCCGCCGCAGCTGCCGTGGCAATCCTGCCCCCCGCGTCCCCCGCCCATGCTGCTGCGCCGCCCCAGGGACCTTCTCCCGGCATGACCTGACGCCCGCGGCGCGGCTGGGAGAGCGTGGAGTTCCCCGGTGGCTGCAGGCTGGCAAGCCTCACGCCAGCGGGTCCCCACGGTTGTTCCCCCACCCAGGGGAGCCGCTGCGTTACCTCCCAGCAACGGGTTCCAGCTTTTCTAGACGCTTATTGACACCCCCAGCACAAAACCAGCACGAGCATCACAAGCTGCCACCACCACCAGCGTTTCTGCAGAGGAGGGTGGGTTTTAGTTAAGTGGGAGCCGCTCCCCCATGGTACCATGAGCCCAAATTTCACGTGCCCCACCAGAGGAGCCAGGGAGGGGCTGACTGGGCACACAAAACCACCCCAGCTCCTGGCAGAGCCGAGCAAGGCACGTTGTCCCTGGCAGCTGGGGCAGAGGACTGGGTCAGGACCCACAGCGTGCAGTGCTGCCCTGTGCCCCCGAGGGAGCTGCAGGGTCAAGGTCACCCAACAGCAGGAGCTGGTTGCTTGTCCATGCTGTGATTTACCAGTGGGGTAATGGACGCGTTAAAGAGGTACATCTTGGAGAGACCAGGAGGCCACCAGCGCATGGACTGTCAAAGCTCAGCAGCTAACGATGGAATAAAAGTGGAGGAAGCTCTTCAAGCAGGTTTACCTTCCCAGCAGGAAGGAATGGTGATGCCAGTTACCAGCACCAGCACCAGCTGTAGCAAGAACAGACATCACCAGGAGACCTCTGGGACACCCTCCACAAGGTTCCAGCCTTTCTGCCAGCCCCAAATCGCACCCTGTGCCCCAGAGTGAGCTCCCGAGCGGGCTGAGCCCCGAGTCCAGCCCACTTGAGTTTTGCAAGGCAAGCGGAGAGGAGCTCAGACCCACCACGCCAGCCCCGGACCTCTGCTCAACCAGCGTGGCCAGGCTGCTCCCAAAAGCAAGACGAGAGCAAAGGCTGACAGCTGCCCCCACATTATTTTTCCTTTTCGCATTATTTTTGTGTTTGTCTGCTGAAATGCCTCCTACCTGGGCACGGGGGTTTCTTAGGGAGCCCCAGGCGGGTCCCTGGCCGTGCTCTCACCCCGCTTCAGGGGCAGCAGGTGGGAAAGACTTGAAATGCAAACTCTCCCTTGCTTTCAGATGCTCTTAACACATCAATGAGGCCGGCAGTGAAAGCGTGCTGCAGCCCTGCCGAGCACTTCACACCCAGGTGTGCAGCCCACCACCACCAGCACCACCGGCAGCCCTGCAAAACCCTGCGGGTCCCCCCAGCCCCGGGCTGGGCAGCGGGGCCAGGCAGAGGCTGCAGAGAAGTTTCCCTTTGACTCTCTGCTGCTTTCCAGGAGCATCAGTGTCAGCGAGGGGTTTCTGCCGGCTGGGAGCCCCACGGCCGTCAGGGCTCGGCACTCCCACGTGCCTCCACGCAGGGTTATTTTTCTAGCATTTATTTTCTTTCCACTCATCCGGTACGGTTGTTGTGACACTACAGTCAGCAAATATCATTAAACAGTAGGAAATGTGAGGTTTTACTGCTTCAGTGAGATTCGGCTGATAAAAAGAGGAAGACAGAAACCCTCTTTGAGAGGGTGTGAAGCCCTTGTGTGCCACCCCAGACCTCCCTGCACCCTTTGACTGCTTGCACCCCCAGGTCTGGGTCCGGCCCACAGCCCCAGCCCCACGTGGGGTGAGGGGACTTGCTGGGTGCTGGGTGTCACCCATAAACATGCCAGGGCGTTGCTGCCTGCCTGCCATCCCAGTCCTGGGGTGGAAGGCAGGGTACGACCCCCTCACTGCCTGCCATCACAGGGTGCTTGCAGGAGCCAGGCTGGGGGTTGCGCCCGGGACCCCCAAAGTCTGGATAAAACCCACGGGCTTGCTCTCGCCGGTGCTAGTGGCCATGCAATACTCATCGCCGGCACAGCCCAGGGAGCCGTTTTCAGCTTCTTTATCTGATGGGACATTTTGAGGGAACAATGTCCCCCATGGCAGAGCTGGGGCGAACAATGGGCGCGGGGCGGCGGGCGGCTCGGCGGCCGGGCTGCGGGACCCTGGGCGCCCCGGCCCGCAGGAAATCCTTTTATTTTTCACTTGTGAACTGAAACAAACACAAGCTCCTGTTTATTTCCTGGTCGATTGTATTTTGGAGGATGGAGGTGGCTTCCCCACGCCAGGCAGCTTAACTCCTCCCGCACCGGCTGTGACCGTCCCCCTTCCTGCAGCAAGATTGCTCCTCGTGCGGTGGACGCCACGCGGCGGGACCCCCACTCCCCCCCACACCTCCGCTAATTTATGTTTAATTTGAAAACCTGGGGGTCATAAATAACATGTGCTGACGTGGGAAGTCTGGGAAGCGGGAAGCTGGTCCGTCCCCTCCCATGGCCGAGGCTGGGGAGCCCGGAGCAGCGGCTGGAGGGTTTAGGGCTGGAGCTGCTGCTGGAGGAGCAGTGCAGCATCCCTGGGGCTGCTCCACACCAACAGCCCGAAGCAGCCACCGCCGCGGCCCTATGGGATGTCCCGCTCCGAAGCAGGAGGGAAACGGGGCCCCGATGCAGCGCGGGCTCAGCACAGAGCTGCTGGGCAGGATTTGTCCCTCCTCTCTCCATCCCTCTGCACATCTCCCTGCCACCCCCCAGCCCAGACTGCCACCATCCCTGGGGCTCAGGGCTGGCATCGCCCCGCGTCTCCGGCTGCTGAGCCCTCTCCTGCGAGGGAGAGCGGCTCCCACGGCGAGGCCGAAGGTTTGCCGACCTCAGGCTTTTCTCACAGCTTCCCCGTCACATCCTCTCCGGCTCCCACGTCTGCTGTTCACAGGCGCTGCTCTCTTGGCTCCCGGCCCCGGGGCCTGTGCCTGGGTGGAAACAGCATCCAGATGGAGCTATTTTTTCACATTTTTGGGGGGGAGGGGAGGAAGGTTTGGGAAAAAGCTGCCGGGACCAGGAAAGCGGAGGGAAGGAGCGGATTTGCAGGGGGGGCTGGTTAGCACGGCCACGTTTCTGTGGGGTGCTCCCGGAAACAGGGGAGCTCGAGGGGAAACTGAGGCACGGAGCACCCCACCCAGGGCAGTGTCCTGGCTGACAGTGAAGTCTTTAACTCCTGCCCTTGCATGGGTGCAATCGGGGGGGACGGCGTGGTTCGGTTCGCACCTCCGTCAGCGGGGAGCAGCTGCCCAGAGAGGGAGTTCGGTGCCGCGGGCAGAGCCCAAACTCAGCTTTCGCTCATCCAGGGGCTGGAGGGGGAGGAAAAGCCCCTCCGCCCCCTCAACCTTAAATCGCATCCATAGAAAACTTTCGAAACCCCACCATTGTGTTAGAGGATAAACATTTATTGAATATTTCCTGTTTGGCACAAATACTCTTTGACTCCTCTATGGTCTTTTTCTTCTCGTGTCTTTAAACGAGAATTATTTGAGCTGAATGTAAAGGAAAAGCATCCCCAGAGCGCAGAGCCCCTGGGAGCACAGAGCGAAGGAAAGCCCACGTGTGTGCCATGCCTGCTTGCTGTTAGCTATTAAATTCTGTCTCCCGAGGTCTGACATGAGCAATGCATTATGCAAAGGTTGTGGGAATATTTCAGACGCTGCATCCCAGGAGAACTACAATTTCAGTTTTACAGGGTTTAGGGTATTTTTTCCCCCCCTTTCTTTCAAATGTGTTATTTCACCGAGATGTAACAGAGGTTACGACTTACATAGCAGAGGGAAGGACGGGCTGGGTCTGGCTGGGGTGGTCGAGGGCTCACCGCCCCTGGGCACCCACGGTTCAGCCTGGCCCCTTGCATCCCCAAAGCCCTCTGAGGTGGGCACCCATTGGACGGAGGAGCAGCGTTCAGACCCCTCTTGCATGCTTGGGCATGGGCAAAACCCCTGGGGCTGGACCCCAGGGGCCGAAAGTGGGTCTGCGAGCCACTGGGCAGGCGGGACCGAGGCTGCAGCCAGGGCTGGAGGCTCATGGTGCGGCAGGGAAGGCAGCGCTGGGGGAACATGCTGGGTTTTGGGTCAGCATCTGGCATACCCTGGGCTGGGGAAAGCCTTGCAAAACATGAGCTCTTCCAGCAGATAAATCTTGCAACAGGCACTGGCTGCAGGCACTCTTCTGCTCGCCACCGCTCCTTGGCACGTGCCGTCACCGCAGCTCTGGGGCTGGAGCCGGGGAAGGTGGGGGGAACATGGGGCCACCCCATCCCGCACCACCAGGAGCCCGGAGGGAGAGAGAGGGCTCAGATTGGGATGAAGCTGAACAGGGCTTGGTCCGGCGGCAGTCTAATTCTGGCCCAGGCACAATCAAAAGGGATTTATTTTTAGGCTCTGGGCTATCGCTGCTTTGGGGAACTGAATGGAAAATGTATATTTAGCCTCTTTGGCGATTTGCTTAGAAAAATAAACTCCTGTCACCGCTGCGGGTGGTGATTTGTGCCAGCCCTGCCCTCGCCAGCGCCACCGGGCCCCCAGGCAGCAGAGCGAAGCCAGCAGGCATCGCCCCGCCACATGCGGGTGCCTGCGGCCCCGGCTCGCTTGGGCAGCACTGAGCCGGGAGCTGGTTTGCAGGCTTGCTTCTTTTTTGTTTCTCGAAAGTATCTTGCCATCCCGCAGACTTTGCCCTTGCTATGTAAAGGCAGGTGTTGGAGGGCAGCGCCGGGTGCCCCCCACGCCTCCCACACCGCTGCACCCACAGGGCATCCCACCCGGGACCGGTGCTGTCCCCGGGACTGGCAGTCAGTGCAGAGGGACACGGTCACGTAGGTCCCGCCACCAGGACCTCATTTATTTAGTGCCTGTGGGAAGTGCCGAGGCCTCTCTGGTGTGAAAGACGCGCACAAACGCACGGGAGGGAGATGGTATTTCCTCCCCAAAGTGCAGGTGAGAGCCAGAAGGGCAGAGCGTTACGGAGCCATTCACACTATAAATACACGAGATACACAGGAACCCGGGGCCCATAGCGCAGGCCTTCCTACGCCGCTATTTTTGCCTGCAGGAAGCCGGGATGAGGAGAGCATCCCTCCCTCCCCAGCACGTTGCTGGCAGTGGGATGAGCCCAGGGCCAGGGCTGCCGGGCTGGGCATGCCCTGCCCCGCGCCGGCTCCAAGCCCTTCACTCGCAGGCTACTGCCACCAGCAAAGGCAAGAATGGGCGCAGGGCTCTGAAAGAGGGTGCATGGTCCCTATGCCAGGGTGCTGCAAGCGTCTCATCTCAGGGCGGTGGAGGTGGCCGGGATTGGAGCCTGTGTCTGGGTAACCCCAGAGCCTCAAGACCCCGCGGCGTCTCGTGCACCCCAGCGCTGGCTGGCCGCACGGCTAAAGGAAAAGACGTCACCTTCTCCGGGACTGATATCAGCTCCCCATCCCACAGAGATCTCTGCGGACTGATGACCTGCTCCCCTTGCACGCAGGAAACAGCATCAGCTTTACTAGTGCTGGATCAGGACCATGAAGTGTGCACAACCAGTATGGGAGGCAGCAAGGGCTGCTGCCACGCTCCTCGCTCCTCTTCCTCGCTGACTGCACAGGAGACAACTCCCGAGCAGCAGCTTCAGCCCCTGATCTGTTTTCTTACCCCACTTTTGGCTCTCTGGCAGGCAGACAGCCTGCATTGCCACGGGGTCACCGGCACCCCCGTGTCTCGTGTGAAGCACACCAGTGAGCCGAAATGCAAACCGCATGGAGGGGATTAAAGGCACTTGGCCCTGAGAGGGAGAGCGAGAACAGGACCTTGCCTGGGGCTGCCTTGTCCTCTGATCAGGTATCCGGCAGCTCTCTCTATCCACACTCATCTGTCCTGATTTCCCCGTTGCTTGGCTATCTCTTGGCTGGCATCTCTTCTTCGGAAGAAGCCAAAGGCAATGATTGCACGAAACCAGTGATGGCAAATCACCAGCAGCATCGTCTCTAATTGCACAGATGTTATCACCACTTTCCGCAGTGCCTGGCTGCCTCCGTATCCTCTCACCTCTAGAAAAATGGAACTCAGCAACGTTTCTTGGTCCAAAAAAACTCAAGGCAGAGTCTTGTCTCTGCCGGATGCTTGCTTGGTGTCTACACGGGGGGTGTGTGTGAGTGTTTGCACACGCGTGCCTGTGGGTTTGAGAGTGTGTGTACTGGGGTGTGTGTGCGCTTGTAGAGAAAGCACATTTTGCAACAGGCAAATGGGAATAAAATATTTCAAGAATGTCTCTTGAATGAAGTAATCTTGGGGAATTTGACAGCCAAGGTCACCAATAACTTTTGCTTCTCGTTTGCTCAGTGCAGGGCTGGGTCTGGGCTGCGTGTGGGCAGGGTCCCATGGACAAGGAGGGTGGCTGGTTCCCGGCTCCCCAGCTGAGGACAGCTCTGTGTTTTAGAACCTACGTCCAAGAGCAGCAATAGCTTCAGGATGTGGCTGCGACCCGGAGCTCCCACCTCACCCCCACAGGAGAAACCCTGCCTCGGGAGCGTCTCTCCTCCGAGTCCCGGCATGACCTGCCAGGGCACGCTCCGTCTCCGGCATTCACCAAAAGAAAAGAAGCAGGAAGAAAAAAAAGTCAGCTCCTCGTGATGTAGCCTCATAATTACCTGTTATTCTCATATCGAGGTAATTAACAATTAGGCAGCTGTCTGAATCACATGCAGAGGAACAATTATTTCGTTATTAATGGATTCTATTTAACAGGTCCTATTTTCCCAGATGTTTTTTTTTTCCTTGTGCTCTCATGAATTATCCTAGCAATTAAACCTGCACCAGAAAGAGGGAGGAGTAGTCCTAATATTTACTGAACCTTGCAAAGCATCACATTTCTCAGCTTGTGAACCTGTCACAAGTCATTGGGGGGCTCTGGCGGTGATGGGGAGCCCGTAACCCAACACCCTCCACTGTCACCTGTGGGGATCTGCTGGCTCTGCCCTGCCGCTGCCACGGAGCTTATTCATTTCATGGGTACCGCTGCAGATAAAAGCTATTATTTACAGTCAGTTACATATTTCCGTTGGCAAACCTCCTCCCTTAAGTGCAGATTTGAAAACATCCCGCTCAGCAAACTGAAGCTGCACAGGC
Organism: Gavia stellata; assembly: GCF_030936135.1. Classification (NCBI taxonomy): domain Eukaryota; kingdom Metazoa; phylum Chordata; class Aves; order Gaviiformes; family Gaviidae; genus Gavia; species Gavia stellata. Next base: position 10,293,652 of record NC_082617.1, read on the forward strand.
TAAAGCCAACCCGCTCTCGCGCGGGTGCTGTTCCCCCCGTGCCCGCCCCGATGCCTCGGCGGTGCTGGGCAGGGTGTCACCCCAGGATGGCTGCGGTTTGGGGTGCGGGAACTGCCCGGCTGGGCCCTTCACCTTCGTGTTTCCTAAAGGCATGCCGGGCTCTCCCCAGAGCTGCTGCCGGCCGACCCTGGGAGCGCTGCGGGAGGGGGATGCACTCCCCTTCCCCGGGCACCACGCTTTGTTTCCGCACTGCCATGCCCGTGCAAAGAGACGCATTAATAACCCCTGAACACCTAAAGCCCGGCAGCAGGGACGGCCCAGGTCTGACCCTTTGGGTCAGCTCCCATGGGTGCAGAGGTGGTTTCGGCCACGCTGCCCAGGACTCTGCAGGGACGGGGACCTGCTGGGCTGCCGCGGGGACCCCGGCTGGGCGCAGGAGCCGCCTGGTGCGGCAGGCAGCAGCGATGCTGGGTGGAGGGCAGCAGGCACGTGGGGGCTAATCCCTCCCCAGGGAAAGTTTCATTTTGATTTTCCCAGCTTTTCAGTTTGGCTCGTGCTCTAAAGCAGGAGGTTTGACTCCCTCCCAAACCCTTAAGTTTTGGGGGTTTGGGGGGGGAGTTTTTTCAGTTTGCTTTCTTTGGTTTGTGAGTATGGACTGGTCCAGCTCTGGAGTTTGTGCTTCCAACAGACAGCCGGGGCTGAGCCCTCGCAGCTGCCCTGCACAGGGCCAGGCACCTGCTCCGCTCCCGTTTGTTTTTTCCAGGCACGGAGTTGGGGATTTCACTGAAAAACAGGAACTTTGCTGGACAGCAGCTGCTCCAACACGGTGAATCAGCTCATCCCACCAACGCCCAGCGGAGCCGTGCCAGTGCTGCGCAGCGCTCCCAAGCCCAACGCCCCACGCGCTTGGGACCCCAATGTGGCAGCACGTGCTGCCAGCCCGGTGGGCAACCCCCGTGGTGCAGGGAACCGGCCGGCCTCTGCGACCGCCCGCGTGGCAGCAGCGAGGGGTCTGCGGCTGGTGCCGCATCCCCGCCGCCAGCGCAGAGGTCAGCGGGCCACAACCAGGCGCAGACGGCCAATGTCTTTTGTCCCAGCCTGACTTTTCCCCTCCCGGTGGGATTAGGATGGGATGACCAGGGAAGGAGGCCCCTAATCCTATTACCGGACCCTGGCGCAGCCCCGTCAGGCAGCCCTGGGAACCAGCCTCGCTGCAAGGCACCAGCGAGGCAGTGGGCAAGGAAGCAGCCTGCGACGTGCTGCACCACTGCTGCAAAACCAAGTGCAGCCGCCGTCCTGCCCAGCCCTGTCTCCACCAATTTTCCCAAACCCACTTTGCTCTGTGCTTGCAGAGCTCTGGGCACGATGCCTTGGCACGTATGGGCAGCAGGAGACACACAGGCAGCCCTGACGACTGCAGCCCCCGCCAGTGGGGCTCAGCCCCCCACAGCCACGCATCTGGCAGCATTTGGGGCAGGTGGTCCTGAGCCCTTTTGGCTCATTTGGTGCATTTGGCTCATTTGCCACATTTCTCCATGGGGTTGCAGCTGAGAGGGCAGCAAACCTTCTCCCGCCTGGAGAGCGAGTTGTTTTTCTCCCCCGACAGTTGCAAGGAGCCGTGTTTGTCTTTCTCTCCCTTCCTGTTTACTTGCTGCCATCAGGATGGGCTTTGATGTGTTTTTGCTGCTGGACATTCATGGGAGCATCGTCTCACAGGCGCCTGCAGCTCCCTGCACAGTGCAGTGGGGACCGTGGTTCTCAGTGTGGCAGCTCCAACCACGCTGGGGCCGCGGCAGAGCCCACGTGCTGCAGGGACACAGTTCGGCGAGGTGCCAGAGCAGGAGGGAGCGAGCGCACCACTACCCTCGGCAGCGCCTGGGCTGCCGCACAGCCCCTACGCTCCAAAGTCCAGGCAGCAGCAAGAGCCCTGCCCGGCTGTGCGCGGAGCAGATGCCACTCCGGCGGGATGCAGGCTCCTGCCAGGATTGAGGAGCCTGCGGTGGCACGGGGGTCCTACCGGGCAGCAACACCTCGTCCCCATGTGCTGGGGCAGGGGGATCGACCCCATCACTCCAGTGGGTCCAGGGGTGCACGGATCCCCGCCCTGCACTCCCCGCTTCCTCCCCGGCTGTGAGTCTCACAGCGCAAGAGCCGCTGCATTTGAAAGGTCACCGGGCTTTGAAGTCGGCGGCTGGGGCGGCAGGGGAGGGCTCACACCTTGCCGGCATCACTTTGCCAGCCGGTTCCCAGCCTGCCACCCATGCTGGCCCGTGCCGTGGGGAGGGGTGCTGCCGGTGGGTGGTACGGCACACGGCCTGGCCCATGCCACCAGCCCTCTGCCTGCACCACGGCGTGGGAGCAGCAGGACCGTCCCTATATGTGGGTATGGGGGGAAGCTCTGTGGGCCAGCCGGCACCCCGAGGGGAGACAGCCTGAGCGAGAGTCCCCGTCCCGCCAAGGGAGGCAGTGGGCAGGAGCCCTCGCCAAGCAGGAGCGATCCCTCCCTGCAGAGAGGACCCCACAGAGGGACGAAGGGTTGTGGCATCACAGGGGTTTTTTTGTTAATTTATTTTTCAGCCTAATTCTAAAGAAGATCCATAATGATTTTCCAGGAAATAAATCACTCACCTACAGTTGCCAGCAGGCAGAGATCGGGGAATGGGCTCTGGGGCTTCTCCAAACCCTTTGGCATCAGCTGCAGCACCACAAAAGCCCCCGATTGCAGCCAGCCCTATGGGAGCCACCGCAGCGCAGGGCAGGGACCCCCTGTGCCCCGGCACGAGGGGTGCGCTGGGCATGACGGGGGATTTTCTGGGGCTCCTGGGTGCACCCAGGCGTGGTTCGGGGGGTCCTCCCTGCCTCCCTCCCAGGCATGGAGCCCACCGTGATGGGTCACCCCGTGATAAAGCAGGCGGCTCCGGGGAGGCAGCCGGTGCCCCGCAGCCTCGCCTCTCCGAGCGGAAACGGCATCTTTCGGCCGATTTCTCCTGGTTGCCGTCTTCGTGTGCCTGGCTTTGATTCACAGCCGAGCCCTGTGATAATGTGGCTGCCTGGGAAGGAAGGGAGTAGAAGGAACTGGCTATTATGCTTGGCCCCTCTCCAGGAGGTGTTTTTGCTGGGAGGCACCAAGGTCAGAGCTGGGTGGGAAGCGTTCCCCGACAGCAGCCCTCACACATGCACCCGGCCATGGCGGGGGGGATGCAGGAGCCCCCACACCACCCCGGCAGCGGGGCTGCCACCCCAGGTGCCCATAGCCCAAAACGCCCTGCATCGGTGCAAACATGCACGGTGCCCTCTGCATGCATTTCAGGGGGGGAAAGAGCAGCTTTGCAGCCCCTCTGTGAAATGAAACATCTCCAAATCTTCCCGTTTCCACGCGGAAGGAAAGAGGGGGCGGTGGGTGGGAGCGCCCGCGAATGGAGCAAGCAGCGAGGGCTGGGGTGCGGAAAGCACTTTTTCACCCTCTTTTTGTAATCGCTTAAGAATTTCAGCTGGCTTCAGCCTGGCGCAGGAGCTCCCAAGTCCTGAATCCCATTGCTGTGAGAACAGAGCTGGCACTAAACTGCCCCTGAAACTACCTGCCGGCGTCGGTGGCATCCCAGGACCTTGCAACCCAGACCCCCCAGGCCAGCGCAGCGAGAAGGGGCATGCCCGGGTCTCCGGGAGCTATGTCTCCCAAAAAACCTGCCCAAAAACCTGCACGGAGCAAGTGTCCGCGCGGCATGACGTCTTTCTTGAGTTCTTGCCCTGGGAGGGGCAAATCCCAGCAGTGCGGAGCCGGGTGAAACTGCGGGGATGCCAGTGTAACTCAGATGTGCTTGGCATTGCGCGGCGGTCCAGAAATCCAGTATCAGGTTCATGCCCGGGCTTGTGTGCAGAGAATAACGCTTGGGTTTTCACTGCTGGGAGCGATGGTTTTCAATTATTTAATGTAAATATCAGAAGAGGTCTGATCCTGGCCCCTCCACACACTTTGGTGAGCAATTTCTTTGCTGAGATGATGAAAAGTCCCATGTGGCTCAGCAGGAAAAGGAGGAATGGAAGAAAAAGCAAAGAAACGGATGGTTTTGAACGAAGAAGCGCACGAAATGCAGGGTGCAAACACGTCCCACACGGCCCAAGGACTGGGGGCAAGGCTGGGCTGGGGTCTGTGCTTCGAGAGAGCCGGGGTCACCACCTGTGTCCCCACCCTGAGCGAGAGCCAGCGGGTGCAGAGCCACCCCCCACCCCAAGCTGGGTGCCTGTGACACTCCTGGCGAGGGAGGGGAGGGGACAGGGACACGCAGGGTCTGCAGCACCCAGGTGCAGGCAAGGACAAGAACAAGCATGGAGGGGACAGGGACACGCACCGAGGGATGGAGGGGACCTGCATCTTGAGCCAGCCCACGCGGCTGGGTACACCCATGCCCCGGCATCTGCAAGGGAGCAGCGCGGGGCTGGGACGGGCTTGGGGCTGGGCACATCGTCACCCGCAGCTCTATAAACTCCATCGGCCTCTGTTTACACAACAATGACTGTTTCGGTTGTTTTATGGAGGTGGATAAGAGCAGCACAGGGGACAGCGAGGCCGGGGCTGGGCTGAGAGATGCCTGCCCAACACCTGCTCTCCCTTCGCAGCCCATAAAGGCATTTTATTTTAAACGTGACACTGATTTTATAGCGCAATAGCGCAGCAGCACCTTTCACCCAGGTACAAACAGTGCAGGGAAATCTGCTCCTCCGGGACATCTCCCCGCCTGTCACTAATCCTGTGGGTGAGAGTTACTAAGCTGACTTTACACACTGAGAAACGATGGCCAGAAGCAACCCTGCAATTAAAACCAGTTTCAGCAGCCCGCGAGGAGGAAAACCCCGTGGGTGCCAAGCCTGGGCGCAGCAGCCGTGCCAGGGCAGGGACACACATGGCACCAACCTCCGCCCATGGCAGTTGGGCTGGCTGTCCTCCGTCCCATCCTGACCCCGGACACCCTGGTGGGACCGATCCCCACAGCGCTGCCAGGAGGAAAGTCATCCTCCGCGGGCACGTGCTGCCGGAGGCGCTGCCATCACCGCCGTGCCGGAGGGATAGCATGATCAGTGTGATTTATCCTGTGGCTGTCCATTCACAATGCTCCACTCAGCTATTTAAGAAAAAAAAAAAAAAGAAAAATCAGGATTTAGACCATTCTTGCAAATCCAGCCTCATTTCTCCGGTGCCCCAGGGAATAGCAGCTTAATCCCATTATGGGGCAGCTTTGGCTGGGATAGTTTTACATCACAGAGTCCATGACCAGCTGTATTTTTATCTGCTCAGCCTTTCCAGGATGCTCTACCCACTTTGATTGACGCTTAATTACTAAAAATTGCTTTTTTTGAGAGCGTGAGCAAAGGTGCGGGTGCGTGTACCAGCGCGAGGAGGGCTAACCCTGCGTGCTGCTCCAAAAACCAGCTGGCAGAGGGATGCCAAACCAAGCACGGCGGGGAAAGCGGGAGAGATCCAGTTTGATGTCTGCCTTATCGGTCCTATTTTTATTGCACTGAATGTATAAGAGCAAAATATTGATTGTGATGATAAAGAGATGAAAGTGTCAAGAAGGAATAGGCACACTAGTTACTCAGGCGATTGGAAGCCGCGTTGGTTGTATTTAACAGGCATTTGCCATTAAAAAAACGCCTGTTTTTATTTAAATAGCCTAGGGCAAATTTCTCACTAAACCAACTTTCCCACGCCAGCCCAGTGCTCTAACTCTGGTTTTTGGCAAATTTTTTCCTGAGCTGTCAAGGCAAAATATATATAAGAATGCTGGTCTCACTTAAGTTTTTTTCCAGCCCCTGGAGACATGAAAATAATTTACAGATGTGCATTACCTGTTTATATTTGTATTAAGTTTTGCTTAACGGACATAATTTTCTTAGCTTGCAGTAACAAAAAAATATTCCCAGAGTTTCACTCATTTAATTTTAACTTATTAAAACTTTTTAAACATGTGTGGAGGTTTTATGTTTTTAAATCACTAATCACATGGACAGTTGCCAAGGTTTCTATTAAAGCCTTTTATGAACGCTATTTTTAAAAGTACCTAAAATCCCATTATTTTTAACCCCTGAAGACCACTCAAAAGAAAAAGTTCCTTTGGATTTATGTCATATTCAACCCTTATTGCAAAAAGATTTATGCTGAACGCTGACTTTTCCCTACCTCCCCTTTTTCTTTAACTGGTAGGAGTCTCTGGGGGAGGCGTTTGGGAGAAGGAAACTTGAGGAGGTTCCCTGAGAGGATCTTGCGCCAGATCCCCCCTGTACCAGGGGAAGGATAGCACCCGATTTAAGCGGGGCATCTCACAGCGGTGCCTGGCTGGAGGAGTCATCCTCGCGCCGAGATGCTCGAGCCCCCGTCCTGCCTGTGGGAAACCACGCAGGAGCCTTTACCTCCCCCACGGCAAAGCCTTTCGCGGTGCAGAGCCGCCCCACCGCCACGGGGTCATGGCAGCCCCCGGGTGACGGCAATAAATAGATGTATTTGACCTTTGGTGTTCAGAGGGTGAGGCGGCACGGCGGCATGGCTGCATGCACGGGTGTGTTTGCATTTATCTGCAGCCTTGCCACCCGACCGCTGCGGTCAGACCCTCCCCGCTGCAGAGGAAAGCTGGGGCCAGGGCTCGCACACGGCTTCCCACGTGCTCTTTATGCCCCAGGCTCGCGGGTGTCCAGCACCCCGAGAGCAGCCGGTGCCAGGGACACCCAGTTATCCAGCAGTGCCTGCCACAGCAGAGCCGGGGCAGTAGGCAGGGCTGGGTGTCTCCACCACCCGTTCCTGCCGTTGCACCCATCCCCAGACGGTGTGGGGCACAGCAGGGACCCCAACAGCCCCGTGCGCTCAGGCACTACCACGACGGTCTGGCCATGCTGGGGGAGCTCCCACAAGTTTCGGGGAGCAAGCCCCCAAGCACAGCTAAGCTGAACGCGCGGTGCTTTCTGCACGTGGAGAACAAGCCCGGGCAAAGCTATGGCCGGTATTTCCAGGTAGAGCTGAGATGCTCCCTGCTTGCCGGGCTCCGACGGGGAGGGAAAACAGAGAAGACGGAGAGAAAGAGAGCAGAAGTCTCCATCTGCAAGTAAACCGAAGCAGAGGAAACCTCAGGCTGCCCTCGCAGATGCCTTGCCTCTGGCTGAGGCTGAAGACGGTGGCACGGTCGTGGTGGCACAGGGACGCGGCTCAGCCAGGGCGGAGGCAGGGGCTGTGTCCCGCTGCCATCCTACGCGTGTCTGCAGGGAGGATAAAATGGAGGGGTAGAAAATGAGGGTGAAGAGGCATTGCAGCAAAGCGCTCGCGTCCCTTGGCATCTGTTATTTGCTCTTGAAACACGCTGACGGCCCGTCCTTGCCCCTGCCCTGCCACGACGGAGCGAGGCAAGTGGCCTCTCCCCAGGATGCTTTAAATTTTCAGAGGGGGCTCAAGCTCCCACCGGCACCTGAACCCCGAGCAGCACCGTGCTCCGTACAGAGCCCCGACTCCCCAACCCAGATCTGGGCACCGTTTTAGAGCCCAACGCGATGATTGCAGGAGGAGCAGGGAAGGAGGGGAGAGTGCGGGAGCGAGGTACCGCTGCAGGGCTCGCTCCTTTGATCTGACGAGCAGACTCTGCCCTTCGGTTTGTTTAATTGTTTCACACTTGCTCTGGAAATAATTTACAACAGGAAGCAGTGGGATAACACCGGGCCTGGCATGGGACGGGATGAGCCCGGGGGCTGGCGGAGAGGTGCCCTGTGATGAGAGACACAGATGACAACGGTGTCACCTCCTTCCCATTAACCCGTTGCCGACCCTTGCTCCTCTTCCTCTTTCCCAAGCTTTCAGCCAGAGGCCGGCAGCCGGCCCCACACGTCCCCATATGTGAGAGCTGTGAAAGAACAATCCGATGGCCTCCAACAGCCGCAGCTCAGAGCAGCTCAGGGGGAGACCCAGGAGCCCGATGGGATTTAGGTGCCCCTGTCCCTGTGGCAGTTAGTACCCCGAATTCTCTGTGCTCTGAGCTTCCTCCCCCCTTTGCAGACACCGTGACACCGCGCTGCAATGGCAGACACCAGGCTGCTCTGGCGTGACGCAGGGGCCCGGTGTCGTGGTGAGCCTCGCTGAGCAGGGTTGCCCCCCACAACCTGCGGGGAAGCATCACTCATTAGCACCCTCACACGGGCTGTTTTCGGTGGCGGTGCTCTGTGGGTACAGCTGCTGAGCACCCCCCTGCAGGCACAGCCCTTGGGTGACAGCGGCAAACACGAGTTTAAGTGCTTGAACCCATCCCCAGGCTCAGGGCCTGGCTGGGTTTTGGGTGGGAGATCATGCTCCCATCCCACAGGCTCTGGGGCAGCTCCGTGTGCCAGGCTCGACCGCGGCACAGCAACAGTGTGGGGCTGGAGCGGGGCTCTGGGGACACAGGGGTGAGGGTGCGGGGACCCACAGGCAGCGCGGCACGCACGGGAAGCACATCTGGGGGTTGTCGGGCTGCCTCCCGGGTTTGGCTTCCCTGCTTCTCTTAATTTATTTGTTTATTTGTTGATGCGGCGCATAGGGCTGGCCAGGGCTCTGCCTGCGAGTTCATTAGTTCACAGCACAAAACAAACAACATCCGACCCCAGCTCCACGGGTAACTGCCTGCACGTAGGGTGAAGGCGGGTAGGAAATGTCTCGGCGTACCTACGCGCACCTGCGTCGTGGTGCAGGTCAGAGGGTGAATCCCACCCCGTGGCCCCCAGCGCACCCTCCGCCCAGCTCTCCTGTGACACCCAGGGGATGCTCAGCCCAAGCCCTGGTCCCCCGGTGCAACCCCGCCATTTACAACCGCCCCATTCCCCCATGTCCCCACGGTTTAGGTGCCCAGGGCCTCTGCACGGACAGGCTGTGGGGCAGGCTGGGGGCCTGGGTCCTCCTGCAGTCCCTGAGCGGGTGCTGCAGCCCACCGGGCTGTGTCTCCAGGGCTGTGCAGGGGCTGGGGGGGCTGCACTGGGGGGGCTGCGCAGGGGCTCTCCTCAGGTTGGTTAAGGGGGCTGCACCGGGGCTGTACTGGGGCTGCGCTGGGATTATGCAGGGTGTGCGTGGGGTGGGGGCAGCACCAAGGCTGGGGTGGGGGACTGAACTGGGGGTGTCTGGGGCTGCACTGGGACTATGTGGGGGCTGCTGGGGGGGGAGGGGAGCTGCATGGAGGTGTCCGGGGCTGCGCTGGGGCTCTGCAGTGGCTGCATGGGAGGGCTGTGCTGGAGCTGCACTGGCAATGGGGATGGGGGGTTGCACTGTGGGGTTGTGGGGACTGCGTGGGGGGGCTGCGCTGGGGGTGTCCGGTGGCTGCATGGGGGGGCTGCACTGGGGGTGTCCGGTGGCTGCATGGGGGAGCTGCGCTGGGGGTGTCCAGTGGCTGCATGGGGGGGGGGCTGCACCGGGGGTGTCCAGTGGCTGCATGGGGGGGGGCTGCACCGGGGGTGTCCGGTGGCTGCATGGGGGGGCTGCGCTGGGGGTGTCCAGTGGCTGCATGGGGGGGGGCTGCACCGGGGGTGTCCGGTGGCTGCATGGGGGGGGCTGCACCGGGGGTGTCCGGTGGCTGCGCGGACCCCGCAGCCCCACGCCCGTCCCCCGCAGGGACCCTCCGTGGCGGGAAGGGGGTTCCCGGCGGCGGCCCCCCGGGCTGGGTAGGGAGGAGCGTCCCGTCCCGTCCCGTCCCGTCCCATCCCGTGCAGTGCCGCGCCGCGCCGTGCCGTGCCGCGGCGTCCCGCCCCGCGCCGTCCCGCCCCCCCCGCCCTCCCGCCCGGCCCGGCCCGGCCCGCCGGGGCTGAGCAGCCGCGGGAGGCGCCGGCGCTCGGAGTCGCTGCGCTCGGCGCTGGGGCGCGGTGTGTCTGGGGCTCCCGGCGGGGCAGCGCGTACCGGCACCGGCTCGGCTCGGCTCGGCCGAGGCCCCGCGGATCTATGCGGCCGTGAGCGGCGGGAGCAGAGCGGGATGGAGCGGCTCCTGGCGCCCGGCCTCCTGGTGCTCCTGCTGCCCGCCCTGACGCGAGGTGAGGGCCGCCGCGACGGGCCCCGGACCGGCCGCCCCAGCGCCCGGCAGGAAGTTTGCCGAGAGCGGGGCCGGGCGCGGCGTGTGCCCCGGTCCCGGTTGGGCCCCGCGGGGCTCCGCGGGCACCGGAGCGCGGCGCCGTCGGGGGGGTCCGGGACGCGGGGTCCCCGTGGGAACCGGGACTGGGAGCTGCGGGATGCCTGGGGACCGGGCTCAGCTCCGGCGGGGGGAGCGGAGCTGGGCGCCGCCGAGGGAACCGGGGCCGGAACCGTGGGGGGAGCGGGGCTCAGCACCGCGGGGGGGGGCCGGGGCTCGGCGCGCCGGGGGAGGTGGCGGGGGACCGGCGCTCGGGGCCGCCGGGAACCGGAGCTCGGTACCGGCGGATGCCGCGGGGAACTGCGCTTGCTGCCGTCGGGGGGGACCTGAGCTCGGTACCGCGGGCGGTCGGGGCAGCGGAGCCCGGGGCCGCGGGCGGCCGGAGCAGGGCGCGGCGGGGAGCCGGGGGAGCCGGAGCCGGGGGAGCCGGAGCCGGGGGAGCCGGAGCTGGGGACGGGCTCGGCCCGGCGGTGGGGCGCGCAGGGCGGCCGCGCTCCTGCCTGTTGTTCCGCGAGAGCTTTTGACCGTTTTGCAAATTTTTCTCGGTTTCCTGTTTCTTGAAAGTCAGCCGGGTCCCCCCGCGGGGCCCTCCCCCGGCCTCGGCCCCGGAGCGGGTCGGGGTGCTTCGCCGCAAAGCGCTGGGCGACCGTCGGGGGCGGCCGGTCGGGGCCGGGGAAAAGAGCCCTGAAAGGGGCCGGAGGTGCGGGGCGGAGCGGGGAGCAGCCCGCCCCGGGGGGCCGGGGCCCTGCGGTGCCGCCGAGGCCCTGGGATGCACCCCCCGCCCCCGGGCCGGGGCCGAGCGAGCAGCCTCCGCCGGAGCAGGGGTGTCCTGGGAGGATTTTGGGAAGGGACGGATTTTGGGAAGGCTCCGCACCGGGGCAGCCCAGGCTGGGAGCTGTGCCTGGTGCCCAGCCCCTCGGAGGCAAAGTTTGCAGAAAGTTGTGCCGGGCCGGAGGGGTGCCCAGCACCCCAGTCCGTCCCCCGTGGGACGCGCGGGGCTGGGGACAGAGCCCCGAGCGCAGCGGGGTGTCCCCGGGGTGCGTGGGACTCGGCAGCCGTCCAGGGGAGAAGTTTGGTTCTGGCGGCGGCGGCGGTGTGAAGCTGTAGTCGCTCAATGTGAAACTGCTCTGGCGGCACACGCGTGGCGCAGAACCAGTTACCGCGAAGAGCTAGCGGGGCAGAGAAGGGGAAGAGCGAGCCGGGGTGGAAATCAGAAGCGATTCTGGTACTTTCAGCAAGTTGCTGTGGTAACTGTGCAGAATTTGGCTCTGAGGGCCAGACAATGAAACCTTTACTCATAGCAAGTTGTGATGGGCGATTCATTTCGTTACTGAGTTCACGGTAACTAACGGGCCCTTGGGTGGATGGTTTTTCCCAAATGGCATTTGTCACTCAAGGGCCTGATCTGGGGTTTCTCTCTGTCAGTCCTCTTGCTGGAGGAGAAGGCAGAGCCTACCCTCAAGCCCACCCTGAGTTTATTTTTAGGTGAGCCTCTCCGTGCTGGGGCCACGCGGTCCCTGCCCGCCTCCATCACCCTGTGGGTGGGGGCCGCTGGGTGCTGCAGCCCCCATCTCGCCATTCTGGGCAGGGGCAGGGTGCTCGGGTGTCTCGGTGAGCCTGTCCCCGGTCTGGATGACACTAGGGGATGCAGCCCCCCCCCGCCCCGCTGCCACCCGGGACCTGCGCTGTGGCTAATGCTTTCCTTCTGTTTGCAGGTTTACGGTGCACGCAGCTTGCCGAATCCTGCCTCAACGGGGGCAAGTGTGAAACTTTTCTCAACGGGACGGAGATGTGCCAGTAAGTATGGAGGAGCCACAGGATTTTCATCTCCCCCGACCAAAGTATTGACATGCATGTTGACTTTGCTTTGAAGGCTCTGGATTTAATAGGGCAAGATGCGTTTTCTTTCCTTGAGTGGCAAGAATAACCTGCTTGTGTAGGAGTCGCCGCGAGTTTGGCAGGATCGGGCTTTGTTCCTAGCTGGGTGGAAAAACATGGGCAAAGGGCCATGTTTTGCTGGTGTTAACCTATGCAGACTGCCCTGATGATGGAGCAGGAGGTAGGGCCAGCCTGCAGCGCTTGTTGGACCGTCGGGCAGGGAGGGAGGCTGTCTGTCTGTCTTCCAGCTGCTCCCTCCTGGCCCCGAAGCGTTGCCTTTCAGTCCCTTGCACCCTGGCAGTTTGTGGTGTGGTGTCCAGTACATCTCCAAGAAACATTCAAGAGAGGTTTCCTGGCGTGGCTCTGGCTGCTGGAGCTGCCCCATTGATGTCCATGGGTCTGCGGTGCATCCCCCGGGGCAGGCGGGCGAGCAGGGCCACCTCCTCCCGCAGCCCTGCCGGCACCGGTGCCAAGCTGCGGTCCAGCCTGGCGTTCCTGGCGGGACCCTGGCACCCGGGCAGGAGCTTTCTCCAAGCTGATTGTGGGGAAACGGATGTGTAAAGCGTTGGGACTCTTTGAAGGACCAACCGACCCACCGCAGCGATGGCCGATTCACTCCAGGCTCCCAGGGAACAATAACCAAGAGAAATGAATAAGACTTCAGCTCCCCTTTTAAAACTATTCCATAAAAGAAATGTGAATGGGCAAGGCTCTGTTTTCCGGCCAGATTTCCCCTCTGCCTGTTGAACGTGGCCTGAGCTGAGAGCAGGCTGGGAGACGTTCCCACCCACCCCAAATTTCCAATAGGAAGTCCTCAGCGGAGGAACCTGAAGGCATTTCCAATCCCAACCTGTTGAATGGCAGTTTCCCTTGACAATGTGTGTTGCTTTTTTGCAAATCCGCCTGGGTGCCGTTACTCTGCCCAGTAGCCGGGCACCTCCCGCCCCCTTCTCCAAGCTGAGCCCCCCAACCCTTTGGTGCAAATAAATCAGCAAATCAATCAGGCACATGAGCAATTTAATGGACAAAGGCTGGGTCCCTTTGTGAGCCACTAATGAATGCACGCCACTTTTTTTTGCACAGAAGCCCTTACCAACGCTTGACGCTCTAAATCTTGTTTTCTTTCATTCAAAGAGCGACAGCTGGGATTCGGTCGAAATTCGGCAGCTATTGTTAAGGGAGGCAGATTAATGCTGTGTGACTAATCATGTATGGCTTCCCAGAATGCCCAACCCTCCACCCCCTCCCCAACCTTACACCCCTCCTTTTCCTTGTGGTCATTCTTCCCTTTTTTTCTTAAGTCTCTGCAACTCCTGATTTACATTTCATGTGCAGATGGTGATGGAATCTAATTAGATCTGATGTGTGCGAGCTCTATTTGGAGGAGAAGCCTCCAAAGTAGGCTTGGGGTGGGGTTTTTTTTAAGAGAAAAAGTTAACTTTAAAGAACTTCTTCGTTGCTAGCTGTGAATAACCGCCTCTCTCTTGGCTGCAGACGCCGGGATGGCTTCGCGAGTGTGTGCGAGTTATTTTTGCGGGAAGCCAAGGTGCGCGCTCTCAGTGCGTTAAAGCGCTTGTCTCTCTCAGGGTACGCTCATGGGCAATGGGGGCAGATATTAGAGGTACTGCCAGACTGGAAGAGGTGCAACTTTCCAAGGTATCTGATAGCAGCTCGCAAACCCCTGGTTTTTCACTTGTTTGAATATCTCTTTACGAGGAGTTTTGCTTCCAAGCTTCTTAAACAAAGCAGAGCCAAGAACACAGATACCAGACGCAGAAAAGCTTGGCACTGCCCTTTGGCGCCTGCGTGAAATGCACCATTTTGGCTGCTGGCCACATCTCCGCTCGGCCTGGCACTTAACAAAGTTTGGCCATAAAGCCCCATTGTGCTGCCCCCACAAATCCAATTAGAAAGTGGAGTGAAATAAATAGCGTATGCGGGAGACGCTACTCCGGCGGACAAGCGTCCCGGCGTTTGTGGCGGGAGAGCGCTAGTTGGGTTACGTGAAGACGACTCTGATAACACCAAAACCGAGTTATCAGCCCTGTTACGGAAAGGGAATCGCCGGTGCGAGACGAGGAGCTTTCTCTGCCTTTATTATTTTACAGCGATAGTTTGTAAAACTCCATGTGCCTTATCTTGCTTGTCCCTTTGCCAGGCAGTCCGGGGCACGCAGGGCTTTAATTGAATGGAGAGGACTGAGCATTTGATCGGCTGGAGGGCTCACGACAGAAGCGGCCTAATTAAGCCGCCTTTGGAGCTGTTTTCCATCTTGGCAGGGGTAGCCGGGTCTTTCAGTGCTGGAAGAGCAGCAGCAACAGAGGTGCATCGTGCACGGACCCCAGCTGAAGGTGCGGGGTGTTTCTGTCCCATGCGTGGCACTTGCACCAGATCTGGAGCTTTAAAAGGTCCGGTCTGCAGATGATGGCTGCTGCGGTTTGCAGTGTAGTTTCACGGCGCTGGGGAGCTGTGGCTTTCCAGAAAAGGCACTCGCCTTTGACTAAGGCATTTTCCCAGACAAAATGAGAAGGTTTTCCAAAAGGTCGTTTTGACTTCTGGTGATAGCTCCTAATTAGACTGTTGGATAACTGTAGTTTTGACTGGCATCCTTGCAAATGAGCAGGGCTGATTTTAGATTGCTGTGCCATGTGACGTTTATTCCCAGGACCTCCCTTGCTCCGCTAGTTAAAAGCAGATGGCATGAAAGAGGGCTGAGTTTCAAACCCCGCTCCACCAGCCTTTCGCCATTAAAGTCAGAGGAGCTGCGTCTGGGTTGTCGCACTCTTGCCCAGAGAAGCCAGAGAGACGGCAAAGGAAAAGAATAAGTTAAATTAATCACTAGGCTTGCGCTGAAAAGGGGGAAAAGTCGGTTTGCTAAAGTACTTCCTCTGTTTATGAATCAGCGCGGCGTTGTAGTTCAGCCGGGGCGATGGCTTCTGAGCCGGTGCCCGTTGCCACCATCAGCTTCCACGGGCAGCGGGCCAGAAACTTGGAAGAAACATTCAGAGGGGGACCGTAGTGGGACGAGATGATTATTTTAGCTCAAAACTCTTTCAGGAGACAACCAGGAAGACAGAGGAGTGATCTGAGCCCTGCAGCTCTCTGTGCCCTTCAAGTTATTCAACTGCTCAGTCATTGTTATCTCATTGTAAAGGGCGGAAGTTTCCTTCTGGTTTGGTTTTTTCTCATGTGCTTTAACCCAACGTTATTTCCATGAAATAATAACAAAGAAAAAATGCAGTCTCCGTGCTGGAGAGGAAGAGGGTGGAGTGTTGAACAATCAACCAGAGGAAGCTCTTAAAGAAGTAGACGAGCGGTGATTCAGCCATGTTGAGAACTCTTGATGGGTCTTTCGAGTCTAATCTCATTCTCGGAAAGAACAAGGTGGAAATGGGTAAGAGGGTAGATTAAAAATACAAAAGCGTCACCTGTTGCAGATTCCAGTGGAAGAGAAACTTAGCTGAGAAGCCCAGCTGGTGAGGTCACTGGGACAGCAGCAGGATTTTTTAGCTCTTTTCTAGAAGAATCTCTGTTTACGTCTCTCCTCTCTGCAAGGCGTCTTGATGGTTATCAGTTGTCTCAGGTGGTCCCACTGACTCCTGCTAACTTGCCCTGGGATTTTATTGGTTCGGCTGACATTTTTTTCCTTGATTTTTCTCATGGCTTGGTACTTGTGATGGCCAGAGGGTTGTACTGCATTTGGGCAGGGGCCGGCACGGATCGCGCTCAGGAGGAGATATCTCGACAGGTCCCTCAGCAGTACCTGCGGCACGGAGATGAGCAGGAGAGGTGGGGTGATGCCTGCTGAGCTCGGAGGCTCCCCAGGTTCCAGATGAGGGTGTGAGGTTCCAGAGGGGATGGGGTACTCAGAGTGGCCTTTACCACCTGGGATCAGAGGGACTATTCCCCACAAGGTACTCGCAGCTGTTAAATGTGTGATCCTGCGGTGTGATGCAGTGCACGGGGCTCCGCTCCACAGACAGCTTCTGGAGGTGGCTCACTTCGTCATACAGGGTACCTTTTATTCCACCGAAATCTCTGACTTGCTGTCTTCCTACCTGCCGGAAACCATGGTATGTCCATTTGTTCCAGCTAGTACTACACACCCTGGTCTCACCTCCAAGGCTGTTGCGGTTTATTGTATGTAGCGTGAGGGAGACATGCTTGGTCATTGCAAGGCCAAGCTATTCACCAATTAAGGGCTTGGATAACATAATCAGCAGGCAGTTAGCAAGTTTTAAAATAACATTGTTTGGAAATTTAACCTGCTCTTTCCAGGCCTGGAGGTGTGCTGACCCTTGATTTGCTCGTGTTGGTAGGTGTCCCGAATGGTAATGGCATGTGTACATGAGTGGAATGTGAAATTTATAGAGCATCAGTGTGTTTAACGAGGGAGTAGCCTCGGGGTGCAGTTACTGTGAGCTGGTAAGCTCTGGATCTGGATGGAGACTTCTCCGTGATTAGCATGTTGCCAAACTCCAGGTTTGGTTTTAGACCATGTATTGGGGCTGCAGAGTGGCAGAGCCTCTGGGATACAGCTTAAACCCCCCTGGGAAGGCAGACATGCAGTGGGGTCTCAGTTGAGTCCCGCCTCCGTCCCAGGGGCCAAAAAGGTGGTCAGGGTCCACCTGCTTCACCGGTGGCTTTGTGTCCAGCTGGCTCCTGCTGCCACCCGGGATGGGGCAGCACCACGGGTGACTTGGGCTGCTCCCTCACCGCTCCCCAGGCCGGTGTTGGGCTGACCTCCTGCAGCCCTTCGCGTCAGGGGCCAGGGTTAGGAAGCCCATCAGGCTGGAGAGGTGAAGGTTTGGGGTGATTTCAGATGCTTTTCAAACGGTCTTTTCATCTCATTGCACGCCCTTGGCACGCAGCGCCGAGCCCCAGCACCTGGAAGTGGCTGTGCCAAAATCCTGCAGGTCCCTGAAGTTGCCCTGCTGCATGGTGCCTTTGTGAGTCTGGGTTCGCTGTGGGGAAGAGGCACCCCAGCTTCCCTAGTCCATCCACCCACGGAAGGGCTCCATCCTGCAGTGCTGGGCTCCTTGGGGTTGGCCTCGACAGGTATCGGCAGCAGCAGGTCGGTGTTACCGCCGTCCAAGGACTGCCAGCCATGGGCGTTGTGTTGGGCGCTCACCAGCCCAGGGCTGCGCTCGCGCTTTGCTCTGGGGTAAAACTGCAGCTACTCGCATCGGCCAAAGATCTGGAATGAGCAGGAGAAATGCTATTGTGGTGTTGAGGGCGGGGGCTTGCATTTTTGCTTCTTGGGTATCTGAGCTCGGAGGCATCCAGGAGCAGGAGCGGAGACGTGTGAGGGTCAGGGCGCTGCTTTGGCACCGCCAGCGTCAGCAGGGTCTGGCCAGGGTTGCAGAACAGGGGCTCTGAAGGGCTGGGGAAGTCCCCAGTTGGACTTAATAGCAAAACTCTCTGCACATCTATCGCGTGTGATGTTGAGAAGTCTTTGCAGCACTCCACTAGGTCTTAGCGACACGGGACCATAGCAGCTCCCATCTCTCTGCTTGGAGAGCCCCAGGACAGTTAGAGGTGCCCACCTGGGGACACCCCAGTCTTTACTTTGACATCCGAGTCTTGCTGGTAGAGCAGTTGGGTGCTGCTTCCAGCTGGCTGTCTGGCCGAGGTGTGATGGTGGCCATTCAGACTTGCACGCCCTTCTCTGGACTCTGCCTTCCTCGACGTGCAGCAGCGCCGGGACCCATTGCAGCGCCTTCATCTACAGCTCTAGCGCGTGTCTGGCAGATTGGGTCCCCTCCTCTCACCTCCCCGCGTTGGCGAGTGCCCTGCGGGCAGGGGTCTGTGGTACAGAACGGTGTCAGGGTTTCCATGTACATCAAGTGAGGTCTGCTTGGTGCCTCAGTTTCCCTCCATGTGCTGTTGCTTATCTGAACATCAAAACCTGTCTTGGCGTGAGATGGAGCAGCACGACCTGCCAGGCATGTCCCAGCTCATGGAGGTGAATTAGGCGACGGAGGTTCCTGTTGGTAAATGCAGTGCTCAGTGTGAGAGATGCAGGATCAGGACCACGACTAAAGCCTGTGTGTGGGGTTGAGGCGGGAGACGTTTGGCTGGGTCCTGTGAGCAGCTCTGCCCCAGGAGGTAGCAGCATCCTGCCCACCGCCCCACGCACAGCGGGGCTTGTGCCCTGCTCGCGGCCGGTGATGTCCCACGTCTCCGTCTGCAAAGACGCTGTTGGGAGCGTGTGAGCGGTGTGTGCGCTGGGTGTGTTTCCCTCGCGCAGCAGTGATTAATGTCTGCTTCAAGCTTTCGCCCGTCACGTCCTCCCCTTCCCCCACGGCAGTCTGGAGTTAATATTGGAAAAGTTAGTTAAACAGTTAATGTTTAGGCCCTGCTTATTAGGCTCTTGCACATTTCTAGCAAAGGGAGCGGAGCTGCATTTTAATGGGAAACTTTCACGCTCAGTCAAGTTGCAAAAATTTATTTGCGCAGAAGTCATTTTCTTTTAACAAGTTTTCACCCTAATTCCCTTCCCCAAAATCTGAATTTAATGGTATTTATATGGGAAATGGATTTATTAAGTTTTAATGATGCTATAACGTTGCCCTTATTTAATAGAAGGGGCACCCTGCAGGCAAGCAGCCTTGTGGTGGTGGGCTGGGCGGGCTGGGTGCCAGGAGGAGCACCGACGGGCTGGGAGCCTGTTGCTTTGGGCTTGATCTGAAGTTAGCGTAGCTGAGAGCGGCGGTGCCAGGCTTTGCTTGGACCTCCAGGGCTGCGCAGGATCAGTCCCAGGCTGTTGCAAGGGCTGGGGCTGCAGGGCTGAGCCTTGTCTCCTGCTGCCGATTCCTCCTCATCCTCCTCTGTGGCTCCTGGCGCGATGTGACGCTACCTGTGTCCGCCACAACTGTCCGCAAGAGGAGCAGCGAAAGGAGCCTTTGGCACTGGGGGTCTTCGCTTTGTCAACTGCTCTGTCCCATGTCCCCTTGCCGAGAGAGCCGTCGTCAGCAGGGCGATGGGGACCCCAAGGACCATACGCTCCCCGCTGGCATCGCTGCCTGGGGGGTTGAGTGTTTGTGAGCCTGCAGTGGTTTATTTTAAGACGGGAATTACGGGCTGTCGATGAGCAGCCGTGGGTGAGAGCATGTCCCCAGTGCTCCCGCCCCACCGGTGCATCCTTGCGCAGGGGGATCCGAAAAAGACCCTCCCAAAGGCGCTCCCGGCCAGTTAACCCGTGGAATAGCTCCTCTCGGGGCAGGTGGAGGAATGTGGCCGTCGACAGCGGGCTGGCTCCCGCCCTTGCGCCCACTGCCCATCAGCGGCCGCGCGCCGGCTTCGGGGCGGGCCGGGAGAGTGACCCTGCGGGGGAGCGGCCCGGGAGGAGGGGGGGCCTCTCCCCAGCCCCCAGCCCCTATTAAAATGTTAGACACAGACCTCCAAGTCAAAAGGCAGGGCGACAGACGGCCCTTTCACAGGGCCTGCTGCTCCCCACAAAAGGGGGGTTTCCAGGGGAGGGGGGCAGGAATGCGGGCTGCGGCCGGAGGGCAGAGCCGCCACCATTGTCCCCGCTCCCTCAGCGAGGGCGTCATGTTGACACAGGGATTTCTGCCGGCAAAAGGTGTCGGAGGCAGAGTCTTCCCTCCCTCCCTCGCCGTTTCCTTGGTTAAACTCGGCAGCAACAGAAATCCCAGGATACAGGTCCCGGGAGCAGATACCCGTCTGCTCCGAGGTGCTTTACATCCCTCAGGCCGTGGTTTCCAAGTGGGCAAGGTTTTTGCTGCTAGTAACTATTTTTGGGGAGCTTTGCTTTGCTTGCAAAGAGAAACCAGCAGCTTCATGGCTGTGAGGTTGGGGGGAGCTGGATCCATCCCTGTCCAGCCATTGCCATCTATGCTCACTCACCGTCTCACCGAAACAGCCCCGGCGCGAGT